>NC_134786.1:58392833-58463179 GCF_046742065.1 Oratosquilla oratoria
AGGGGAGAATGTGACATCAAGTTGGAAGTGAGTATTAAGGGAGAGAGACTGGAGAAAGTGGACAGTTTTACATACTTGGGTGCGAATGTGGCGGGAAAGGAATGTAATGGTGGGTTGATTAAAGCTGTAACACTTTGACACAACTATCATTTATATTAAATTATGGCACAATACAAAGCGTATACCTTCAGCCAAAGCAGGAACAATACTGCCTTACACAGCGTGGACACCCTCAATCGCGTGGGAATTCGATTAGCACAAACCCGCTAGGAGGTACATACACATATTTACATAGTGCTACAAATACAATACATTATATAATACTGTAATAACAATAATTCCGACTACTGCATAGCTCGGCTACCATCTCTCGGTGCCCTCACCGAGGAAACAACATTCGTGGCAGGGAGCAGACAAACACAAAGGTACGTAAATTACGGCAATAGACAAAGGATATACATATAAAATAGACACAACCAAATACTGGCGCCAGTAGATAAAATTATATGACATAATTTGCCGGACGTTCGGGACATGATACAATATACATATGAAATATACAATGAGACATAGTACAATTTAGAAAATTATATAATAACCATACATTTGGCTGACAATTACAGAAGAGCTCTTGAAAATCATAGGTCATACACCAAGCATAACCGAGGCTGCACATAGTTATTTACATAATTTACAATCATAATATATAGCAGTTATAATGACAAAAGGTTCACAGCAACACATATGTACACAATAGTCTTACTCGACCATCAAAACAATGTACCTTTTGAACGTAGGTGATACGAGTGATGAACAGGGGTTAACACATTGGGAACATTGGGCCAATCAGAATGCAGAACCTCACTTAGTTTCTGAGATGGGTAAAAACCATGAACTTACTGGGATGAAGCCTCTGCGTAACCGGAAAAGGACCAGAAAATTTGTTGTTTAGCTTAGACTATCACTCAGGCATTTGTTTAAATGCATGATCACCCACTTGGACGGAAACAAGTGTAGCCTTACTATGTTGTTTCTTGATCATGTTTGATCTAAAATACCGAAGTTTCCTTTTGATAGAATAAAAAATGGTATACAATGTGTGACACTGAAGCTTACTCTAATCTTCAGAATTGTAGAGAGGACGAATAGGACTATCCAAAAGATCATACGGAAGCCTCTTCTCAAAACCATGTCATAATGAGGTGTCTTTCCCATTGCTACATTGATAGTGCTTTTAATGCAGGTACTGGCATGGGGTAGCCAGTCTTGCCAAATTTCCTGCAGACCGTTAGATAAGCGGTTACAAAAGCCTGGGTGATATTATATTGTTTGCAAATGTTGGCTATGACCTCATTCTTAAACTCAGTCCTATTGTCGCTAAGCAACACTGAAGGAGTAGTGTAAGGAGAGAAAAGAATGGAAACTAGAGCATGGGCAACAACTGGAGCAGATTTGTTACATAAGGGAGCCAATGTCACAAAACAGCTAAAGTGATCAACACATACAAGAAAGTACACTGAGCTTTGAATGCTACGGGGCAATTGCAAGATATCAATGGCGACAGTGTCGAAGGGGCGAGAAGGAATAGGATATTCTAGAATAGGAGCAGTGTGAGTAGAAACTGTTCTGAGCACAAGACTTGCACTGGGCTACATGAGTGGGAATATCTAAACGCAATATATGACAATAATATTTCTTGCGAGCCATAGCCAGAGTTTTGTCACGACCTAGTTGAACAGCTTGAGGGGAATCATGAGCAAGAGATAAAACAACAGGGACTAGGGGCTCAGGGTGTCATTAAATGTGCCACATCTTACTCAAACTCTTTCACGTTACGAGTGAGAACACTGTCTTGCAAGGAGAATTGAGACAGAAGTACAGACAATTTTGGCAAGGAAACATTGCCAGATTCTAAGGCGTAAATGAGAGCAGACCAAACAGTGTCCTCACGATGAGCTTCGGCTAAATCTCGCAGGGAGAAGTTGTGAATTACTGCAACAGCAGCTATGGGTACATTTCGTGAAAGTGCATCAGCAACATTGTTTGTACGTCCCGGGATACTAAAGCACTGGCTTGAATTCCTCAATAGTTAGAAACCATCTGGCTAGGCTGTCTGAAAGATTTTTGACCTTGAAAAGTTGTGTCTCAGCAATGTGGTCTGTGTAAACTGTGATAGGATAGCCAAATACGATGTCACGAAAATGTTTTAGAGCCCACACCACTACTACAGCTTCCAGAGTAGCAAGACTCAGCATATTGAGTATGCGACTAGCATATGCAATGACATGTGGATGACGACCATCTACTTGCTGCATTAGGACAGCTCCAATACCTAAACCAGATAAGGATCAGTGCAGATGGTAAAAGGAAGACTATAATCTGGGAATGCCAACACAGGCGCCTGAGTAAGTGCATGCTTCAAGGAGTCAAAACTTTTCTGATGAGCATCATACCATTGGAAGGAAGCATCCTTTTCGAAACAGGTAAGAGGTGATGCAATGGAAGCAAAATCTTTTACAAAAGCACGATAGTATCCTGTCATTCCTAGGAAATAACGTACTTGGTCAACTGTCTTAGGTATAGAAAAGTTCCTAACAGCTTTGATCTTATCAATCGTATGTAGTATGAATGCCATCTTTGCCTATTACATGGCCTAAGAATTGGATGTTGGATTTAAAAAATTAACATTTGGGTAAATTGAGCTTCAACCCAGCTTCAGAAAAACGTTACAAGACAACTTATGGAAATGACTTTCCACATCCTTGGAAACTAGAATCAAGTCATCCAGATACACAAAAAGTTCATTACCCACCAGTCCATGTTGAATTGAGTTAATAAGGCTCTGGTATGTTAAAGGAGTATTCTATAAATCCATGGGGCAACGAAGCCATTCATAATGACCTGACGGAGTGGAGAAAGCCGTGATCTTATGAAACTTTTCCTCCAAAGGAATCTACGAAAAGCCAGTCTTTTAAGTTCAAGGTGGTGAACACTGTGTTGTCTGATCCTGTGGACTGAAGAAGAACACTCAACTCAGGCAAAGGGTAATTATCTGGAACTGTGACATCATTGACACGCCTATAATCCACAACAGGGCGGAATGATCTTTTCTTCTTAGGCACAAGAAGGAACGAGGAGTTCCACTTGGAACGAGACTCTTGGATAACACCCTCATTCAACAACTCGTCAACTAAAGACTGAGCTATAAGTCTACGAGAGTGAGGCAACCTGTAAGAAGGGACGTAGACTGGACGCATCCCTGGTTTAAGATCAATGCTATGGACAACACGTCCCCTAACTCCCAGTCGTTACCCAGTTAACCCCAAAGTTTGACGATGGATCAATAACAATTAAATGAGATGGTCTCTTACCTCAGAAAAATCAATGTTACCTACATATGTTGCATACTGAGAAGCTAAATGAGCTGTATCATTTGCATGTGTAGGCGACTGAATAGAGGCTGCTATGATAGGAGGTGAATCCTGGACAGTGTCAACATCAATGACATAAAAAACTAAATGAATACCAGAATAAAATGTAACGTGAGCACCAGTAATGTTGGTTATCAAGGCCGTGGTAACATGGTCCTCACGATTAGTGGGAAGAATACTTTCTAATGCAATATGTCTAACACGAACAGTCAGGATGAGATAAGACGTCAAAACCAATTGGAGCATCTAAAATACTCACCGGGACTCGAACTGCACTAAAAGGACCAATATAGTGTTCTTCTACAACAACAGCAGCACAAGAAAGTACTGAAGGGACTAAAAGTTTTGAACCCTTGAATGATGACTGCCTGGTCAGACCTTGCACAGAAGGTGAGCTATGTGTAGAAACTGGCCTGTCTATTGCAGAAATGATATTGTTGTCAAAAGTAATCATAATTCGCCGAGGTTACATGAATTGCTAAAGTATGAAATCAGGAACTACCACAAAGTTAATATGAAACACTTTATCATGGAAAGAAAACCTTAAGGGAACGCAAATGGATCCAAAAATAGACAAGGGAGAGCCTTGTACAGCTTGCAAAGTACTACAAGAAGGTAATGATGGTACGTTGTACAAATCATTGAGAGCAGAATGTACCTTGTTGCCCATAAGACTACATTCTGCCCCGGTGTCTACTGTTACAGAGATAGGTATCTGGTCCAAATAACACTGAAAGGTAAGGAGTTGGGAAGAGACAGCAGTCACTAAGGGGGTGATCTTGGGGTTTTTCTATGGACGCTTGTGAAAATGGGACTATGTTTGGGGACTGAACTATTTTCTGCACTAAGCTTCAAAATCTTGGTACGCTGATCAGAAGAATGGCTACACTGTCCATGGACATGACAGAAGCTAGACTGAAGTTGAAATGACATTCTTGAAAAGTCATGTGTGATGCTAGAAGAGGAATTAGTGAAACGTCTACGTACAAGAGTCTGCTAAGACTTTAGCTCGTACAGATGAAGATGAAGGAATGCTCTGCGTAGGTGTCGAAGACAGAGGAGGTGGTGTGGTAGTGCTCTTTGTAGGTGTTGAAAACAGAGGAGGGGGTGTAGGAACCTCCGTAGTCTGCTATGAATGACTAGGTAGCCCAGGAACTAACAAGGCACGATGAGGTAATTCTTTTAACTTTCTAGAAAGGTTTGTTGCAAATGCTAGTAAAGACTCATCTGTCTGATAACTAAGAGAAGATGCAATCCTTTGTTCGTAAGGAGTGAGGAACAAAATGTAGAATAGATATACCAAAACAAGTCGGAGTCTATCTAGAGCAGTGTTTCCCAAATTAGGGGGCGCGCCCCCCTGGGGAGGCGTGGGGAGGATACAAGGGGTGTGTGAAGTCATCTGCTCAAAAATATCTGTTTAATTAGAATAATAAAATCATTCAAAGAACAAATATCTGTCATTACATACATGCAAAGTATAATTATAGCAGTCACTCCAACCCGTTTTCTATTAAGATAGTTCTCCTTACACGTTTTGGACACGTCACCGATACCAACCACACTGACGCCACTGAGGGACTCGTCACAAACTCAATCCTAGAATTTCTAATCTTGTGAGGAAGAAGCAGCAGCATCCATCACACTAAATTAGTTAATAAATTGTGCCTTAGTCTCATGAGTCTTTCCAAATATTAAAAGCCATGTTTTCAAATTATCTATTCTTAAATTTGCAAGTCACTTTTGCTAATTTGCTAATGTTCAAACTCTTTTTTTCGCTCCCTTTGAACCAAATGTTTCGTTTTTAGTTACTTAGAAAAATGTCTCTGGAATGTACTATTATTTGTTTGAGTGGCTTTCATTATTAAATTTTAATACAAACAGAAATCTGTTTTCCTGAACAATGCTAAGAAATAAATGCAAGAATCATTTCACATGAACAAAAGAGGGAGTGGGGACGTGCGGGTCTACTGGAAGCAAAAAGGGGGCGTCAGGTAAGATAGTTTTGGAACCAGTGATCTAGAGTGATTTGATTTTTATCTGTCCAATATGAATGTATAAAAAAAAAAACTTCAGAGGCCACCGTACTGGCTCTAGCCTAAGCACGCATAGATTTTTCAGTTCCCATAGAGGAAAAGAGTACGTCAGCTAACCTGTAGCACCAGAGAAAATTACCATCTACCAGGTTTGTATCAAACATTTTAAGAAAACTCACCTTGAAGGTGGCGTAATCATAGTTTAAAGTTCTAGTGTTGATGCATGAAGCTAACATCATCTCAGAGGATAGTGAGTTGAGAACAAGTTGAGATCTAACAAAATATATTTTTCGAGCCCTGTAATGACATTAGTGTGGCTAGCAAAAATACTCACAGACATGTCTATAAAATGATATGCCATAGGTAGTGGTTGGTGTGGGGGAAGAGAAGTCATCACCCATATGCTTGGCACTGTCATCATGGTCACTTTCACATTCCATCTCAATCTGGTTGGTAGTGGTACTTGCAGAAGGTGAATATTCATCATAGGCACTTTGCAACAGCTGAAAAAATCTTTAGTTCTATATCAGTACGAATTCCTCCTTCATGGTCCGGGATAATTAGGCTTAACTCCTGCTGGGGTGGTGGTGGTGGTGGGGGTTCCACTTGTTTGACTAAAAAAAAAAAAAAAAAAAAGAAAAAAAAAAATAACACTTTACTTTGATTGACTCCAATTGACAAGACGTGGTCATAGGGCTATTATGGAAGCCCCTTTCATCATAGTCATGCCTGTCACCCTGGAGGAGTGGTGTGACCATATTCATAGGCCTAGCTATCCTATGCCATGACTGTACCCCTAATCTGCTTATGTCTAGCCCAAAAATCGTTAGTCAAGCCTAACCATGCTTGAAAACGATTGTCAGTGACTGCGTAGATAACACAGGCCTACCTATAAACATGATACAGACTGATACACCTACCTCTATGCGTTCTCTTTTTTGCCGAACCTGAGGTCTTGTCGATGACAAAAATTGTCGGTGTTGCATCTTCTTTTAGAATGGGATTCATGCTAATTCCTATTGACTTGGCAAGGTCCCGAGTGTACTTTTTTTTCTCTCGAAATGTTTCGAATAGAGTTTCGCTTTCAATCCAGGCTTCCATGACTAGTGACGTCTACACCGAATGATCCAGTCGTTTTTGCGAACAGGATATTTTGGAAAAGAATAAAAATTAAGTCCATCCGCAGCAGAATGTTTCGTTGAATCACTGTTGCAATTTGTGGCGACACAATAAACCATTTTCAAACTAAATAATTGATAAAACCTTACTGTAACACACGAAATATGATAGATCCCTAATCAAGTTGACAGTGCGGAACGGCATTTTATAGTACACGCATATGGATGCATCAGAATGTAAACAGCGAGGTTGACTTCACACCCTTACGAGAACAACCGAAGATTGGCGAAGGAAAGTTCGTCTGCTACCGATATTTTGATTGGCCTTTTTATCACATTGCGTAATAATTTTTGCACTATTTTATAATATATATATATATATATATATATATATATATATATATATATATATATATATATATATATATACTAAGCAATACATCTAGCAAATATTCACCACCTCTTTGAAAACCTTCTCAGTTGACCTTTAAGTTGTTGGAGTTGTCATAATGAAGGTGCATATTTATATATATATATATATATATATATATATATATATATATAAAATTGAAGGTGAAAGAAGTTGACGAGGAGAAATGGGAGAATTTTACGCCTTAACGTTTCGACCCGCAGGGTCTTGATCACAAAGCTAACAACTCAAACGTAACCGGATATTTTATACACGGACGGGTCATCTTACGGGACGCTTGTCTGTATATTATATACCTGTATATATATATAGTCCATATATATATATATATATATATATATATATATATATATATATATATATATATACAGGTATATAATATACAGACATGACAGAATTGGATAGACACCAAGAAAAATGCATTTCTGCTCATATCTAATGCTCACTGCTATTCAAATTTACCTAATATGTTATATTTACCTAGATTTATGTTTCAGATTACATACAAGATTAATCAAGCAGGCCACGAATCAAAGGAGCAGTAGCCCTATCTGAATTTCAGCGAGGCCGTATTGTGGGTCAAATGAAGGTGGACTTAGTCAACGCAAAATATCTAAAAATATGTCAATACCCCTTTCTACTGTTAATAGAATGATCATACAATTCACCAGAGAGGGCAAGAAGGGCACAAAACCTCATTCAGGTCGTCCCGGGCCCTCAAAATGAACCTTGCGTCTTGTCAAGAGAAATATCGAAGAGTATCCACGTCGCAAGGCCTCTGACATAGCAGCACAAGCTGATGTCAGTCCCATAACAGCTGTCAGTTATCTCCACAAGCTGGGTTACTATGACAGAGCTGCAAGAAGGAAACCCCTCCTTCGTCCAGCCAATACCAAGCGCAGAAAGGATTGGGCTGTTGAGATGGTGGAGAGACCTGTGGCCTTTTGGAACACTGTCATTTTCTCTGATGAGTCACAATTCGCATTATTATCTGACAGTGGAAGAGTGTGGATTTGGAGACTCTGTAGTCAAGAGTTTGACCTCAAAAGACTGCAGCCAACAGTGAAACATGGGGGCATTTCAATAATGGTGTGGGGTGCAATTTGGAGTGATGGTCGATCAGAGCTTGTGAAGTGTCGAGGAAACATCGATTCAGGCAAATATGTTTCAATATTAAAGGAAGGACTCATTCTAATATTCTCCAGTGGTAGAATGAGTAAAGATGTCTTCCTACTTATGGAAAATGGAGCTCCTTGTCACACTGCTCAAGCAACACAGAATTGGTTGAGCCAAAATGGGATCAGGAAACTTCCATGGCCAGGTTAGTCCCCGGATATGAACCCTATTTAACACCTCTGGGGTATATTAGACTGACAACTTCGCAAAAAGAACAGAAAGCCATCTTCAAAGCTCGAACTCTTAGGATTACTACGGGAAACATGGCAAGAAACCCCTTAAGATGATATTCAGGAACTAATCATTATCATGCCTAGAAGGGTCCTTCCATTGAAAAAGGGGGGTGGGGTGTCAACCAAATATTAGTTATTCACGCTGTGACCATTTATAAGCACTTTAATTGTATCCGTTGCTTGTTTAATAAATTAAACGATTTCTCTTTGTGTCTATTCAATTCTGTTTTGTCTCTGTATATATATATATATATATATATAATATATATATATATATATTGCTGTGCAAACAGGAGAGACGAAAATTCACAAACACCCTACATTTAGTCGCATACTCACTTAAAATAACTTTCTGTTACTACTTACTTTTGTTTATTTGTGTTGTTACTGGACGCAGGCAGGCCTCTATATCCAAATCCTTGTTGATATTTTTTTCTGGTGACATTGAGAGTTGCCTTAAAATTGAAATTGACATCTTGTCCATCCCAGTGCTTGTCTAAACGACGTTCGAAGGAAGCCTTAGTAGGAGCATTTACAACATGAGTAGGCAGGCTGTTCCAGACGTCCACAATCCTATATGTAAGATAGTTCTTTCGCAACATTTCTTTGGTTCTCCACTTGTACAGCTTGTAATCGTGCCCCCTGGTTACTTGTTCCCTAGTCATCAAAAGTGGTGCCTCATATTTGCCATGTATCATCTTATATGCCTCTATCATATCTCCCCTGTAAACTAATGATGGAAGTCTATTTTTTTTTCAATCTTTCCTCGTATGTTAGGTTCTTTAGACCAGGAATCATCTTTGTTGCTCTTCTTTGGACATTTTCTATGGCTGTAATATATTTCTTCCTAAAAGGGCTCCAGACTGCTTGGGCATATTCCAAATGGGTCTTACCATAGCTGTAAACAGTGAACGAAACACTTTTAAATCCATGTGCTCAAAAGTCCTACGGTTGACACCCATAATTTGATTGGCTTTGTTTAACGTTGCATTGTATATGGCCTTCAAACTTCAATTTATTGTCCACTAATACTTGTTCTTGGTCTTCTTGTGTATATTTTGATTCCGCTTGAATTGTGCCTTCTGAACTGTTATACGTGCTATATGTGTGATCATAATTGTTATCAGCCTGATACCCACTTAAATGAATTATTTTACATTTACTTGTATGTGATTTTAGCAGCTACTTATCAGGCCATTTATAGAGGCGTTTTATGTTTTCTTGGATTGTGTTAGTCATCTGGACCTGATATAGTTCTGAACAGTTTAGCATCATCAGCAAATAGATAAACATAAGATTTTATAGCATCTGGTAAGTCACTGATGTAGATGATGAAAAGCGCTGCTTCTAAAACAATTCCCTGTGGTATCCCACTTAACACTTGCCATTCAGACTCTTCTCCATCAGCAATAACTCTGCTTTCTTCCACGAAAGAATTTCTCGAGCCATCTGTATATTTGTCCAGTTATTTAATACATTTTTATTTTGGTCGACAGTCTGTTGTTGGGGACTGTATCAAATGCTTTTATAAGTCTAGATACATCACATCCACACTGTTACCGCTTTCTAGAGTTGATGTCCAGATATCAAGCACCTGTAGATGTGGAACGCACTTCAATACGTCCGTATTGTTTATTGCTTAGCAGATTATTCTCCTTCATATGATTAAGTATATTTGATCTGATTATCTTGTCTTATATTTACAAGTGATGCATGTGAGACTTATTGGTTTGTAGTTTTCGATTCTTCTTTTATTACCCTTTTTAAAAACTGCATTTAGACTGGCTGTCTTCCAGTCCATTGGTATTCTGCCAGTCTGGAGAGTGTTGTTATAAATAATAAATAGAGCCTTAGAGGTCCTGGTGACTTGTCAGTTTTCAGGTTTGTCAGGTGTTGCAGCACTACTTCCTGCGACACCTCAACTTGGTTGAGCTGGTTAATTTCTGGAACTCGCTCCTCAAAGGTCAGATCATCAATGTCACTTTCCCTAGTAAAGACTGATGGAAAAAAAAAAAAGTTTGTGCTTTCTCTATATCGGTTGTGTACAGGTTCTTATTTCAGTTTCATCTTCAAGATCAGGAATTTTAGTTGTAGTCTTCAGTTTACTCTTGACATACTTCCAAAACTTCTTAGGATTCGTTTTCGCTTCCTGTTTAACACAATTTCCTATCTTTCTGTTTTTATCACGTAGCAATTTCTTAATTGTTTTTATGATTTCTCAATGTATAATTTCTTCTAACTCGCAAATTATTTTTTCCCAAGGAACAGACTAATAACATAATTCAAATAATACGATAAAAATTACTATGACTTAATATTTGTCTGAAGGATGTAATTTTATTTGTTTTGAACATAGTCTAAAGGGAGTTTTACACAATCAAACATGTTAGCTATATATAAAGGGGGTTTTACACAATCAAACGTGTTGGCCAACTCGCTCATCAAACCTCCAACACAACATGCTTGAAGAGTTGTTACACGTTTAGACCAAACAGACAGACAACCTCAGTCGGTGCCAAGAAGAGAAGAGGGCAACATGTCCCTTACTCAAGACGAGGTGATGGCAATTGGGATAGTGATTGCCCTCAACGAAAAGAAAAGGAAGCGTTCAAAGCGGACAAAGGACTGGTTACTGAAAAAGGACCACATTTCTCATACCAACTTAATGAAGGAGCTGAAATTACACCCAGATAGGGTTGCCAACTCTGTTAAGCTACAATAAAGGACATAAAATCTTTATTGATATTTATTTAAGTGGCTATAGATCATAATAGATGCCTATATTAAATGCAGTTCAAAATCACATTTCTCTTACCTAAATGAAAATATAAAAACAAGAATGAGAAGACATTTATTTTACCTTGATCAAAGGATTCTAATCTTTAGAACTATATTTGCCCTGGCTTTTTGCTGCCTTCAGAAAATTTGTATCATCTTTGCTGTTTTTAGCGAATTCCAAATAACTATTTTTTATGTTAAAATGTATGAGAAGTTCGTTCTTAATTCAACAGAGCATCAGTTCCTTTCATCTCGCCATTTAGATGACATTAAACTAAAAACTCTCTCACAATAAGATGATGTTCCAGGAATCGATTGTACAAAAGAAACTATTTTGAAAACATTGATACATTTAAAGTCCATAGATTTCAAAACAAAATACCACTTTCTGGATATTGTTGAGCTTATGAAGAGTTCAGAGCTTTTGATAGTGTTGAAGTTTCTTTGAATAATACTACTTCATCAAAAAGAAGTTCATCCATCTTTAATCTAAGCTTTCCTTCTAGCTTCAAGTGTTCTACTACTTCTACAAATTTCTGAAACTTTGGATAATGAATGGCCTACAAAGCTTATGTTGATAATATACCGACTGTTGAATTTCATCGAAATCTTTTCTGTTTTTCCAAATATCTGTTAACATGAAATATTGGCACTGCTAATACAAGTTTTCTCACATAGATTTCACTGCTCTTCTGGTATTTAGAACACATTACGGCTCGATTTTGTAAAGGGTGTCATCATTACATTGTTGTATAATACGCCATATTTGTTTTGGTTCTTCGTGAGTTCAGTTGATAGGCGGAAGTATTGCCTTTCCAAACGTCCAACGGCACCTCCTTTCTTTCTCTATTATTTTCCTTTTCTTTTTTCTTGGTGGTGGTTCTCATATTTAGTAACATACTTTACGATTTTCTGGTTTTCCCAAAATTTGTGTTTTTTTTTAATGAAAAATTGAGTTATACATAAAATGAGGTTAATTTTACACCCTGGACTGCGGTCTGCCGCTCTGTGCGTCTGGTATTGTGCAGAATGCGGAGTTGACAGTCTGCACTCTTACAAGAAGTAAACGCTTTTGCAATCATCACATCTCAAGAGTAGGATTGAACTACCAGTCACACCGATTTCAAAATAAAGGACAACTAGTGTCATTTCAAATCTCAATAAAGGACAAGGATAAATAGTGCTGAATAAAGGACTGTCCTTTGAAATAAAGGACGGTTGGCAACCCTACACCCAGATGATTGGCGCAATTATATGCGCATAGACGAATCAACATATGAACTTCTGAATTTGGTCACTTCGTTCATTACATGTAAAGACACCGTTATGAGAAAGTCCATTGTCCCTCATGAACGGCTGAGCACAACATTGCGGTTTTTTTTTTTTTTTAGCAACGGACAGATCTCTGCAAGACTCGAGATTTTCAGCTCTCATCGCAACTAGCACCTTATCTAGGATTATACCAGAAACTTGTCATGCCTTCTTAAGGAACTACGAAGACAGTTGATTTTTTTCATCACATGATCCCGCGTGCACTGAGGGTCGAGTTCTTTTAGCTTTCCATGCAATTCATATATACCTTTATTTCTTAAATTCCCATTAGAGTATTCTTTCGATTTCACCTTCCACAATGCCATATGCTTCCTATATATGTCAATGAAATCTACCATAATTTCCCTCTCCTTGTCCTCGGCACACTTATCATTCATTTTGGAAATAATCGGGAAGTCTTTAACTGAAGGAGCTGCTATAGATGTTACCTCTGCGAGATTTGAGTACGTACGACGGTTGGTGGCAGATGCGTGTTCAGACGTTCATGCATGGACATTGTCACATATATTCCCATATATGTCAGACGGGAATATTTTATTACTTGGATAACGGCGCCTCGCCATTAACGTGGGTGTCAGATTACAGGACGAGTACTGGAGGACGCGTGGGAAGAAAAACCTACTCAATGAAGTATTTGTTCTAACACTCAGCCTAGAACGAAGGAGAACGTTCTAGTTAATTGACCAATGAGGTTCAACCTCCATAGACGCAATTCCTATGGGCCAATCAGAGGGTTTTTGCAGAGAACCAGAGCGCCTTGAGCGTCAAAAGAATCAGTTTGAGAGTAGAGGGTACGATGTAAAGGTGTGTGCCTCGGGGCGGATTATTCGGTTGAAGTAAGTCCTCTGTACTCCCCCTGTATTAGTCGTAAGATAATTAACTCAGCTAGTGTTTCATCTAGTGTTTCATGTAGTGGTGTGAAATGTTTATGGTAGTGACTTAGACAGTGTTTTTCGTTGGTAAAGTATTAATTAATTAATTAATCTTCTTTCACCCCCGTTAAAAATTTTCGAGCGGGAATCTTCTGTTTTGAAACTTATTTACTCATTTGAATGTAAACTTATTTACTCACTTGAATATTCAGTGATTGTAATCCTTCATGTAATCCTATTAACTTTAATGAATAGTGTTAAACGTTATCTGTGCGTTTCATTTTTCTTGATTTTTATCAAATCAAGTGGCGGCCTTGAAATTTCTTTTAAGTTACCCAAAGACATGGGGTCTTGGGAACTCAGTCATCCATCACTCTTACTATGTGTTACGAGTCTGACAGCTTTGTAATTTCTATTTGAGTTATCCCAAAGACATGGGGTCTTGGGAACTCATTTCATATACTTAAGTCAGATATGTGAGCGAGATTCGTAACAACATGAACGAGCAAGCTCCGCCCACAAAAGTCAAGCCAGATCAGACATCCGTCCAACACGTTGGCCCAACATGTTTGCCCCTTTCACATGTTCAAACATACTCTCAAACACCGTGTTGTCAAACGTGAAGGCCAAGATGTTTGACCGTGTAAAAACCCCTTAGCTTCGCATTTCACATTTCATTTCACTTAAAAAAAAATCTTCATATTCGTTTCACAGAATTCCATTCTTCTTTTTCAGTAGATGTTAATAATTTGGGGAAATCATAATTATGCCCGCCAATACACATCAATTGGCTACACCTATAAACACACATGTACATCACTGGACACTAATGAACTAAAACTTGTACTATCATGCAGAGATGAAATACTTTCGAAGTTTCCAGTACTCAGAATGTGATTACGTAATCAACTCGACAAACTACATTGTACAATATACGGCGATAACAATTTTAAACCAATAAAATATCTGGCAACTTATGTTACCTCAAAATCATCAGAATAATGTGATATTGGATTGACTGAAGGTTTGATTAGATTTTCCAGGCAGTTTTGGCAGTTGCATTGTCCGAAACCGTGATTATTGTTTATTCTTCACCAATACATTATCCGAAAGTTTTGCAGTTTTATAGGGTGCATGGGCTAATTGCAGTTATACACAATGAAAATTAATTGAAGTCACCAGTCAAATAAAAATATACTTACTATCACATAAATTCTCGTATGTTATACTACAAATCTGCTTTAAAAGTATGTCCGAGTTGTATACATGAATCTTATGCAGCTAGGCAATAAAGTATTTTTTGTTATTTTGATAACAAAAGTATCACAGTAATTCATCATATTTTTAGAAAATAAACCACACTTTAGAAATTAGTAGATACATAAAGATAAGAGAAATGCAATTCACTTGACGAAGAAAAGAGAACCAATGGTAAAGTTCTGCATTCCCAAACATGTTTCAGCGCAAAAATTTCGCTCTAACAAAGTGTTTCTTATTATGGTTCTCAGAGTGTGGTTCAATTTTGTAGTAAACACTTGCAATAACCATAAAAATAATAAATGTTGCAAAGTCAGTGTATAAATAAAATGCTAAGGGAAATATGAATCTCGCAAAATTAAGTGTATTTGAATTGTCAATTGTTCCACCGACAAGTAACATGGCGTCCAGTATCAGCAAGACTCTGCACTATTGAGGCGCGTATGCTCATTTCTTAGAAATTATTTTGTGTAAAAAGTAGATGAATTGTGTAGGGCAATTAGTTAGAGAGCAGTGTTGATGAGCAGCCCCGAGGAAAGCCCTCAGGCAAGTGGGGGCGAAATAACTCCAAGGTAATCTCAGTTCATTAGTGCAACACAATGATGTTTTCATTGTTTAATAGGCAGTAAGCGCCTGTGATTTATTTTTGTTTATCGTGTTCAGAGAAGATATGTTTTGTTTGGTTGATTCGTGCTCAAATGTGAAGCTTTGAAGGTTTGGATCAGGTTAAAGGGTAGACGTACCTCTGCTTGTGATTGAAGTGACAACGTCCGGCTGGAAATAATATTTTAATGTTTGTGCACGCTTATTGGATATTTTAACAACATTCGTTGAGATCAAATGAGTTTTAAATTTTGCATACTCCCATCGGTAGGGCTTGGGTGCAGGTAATGTGGTATCAAGAAATGAACGCCATGGAGTGGGCAGTGCTCTTCAATATTTACAAGTCATGCAGTTTATTTGTTCGGATGTTGAATGGGTTTTCCCACCAATAATCTTTAAATAGATTTACTATTGGGTAGAACGTAAAATACGAGAAACGAAGGCTAGTTGAGAACGGGGCATCAGGAAAATAGTGGTAAAGAATTGTGATTGAGCTTTGACATGGCTGGGACAAGGAAACTGCAAGTATTGCCATGGTATTGTAATTGACATGTGTTTTGATTAGTTGTGTATTGATAACTTAAGATTGAGATATTTTAATTGAAAGGTGATTTGAACATGTGCTGAGATACTGGAGGATGTTCGTTACTTGTTGGTGGGAGGTGTTTTTCAACAAGAAATTACAATTATTTGGTAATGTTTACATTTATGTTGTTTTTGGGATTAATAATTTGTATTTTATGGTGCAGATAGTTTTGAAGGGTATGGATACATTGAGTAGTTGGAACTTGGACTATCGTTCTTATTCAAACAGAGCATAACACAATATATTCTATATCAACTGTTGTGGTGATTACGACATGAAATCACTAGGAAATTAGGTGAGTACGAAACTATATAGGTAGCAATATTAGTAAAATTTTTGGTTATTTGTTCCCTTATGATATTACTTGTATTTTTCCACTGGTAAAATTACATGCTAACAGTGGTATTGATTTCTTGTATACAGTAATTTACTGTTTGATGGACATCCCTGATAATGTTCACTTTATTTATTTATTTATATTTTTCTAAGGACGGATTTATATAATTATTACAAATTTATTTAGTAATTGGACTGGCAGAGGTTGAATGACTTGAAAATGCTTTAATTTCTATAGTTTTTATATTGGAAGAAAAGATTGAGGAATATGACAATTGTATAAATGGGTTTTTGAATGTAATTATAAACAATTTTAAAAAAGGCTTATGAGAGATGATGTAGGATGGGACAGTTATTCCTGTAGGAAGGCAGTTGCCATGAATGTGGTAACTGTGGCAGTCATTTTGCAGTTTCTTGATTATCTGTGGGACCAATAACATGTACACACATGTGGAAATCCTGCAAGATGGACAGCAATGCTACTCCTTTTCAAAACTTGTCATTTCCTTGTGCAGCCCTGATGAGGCTGACGCGTTGATCTTTGAACCGAGTCCAATATCTCTTATTTCTTTCATTTTGAGCAATATTTCTTATAATTTTTCACACATGGGAAGCTGATAACCAATGATTATCCTCTTTGTACCACTTTGAGCTGGTGACATAATAACAGTCCCACACAAATATAACAAAGACAGCAGTAAGGTTCCTTCCAAGAGAGATCTGTGGGAGGTTTCAAGGACCATTGCCAGTCACTGTTAGGCTGTGGGTTTTCCACTAGGTGAAACTTGAGGCGAATGATTAATAATGTATTATCATAATTTTCTCGCAACAAGAGCTATTCAATAGTATACAACACTAATGGTACACTTGACTGGAAACAGTTTTCAGGCCCTGTCATAGATCTCCATATTCCATTGGAAGAAACTTTACATAATTGTGGGATAGTTATGTTTCACGGTGAAAGTAGTAAGAGGAAGGAAGCAGTCCCCTGTTGTAACTTGTGAGCTTTCCTTGTGTTTAAAAGTGGAGGAATTACAGTTGAAATTGTTAGAGATCCTGGGTCCAGTCAAGATGAGTGCTGGCCCCTTAGTGCAGCACATTCAAATGGAGGTGAGGGGGTTGAGATTTTGAAAATGGGTAGAGGGAGAAGATTTTTGTCTGCTAATCTGGCAGCACTACCATATGCAGGAATCCATTGTTGGCCCTAGGCAGGATGTTGTGCTGAATGGCCTACCGGCTCCGGCGCTTGGCCTTCGAGCCAAAAATTCCATAAATCAACCTAGGCAGGAGGCATTTATTATTACAGATATTAAGGCACGACATTAATTATCCGGTTGTAGATATACGGGGATGTAGGAGTGCTCCTAACCCATTCCCTCATGTAAGGGGTATTGGCTGTGTAGGTTTTATGCTGTCACTACTGTAGGGGAAGCATATTGGTCTCACTTTTGCCCAATTATGGGTTCAAATCCTGCACTTGTTCGATCTCCAGTAGTGACTTACCTGCCCCAATAATCCAAGCTCACAGGGC
Organism: Oratosquilla oratoria; assembly: GCF_046742065.1. NCBI lineage: Eukaryota > Metazoa > Arthropoda > Malacostraca > Stomatopoda > Squillidae > Oratosquilla > Oratosquilla oratoria. The sequence continues at coordinate 58,410,550 of NC_134786.1, forward strand.
TTTGGCTGCAGCTATGCACCCTCCTGGTATAGGCTCCTCACCACTACCATTTATCTGGAGCTCAAGGTTTATGTGTGTGTTCAGGAGTATGCAGTGATAGTCTCAAATTGATTTCAAATGCTTGGTACCTTTAAGGATCTTGTGGGATACATTCAAATGTGAAATCTGCAAAGGAGTGCATTAGAGTGTGTCCAAGGTTGTGGAGTAGTGTTGCATTGCATGAAATACAGATGAGTCATGCTGCCAGATTGGCAGGGGACCCAGACCGATATAAAACTAAATGGACTAGAGCTCTTGATGAGAGATAAGGAGAAGTATGTTGAAGGAATAATTGAGGATGCTGGGGATCATTTTGAAGTGAATGACATCAGATCTTGGTAAGCCTCAAAGAAATTGATCCAAATCTGGGACTTGGTGAGCTGATGGGCAACTAGCATCAATTATGGATGGAGCTCACTGGGGCACATACTTTGAGCAATTGTGCATGGCTGACTATAAGTGTCCAACTATCCCAGGTTGGTTTTACAGGTTAGGGTTGCTTATCAGTCAGTAGATGATAGATGAAAGTCACCCTGTCTAAGTAAAGTTAAATAGAGCCCAGAGTTGCTGGAATCCCAAAGTTAGACCATTATCTTTGGGTTGGGTGTGCATAGCAGTTTCCAGTTTGACTTTTTTTGTTTTTGTTTTTTTAACCTTTTCCTCTAATTGGGAAAAGGGGCTAGTCACCATCGGGAAATGAAAATGGGACTGACAGGACAGCAACAACTACCTCAATATATTTTGTTGGGCATAACCTATCGTAACTCAATATAATATAGACCAATATGTTGCCCAGGATTTCTTACCAGTATGGTATAGTTGAAAGAGTGGGGAAGATACGGTTCGATATAATTCATTTAGATTTTATTTTATATTTATTATTTTTATCTTTTTCTAAGTTTGGTACAGTATAAAAATTGTGTAAAATCTATACTTTTGTTTATTTTATATTTATTACTTTACCTTTTTCTAAGTTTGGTAGTATGAAAGTTTAGTAAAATCTGTGCCTTTTCGTATAATTTTTTTTTTTAAACCAGACCACTCCCTGTAGTCTTTACTGAAATGGTAACAGGCTAATATGGATCCCAGGGTGTGTTTATCTTGCCTGACCTCACATTACCTGACCTGACCCCTCCCTCCTCTGACTTGGTCCACATCATAACAACCCTTACATTCCTTCTCTATTTGACAGTGCAGGAGGCATACTTTGCCCAACGTTAAAACTTGTTGTATTAGGCCTCATATTACATGTAAGCAGTAGTAGTTTAATTCTTTGTTTTATAAATTGATTGATTGATTTTTTTTTAAGTTTTACAGTTTAATTTGTACAGTTAATTCATTGGTGTGTGTGTGTGTGTGTATATATATATATATATATATATATATATATATATATATATATATATATATATATATATATATATATATATATATATATATATATATATATATATACTTGATATTTGTGAAGTCCAAGAGTGTTAAATGCTTACAAGTGGTAACATGTTATCATTAGATTGTGAATTATTTTTTCATGGTGAATCATATTTATGTACATTTAATTCATTGATATATATATGCTTGATAGTGGTGAAGTCCAAAAGTATTAAATGCTCACATGTTATCATTAGATTATGTGAATTATTTTTTCGTGGTGAATCGTAATTATGTATATACATATTGAATGTAGTTTATCTGTGCCTGTTATGTCCACATGCCCATGCCATTGTGTGTATTGGCATTTATCATTGTGGTCAGTTGAAGTCTGTTGCAGGTGACCAGGGGGATGACAAAAGCTCACATTATTAACAAAAGAGAATCTCTCGTCTTTCATAACATGCATACACACACACACACACACACTCACATTGTCTGGAAAGGAAAATGGGACATGAAAAGAATCTTAAAAAGGATAGTTGTAGAAGAGAACTGAAAAAGAATAGGTTCCCACATAGAGTGGTGGATATCTGGAATAAAGTGAATGGGGAAACAGTGAGTATTAAAACTATACAAGAATTTAAGATCAGACTGGATGCTGAAAGATACAAAAGTGGGTCACTATGAGCATAGCTCTCTTCCCGTAAAATACAACTAGGTAAATAGACTCGCACCCACTCGCATACACAGCTTTCTATATATGTGGAATAGTTTAGAAGATGATATATCCCAAGCTCAAACAATACCCAAGTTGATATCTAAATATGATAAGTTTAAATCAGAGACATAGATCAAGTTGGAACCGTACGCGAATTTTATTCTAGGTATGAAAATTAGTTATATTGCAAGAAAGGGATGGCTGGGTAGACTGTGCCTTCCTGGACCTACAAAAGGCATTTGATAAGGTACCACACAGAAAATTGCTATATAATCTGGAAACAATAGGAGGCATACCAGTACATGGAAAACTATTGAATTGGATGGAGGACTTCCTACATGGAAGAAAAATGAGAGTAGTTCTCAGAGACAGATATTCAAAGTGGGAATAAATGAGTAGTGGTGTCCCACAGGGGTCAGTACCAGCTTTGGTAATGTTTGCTATACAGCCAGTCCTCGTTTAACAATGGAGTATCTTTCAGAAGACCCCGTCGTTAAGCGATTTCGTCGCTAAATGAGGACCCATTGAGAGACATACATGTATGAGCATATAAACAAAGATTAGGAAGTAGGCAAAGTGACAAAGTGCTACATGCTAGGTTATTTTATTCAGGGAAACATTTTGTATGTTTGTTTACTTACTGTCCATCTTACTGTGATTGTAGGTGCAGGGATACTCGAGGGGACCACATCAATCATTTATTAGGTTTAACGTCTAATATACATGGGCACGTCATGTGCCTACAAGTGCAATGAAAGAACTAACTGGGCGTCGCTTCTATGCAGTAAGGTTATACAGCTAAGGCTGCTTTCACACGAGCGTTTCCGTACGCGTGTTTGGGTGCGCCGCGTTTTAACTGTCAATGGAGTTCAGTGGGACCTTTCACACGACATGGTTTGCGGACGTGCAACACAGCATAAACGCAGTGCCAGCAAGAACGCATCCGTTTTTCCTGACACGCGCGTCCTTGCTGGCTACTAGTGGCAATGAGAGCTTTCACCCGAACATTCTAGAATGCGCGCACACAGGTCCCGCTGCCATATCAGTCATCGCTTCCAGCTGGGTGATGTACGTTACACATCCTGTTCTGGTGTGTAGTTCATTCGAGTATGATATAACAGTCATGATTTATAGGAAATATGCATAGATATTTGAGCACAGTTGATATACATGCATGCATGCATCACGTAGCCTACTAATATTAATTAATGAAGAACATTTTCAGACGAGTAGCAGGATGGCATACCACAACACTGAGGAGTTGATTTCCGAAGTAGAAAAGAGGCCTGCACTATGGGATCCTTCAAAAGAAGGTTCGGGCGGGATTGCTCACCGCAGGCCAACAGCAGGGACCTGCTGGTCAGTGAAACGTGAACGCGTGTACAAATAGCTGATGCGTTTCTGTGTGTCCGTTCGTCGCGTGCACAGAAACGCTTGTGTGAAAGCAGAAGATAGCCTCCTCCTTCGATTATCTTGTCCAACTCTTCAATAAATAATTTGCCTGCCTCTTCGTCTGCACTCGCAGCTTCACCATAAACTCCACGATTATGCAAACTGAATCGAGTTAGAAATCGTTGAAACCATCCTTTGCTTGCTGTGAAAGTTTCAGTGCATCCTTCACACTCACGTGTCTTAAGGGTGTTGAAGATGCTCAGCGCCTTACTTTGAATCAAACCAAGACTCACAGGGATATTTTTCTCGATATTGTCATCAATCCACACCGAAAGCATTTTCTCCATCTCATGCACCAATCCTTTTCGCTTCCAAGTTAACAATGCGCTGTATCCTGTCGATAATTTTGCCATTTCTTTGATACTACTTTTGTTCTTAGAATTGTAGAGATAGTTGAATGTGAGAAGCCATGGCTGTCAGCAATAGCTTGGACTTTCTTACCTCCCTTGTGCTCGTTAATGACTTTCATTTTTATATCTAAGTCGATGGCTTTCCTCTGCTTCTTAACACCGGATCCAGTAGGAGAATTTGTATTCTTTCATTTTCCAGTCATCATGAAGGGATAAAGTTGTATACTGTTAACTAGAAATCACTAAAAACTTGAGCAGATTTAAGTATAGACACGCTAGCAGCTTGTTACGGTTACAACTGATGAGTGGAGATAGCATGTGTTTCTGTAGGCACGAAGATTCGAATGCAGTAAAAGAATATTTTTGACAATTTTTTTTTAGAAGAAGAAGCCGTCGTAACTCCGAGTCATCACTAAACGAGATCGTTCTTAAGCGAGGACTGGCTGTATATGTAAATAGCATGAATGAAGGTATTAAAAGTTACATGAACTGCTTTGTGGATTATGCAAAGTTATTAACCCCTTTCATACGGTGACGCCTACGTAGGCATCATGAGGAGCAAGTGGGTACGCGAGGCTGCCATATCGGTGTCTTGATTATATTTATTGTAGTTGTACCTGCGTGACCCCCATACTCTGTAAACTTGCTTCATCATATTTTCTATGGTTATCAAAATTCACGGGTGAAAGAGAACGAGCAATACGGGTTACTTTATTTTTTGTAATGTGAGTATTATGACGCAACATCGCACATTTGGCAGCTAATGCTGCCCGCGAGATTTTGGCCCGGAGTGAAGGGGTTAAAGAGAATAAACTCCGAAATAGATTGTGACTCATTACAGAGTGATTTGAACAAAGTCTCAGAGTGGAGCAAGATATGGGAGGTAGAATTCAACTTTAAGGAGTGCAGTATAATTGAACATGAGAAAATCAAGAATAGAATATCAGGACAGTATAAAATTGATGGAAAAGAAGTAAAGAAAGTAAATTCTGAAAGGGACCAAGGAGTAAGGATCACCAAAGACATGTTGCCTGATAAACGTACAAATAAAAGTCGGAGAAACATACAATTTGTTGAGATCAATGAAGATGGCCTTTAAATACCTGGATAAGGAAATGATTAAGAAAATATTACAAACACTGATAAGGCCAAAACTGGAATATCACTGATATGGTCACCTAGTACAAAAAAAGAATATAAGAAAATTGAAAGAATACAAAGAGCAATGACAAAAATGGCCCCAACACTTTCAAACTTGACATATGAACAAAAACTGGCCGAACTGGAATTGCCGACCCTGGAACAAAGAAGGGAACGAGGGGACATACTAACCATCTACAGAATTATGAAAGGAAAAGAACTCCTTGATAGAGAGGACTTATTAAAGTGAGACAGAGGAAAAACAAGAGGACATGAAATGAAACTAAAAAAAGGGTAACTACAGAAGAGACCTGAAAAAGAACAGCTGCCCATACAGAGTGATAGATATATGGAACAAATTGGATGAAAAAAATGTGTGCAAACACAATACAAGAATTTATAGGATAGGACATTAATCTAAAGAAAGAAGTCGGCCCCTAAAGATGATGATGTGGAATGTTATATGAGCTTTGCCGGTGATGTTAAATTGTTGAGGAAAGTAAAAACTGAAATGGATTGTGAATCACTACAAGAAGACCAGAAGAAGGTTCGGAAGTGGAGTCAGAAATGGGAAGTGGACTTCAACATTAAGAAGTGTAGCATAATGGAGTTTGGAAAAAGAAAAAATAGAATATCAGGACAATATAAAATTAGAACTAAGGAGGTAAAGAAGGTGGGATCTGAAAAAGGTCTGGAAATAATTATCTCAAAGACTTGTCCTCTGATAAACAAAATTGTCAGAGAATCCTATAACTTGCTAAGATCAATGAAAGTGGCATTTACATATTTGGACAAAGAAATGATTGAAAAAATATTAGTCACACTGATAAGGCCTAGACTAAAATATGCGGCGACATTGTGGTCACCCAGTACCAAAAAGAATATAAAGAAAATTGAAATAATCCAGAGAACAGCCACAAAAAATGGCTCCTGCACTTTCAAACTTGTCATATGAGGAGAGACTGGATAAATTGGAGCTACAGACTGTGGAGCAAAGAAAAGGAGAGGAGACCTACTGACCATCTGTAGAATTGTGAAGGGCACAGAAATACTCAATAGAGAAGACTTGCTAAATTGGGACAAGAGAAACACAACAGGACATGGAAAGAAACTCAGAAAAACAGTTATAGAAGAGATCTGAAGAACAGTGTTCCACATAGAGTGGTGGACACTTGGAACAAACTGGATGAAAAAATAGTGTGCAAAAACCATTCATAAATTTAAGAGCAAACTAGACACTGTGAGATACAAAGGCGGGACACCACGAGCATAGCTCCCCTTCATGTAAAATACAACTAGGTAAATACTCACACATTATAATAATGGATGGTGAGGGAGGGTGGATGGGTGTGGAGTGTTTTCGGGGATGGAATGGGTGGGAATGATTTTATGCCTTTTCCTTTTTGGCTACCTCCCTAGTAAGGGGGAAAAAGCCTTGGTATATGTACAGGTAAACGTCGACTTACGATGGCATTAGGTTTCGATAGAGCCATCGTAAGACGATCTCATCGTAAGTCGATCCCCACTCTGTTCCGTGGTCACTGTACCTAGCCTACCTGTATATTAACCACCAGAGATACTGAATATAGCCTATTAAACATGTACAGTAGTTTATTTAATTATTTTTATCCTTTTTACCATATTCAAACACTATAACGGAACTTAAATCTCGCGGGCAGCAGCCAATGCCAGCCGTACGACGTGACGTAATAATACTCGCATCATAAAATATAGTCACCGCTTATATCGATCGTTCTCTCTTTCACCCGCGAATTTTGAAAACTACAGAGAATGGGATTTAGGGCACATTTGAGAGAATGTAAAAACACAGGGGCGACTACAATAAATATAATCAAGACGCCGATATGGCAGAGTCGCGAATCCACTTGCTCCTCATGACGCCTACGTGTGCGGCACCGTATGGAAGGGGTTAAATTATCATATCGTCGTCGTCGTCGTCGTCATCGTAAAGTCGAACAATCGTAAGTCGCCGGCCATCGTAAGTCGACGTTTACCTGTATGTATGTATGATGATGCCTTTGAAGAAGCCTTAGCTCACGCAGAAATAATGAAAATTTCCATTTGGTCCTCATGAAAATGCACTTTTTTGGAGGAAAGTGAGGGGAGCAAAACACCAGATTTAGGATATATAAATATAGAAGTAAGTGAAGTGGTCAGTCTCCCGGGATCACTGGATGTGGCAAAAGCTTCAGGACCTGATTGGATATCAAACTGGATTCCTAAAGAATGTAGGGAACAACTAGTGGACAAAACTCAGTCTTATTACATGTTCATTGAAAGAAGGTATTGCACTGCTTGATTGGAAAAAAACAAATGTGTCAGTTCACAAGGATTGAAATAAGGTGACAGATTATAGGCTGGTATCAGACCAACACAAAAATGAAATTATGTCAAAGCATTGTGAAAGATGCATGGACCAAATATCTTGAAAAGATGAACATTCTGACATGAGTTTGGCTTCAGATCTGGAAGGTCATGTGTATTGAACCTTTTAAGCTTTTACTCAGGAGTGATTGATGCACTGCAAGAGAGAGAGGGGTGGGTGGACTGTGTGTACCTCAACTTAGAGGCATTTGATAAGATACCTCGCAGTGGACTTGTGTGGAAACTGGAGCATTTTGGAGGACTGAGAGGCAAACTACTGGAATGGATGAAGATTTTTTGGAGGAAAGATGCATGAGGACAGTAATTAAGGATAAGATGTCAAGATGGAGAGCAATAACAAGAGTTCCACAAGATTCAGTGCTTGCACCAATAATGTTTCTTGTCTATGTCAATGACATGATGGAACAAGTTATGCCATTGAGTTTGCAAATGATGCAAAAATCATGAGAAGTGAAAAATGAGGATATTAGAATATTGCATAAAGATCTAGACATTATTTTTGCATGGAGCCAAGAATGGGAAATTAAGTTTAATACCAAAAAATGCAAAGTACTGGAAATGGGCAGTAGTGGCAAAAGACTATCCCTAAACTACTCTTTGGGAAGTGAACCCATTACAAAAGTAAAATAGGAGAAAGACTTAGGAGTGTTGATTAAAGACAATCTGTCCCCTGACAGACATATCAGCGGGATTGTGGGATAGACATACAGACTGTTGCATAAGATCAAAGTGGTGTTTTATTATATGGATGAAGAGATGATGAAAAATCTCATCGAAACCCTGATCTGTCCAAGACTGGAATGTGTGTCAGTAGTATGGTCCCCATAGATAGAAGGATATAAACAAGATCAAGAGAATAAAAAGTGCAATAACCAAACTGGTCCTCAGCCTGCCAGTGAAACCATACAAGGAAAGACTAAAAGCACTGGGTCTGCCAAATTTGAAAGAGCAAAGAGAAAGAGGTGATATGGTTCTAGTATTCAGGTCACTAAAGGGAACAGACTGCATTGACAGAAGAGATCTGATTAAAGATGAGAGGGCTTTATGAGGTCATGGAAGCAAATTAAGAAAGACCATGTGTTAAAGTTAAAGTTGCTGGGTTTCAGTTCCGATATCAGTTTCAAAGACATTCCTTAGAACATCAGCTGAGGGAAGCCTCAACCCCGAACAGGGGTGCCCAGCCATGGCAGTAACCTCCCCAGTGGCTTAAGCTCACAGGCCCAGACAGAGCTCAATCTGCTGATCCTGTCACACAAGGACAAGCGCACTACCACTGTACTTGCCAGAAGGATGTGAAGAAATGCAATTTTCTATATGATTCATAAATACCTGGAATAGGTTAGGAAGTGATATAGGCCAAGCCCAAACAATACACTAGTTCAAATCTAAATGTGATAATTGGAAATAAAGGATATAGATTAAGTTGGAACCATACACTTGTTTGAGTCTAGATAGGGTAAATAATTAGAGAATAGTAGATGGGACCCAACGACTGTTGCTCCTTTTCCTGTATACTATAACTAGGTAGATGTATAAATATGTGGAATAGCTTAGGTGATATAGCCTAAGCTCAAACAATACACGAGACCAAATGTTAATACGATAATTGGAAATCGAAGATATAGATTAAGTCAGAACTGTACATGAATTTGAGTCTAGGTATGTTCAAAAGTCAGAGAATAGGTGAATGGACCCAATGAGCATTGCTCCTTGTATATTACAATTAGGTAAATACACACACAGGACCCAGTGAGTTTGGCTCTTTTCTTGTATAGTACAATAAACCCTCACTATATTAAATCAAGTTACACTGAATTTTTACTGTATCAACCCTAGTGAGACCTTACCATTCATCTGATTAACTAACTAGGAATGTATATGTGATAAAAGATTTGGAATGGATGGCAGTAACTTGGAAAATTTGAATATGTTTGTACTTTTGGCTATAACAACCAAGCCTTCCCCCCAATTAATTTGATATATCAAGGGTTTACTGTAGCTGCTACTCTGGTTGGACAGTGTGCACTAAACTTCCATTTCCTAAATCAACCCAAAGTTCTTTATAATACAACCTTCATATATATCAAACTTTCAGCTGTAATGACCAAGCATTCCCCCCAATTAGTTTTATATATCGATGGTTGACTGTACAATTAGGTAAACACACATGGAAGTTCTTGACAGAGAAGACTTGCTAAATTGGGATAGGAGAAACACTAGAGGACTTGGAAAGGACAGATATTGAAGGGACCTGAGAAAGAACGGCTTTCTCCACAGAGGGGTAATGTATGGAACACATTGGATGAAAAAATACTGTACAAAAACAATACAAGAATTTAAGAGCAAACTGGATATGTAGAGATACAAAGACAGGACACCACGAGCTTAGTTCCCCTTTCCCGTAAGATACAACTAGGTAAATACACAATAGTGAAGTTATGTGAAAGGATTTTGAAAGATTGATGGACCAAATATCTTGAAAAGATGAACATTCTGACAGACAGTCATTTTGGCTTCAGATCTGGACAGTCATGTTTGTTGAACCTTTTAGCTTTTACTTGAGTAATTGATGTGCAACAAGAGAGAGAGGAGTGAGTGGACTGTGTGTACCTCAACTTGAGAAGGCATTTGATAAAGTACCTCACAGTTGACTTGTGTGGAAATTGGAGTTTGTTGGAGGACTGAGAGGCAAACTACTAGAATGGATTAAAGACTTGTTGAAGGAAAGATGAGAACAGTAGTACAGGAGCAAAAATGAGCAAAATTCTACAGGCTTCAGTGCTTGCACCAATAATGTTTCTTGTCTATGTTAATGACATGATGGAAGGAACAACAAGCAATGCCAACATGTTTGCAAATGATGCAGAAATCATGAGTGAAAAATGAGGACACTAGAATATTGCAAAAATATCTTGGTAATATTTTTGCATGGAACCAAGAATGGGAAATTAAGTTTGATACCAAAAAATGCAAAGTACTAGAAAAGGACAGTAGTGACAAAAGGCCATCCTTAAACTGTTCCTTGGGAAGCGAACACATTACAAAAGTAAAAGAGGAGAAAGACAGGAGTGTTGATAAAAGACACAACCTGTCACCTGACACATACCAGTTGGATTGTGGGTGAGACATATGGACTACTGCAGAAGATTGAAATGGCATATCATTATATGGATGAAGAGATGATGAAAAAAACTTGTCAAAACCCTGATATGTCCAAGACTGGAATATTCATCAGTAGTATGGTCCCCACACAGAGTGAAGGATATAAACAAGATTGAGAGAATACAAGGGCAGCAACCAAACTGTTCCCAGGCTTGCAGATAAACTATGTGAGGAAAGAATAAATGTACTGGGTCTGCCAACTTTGAAAGATCAAAGAGAAATAATTGACATGATTAGTGTCCAGGTCATTAAAGGTGATAGATTGCATTGATAGAAGAGACCTCCTGATTAAAGATGGGAGGGCTTTAAGAGGTTATGGAAGTAAATTAAGAAAGACCACATGTCTAAAAGATGTGAAGAAATACAGTTATCCATATATATATATATATAAAATGTGGAATAGCTTAGAAGGTGATATAGCCCAAGCTCAAACAATACATAAATTCAAATAAAAATATGATAATTGGAAATCAAAGATACAGATTAAGTTGGAACCATACATGAATTTGAGTTTAGGTATGTTGGAAAATTAGAGAATAGGTGACTGGACCCAATGTACATTATTCCGTTCCTGTATACTACAATTAGGTACATAGGTACATGTTTCAGCCTAAAGGGATTTCTCCTTGCCTTTCTATTTTCACATCAGGAGATAAGGAGGGAGGATCACTTTATAAATGAAGCAGCTGGCCCTGCTGTGTCTTGCTGCATTGCTTATTACCTGGGCAATGGGTGGGAAACAGGAATAAATGGATGATGGATGTGACTGGGATGAGTAGGGGTATGTGCATGTCTTGTCTGCCTACCTCCCTTATAGGGGAAGAGCCATTTTGATATATAGATATATAAATGTCTCCCATTAGACATATGATTATGGTAATATATGGAGTTGTCCATATGTGCATCCATACCCAATTTGATTATCATATATGTTTGATATTAGGGACTTATCTCATATGCAACCACCACACAGAATACCTCATATTAGAATGCCCCACACTTATATATGCATACATGATATGCCTTTGCTCCACACTCCAGAAATATAAATCTTTTCTTATGTAGACTACTTAACAATTACATGGACTCATTGTAACACAAAGCTGCAGTAATGCTACAGCCATACCTTGACACACTCGACACCTGGCCCACTACAGACTCAAAATAGCCCCAACCAAATCCACAGCTATACTTCTCACTAACTGGACAGCAGAACACAAATACATACCACATCTCTTTATCAACAACACCCTCATACCACATGCACACACACATTTACACAAGATTCTTAGCATATACATCCATATCATTCAACAACACAATCTAAACATAAGAGAAAGTGGACAAGGCTTAACATGCTTAACCATTTCAGTATGGCTCAAATTCTCGCATGCAGCATCGGCTGCCATATGTAATTTGTATCATACTACTCACATTATATAATATAAAGTCACTGCTGTATTACTCAATCTCTTCCACTCTGAGTAGTAATAAACACAGAAAACGTGATCAAACCAGTTCACAGAATCCAAGGATAATTCATGTACAACTACAAAAAAATATATAATCAAAACATCAATGCTGGCATCCTCATATACTTGCACCTCATGATGTCTACATAGGCACTGTTTCCTGGAATGAAGGTCAGGAGCTGCTAACACTCTCAAGTCTCTTTAGCACTCAGTTTTCCCTGAAAAATTATCTAAGCCAATCTGCTTTCTGGGTTGTGTAACCTTCTTTAGACATGCTGCACTTTGAGATATTGATGTCCATATGCCATTTCATTGACCACTTGAACTATTTGTTAAGATCTTGAAGTATCCCAGCATCTGACCTGGTTTGGTGCCCTATTTTAGTGTTGTCTGCAAACTTACATCATTAATAATCCCATTATCCAAATCTTATATGTACATGATGAACAGTAGGGGACTCAGGACTGAGCCTTGGGGAACTCCACCAGTAACATTCCCTCATTTGGATTTTACTCTGTTACTGGTGACCTGCCGTTTTCTGTCACTGATCCATGCTCAAATCCATTCAAACAATGCCTAGTCTCTGGTGGGGCACTTTGTCAGATACTTTGCTAAAGTTTAGATAAACTTCCTTGTAACACAGCATTCACTCCCTATATGTATGGCACATGTCCAGCTCCCATCACTGGCTTCATACTGAACGTATATAACATACTGATGTATGACACATTATTTCATCACAAATCAATCACCACATTTCTTTTGTTTCCAATTGATCTACTTAGTTACCACAATGCAATTATTACAATATAATTGGAAAATATCCAGAATTGCAGCCACAGAAATTTTTATTAAGAAACAGACACAGCTTGAAGGGATTTCTCCCTGTCTTCTTTTCTGCATGAGGGGACAGAGGGGGGGAGGGTTGCTGAATTAATGAAGCGGCCTTGCTGTGGATGTGTGTCTTGGAACACTGCTTCTGACCCAGGGCAGTGGACAAGATGCAGGGAGGTGCCAAAATAAGACAGAGGGGAGTGGAGTACACTCAACCCTCGAATTTGCGGACTTTAGATTTAGCGGACAAAAAAGTGTGTCCGGTAGTAACAGTGAAATTCCGGACGAAGTCTGTAAAATTAAAATTTGTCCAATAGGTGTCTGGTAGTAACAGTCAAATACAGGTAGTCGTCGACTTACGACCGAGATCGGTTCCGACAGACAGGTCGTAAGTCGATCTGGACGCAAGTCGGTCTATATATATATACAGTATATATTACCCTTTATATAATATATATATTGTATATTTAGCATACTGAAATAATCTTAGCATCTTTGAACTATGTTGTATAGTTTTTTAATCTTTTTATAATTTCATCTGATTTTCTTTGGGAAACGTAGCCTAGGCCTAAGCATATTGAATAAAATCCTATCATCTTTGACCTATGATATTTAATACTGTATTTGTTAACCTTTGTATTATTTTACCATCAGACTTTCTTTAGGAAACGTATGTATACTGAATAAAATCTTATTATCTTTGAGCTACGTTGTTTAATATTCATTAACTTTTTATCATTTTCGTTAGGAAACGTAGCCTAGGCCTACGCATACTGAATAAATTCCTGTCATCTTTGACCTACAAATCCTTTTTTGTTGGTCACATTAAAATCATGTAAAGCAAAATTAGGAAAAAAATATTTCGAAACACATTCTTTTCGTTTACGTACTGTACCGAAAATATTGTTATCGACAACAGACTAGGCATAAACAAAGTTTACTGTTACATTTTATTAATCGCAAAACATAAAAATACAAAATGCTGTGCCGAACATTTTGTCATCGACAACAGACTAGGCATAAAAAAATACTGTTACATTTTATTAATTGCAAAACATAAAAATACAAAATGTAAGGCAAAATTAGGATTTTTTTTTACTTCAACAAAACACATTCTTTTCGTTTAAGTACTGTACATATTGTTATCGACAACAAACTAGCCTAGGCATAAAAAGTTTATTATATTTTATTAATTGCAAAACATACAAAAATACAAAATGCAATGCAAAATTAGGAAACATTTTACTTCAAACAAACAAAATGAAAGAATATTTAGCTGGCTGGGATGCTGACGCTGCCGGCAGCCTGCGAAAACTATCGTACTCGCGTCTCGCAGTGTGCGGAGTAATGTACTGCACTGCCAGGCATAACATTGCAATTCTATTACTCTATTAAATGTTAGATACTATTGCACCATCTCGTGGTCGTAAAGTCGATCAGTCGTAAGTCGCATAGGTCGTAAGTCGACGACTACCTGTACTGGACAAAGTCTGTAAAGTGAAAATTTGTCCAATAGGTGTCCGGTAGTAACGGTCAAATAGCACTGGACAAAGCACCACTAATCCAATATAGATCCTGTACTGTACATATGTAAATAGCGCTATAGCAACTAGATTAGGTAAGAAATGGTTCAATTTCTTCTTTATATGTAATGTACATCATTATACATATGTACTGTAGCTTTTTATTACATATCTAATACGTATGTGCACACTGAATCCTAACGGACAATTTTCTACGTAATGGACTTATGTCCGGTATCCAGTATTGGTAATGGACTGACCCAGTTTTCAAATAACTGACAAGGGCCTGCATGCATTTGTCCATTAAATTGAGGATTAAGTGTATGTAAGGGATGGAATGGGTGGGAGTGGTTTCAATGACTGTTTTTTGGCTACCTGCCTTTGGTATATGTATGTATTTTTTCTATTGTTTTGGGCAATTCTAAGACACTTTTCTTCTGATATTTTCATTGAAAATGTGTTTTTGAGTTGTGCACCCCCTACAATTATACTGGTAAAATATTAAAATTTAAAAAAAAGAAACGGTTTTATACCATTGTGGATGATTCTACAACTTTAGTTCAATGAAATTACTGTTAGGAATGCCTTATATTCAAGGTATACCCCCTCCCCTTTCACAATTTTGGGAGTGAGAGCCTGGGAGTTGGGAATGGGGATTGGTGGGGAAGTAAAAGATGAGTGGGTAATTTTAATCTAATCAAATCTAACTTAATCTACCCAAACCCACACATGCATAACCACCATGTTCAAACTAAAGGTGGAAGTTGTGGCCCCACAAGATAAACGTTGATTGGTAGATAGTCCTGTGACACTCATGGTTATATATGATTGGCTAGAAAGAAAATAGGCACAACTCAAAAACATGATTATTTTGACTCACTTTAGCCACGAAGTCGAGAAACTGGGTTGATTTTGTCAAGATATGTGTGCGTAAGTTTGGTAGAAAATCCACAGACTTTCTTTCGCTCCTCATGCAGGTTGAATGAGAATGTCTGTCGTATTTTTTCGGGGAAGCTTTGTTAGGATTTCAGAGAGTGAAGGAATTTGGCATTTATGATGTTTCAAGTCTGTACAGTCGTCCATGATAGTCTGATATGTATGGAAATCATGTTTATAAATAGTTTTTTGGGATTTTTGGCAAATATTTATCACTGTTATGTGGTAAATTTATCATTTTTTTTTATAATTTCATAGAGGATAGGTGATTGTGGTGTTTCTTGTTGTTTTGGTAAATGTTTTAGTAAGCATCCATCACACCATTATTGGCCGGCCACATTTTGTATTACGCATTTATTACGGAAATTGGTAGTGTGAAATTGCCAGTTCCATACATCTGAATATGTACTAGCACCTGCCCAACAACAAAACAATTGCAGCATACAATGCATGCGGCTGACACAGTAGGGGTTAAAACTATCCACTTCCTTCAGCCTCTCTTCTGTAAGACTTAATTCCAACTTCCAACCATTCTCTCTCTTAGTACCTCTCATCATAGAGGTGATTGTGGTGTTTCTTGTTGGAAATCTGCAGCTCTACAATGGCTGGCAATAGTTCTCAGGCTCTTCCAGGGAAGAAACTTTGGACCATTATCTGTGTTGTATTAGTGTGTCACTAATTGGAAGTACAGTAGAGGTGAGCAGCAGTTGCTGGTTGTCAGCTCTCCATGTGTGAAAATGTGGAAGAAATACACTTTACCTTGATAGAGATCTTGGGGCCATTTTAGACCAAGTGTCATGCACCTTCAGGTGGAGGGGGTGGGGAGGAGTTGACCAGTTTTGAAAAGGTGCAGCAGGGAGATGATTCACTGCTGTTCATTGTGCAGGATCACCACAAGCAGGTACCCATCATTAGTTCTATATACTGTAGTCTACTTACAGTTTACAATGTGCATTAGGAAGAAAATTACTATTCAAGTATTTTGTATGTTTTTTCTCAAAAAGAGATCAGGTACTGGATCTTTTTTGTATAATAACTGGCTGCAGTTAACAGCAATAGACTAGGGAACCAGAATCCTTCCCAAAAAGCAGCTCATGAGGATAATAGTCATATGACTGTCCAATCCATCCATTTATCACATCACATGGCATCACACACAAACAGATCATCAAGTACAATATAAAGACAACCCAGCAATATTCTACTCAAATATCTAAATATAATCTACCTCCAGTACCACAGAGTATATCAATATAGTCAGATCATAAAACACGCTTTACAACTGACTTTCAGATTCTACATATTCATTTCTTAATTTGATATATATTTGCCACTTTATAATTTTTCTTTTTTCTATCTTTTCCAAGCTTTGTCTCTTATCTTTTGCCTCTACATTTTTTGTTGTACCAGCATTTAATATAAACCTCTTATGAAATACACTATACAGAGAGATCACTATCAAGACAAGTGGAATTGCATTGGCATGTTGCATTAAAACTGTTTGACCACATAATTGGCCTGGTAACAGACCAATTGTCCCAAGTGTAGTCACTACACAGGACACTGCCTTATAGTGCACTGTTGTATACTCACTCATTCTAGACATCAGCACAAAATCTTTTCATGGAGCCAGTGGCCATAGCTGATTTCCATGGAGATATTGGTCTCTTGTAAGTGAACCAGTCAACTGAGTGACGTATACAAAAGGAAATATATAGATACATGCACAAGTTTTGTTGATATTTTTATTGTACCATAGTATTTTCTAGATTTTAATATGTGTTTATATTACAGTGGAGGAGGTGCTATGGAGGGTAAGGAGGTGGATATGAAGAGAGCTGCAGCCCAGTTGATTGAGCGTTACTATTTTCAACTGACTGATGGCTGTGGTAACCCCAACTGCACAAATAGTGATTGTGCATCATCAGGCAAGGTAATTGATATTAGTGTATTTACCTAGCGTATCTGTATTATATGGGAAGGAAGCTGTGCTCGTAGTGACCTGTCTTTGTATCTTTCAGCATCTAGTTTGTTCTTAAATTCTTGCATGGTTTTTGCACATACTATTGTTTCATCCAATTTTTCCCCACTCTGTGTGGGGAAACTTTTTTTTTTAGATCTCTTCTACACCTATCTTTTTTGAGATTTTTTTATGTCGTCTTGTTTTTCTTATATCCCACTTTAATAAATCTTCTCTGTCAAGGACTTCCATACCTTTCATGATTCTGTAAATGACCAGTAGATCTCCTCTTTCTCTTCTTTGTTCCAGGGTTGGTAGTTCCAGTTTGGACAATCTTTGTTAGTACAGTATGTCAATTTTGAAAGTGTTGATGCCATCTTTGTTGTTGCTCTTTGGATTCTTTCTAAGTTCTCTATATTCTTTTTTGTGCTGGGTGTCCATGGTGTCGCAGCGTACTTCAATCTTGGTCTTATTAGTGTGATTAATATTTTCTTTACTATTATCTCATCCAAGTACTTAAAGGCCACCTTTATTGATCTTAGCAAATTGTAGGTTTCTCCAACTATTCTGTTAATATGCTTGTCTGGTGACATGTCTTTGTTAATAATTACTCCTAGGTAATTTTCCAAGCTAACTTTTTTTTTTTTCCTTTGTACCAATTTTATATTGCCCTGATATTCTATTTTTATTTTTTCCCAATTTTGGCTCTATTCCCAGAGTTTGTCCAGGTCTCTCTGTAGTGATTCACCTTTAGTAGTTTTTCGTCATCTGCAAAGAAATTCCTATAACATTCTCCACCTTCATCCATGTCATTTATATACGTGTGTATGATTGTATGTCTGTGTTTGTGTGTGTGTGCACATATACTTCAAGTCTTCACTGGTAAATAAAAGACGCACTTTTGGAGTGAATGAGGTCATATTGACAATGGAAGTGAAAAATATAAGTGAAACATTTAATTTCAAAACTTTTATTATATTTTTTTCTGCAGAAACATATTGAAGCTGTATTGAAGATAGAATTGTGACATTATTCTTCCTCATCTTGAATATCTAATTTTATGTTCTATTGTTAAGAAAAGCCATTAATTCCATTTTCATTGTGATATTTATCCAACTACTTCACCTGTCCTAACCAGTACAATTATTGGATAATTTTATATTATGTATATACGAAAGGCACTATCCCCCCTGATGGCTGGGTCAAAGCATAGATGTACATTGTGAATTAATGATATCCGTTCAGGCACCTTGCGATCTCAGCAGCTTGCAGACAAAGGGTCTCCCTATCCTCCACTACACTGCACCGGTCAAAGACAGTGCAATGGGTACAGGTTTTCCACAGTGGGACCTGACAATTTGAGTTGATTTACTCCCATTACACTCGCATGTGGTACCAGTGGAGAGTATCTGCTCTGTCTCACTGCACTGCTTTTGACTCGAGCTGTCTCACTGCACTGCTTTTGACTTGAGCATTGTGCTGGGAGGAAAGATAGTCCCCCCTCCCTCTCTCTCTCTCTCTCTCTCTCTCCCTCCCCCTCTCTCCCTCCCCCTCTCTCTCTCTCTCTCTCTCTCTCTCTCTCTCTCTCTCTCTCTCTCTCTCTCTCTCTCTCTCTCTCTCTCTCTCTCTCTCTCTCTCTCTCTCTCCTCCTCCTCCTCCTCCTCCTCCTCCTCCTCCTCCTCCTCCTCCTCCTCCTCCTCCTCCCCCCCCCCCCTCCCAGGGGAAGAGATCTTCAGTACATATATGCATGATGCAACTCCCCTTGTCGGAATACCCCTTCAGTACATACATGCATGACTGCCATTCCCCTTATGGGGGAAAGCCTTCTGTACATATATATACAAGATATTCATGAGGAATTTAGTAAGGTTTTCAGTTTTAAAGAGCATTGGTAACATCACATGAATACACAAGCATTATGAAATTTGATGTGTTTAATTATATTATTCTTTCATTAAAGCTAGTTAATGTTAAGTGAAGGGTTTGTAGTGACAATGACTTGGTGTTTATTGTACAGGTTGGCCAGTTGACAAAGAATGAAGCTGCAGGGAAGGCCCTTCAACTATTTGCAGCCCGTGCCAAGTTGTGTCCGACTCACCATGTTATGGTTGCCAAGACAACGAGGACAGAGGGGAATGGATCCTCTAATGCAATGCCCAGTCAAACTAGTGGTGGCCAGTGTGCTATGCAAGTATTGAGCATGGCATCTGCTTCCTCCTCCTCCCCACTACCGTCCTCCAATGTCCCTCCCCTTCTCTCACCCATAAATGCTGTAACCCCCCAAGACACAGAATGTCTAACGGAGGAGATCTTGAAAGAAACTATAAGTGAATGTAGAGCAGCAGATAATTATGCAAAGCTGCGGAGACAACTGTGGGCAGTTTTTTCCAATGAAATTGCCCTTAGACAAAGTTTCTTGAAAAATACAGATACAAAAAAAGAAGAAATGGTTACTTGTGACATAACAAAAGAAGAAATTAGAGCTCAAGAAAGAGACTTAGATAAAGACTTTGATTCGCAGGAAACTTTAGAAGAAAAAATGGATTCTAGTATGTCCGATAAAATGGAAAATGGCGATGTTAAAAGACAAGATATGGAAATTAATGTGGATATTGAGTCTCTCCGTAGGTCTTATGAAATGTTATTTGATTGTCCCGAAAAGGAGTTTTGTGGCACTCTAATGAATGCTATGGTTAGTCTCCTGTCAGATTCCCTTAGCATACAGGTGCGTGTGCACAAGGACATGTTTAATGCAAATCCAGATAACATTAACCTCTTTGTGATTATTTTTGAGATTTCTGCTATGACATGGACAGAATACATAGAGGTGGTTATGCTAGAATTATGTAAGGTAGCTTCTCACCTCTGTTTAGAAGATCATGTTCGGCTGACAAGGTACTTTAGCACATATACTCCGGCAAGACTGAAAAGTCTTGTGGAAACCCTTCATCATGTTATCACATTTAAGATTATGACTGAGTTTCCTAGAGAGTATTTCATCAATGAAGAGGAAAGCATCACTTCAGCCACAAAGGTCATGAAACTTCTGTACTATGCCAATATTCTCGGAGGAACATTAGATGAGCCACTACTCAAAGATCTGCCTCCAGAAGCAAATGACCCAATGGATTCCTCAGATGACCCGTTCATGGCCATGAGCCATGAATCAAAGGAGCCAAAGCAAAAGTATGAAGATCCTCTTGGTCAAGCCCTAGGAATACATGTATTAGATTCGAGAGACCCGTTAATACCTTTCAGTGAATTCTCCCATGATCTTTTAAGTGATCAGATCGAGATGGACAGAGACTTTGCCTATTACAAAGCTGGAAGTGACAAGTTTAGTTTCATGCATTACCCGTTCATCCTCACACCAGCCACCAAAGCTCTTGGGTTGTATTATGACAACAGAATTCGTATGTACTCGGAAAGAAGAATGAGCATCTACCAGACAGTAATGGAAGGTACTCCAGCAAATCCATACTTGAAGCTCAAGATTAGAAGAGACCATATTATAGATGATGCTCTTGTTGAAGTGAGTATAATCCTTTTGAGCATTTTGAGAATTTAGCCATGGATATTGTTGAGGGAAAACAGTAATTTGTATGTTTATCCTGTTGTTATTGTTTATTGTGCTGTTGGCATTGTTAGTAGTACATTTGAAATTGTGGCATTGTTGGAATTGTTGACTTTGTGGTTTTGTTGGAAGTTTACTATGTGGCATACTTGCAGTTGGAGATGGTAGCTCTTGAAAACCCAGGTGACCTAAAGAAGCAGTTGGTGGTAGAGTTTGAAGGCGAGCAGGGTATTGATGAAGGTGGTGTTAGTAAAGAATTTTTTCAACTCATTGTTGAGCAGATATTTAACCCAGATTATGGTAAATATTTATGTTGCTATTCTGAACTGTATTTGGACATACTTGTTTGCATTTGGCAAAGAAACTTAGATACTTACATTGAATTAATTGAAAGCTGGTTATTTGTTGCCAGGTCATTTTGAATCCTAGTCTTTCATCAACAAACATTGGCATTTGTCAAGATTAATGAACAAAATTGATTGAATGTTTTTTTTTGTTTTTCATATTGATTGTTTTATTACACCACAGATTTTCTTAATTTTATGCTTGTATAATTTCTTATACCCACAGCCATGTTCTGCTATAACTGTGAAACCCACACATTCTGGTTTAATCCAACGTCTTTTGAAAGTGATGCTCAGTTTACCTTAATTGGCATTGTATTGGGTTTAGCCATCTATAATAATGTCATCCTGGATGTTCATTTCCCTCCTGTCATGTACAAGAAACTTTCAGGGAAGAGGGGTTCCTTCCATGACCTTAAAGAATGGAATACGGTAAGGGTCAAAACTGAAGGTTACATAAATTTTTCATAACATTTTGTGACAATTTGACATGATTGTATGAAGTAGTTGCATTTACCCCTATTTTAATTTGTTGTTAACCATCAATTCATTTGTATTATTGTTGTGGATTGCAGACTTTATATAGAAGTTTAGTTGAACTTCTAGAATATGAAGGAGACGATATGGAAGAGGTCTTCATGCAGAGTTACCGTATTGGTTATCAGGATGTCTTTGGAGCAAATCTTACTCATGACCTTAAACCAGATGGAGAAAATGTTCTTGTTAATCAGAGCAATAAGCAGGTTGGTGTCACAGATTAAAGTAGATGTGTTAATTAGAAAAGTGTAGATTGTAGAACTTCGGAAGAATGAGAGGTATCAGTAAGGGAGGAGAAGCAAAATGTTAGATAAATGAGGAAAAGAGGAGAGCAGATGTACAATAGGGTAGTGTAATGATAGAAAATATTAAAAAAGATGTACAGTGGGGTAGTGTCATGATAGAAAATATTAAAAAAGATGTACAGTGGGGTAGTGTCATGATAGAAAATATTAAAAAAGATGCACAGTGGGGTAGTGTCATGATAGAAAATATTAAAAAGAATAAAAAGGTGTTATGGAAGGAAGTGTATTCAGGGATGGAATGGGTGGGAATGATTTTATGCCTTTTTCTTGTTGGCTACCTCCCTTGTAAGGGGGAAAATGCCTTGGTATATGTATGTATGGAAGGAAGTTAAGAGTGATGTTGGATGAGTCAGGCAGAAAGGAAAAAAGTTAAATGTGCAGCTGGACAGATGTTCATGGAAGTGAAGGTGGTAAGGAAAGATGGGTAGAGAATTTTAGAGAGCTTTTGAGTGTGGAGGAAGGTAGGAAGGAATTAATTGTGGCAGTGGAAGGAGCTGAGAAAAGGACTGATGGGAAAGAAAACTGGAAGAGATATAGGAAAATATGAGGTACAAAGAGCTTTGAAATTGATGAGAGCTGGTAAGGCACCTGGTTTGGATGGGTGTCAAGTTGAGCGACTGAAAAGGGAAGGTATGGTTATAATGGATAGGCAAGTGGAGGAGGGTTGTGTGCCATAGGAATGGAAAAGTGCATATAAAGTTCCTCTTTACAAAGGGAAAGGGGACAAATGTAAATGTAGTAGTTTTAGAGGGATCAGTTTGTTGGGTGTAGTTGGGAAGACTTATGGGAGGATTTGAATTGAGAAGATTGTGAGAGAAATGAGTAATTGGTGAGGATTGTGCATTTAGGAAAGGTAGAAGATGTTTGGATCACATTTTTGTGGTATGCAGATTTGTGAGAAGGTTTCATCAAAAGATAAGGATTTAGGGCCTTTATGGTTTTGAAGACGCCTTATTGCAGATGTATGGGAGGTGCAGCTGTCAAGACTTTTTAACCACTTCCATACGGTGACGCCTATGTAGGTGGCATGAGGAGCAAATGGGTACTCGATGTTGCCAACGTCGCCATCTTGATTATATTTATTGTAGTCGTACCTATGTAATTTTCATTCTCTCTAAACTGGCTTCATCAGTTTTCTATGGTTATCAAAATACACGGGTGAAAGAGAACGAACGATTGGGTACTGACTTTATTTTTTATAATGCGATTATTATGATGCAACATTGCACGTCGGGCAGCTAATGCTGCCATACGTGCGATGTGCCCCGTAGTGAAGAGGTTAAAAGACCATGGGTGTTCAATGTGTTGGATGGGGTTGTACGGGTGATAAATGTGAAGGTGATGGACAGGGAACTGGATATTGTAAGAGATAGCAGAGGGAAATGGGAGATGAACCAGTCATTTTTTATGGATGACAATCCACTTGTAGTGAGGTCAGAGGAGGGATTATGGAAGTTGGTAATGGAGTTTGGGAAGGTATGCAGCAAGAGAAAGTTGAAGGGAAATGTAGGTAAAGGTAAGATGATGAGATGTACAAGAGGAGGAGATGGCAGTGAATTGGAAATAAGTATTAAAGGAGAGAGGCTAGAGGAAGTAGATAATTTTAGATATTTGGGGTCACATATGGAGGAGTGGGAGTAGAGGTAAACAATATAGTGAGGAAAAGAGTAAATGTCTTGGGGGATTGAAAAGTGGAATAAGAAATAGATGTCTGGGAATGGATACTAAGAGAAGATTATATAGATATATATACCACTGGCTATTTCCCCCTTTCAAAACACAAAAGCATAAAGTCCACCCCCACCCATTCCATCCCCACATACTTCACTCCCACTCCCACTATCTTGGCTCCTTCTGGATGACTGGACATCCCTGCATCTTGCTCCCTGCCCTGGATCAGAAGCAGTGTAGCAAGACACAGCACATCCACAGCAAGGCCACTTAATTTAATTGGCGACCTCCCCACCTCTGTCCCCTCATGCAGAAAAAGGGAAGACAGGGAGAAATCCCTTTGGGCTACATCAAAACATCATTCACACATACTCCCTCACCTTGCATCCCCCACCCACTCCCTTTCATGCATCACAGCATCATCCATACACAGCCATTCTACATTCACCCCTATTTTCTGTTCTCCCATCCTTCCCCAACAGACATTCCCCTCTTTCCCAATGCCCCTTTTGCCCTATCCATCCATCTTGTCTGTGATTGCCCCCTCACATTCACTCCTTCCATCTTTGCCTCCCACATCTCTTTCACTTATCTTTCTTCATTCATTCTTTCCATATGTCCAAACCATCCCAATACTCTTTCATCAACCCTATCTCCCAATTCCCTTTCCTCCCTCGTTCTCCACCTCACCTCGTTTCTCACTCTATCCAACCTAGTGACCCCTATCATACTTCTCAGGCACCTCATCTCAGATGCATTCAAACTCCTCCTCTTCCTCTCTTATGGTCCCTCTTTCTGCCCCATACAATGCTGTTGGCACAATCACTCCTTCATACAATTTCCTCCTAATATCCATTCCCAAATGTCTATTTCTCATTACACTTTTTAACTCAGGTATTTACTTGCTTTTCTCAATCTACATTTTACCTCCTCTTATACCTTTACTTTTTCTTTTAGGAATGTCCCCTGTGGGGCTACAAGGAGAAGGATGCCTAGTCCCAATCCCCGTCCCTTTCTTCTCGCCTCTTACAATCCAAGTGGAAATACTTGGTGGCAGTATTCTTGTGACACTGCTTCTGACCCAGGGCAGTGGACAAGGTGCAGGGATGACCCGTCATCCAGGAGGTGCTAAGATAAGAGGGAGGGTGGAGGGGTGTGGAGTGTATTCAGGGATGGAATGGGTGGGAATGATTTTATGCCTTTTCCTTTTTGGCTACCTCCCTTGTAAGGGGGAAAAAGCCTTGGTATATGTATGTATGTATGTACATTTTACCTCCACCTCCACTCCTCCCCTGCCACATTCGCACCCAAGTATTTTAAACTATCCACTTTCTCCAGTCCCTCTCCTTTAATACTCCCAATTTTCTGTCACATTCTCCCCTTGTACATATCATCACCATATTTTTCCCTACATTTTTCTTCAACTTCCTTTTTTCACACACCTTTCCACACTCACTAACTTCCTTAATCCCTCCTTTGATCCTGCCACAAGCAGTGTCATCAGTAAACAACTGGGTTATCTCCCACTTTTCTCCATTTTCTTTAACCATGTCCAATCCCCAACCCATTACCCTTGCATTTACATCTTGCATCACCCCATCCATGTATAATTTGAACAGCCAAGGCAACATAACACATCCCTGGTAAAGTCCCACTTTTACCTCAAGCCACTAACTCTCCATTTCTGATTCTAACACAGGCTTTTCTACATACATATACCAAGGCTTTTTCCCCCTTACAAGGGAGGTAGCCACCCCTCCACCCTCCTTCTTATCTTAGCACCTCCTGGATGACGGGTCATCCCTGCACCTTGTCCACTGCCCTGGGTCAGAAGCAGTGTCGCAAGACACAGCACATCCACAGCAAGGCCGCTTCATTAAATCGGCGACCGCCCCTCTCCGTCCCCCCATGCATAAAAGGAGAAGACAGGGAGAAATCCCTTCGGGCTGCGTAAAATTTTGCTCACACATACTACCTCACCCCCCTTCCCCCCGCCCATTCCACCTCATGCATCACATCATCCATATACAACCATTCTCCATTCACCCCTGTCTTCTGTCCTCTCCCATCCTTCCTCAACAGACCCCCTCTTCCCCAAAGCCCCCTTCACCCAATCCATCCACCTCATCCTAGGACGTCCCCTCATGTTCACTCCCTCCACATCTGATTTCCATACCTCTTTTACTAGTCTTTCTTCACTCATTCTTTCCATGTGTCCAAACCATCCTAATACTCTTTCATCAACCCTATCTCCCAACTCCCTTTCCACCCCTGTTCTCCTCCTCACCTCATTTCTCATTCTATCTAGCCTAGTAACCCCCATTATACTTCTCAGAAACCTTATCTCAAACACATTCAAACTCCTTCTCTCTTCCTCTCTTATGTTTCATGTTTCTGCCCCATACAGTGCTGTTGGCACAATCACTCCTTCATACAGTCTCCTCTTAGCATCCATTCCCAAATGTCTATTCCTCATTACACTTTTTAATCCACCAAGGCATTTACTCACTTCTCTCAATCTACATTCTACCTCCACCTCCACTCCACCTTTTCTTGCCACATTTGCACCCAAGTATCTCAAACTATCCACTTCCTCCAGTCGCTCTCCCTTAATGCTCACTTCCAGTCTGCTGCCACTTTCACCCCTTGTACATCTCATCACCTTACTTTTACCCACATTCATCTTCAGCTTTCTTCTATCACACAATCTCCCAAACTGTGTTACCAACTTCCTCAATCCCTCCTCCGATCCTGCCACAAGTGCAGTGTCGTCCGCAAACAACAGCTGGCTCACCTCCCACTTTTACCGGCTCCGGCCCTTGGCCTTCGAGCCAAAAAATTTCATAAATCATAATCACCTCGCACTTTTCTCCATTTTCTTTAACCATCTCCAATCCCTGACCCACCACTCTTGCATTTACCTCTCGCACTACCCCATCCATGTACAATTTGAACAGCCACTCACTCACTCCACTACTGTCATAAAAACTCTTGCCCGACTACCTTTAACATCTTTTCTCCTATCCCATATATCTGTAATACCTCCCACATTACCCGTCTGGGGTATTGGCTGCATGTTATTGTGGCAGAGTAGTATGCAGTTGATACTTTAGGGTCTATATGGGGTGCCCCAACGGACCAGAGCCACACATCATTTTGTCTGTGATAGAGGAAAACTGTTCATAGAGAAATGATGACCCTTTTATACTACGACTGTCTCTCTGTTATGCTGTCCCTCAACCTCTTGTTACTGTCCTGTACCATGTCTCTGAATATTCATTTCCGATGGATGGGGTGAAGGGGGCTCTGGGGAAGAGGGGAATGTCTGTTGAGGAAGGATGGGAGAGGACAGAAGACAGGGGTGAATGGAGAATGGTTGTATATGGATGATGATGTGCTGCATGAGGGGGGATGGGGGGTGAGGTAGTATGTGTGAGCAAATTTTGACGCAGCCTGAAGGGATTTCTCCCCGTCTTCTCCTTTATGCATGATGGGACGGAGAGGGGGGTCGCCGATTTAATGAAGTGGCCTTGCTGTGGATGTGCTGTGTCTTGTGACACTGCTTCTGACCCAGGGGAGTGGACAAGGTGCAGGGATGACCCGTCATCCAGGAGGTGCTAAGATGAGAGGGAGGGTGGAGGGGTGTGGAGTGCATTCAGGGATGGAATGGGTGGAAATGATTTTAAACCTTTTCCTTTTTGGCTACCTCCCTTGTAAGGGGGAAAAAGCCTTGGTAGGGGAAGAGAATGCTACCACCAAAGCTTTCCACTTGAGTCACAAGAGGTGACAAAAAATGGGACGGGGGATGGGATTAAGAGTCCTAATACCTGTAGCCCTAAAGGGGACATTCCTAAAAAAAGTAAAAGCATAAGAAGGTCTGGGAGTTTTCCAACCAGTACCCTAAGGTTTGGGTCTTTTAATGTGCATGGATGTGGTACAGATGAGAGTAAAAGGGAAGAGATAGGCAGTATGTTTGCTAGAAGATGGATGTGCTGGCTTTGAGTGAAACTAAAATGAAAGGGAAGGGCAAGTGCAAGTTTGGGAGTGTAGCTGGGAGGTACTCAGGAGAGAAGAGGGGACGAGGGAGAGAAGGGGTGGCTATACCAGTAAGTGAAGAGATAAGTAAGCGTGTAGTGGAATGGAAGGAGGTTTCATCAAGGTTGATGTGGATGAAGGTGAAGCTGGGAAGGGAGATGTGGGTTTTTGTAAGTGTGTATGGGCCTGGTAGTGAAAGAGCGTAGAGGAAAGGGAGGCTTTTTGGATAGATAAAAATGATTGCATAGTGGGATTTCTCCCTGTCTTCTTTTCTGAATGAGGGGACGGAGAGGGGGGTCGCCGATTTAATGAAGCAGCCTTGCTGTGGATGTGCTGTGTCTTGCGACATTGCCCCTGACCCAGGGCAGTGAACAAGATGCAGAGATGACCCGTCATCCAGGAGGAGCCAAGATAAGAGTGAGGGTAGAGGGGAGTGGAGTGTATTAGGGATGGAGTGGGTGGGAAAGTTTTTTATGCCTTTTTCTTTTTGGCTACCTCCCATGTAAGGGGGAAAAGCCTTTGGTATATGTATGTACCTTGTAAATTATTTTAGTATAGTACTAAATATATATGCAATTGAAATTTGTATAAGAAAGGGTTTTGACATTAAACTTTTTATTTTAAAATTCTCTTTGTATTACTAGGACTTTGTAAAGCAGTATGCAGATTTTCTTCTCAACAAAAGTGTGGAGAGACAGTTCCATGCCTTTCGCCGTGGGTTTAGCATGGTCACAGATGATTCTCCTTTGGGGCACCTCTTCCGGCCAGAAGAACTTGAGCTTTTAGTCTGTGGGTCACAGGTCAGTTGTCAGCTGATAAGTTGATATTTGCAGCATGAGCTGCTCATCGTTATTATATATTAAGGAATAATTGAGCCATTTGAGTGTATTTCAGACAACCCTTGCCCCTCTTTCACTGCAGAATACATAGCAGACAAGAAGAAATCCTTTTGGGCCACATCAGTTTATCATCCATTCACAACCAATCTAAACTCTCGCATATCTCTTGCCTTTTCCTTTAAACGCAGTTCCCCAATTCTGTTCATATTTCCCTTGTATCCAAAGCCATTCCGTCCATTCATCCTGTTCTTGATCTTGTCCTTAATTTCACTCCATCCACCTGTGCCTTCCACACTGCCAATCTCTTTTCACTCTTTCCATATATTTACCCAAACTATCCTCATGTTCTTTGATCAACCCTACCAACCACCTCTTTCCCTCTCCATTCTCTGCCGTCTTTCCTTCCTTATTTCTCCTCCATTTTCCTCACTTATCACAGTAATTTTCTTAGCACTTCCCACTACAACTACTTTCCCTTCCTATCCTCTTTCACATTTAGCAACTCCCTAAAATACTCTGTCTGTCTTCCTTTTACTGCCTTCTCCTCCATTATCATCTCTCCATCTGCACCTTTTATCTTTTCTCTACTTGATTTGTCTCCTCTTCCTCTCTTGATTTCTTTCCAAAACATCTTTTTATTACTTTCAAAATTTTCTGTCATACTCTTACCCCATTTCACATCTGCTCTCCTCTATCCCTCCTTTATCTTATGCTTTACTTCTTTTTTCTTTGTACCTCTCATATGATTCCCTCAACTTATTTTGTAACCAATCTGTGAAAGCTTGCTGCTTCTCTTCTATAACCTTCTTTGCTTCCTCATCCCACCACTTGCTACTTTTTTTCCACCCATCCTCCTTGTTCCACACACCATCTTTGCACACCTTGTGACTCCCTTCTTGAACCATCCCCCATTCCTCCTCCACTCCTAATTCTACTCTATCCTTCACTCCCTCCCACTCCTCTCCCAGCTTCTTCTTGTACTCCACCTTTTCTTTATCATTTAAGCCATTCACTCTAATTACCTCCCTACCTTTTGTCCTTTTCCTCTTTCTCCATCTATCCTCCACTCTCAACTTACGTTCCACCAAAAAATGATCTGATATTCCCCCACTCTCTCCCCTTTGAACATGTACATCCTTAACTCTTCCTATTATATTATACTCCTGTTTACCACTACATAGTCCATTAATGCTCAATGTACCACCCTCTCCCATGTGTACTTATGCTTGACTTTCTTCCTAAACACTGTATTTGCTATCATCAACTCACTATACACATCATCAACTCTCCACTACAATTCTCTCCTGGAACTCCACACCTCCCAACCACTCTTACTGTTGGTTCATTTCCTACCCTAGCATTAAGGTCTCCCAATACTACTACATTGATGTTTCTCCCTAATCCCTCTATGCACTCATTTAAATCTATCCAAAAAGCCTCTCTTCTACACTCTTCTCACTACCAGGCCCATATGCACTTACAAAAACCCACATCTCCTTTCCCAGTTTCACCTTCATCCACATTAACCTTGAAGAAGCCTCCTTCCACTCCATTACACACCTACCTATTTCTTCACTTACTATTATAGCCATCCAGTCTCTCCCTCGTCCTCTCTTCACTCCTGAGAAACTCCCAACTACACTCCCAAACTCACACTCGCCCCTCCCTAACTCACACTCGCCCCTCCCTAACTCACACTCGCCCCTCCCTCTCAACTTAGTTTCACTCAAGGCCAACACCTCCATCTTTCTTATCACAAACATACTGCCTATCTCTTCTCTTTTACTCATCTGTACCACATCCATGCACATTAAAAGACCCAAATGTTAGGGTGCTGGTTGGAAAACTCCTAGTCCCTCTTATGCCTTTACTTTGTTTAGGAATGTCCCCTGTGGGGCTACAGGGAGAAGGATGCCTAGTCCTAATCCCTGTCCCGTTTTTCTTGCCTCTTATGATTCAAGTGGGAAGACTTGATGGCAATATTCTTTCCCTCCACCACAGGGGAATGATAGATTATTTCATTTTGCCGAGATAGGACTTCTGACATGATAAGGTTAAATGCTCTCTTATTTTGCTTTCTTCTTTGCAGAATTATGATTTTATGGAGCTCATGAAGTCAACAGAATATGATGGAGGCTATACTGTAAACACTGCCATTGTGAAAGCCTTCTGGGAAATTGTGCACGACATGAGTGATGAAGACAAGAAAAAGTTGCTTCAATTTACTACAGGTTCAGCTCGTGTACCTGTTGGAGGCCTAGCCCGACTCAAGCTCATTATTGCCAGACATGGACCTGACTGTGACAGGTGAGGTGAATGTGATCTATTCATATTGATAATTTAGAGATGCTGCTATTGGGTCCTACTTTGGAAAAGCTGTATTTTGCTGCATTGCATTTGAGACGGTAATAAGGTACCCTTCATCCCTTAGGTGTTGAAATGGAAGGGGAGGTTCAGTGGGTTTTAAATGTTCATGATTTGGGTAAGGATAATAGTAATGCTATTACAAAAGAGGAGGTACAAGCAGGGCAGTGGAATCTGAGTCGGAACCAATTACGGTGTCACTGGAGTCGGAGTTGGTAAAAATATACAGACTCTGACTCCAGTTTATTTTACACCTTATAAGGCCTTCGTTTAGTCTGTAGAGTTATGCAGTGCACACTCCTTGTAAGTAGATTATAAAAAACAAAACAAAAAAAAAACATCATTTTATAAAATGTAATAAATCTCGTCATATCTTCGTGGTCATTCCACAAAACCCCCAAAACGTCCTTGTGCAATGCTGGCTTTCAAATTTATACATAGACCAATAAACATTCAAAGTATTACTTGAATAAATCAAATAAACACCTCCATTTTACACCTTCTGTTGACACACAGTCACGGGAGCTATAATATTCCTGTCAAGTTCCATATGCATCAGTTTGGTGGTTTCTCCCACTGCTGTGTTGCCAAACAGTAGGATAATTATGATTTCAAATGTAGACTAACACAATAATACTATCTCTTCTCTCCTTTCCCCTTCTTTTTTTTTCCCCTCTACTTTTTAACATTGAATTATTGAAATAAGGATATTTAAAATAGGTGGGAGTGTGTTTTATGTCTTTATTTTTTGGCTACCTCCCTTGTAAGGGGGAAATAGCCATTGGTATATGGATGTATCAACATTCAGGGTGAAAGAATGAGTATTACAGCTATAACTTTATATTTTATAATGCACATATTGTGATGGATCATCAAATCATCATACACAGCCAATGCTCGTCAAGTATTCGACTTGTATTGAAGAGGGTAATGGTTGATTTCTTACCTTTGAAACTGGTAAATTAGGCTTGAGGCTTTGTTCATATGTCAGAAAGTTCATAACTTCAATGTTTGTAAGTAGAGGAATTTCTGTATAGAATAAGTTTTTGTAATAAGATAGGAGTACAAAAAGTTAGTAAAAGAAAAGGGTGTTTCATGGACGTTCATGGAGTTAGAGAAAGTATATGATAAGGTTAAAACAAAAGCTTTCTGGAGTTTCATAGATATATTGAATAGAGGACGTTCATTGTAGGTCGTCCAGATTTCACATGAATAGTAAGGCATATGTAAGGGTCAGGAATGGTGAGAGGTGGCATAGTTTGTTTATAGAGTGAAGGAAATAAGTAAATGTCTGAGTGCAGTGAGAAGTGTTATAAGAAATATGTATTTTAGAGATGATTACAAGGATAAGGTTGCATGGATTGCATTCAGTACCCATGGTGCTGAATGGAGCTGTGTCTTGGAATATAAGGAAGGTGGATAGAAAGATAAATGTTTGTTCCGAAGAATACAAACTCTTCGGTACTCCTTACCCAAGGATTACTTCGCGAAGCCAAGGTTTCTACCGCTAACACTGTGTGTTGTTTGAAAAGCACCTCACTCCATGGGTCTGGGCAACCATTATCCTCGGTAAGGGGCCCCCCCTTCCCCCACAAGCATAGGTCGCTAAGCACCATTGTCTTCGCAGTATGGATAGAGTCAACATCTCTCACATTACCAGCTAACAATTTCGAAGTGCGGTCGGGGAACGGTATTCCCCCCAGTTATAGTGCGATGCTTGCTCTTGCGTATTCCATGTTTCCCTATCGGCCCAATTCCCGGCCTCTTGAGATTGTGACGACATTAGGGCACCCTGCTTCGGCTATCTCCAACCTTCCAACGGCTTCCTTTGTGTTTGAGCGTCCTGCATCGACGCCATCCCGCCGCCTGGAAGTACTTGAGCACCCTCTTCCTATAACCGTTCCTCTCCTTAACCTCCACCGAGTATTCTACGCTTCTCTGTAAGTATGGAATCTGGTCATAGTGTTGTTCGCAATAGGATGTGTGTCTTCGCCCACGGCGACTTTCTATGCCGGGCTGCTCTCCCGCCAGCACCTGTAGATCCACACATTTGGTGTATCCACTGTAGGAAGATGGAGTGTTCCCCTTCATCCCCATGTACTACGTGCGCTCATTGGGACGATAAGCAGTGGTCCGCATATTTTCATGCTCACAAGAAAGTGCAGGCAAAGAACGAAGTACGCGCGCAGGGAAGATCCCTTCCCCGCTCACCCGAAACAAAGAGAAGGCATGCTGCGCTGGCGGAGGACAAGGGCAGTTCTCCCCCTCCTCCAAAACGTAGTAGACGGAAAGGTTGTACAACGGCTACCTCGAGTCAGTCTCAAGCCAAATTACCTCCTATTCCATCACCCAAGGCGGTTAGCTTCGACAGGCATGCGCCTCTGACCCCGCGAACTATCCCCCGAGTACGAGCTTTTTCCCGGATGCATCCGCAGGCGGCCCCCCCGCAACGCGGCCCGGCAGCTCACCCCCCCCACGGACAAAGGACCCGATTTTGGAGCCGACGAGCGCTTCGGCCTCTCCTCCTCCTCGGGAGTCCCGCAGTCCACCTTCCTCCCATCGTAAGATGAGCCGGGTCATCCACGGAACCCTTTCTATGCCCGGGGGGCAGGAGGCCCGAGGTATACCCATGCGTGCGTTAGTCGCGGGTGACCCCTCCTCGTCCAGAGAAGGCAGTCTCCCCTTTGTGTCTCCCGGACCATCCGCCCCCAGGCGGGACTCGCCAAACGGGCATTCCCCGGACCTCCTCCCCACTCACTGTTCACTCTTCACTACGCTGAAGGAACAGATGGAGGAACAATGGGAATTTTTCCGCGCTTCTCAAGCGCGGTGCGTACACCGCTCGGAAGCTCGTCAGGAGTCACCGCCCCCAAGGGCCCCCCTCGACCATCTTCCGCTTGATCAGAACCCCCCTGAACCCATCAGTGACGATGATGGAAGCGCGAGGTTCCTCTCTGACCGTGCAGACCCCTCCTACGACGACGACGATGTCCACAGCGCCGTAGGGGGGGGGGACACGCTCCCTTTCCCCTCCCGTTTCCCAGTCGGAATCCCCGATGGTGGCCCAACCTTCCTTCTCGGACATCCTCGCGAGAGTTTGGAGGGCGAATCAACTGGGCCCCCCGAAAGAAGAGGAAGCCACATTCGAGTCTGAGATCTTTATGACGGCCAACTCTCAGAAAGCACAGCCTCCTCCACTCCACCTTCCATGGAGTACGCAGACAGCGAGAGCCATGGCCCAGGCCTCCGACGCTCTTGCAAAAAGGACAACCGAGAAGGCACGCTGGCTTGCGGTTCCAGTGGAACACCAGAAGCGCTTCTACACCCCATCGGGGTCAACCCTCAAAGAAGCCTCGATCCCGGCGAGGTTACCAGAGCTGGTTAAAGCGGACGTGGAATCGCTGCGCAGAAGAAGCGTCCTCCTCTTCGGCAGGGAAGTCAGCGACCACATTCAATCACTGGCGCTGTCCCTGGCAGTGAACTCCTGGCTAGAACGCCTCCTTGCCTCGGCAAGGGAGTTCTTACCCGAACTCCAACCCCAGGAAGAATGCGACCTCCAGGCTCTATTGGCAAGCGCGAGCAGAGCCCTGAAGCATCAGGCCTACTGTCTCTCAATGTCCTGGGCCAACTTTGAGTCCCGCAGGAGAGACACCATCCTCGGGGACCCCAGTGACCCCCTCCTCAGGGAGATTTTTGCTCCTTTGAGGAAGGCCCCCCTTCTCACCCACACGCTGATTCCCCCAGATATGGTGGACTCGGCAATCACTAGCGCAAACCAGTTGCTGCACAACAGAGCCATCGAGAGAACAGCCGTCCCTAGCTCGAGGCCAAGAACCATCCCACCATCGACACCTCTGTCCTCTCAGACGCAGAGGCAGCCTTTTCATTTTCCTAAGCGGGAAGACAGGCCCCACCCCCATTCGAAGTCGAAAGCCCAGACAGGAAAGCCCCGCCCCTTTCCCAGTAGAGAACAGGGGCGCAAACACCATAGAGGCTCCGGACCCCAACGCAGGAAATTCTAGGAACTCGCCTGCCCTCCCGCACAGGATAGGAGGTTGCCTCTCTACTGGAGAGAATGGGAGGTTGCCGGAGCGGAGGACTGGACCATCCAGGTCATCAAGGCAGGTTATCGCCTTCCTTTTCACACCTTCCCCAGCCTCTCCCCCTATCCCATCCAAGTCAGCAACTACCATCCGGACTCGGATCGCGGGCGGGCCCTAGCGGAGGAAATCTCCGCTCTGCTCCAGAAAGGAGCTCTCGAGGAAGTCTCGACTCCGGACCCGGGGTTCTACTCAAGGCTATTCCTCGTAGCAAAGGCAACAGGGGGGTGGAGACCAGTCATCGATCTGTCTCCTCTCAACAAGTTCCTTTCCCTGACGAAGTTCCGGATGGACACCCCAGAGGCTGTAAGGGCGTCTATCAGGGAAGGGGACTTCATGGTGTCGCTGGACCTCCAGGACGCCTATTTCCAAATACCTGTGCATCCCTCATCCAGAAAATTCCTCCGCTTCGTCCACAAGGGCACCACCTTTCAATTCACCTGCCTATGCTTCGGCCTCTCCACAGCACCCCAAGTCTTCACCAGAGTGTTCAAACTCGTCTCAGCGTGGTCCCACTCCAGAGGAATTCGCCTACTCCGTTACCTGGACGATTGGCTGATCCTGGCACAGTCCGCCCAGCTATGCCGCGACCACCTGGGAAAGGTCCTAGCCTTCATCCGCAAATTGGGCTCTATAGTCAACCAGACGAAGTCGGATTTCATCCCACGACAGAGAGTCACGTACCTGGGTATGGTTCTGGACTCCTCCCTCATGAAGGCCTTCCCAGCAGAGAAGAGAATCCGGAATCTCTCTTCTCTTGTCGTACAAGCACTATCGACCGGGTTCCTGACGGCGAAACAGTGCCAAGTCCTCCTGGGCCATATGGCCTCCGTCGAGAGGTTAATTCCCAGGAGCAGACTACGAATGCGACCTCTACAGTGGCTCCTCAAGTCCCAGTGGTCCCCGCTAAGGGGTCAAACCCGCCAACACATCACCCTTACCAGAGCAGTCAAGGACTCTCTTCTCTGGTGGAAGGACCCATGCAACCTGCTCGGGGGGATGCCCCTCGGCCCATCTCCCCCCGAAGTCCTCCTCTTCTCCGACGCCTCCAAGGAGGGCTGGGGGGCCCACCTCAACGACGATCACGTCAGCGGTTCCTGGTCCACAGTCGAGCGGACGGCCCATATCAACTGGCTAGAGTTGAAAGCGGTACTGCTGGCTCTCCGTCACTTCTCGGATCAGATCTCGGGGAAAGTTGTGGGCATCATGTCGGACAATTCCTCGGTAGTAGCCTACCTGAACAAGCAGGGTGGCACAGTCTCCCAGGACCTCTGCCATCTCACTATGGACATCCTTCATTTAGCCGAGAATCTCCAAGTGGCACTCAGAGCTCGCTACATCCCAGGGAAGAAGAATGTCTGGGCGGACCACCTCAGCAGAAGGAATCAGGTACTCAGCACGGAGTGGTCCCTCCATCCGGAAGTGGCGACCTTCCTCATCAACAAATGGGGCTCCCCTCTGGTAGAACTTTTTGCCACCAGATGGAATCACCAGCTCCCAGTATATTTCAGCCCTCTCCCAGATCCGCTGGCAGCAGGAGAGGATGCTCTTCTGCAAAGTTGGGACAACCTCGACACCTACGCTTTCCCACCGTTTCCCTTGCTCCAGAAGGTGCTCCAGAGAGTACGAAATGCATCCAACCTTCGGATGACTTTGATCGCTCCCTGGTGGCCGGAAGCCCCATGGTTTCCAGACGCCCTCAAGCTAGCGGTGGAGGAGCCCCTGGCCCTTCAGGGAAGATCCGACCTTCTACATCAACCAGTCAACGGGGCCTGGCACAAGAACCCGTCAGCTCTGGCGCTTCACGCGTTCAGACTATGGTCCGGATCCTCCTAGAGAAGGGTTTCCCCAAAGAAGTGGCGGAAGACATGTCCTCCCCTATTCGCTCTTCCTCAGCTACCCTTTATCAAGGGAAATGGAATGCCTTTGCAGAATGGTGCCACTCCCGGGCAATAATCCCAGATCAAGCCACCATTCCTCAGATTGCCTCCTTCTTCCACTTCCTCCGGAAGTCCAAGAAGATCTCCCTCTCGGCAGTGCAGGGCTATAGGGCAGCTCTTAATCAGGTGTTTTCTCTGAAGGACATGGATCTGGCCCTGTCCCCAGAGATTTCCATGCTCTTCAGACATTTCAGAAAATCATGCCCCCCCAGGGAGATCACTTCTCCTCCGTGGGATGTGGCATTAGTCCTGAACTCTCTGCGGGGTCCCCCTTACGAGCCCCTCCGAGATGCTCATTTGAAGGACCTCACCTTGAAGACAGTTTTTCTCTTGGCCCTTGCGTCTTCCAAGAGGGTCGGGGAGTTACATGCCATCTCTTATCGAGTCGCCCACTCGAAAGGATGGCAAGAGGTCTCCTTCACTTTTCTGCCCCAATTCATTGCCAAAAACCAGGATCCGGCCAAAGCCGACCCCAGATTCTGGTCCTTTAGTATCCCTTCCTTATACGACTTTGTAGGGGGCGAACATGCAGAAATGGTACTATGCCCGGTACGTGCTATCCGTACCTACCTCAGGAGGACTAAGCATCTTAGACCAGACTTGCCAAGATTGTTCGTCTCTTCCAGGGGTAAGCCCAAGCCCGTCACTAAGACTTCCATTTCTTACTGGATCAAGGAAGTCATCCGCAGGGCCTACACCATGAGCCCCACGGATTGCCCTAGAGCAAAAACTCATGACCTCAGGGCAATAGGGACCTCCCTAGCCTTCCGAAAGAACCTGTCGGTCAACCAGGTCCTTCAAGCAGGTATATGGAAGTCCCAGACTACGTTCACTTCCTTTTACCTCAAAGAAGTCATGTGGGAATCCTTAGGGACCTTCTCTCTGGGTCCCATAGTGGCCGCCCAGGAAGTCCTGAGATGACATGCCCCTTACCAATGGCACACAGCCAACCCTGAGACCTCATCTAGGTTCTGGTTCGGCAACCACCGTGATCCCTATCCAAAGTCCTTCTCATACTCCTACATTCCCTTACCGCACCGAGGGCTCTCAAGCATTCCAAGGGAATCAATTCAAGCCCTGCAAGTGGTACAAAGTGAGTATACCCTGTCTGTCTCCATTCCTGGGAACAGAACTAGGTACCCTTCACAGTTTAGGGAAATGTATAAGGGTCTGGTCAACATAGGTCTTAGCGCAAAAAAATTTTCCTTACGGAGGTTTCCCAGGCTAGATAACTCCTTCCTTCCCTCCTAAGTCCGAGTCTCCTTGGGTAAGGAGTACCGAAGAGTTTGTATTCTTCGGAACCAATGTAATTTTCGCAGGAAAATTAATTTTTCCCTGATACAAACCTGAGGTACTCCTTACCTCTAATGGCCCTCCTCAGCCACCCCTCTAATAGTTCCTTCTACCTGGCCTGTCAAACCTCGTGATTAATTTCATACCTGGCTCAGACAATGGTGCTTAGCGACCTATGCTTGTGGGGGAAAGGGGGGCCCCCTTGCCCCAGGAGGGCCCCTTACCGAGGATAATGGTTGCCCAGACCCATGGAGTGAGGTGCTTTTCAAACAACACACAGTGTTAGCGGTAGAAACCTTGGCTTCACGAAGTAATCCTTGGGTAAGGAGTACCTCAGGTTTGTATCAGGGAAAAATTAATTTTCCTGCGAAAATTACATTTTTGAGTAGTGTTTGAGAAATGTTTTGTTTTACAAAAATAGATAAAGTGAGAAATGTGCAGTTATGGTAGAGTATGTGGTGGGAAGTTGTCAGATTAGGTAGAACAATGCTGAGTTGGTTTGGGCATATGAAAAAAAATGAGGGAAGATTAGCAAAGATAAAGGGAATCGGAAGTGGATGAAGTGTGAAGGCATTCTATTGGGATGCATTTTGTACATTCTCTTATTATTCTCCTTAATTTTGTGCTAAGATGGGAGGGGGCACTGAATGAGTGTTTGGGTGTAGAGTGGACATAGGTTTTAACTCTGCCATCCCCTTTTAACGGGGAAAAGGGTGTATAGTAAATAAGTAGGTGCTCTGTACCAGACAGACAACACCCCAGTGCCTCAAAAATATGTTGTCATTGGGTGCCTCATTTAGCTAAACTTGGACAGCATTAGCTCAAACCATGGTTTTGGCATCTTTGCCTGTCTGACATGGAGTGCCTTGTATGTGTTTTAATTTTCAAACAATTTGTGGAGTAGATGAGAAACATCCCCTTTCAGGATACATCATCCCTTCATCTACTCATGCCAGTCTGCTGCACTTTCAAGCAAGGCAAGCAAGGAAAAAGAGGGCAAAAGGTAGGATTGAGTGTAGCAAAATTGTGAATAGATGAAGTGATGATGTGGGCCGAAAGAATATTCATCTCATCCACTTCATAGATTATGTTAAGTGGATGAGGAGGTGGTACCATATGATGAAGTAGCAAGGTTAATCCAATTCTAGCTCTTGGATCTGTTGGAAGAGATGTGCCTCATTGCAAGGGACAGAGACAACTCTATTCTCATGGTGCTAAGATAGGAGGGGTGATTATGTGGGCTTTGACTAGCCCATCCCCAGTTATAAAGGGGAAAAAGGCTTTGGTATATATGTATATAATAGTATAATCTTTTTCAGACTGCCAACTGCTCACACCTGCTTTAATGTGCTGCTGCTACCCGAATACTCGTCCAAGGAAAAACTTCAGGACCGGCTCTATAAGGCTATCGGTTATTTCCAGGGCTTTGGTATGCTATGAAAGTTTAAGTCCTGTAGTTGATTGGTTTTGAATGTGATAAGCCATTGGCCTTCCAAGGCATCAGAGATGTCAATAGAGAGGCCTGATGGCAAGGCATTTGCTAAGCGCCAGCCTGTTCTGATTTAAATTTTTAAATTTGGAATCTAGACATCAACAGGCAAGAAAACATTTTCATTTAATCTCTGTTAGGAGCCAGTCACAGGGAAGATGGAGAGCCTATTATTAAGAAGTGTACTTGGTCATTTTTTTGAGTCACATTCTCATAGTGTTGCTTTGGAAAAGTGTCCAAAATAGTGCAGGTTCTCATTACTGTTGTGAATATGAGTGGTTTCTTGAGCTGTATTAAGACCAAAGACTGCTGAAATAGGGACAGACAGGGATGCAAATTATTTTAGAAATTTTCTTCAGTTTGGGTTAGGGAAAGGGGGGTGGGGGATGCACAAAGTACATTCAGCAGTGGATTGGCAGGTCTTAGCTAGAAAGAAGCACCTGAAGAAGGCAGCCTGACTTGGAGCCCAGTTGCTGCTCACACACTTCAGCTTGGCACTTTCTCAAAGTCTCAGCCAATTGAAGCTGTATTGACATGTGGTATTGGCATCATTTGTCAGTCTGCTGACAATTAGTTTGTGGTTATTGCTTATGGGCCCTGCCATTCATACTGCCACTGCTGCTCTCACATGTGCTGCTAGCTCTTGACCAGTTATTAGAAGGGAGGCAGAACAAAAGCTTATTGGATGACAGATGAATTGTCTTTATTCTTCTTGTGTATCTGGAGGTGGAGAAGCAAAAACCCATAAGGTGACTGTGGTCAGGTACTGCCTTAAACATTAGGTCCTTGACATAACATTCATGTTATGGGATGTGAAGAGGAAATTTATTCCCAAAACCCAACATTCATTTCCTCATAAGTGAAAAGTTTTTCTGAAGTTGATTTGTATTTTGTTGCTGATAATCAGCACTTCTATCCTTGGGGACAATATTGCACTAAACAGGTGGAATCACAGAGGTGGTCAGGAAGAGATATAAGGAGGGTAGCAGAAAGAAGGTATAGTTGAAGTTTAAAGTGATCAGCATTCTTCTTAAAGTGGAGATTAATCTCTGTTCATAAGAGAATGCTGTGTGACTGGTTTGTGTGGGTATCACTCAAGTCACGAAGATATTGATTCAATAAAACTTATGCAGTCAGTACCAGAAACTGGAGTTGATGTATTCCAACTGAAAAGAGGGTTGTTGTGAAATTAAGAAATACTTGGTTTTCTTATCTATTACAATTTTGATAAAGTGGCACTACCTCTTAATGTTCAAACTACCCAAGCCATATATTAGCTCATCCAAGGCTTCTTGTCTTACAAAAAGTTAAGATTTCGTGAAATAGGTTTGAATATTATAATTATTATTATTTTTTTTTTTATCTGTCTGGTAATGCAAGTTATACCAGAAATATGGCACTGGATTAGGTAATAAAATATGGAACATATCAATTATAAATAAGATTTAACTGCATAGTGGCATTGTACTTGTGATAAAGTTGAATGGGGCTATACAAATGTCATGATTGACATGCTTTGAGACCGCTTAGGGATGAAAAATTCATAGTTTGCATTTAACTTTGTTGGCATTAATAATGATAAACAGCTCACATATTACGTTGTGCATTTGTTATGTACAGCCAGATAATTGTACCATGGAATGTTTAAAACCTTCGAGATCTTTCTTCATGTAAGAACTGGTGTAAGGAAGCCTGTTGTTGCTGTACAGATGTCATGTTTCAAAGATTTGTATTTTATCATTTTCATGTCATTTGCTCTTACATTTCCCCATTTCATACCTGATGCATCAAGAAGAGCAAGGAAAGAGTCATTGTAAATATTGTAATAATGTAAACTTGTAATTATAGAGTACGGAGAAATGGAACAGATATATATTAATTTACCTGCTTAGTTACATAGAGAGGAGCAGTATGTGGGTAATTTATAATTGTTTTCTTTGAATGTCAGAAGTTGTAAAAGAATCAGCAAGAGAAACTTTTCAGCATGGAGAACACAATAGAATTTGGAGAAGGTTTTCAAATCATATACTTATTTACCAAGCCAAAGCCATGGGTAATGTATGTTCTATTGATATTGTCACAATTTTATTTATCTTTTCATTGTACGTTCTTTACGTTTCTGTTAGATGGATGAACCCTTGCCTCACTTGAGGTGGAATGCAGTGTAGGAAGAAAGTTTGGTAATAAAGGAACAGGGATGGAAAGTGAGGATTGATAAGAATTTATTTTGAATAAACAAACTGTGAACTTCAATTAGCTGTGCACAGATAATTGGCCCACCCTCTGTGACTGAATATATATATATATATATATATATATATATATGTGTGTTGTGTGTGTGTATGTATGTAAATATGTGTGTATGTATATTATATATATATATATATATATATATATATATATATATATATATGTATATATGTATATATATGTATATATATGTATATGTATATATATATATGTATATATATATATGTATATATATATGTATATATATATATATATGTATATATATATGTATATATATATATATGTATATATATATATATGTATATATATATATATATATGTATATATATATATATGTATATATATATATCTATATGTATATATATATATATACATGTATATATATTTATATATATGTCTATATATATATATATATATATATATATAAATATATATATATATATTTATATATATTTATATATATATATATAATATAGGGATAGCTTTAGATACTTGGGTGTGCATGTAGCAGGAAAGGGAGGAGTGGAGGTAAAATGTAGATTGAGAGAAACCAGTAAATGCCTTAGGAGATTAAAAAGTGTAATGAGAAATAGACATTTGTGAATGGATGCTAAGATGAGTGTGTATGAAAGAGTGATTGTCCCAACAGCACTGTATGGGGTAGAAACATGGAACATAAGAGAGGAGTTTGAATATGTTTGAGATGAAATGCCTGAGAAGTATGATAGGGGTTACTAGGCTGGATAGTGTGAGAAATAAGAAGGTGAAGAGGAGAGTAGGGTTGAAAAGGGAGTTGGGAGATAGGATTGATGAAAGAGTTTAGGGATGGTTTGGACACATGGAAAGAATAAGTGAAGAAAGAGTAAATGAGGTGTGGAAGGAGTGAACATGAGGGGATGACCAAGGATGAGATGGATGGATGGATGGGGGTAAAAGTGGCATTGGATAAAAGAAGAATGTCTGTTGAGGAAGGAAGGGAGAAGACAGAAGATTTTGGTGAATGGAGAATGGTATATGGATGATGTGATGCATAGAAGGGAGTGGGTGGGGGGTGGGGGAGGGGGAGGGTGAGGGAGTATGTGGGAATAATATTTTGACGCTGCCCGAAGGGATTTCT
This sequence comes from Oratosquilla oratoria, assembly GCF_046742065.1. NCBI lineage: Eukaryota > Metazoa > Arthropoda > Malacostraca > Stomatopoda > Squillidae > Oratosquilla > Oratosquilla oratoria. Next base: position 58,453,777 of record NC_134786.1, read on the forward strand.
CCCCATCTTATTTTCTGCATGAGGGAGCTGAGAGGGAGAATGGTTGTGTATGGATGATGCTGTTATGTATGGAAGTGGGTGGGTGGGGGATGGGTATGTGAGGGAGTATGTGTGAATATTGTTATGATGCAGCCCGAAGGGATTTCTCCCCATCTTATACTTTTACTGCATGAGGGGACAGAGAGGGGAGGTCACTAATTAAATGAAGAGGTCTTGCTGTGGATGTACTGTATCTTGCTACATTACTTCTTACCCTGGACAGTGGGCTACATGCAAGGATGACCCATCATCCAAAAGGAGCCAAGATAAGAGGGAGGGAGTGGGATGAATGGGAGTGGAGTATGTGGGGATGAAATGTGTGGGAGTGGATTTTGTGCCCTTGTTTTTGGCTGCCTCCCATGTAAGGGGGAAAAAGCCATTGGTATATGTATATGTGTGTGTGTTATTTATATATATATATATATATAATATATATATATATATATATATATATATATATATATATATATATATATATATATAGTGTGTGTGGGGAGGAGGGGGTATTACACACTTCAATGTCTGTTTACCTTTTAAGAGATGACAGTCAAACCACAGTCAAACCACACACCCACATTAAAAAAGACTTTCAGTTATTCCCTCCCATCTCACCTTTTTGGGGATGAATGGTTGTTGTTTTCCCTGCTGCACTGCTTGGGTCAAAAACAGTGCAGTGAGGTACAGCTCCACAGCAGGGCCTGACAGCTAAATCTAGTTTACCCCATTGTATTACCATATGGTGACTGAATAAAATTGGGTTTGTGTTTTGACATGGCCATTCCCCCCATAAGAGGGCCTTTGGTGTGTGTTTGTGAAAAAGAAAGTTAAATTATTTAAGCATTAGCCAGAACAAAATTACCAAACTAACCCCTTGCCTGGAAAGGGTTGATGCAACTTCCATTCTAGTCATGTTGTTGTGGAGATGAATTTGATCAATGCATTTCCTCGTTTTCCCTCTCCAATCCTTATGACAGATCATCATGCAATGTGTATGGAAGGAAATTTGACTTACCCTCAGGTTAAGCCAGTAAGTGTATCCATATGTTGAGCCCAGTATCCATAACATGTTCCTGGTTTGGGGTTGTATAAGCTGTGTAGAGGCAGTCGTTTGTTTTGGCCAAAATTCAATAGTTTCTTAAACAGTGCATATGAAATTTTACCTCTGCATGGCCCCTTAGGATTTTTTGTTATTGTTATTATTTTAATTGTTATTGTTTTATGAGAAATATTTTACAAATCACTTGCCGAAAATTATCTGTAGAATTATTTTTGCACTGGAAACAGATGGAGAATGTATATGGGTGAATGATAGTAAAAATGCAAAGTGTTATTTTGGGGAATAAAAGAATACATCCTTGTATCTGCTTATATTTATGTAACATTTAGGGATGTGAAACTTAGACTTTCTCCTTTAGGACAAATCCCTTGATGTGAAATTTTGATGACATTGAATGTTGGGGCATCCTCAGTTCCTGATGTGGTGCAGTCAGTACCATGCCCAGTTGCCACCCAGGAGGAGGAGGAGGAGGAGGAGGAGGAGAAGATCTCCACTGCTGCTATCACAGAAAAGCTGAGCACAGGAACCACAGGAGAAAAGGTGGCTGGGATGAAGACTCCAGACAGCTTCTTGTCTACTGTAGTTTACTGGAAGTCTGTCGTGAAAGTTTTGTCCATTAATATTCAAGCATTAGTGGTAAATATATTTGCTTTTGTGCATTTCAGCTAAGTTGTGAAACTTTCTACATTTTGTATCATGCCATTGTTATGTAAATAGAGTATTCACCAAATTTGACCTTTTATTTACTCCTGTGATCCATTCTTATTGATACAAGATGGTACAAAAAAGGCATTGAGCAGGAAAGGGAAATAGGGCTAAGTGGAAAATGGCTGTGTATAGTTGATATTGTGATGCAAGGGAGATGGGGGATTGGCAGGGTTAGGGAGAGGTTATGTGTGAATTATTTTATCCCAGCCAGAAGGGATTTTGCCCCATCTTCTCTTTTTCTGCATGAGGGATCTGAGAGGGTGTTGCTGATTAAGTGAAATGTCCTTGGTGTGAATGTGCTGTGTCTTGCAGCATTACTTCTGACCCAGGGCAGCATGTGGGATACAGGGATGACCTGTCATTTTTATGAAAGTAACAGTTGCCAAAAAGACTGACGAGTTAAACACCGTATGAGGACAGAGCCTTTATTTGTACGAAGTTTCGCTTATTACAGCTTTTTCAAGTACCAGAACTTGAAAAATTTGTAATAAGTGAAACGTTGTACAAATAAAGGCTCCGTCCTCATATGGTGTTTAACTTGTCATGACCTCTCATCCATGAGGAGCTAAGATGAGAGTGAGGGAATGGGTGTGGGTGGGTATATACGTTTTGACTTTGACTACCTCCTTGGTAAAGGGAAAAAAACCCTTGGTGTATAGATAGATGAAAGGTTCCAGTACTTGTCCCATAGGATGTCAACAGTAGTGTGTGCTGTGGGTCTAAGCAGTAACTATTGTCCGGCTGTCAGCCAATTAGTAAAATTTTGGGAATGTCATGAGTTGTGCCAAGGGAATTTTTGTGATTATATGCATAGGTACAGTTGTAATTGCTGCAAATGTGGTAGGAAAGGGAGGAGTGGGGATGGAGGTACAATGTAGATTGAGAAAAGCAAGTAAATGACTTGGGGTATGATAAAGTGTAATGAGAAATAGACATTTGGGAATGGATGCTAAGAGGAGATTGTATGAAGGGGTGATTGTGCCGACAGCACTGTACAGGGTAGAAACATGGAACATAAGGGAAGAAGAGAGTAGGAGTTTGAATGTGTTTGAGATGAGGTGCCTGAGAAGTATGATAGGGGTTACTAGGCTGGATAAAGTGAGAATAGGGATGGAAAGGGAGTTGGGAGATAGGATTGATGGAAGAGTATTGGGATGGTTTGGACACATGAAAAAAATGAGTGAAGAAAGACTAGTAAAAGTGGTGTGGAAGGAGTGAACATGAGGGGTCAACCTAGGATAAGATGGATGGATGGGGTAAAAGGGGGCATTGGGAAAGTGGGGAATGTCTGTTGAGGAAGGATGGGAGAGGGCAGAAGATAAGGTTGAATGGAGAATGGTTGTGTATGGATGGTGTGATGTATGAGGGGAAGTGGGTGGGGGATGGGGGGTGACGGAGTATGTACATCACTGATCTGCATAACACCTGGATTGAGTATACGAGCCGTGGGCTGCCCCAGGAGTGAGGCGGGCAGGCGGGACATGGCCGCCATATTGGTAGTACCAAAACATTAGCATGTATGAAACGCTGCCGGTCATGGGAGCTGTTGTGTTACTCTCGTGGCCTATGTGGCTGGTATGGGCTGCTTGATAGTGATGCGATCTGTAAATAAGTTTTCCTGTGTGGTTTATGAAACAGTACATGTCTACATGTACCGGTATTTGACCATAAAAGTAATCAAACAAGTATGCTAAAACTGACATAAACAAGAGAACATGTAGATGTTTTAACTTGTATCCACTGATCTGCATAACAATATAGATCAGTGGTTGTATCCTATGTACATTATTTTGTGTGGAGCATAAATTAGGCCTTCACATATGTGTGTGTGAGTGTGACCACATGTTATAATCTCAATCTCTCGAATCTTGACAAGCAGTCATCTTCGGCGTTTTTCGAAATCTAGTCATCTGGTCATTGAAATGCACACAGTTAATTACTGGATTACAATTACTTTATTTGCACAACTAACTACACATGTATTTCAACAAACAAATTTCACCTGTCACTAAACATACACGTATCCACAATATTCCAAGAAACCTTAATCTTTACAGAACAAAACCTACATTAGTATTTATTGTGAATATTGCTATTGTATCGTGTACAGCACATTACAGGTGCCTTAAATATTGACGATAGTGATATACATGGATATGCATCGGTGCTTTTGAAACAATATATTTCACATCGATCCTGAAACAGAAACTTTGGCACGGAAATCGTTCAGTAAAAAGAATGTACATACATCAGTTACAATAGTACTAGTAGTTCATATTCATTAAATAGAAACGAAGACACATACCCGCTATGATTGGTCCTGAAAAATCATACTCTTCCGTAACAGTAGTTGAGACCGGTAGGAGTAATATGGGGTGGGGGGTGTTGAATTTCACCAGAAAAACCGTTACATAATTTTTGAACGGGCCCCGAATAGTAATTCAGCCCATCTAATATGAATTCCTCACACTTCACAATATAGGAAAAGCCTACACATGTAATCAGGAAAAACAACTGGTTCTATACAGCTACACAGTTCTGAACAGCGTTTGAGCCTTATAAGATATTTTTAAATGATAAATATTTATCCTGCTATTGCCATGATTACATTTGTGACAAATGGGTTGCTGCTAGATCTATTTCTTACAGATAATAAATGCATAGCATTAACATGACAACACCTAACAAAACAGTTGGTGGGCAACATTTTATAGCTCCTGATGGCCGCATCATTTGTTGATGGGTATCGGGATGTTTTGGGTAATAAAACCTTAATTTACTTACGAGTGGAAGGACTGCTCACATCCACCTTTTCTCCGGTTGGTGCAGTTGAATGCAGCACAAGTTGGCATTGTAAAATGATCGTTAAATATGTAAAACACACCAGTATATAGGAGCGAAAGCTGCCGAGAACTGTAAGGGACGCTATCAATGCTATCAGTGAATCGCGTGGCGTGGGTTTGTTTTGGTATTACCAACATGGCTGCCGCCGACCTCATAATCAGGACACCGATCCATGATCCAGTTATTTTTAGATCAGTGATGTACATACATATACCAAAGGCTTTTTCCCCCTTAGACGGAGGGAGGGTAGCCAGAAAGGCATAGAAACCACTCCCACCCATTCCATACCCTACATATTGCACTCCCCTCCACCCTCCTCCCTCCCTCTTATCTTGGCATCTCCTGGATGACGGGTCATCCCTGCATCCTGTCCACTGCCCTGGGTCAGAAGCAGTGTTGCAAGACACAGCACATCCACAGCAAGGCTGCTTCATAAATTCAGCAACAACCCCCCCCTCTCCATCCCCTCATGCGTCAAATTTTTTCTCATGCATACTTCCTCACCCCCCATCCCCCACCCACTCCCCCTCATGCATCACAGCATCATCCATACACAACCCTTCTCCATTCAGCCCTATCTTCTGTCCTCTCCCATCCTTCCTCAACAGACATTCCTCTCTCGTAATACCCCTTTCACCCCATCTGTCCATCTCATCCTAGGACGCCCCCTCATATTCACTCCTTCCACTTCTGCCTTCCACACCTCTTTTACTAATCTTTCTTCACTCATTCTTTCCATGTGTCCAAACCATCCTAATACTCTTTCATCAACCCTATCTCCCAGCTCCCTTTCCACCCCTGTTCTCCTCCTCACCTTCTCATTTCTCACTCTATCTACCCGAGTAACCTCTATCATACTTCTTAGACATTTCATCTCAAACACATCCAAACTCCTTCTGTCTTCCTCTCTTATGTTCCATGTGTCTGCCCCGTACAGTGCTGTTGGCACAATCACTCCTTCATATAACCTCCTTAGCATCCATTCCCAGATGTCTATTTCTCATTACACTTCTTAATCCACCAAGGCATTTATTGCTTCTCTCAATCTACATTCTACCTCCACCCCCACTCCCTTTCTTGTCACATTCGCACCCAAGTATTTAAAACTATCCACTTCCTCCAGTCTCTCACCCTTAATGTTCACTTCCAGCCTGCTTTCACTCTCTCCCATTGTACATCTCATCACCTTTTACCCACATTTATCTTCAGCTTCCTTCTTTCACACACCTCAGACTCTGTCACTAACTTCCTCAATCCTTTTTCTGATCCTGCTACAAGCGCAGTGTCGTCAGCAAACAACAACTGGCTTATTTCCCACTTTTCTCCATTTTCTTTAACCATCTCCAACCCCTGACCCACTACCCTTGCATTCACCTCTCGCACCACCTCATCCATGTATAGATTGAACAGCCAGGGCGACATAACACATCCCTGACAAAGTCCCACCTTTACCTCAAACCATTCACTCTCTCTACTACTCTCATAAAAACTCAACTGCTCTTAACAGCTTTTCTCCTATCCCATACATCTGCAGTACCTCTCACAGTGCTTTCCTGTCTACCCTGTCATAAGCCTTTTCCAGATCCATAAAAGCCCAGAAAACATCCTTACCTTTTCCTATAGCTTTCTTATATATATCTTAACACAAAAATCTGATCTACACAACCCCTACCTGTCCTAAAACCACACTGTTCCTCACCAATTCCTCTGTTCCTCTCCTAATGCTCTCAATCAAGACCCTCCCATAAGCCTTCCCAACTACACTCAACAAACTGATCCCTCTGAAACTACTACATTCACACTTGTCCCCCTTTCCCTTGTAAAGCGGAACTATACAGGCACTCCTCCAGTCCTCTGGCACTCTACCCTCTCTTAAACAAACATTAGATAACCTTACCAGCCAGTCCACCATAACTGTACCTCCTTTCTTCAGACATTCTGCATGGCATCCATCCAACCCAGGTGCCTTACCTGCTCTCATCATCTTTACAGCTGTTTTCACTTCATCTTTCCCTATTTTCCTCCATTTTCCTCATTCATCACTCATTTTCTTAGTGCTTCCCACTGCAACTACCTTTCCCTCCCTATCCTCCTTCACATTTAGCAACTCCCTAAAATACTCTGCCCACCTTCCTCTCACTGCCTTCTCTTCCATTATCATCTCTCTATCTGCACCTTTTACCTTTTCTTCTCTACTTGATTCACCTCCTCTTCCTCTTTTAATTTCTTTCCAAAACATTTTTATTCCTTTCAAAATTTTCTGTCATACTTTTACCCCATTTCACATCTGCTCTCCTCTTCGCTTCCTTATCGTATGCTTAACTTCCCTTCCCTTTACTTTGTATCTCTCATATGATTCCTGCGTCCTAATTTGTAGCCAATCTATGAATGCCTGTTTCCTCTCTTCTACACCCTTCTTTGCTTTCTCATCCCACCACTCGCTACCCTTCCTTCTATTTCCTCCTGCCCTCCTTGTTCCACACACCATCTTTGCACACCGTATGACTCTCTCCTTAAACCATCCCCATTCCTCCTCCACTCCTAGTTCTACTCTATCCTTCACTCCCTCCCACTCCTCTCTCAGCTTCTTATATTCATTCTCCTTTTCTTTCTCGTTTAAGCAGTTCACTCAAGTACCTCCCTACCTTCTGCCCTTTTCCTTTCTCCACTCTCAACTAACCTTCACCAGAAAATGGTCTGATATTCCCCCACTCTCTCCCCTTAGAACATGTACATCCTTAACTCTCCCTACCATACTCCTGGTCACCACTATATAGTCCATTAATGCTCTATCTGCCACCCTCTCCCATGTGTACTTATCCTTGACTTTCTTCCTAAACACTGTATTTGCTATCATCAACTCTCTTTCAAGACACATCTCTACCATCAATTCTCCACTACAATTTTTACCTGGAACTCCATACTTCCCAGTCACTCTGTCTATTGATTCATTTCCTACCCAAGCATTAAGGTCTCCCAATACAACGACATTGACATTTCTCCCTAATCCCTCAATGCACTCATTTATATCTACCCAAAAAGCCTCCCTTTCCTCTATGCTCTTCTCACTACCAGGTCCATACACACTTGCAAAAACCCACATCTCCCTTCCCAGCTTCACCTTCATCCACATCAACCTTGAAGAAACCTCTTTCCACTCCACTACACGCTTACTTATCTCTTCCATTCCTTCTCTCCCTCGTCCCCTCTTCACTCCTGAGTACCTCCCAGCTATGCTTGCCTCACACTCGCCCTCCCCTTTCACTCAAAGCCAGCATATCCATCTTTCTTCTCGCAAACATACTGGCCATCTCTTCCCTTTTACTCTCATCTGTACCACATCCAGAGAAATAGTATGGGACAGTAACAAGGGGTTGGGGGACAGCATAATGGAGGGACAGTCGTAGTATAAAAGTGTCATCATTTCTCTATGAACAGAGTTTTCCTCTATCACAGACAAAATGATGTGTGGCTCTGCTCCGTAGGGGCACCTCATATAGACCCTAAAGTATCAACTGCATGCTACTCTGCCACAATAACATGCAGCCAATACCCAAGACGGGAGTATGAATGAGAAATGAATTAACACAGCCCGAAGGCATTTCTACCCATCTTCTCCTTTTCTGCATGAGGGGATGGAAAGGGGGGGGGGGTCACCAATTTAATGAATTGGCTTTGCTGTGGATGTGCTGTGTCTTGGTTAAAGCAACTATCTATATTTTATGTGCTTTTGCTAAATGGATGCTCTGTGGCCAAGCAGGTTAGGGCATCACTACTTGTGACGGTGGTTGAAGTGATGGCAGTTTGAATCCTGCCTGAGGTGGGTTGGACCAAGGGCATGGTTCATTAAAATCCATGTTACAAACATTGATGGAATAAAGCAGCAGAATTACATAAATGATCCACAAGCAAAGGGAGTGTGGTGGAGAAACAGGTTAGAGCATTGGAGTTGTGAGGTTAGAAGTTAGGAGGATGGTGTTAAAGTCGGCTAGAGAATAAACATGGGGTGACAGTGAAGATGGTCATAATCCATGAGTTCTGACAAAGGCATAGTGCCCAGTGGACTTATTGAGCAGGTAAATGCTGGAGGAGGGATGGAAGCAAAAATAAATAAATTTATGACAGGTGGAAGAATTTAAGATGTACTGACAGGGTGAATGGTTCATTGGTATGGACAACCTATTAGTCTAGGGACTGCCCCAAATCTGAATGAAATTCTTGTACTTGGACAAAATTGATAAAGTATGCCACATGATTCAAGGGCAAAGGAAATTCATGTACAGTACTATGTCTTCTGTAGATGTTACAAGAATAGGTAGAGTGAAAATTGGAGGCGAGGGAGAGAATGTGTGTGTGAAGAGAGCTGTCAGTTAGGGTTGATCTTATAGGATTAAGGTGGTTTGGGCATATGGAAAGAATGAGTGAGGGAAGACGAGGAAAAAGTGTGGGAAGTAGCGGGTGGCATGAATGAACTAGAGAGGAAGACCAGGAATTGGTTCAATTTAATGTCAACTTATTAAGGGCTTTTTGAAGTAGGGAATTTAATGTAGTATTATGCAAAGCCTATATGAGAGTTGACACCTTGATGTGGTGGATAGGCTAGAGTATCTTAATGATTAGAAAAGCTATGTTGATAGAGAGGAAATCTCTGCAGGGTCACCCATATTGAACAGGTTTTACAAGAAAGATGAGACAAAGAGCAGCTCACACATACAGTTGCAGGACTCACTGCTAACTGGCAAGTCCCTGATGGTG
>NC_134786.1:58463679-58501179 GCF_046742065.1 Oratosquilla oratoria
AAGAGTTTGTATTCTTCGGAACCAATGTAATTTTCGCAGGAAAATTAATTTTTCCCTGATACAAACCTGAGGTACTCCTTACCTCTAATGGCCCTCCTCAGCCACCCCTCTAATAGTTCCTTCTAGCTGGCCTGTCAAACCTCGTGATTAATTTCATACCTGGCTCAGACAATGGTGCTTAGCGACCTATGCTTGTGGGGGAAAGGGGGGCCCCCTTGCCCCAGGAGGGCCCCTTACCGAGGATAATGGTTGCCCAGACCCATGGAGTGAGGTGCTTTTCAAACAACACACAGTGTTAGCGGTAGAAACCTTGGCTTCACGAAGTAATCCTTGGGTAAGGAGTACCTCAGGTTTGTATCAGGGAAAAATTAATTTTCCTGCGAAAATTACATTTTTGAGTAGTGTTTGAGAAATGTTTTGTTTTACAAAAATAGATAAAGTGAGAAATGTGCAGTTATGGTAGAGTATGTGGTGGGAAGTTGTCAGATTAGGTAGAACAATGTCGAGTTGGTTTGGGCATATGAAAAAAAATGAGGGAAGATTAGCAAAGATAAAGGGAATCGGAAGTGGATGAAGTGTGAAGGCATTCTATTGGGATGCGTTTTGTACATTCTCTTATTATTCTCCTTAATTTTGTGCTAAGATGGGAGGGGGCACTGAATGAGTGTTTGGGTGTAGAGTGGACATAGGTTTTAACTCTGCCATCCCCTTTTAACGGGGAAAAGGGTGTATAGTAAATAAGTAGGTGCTCTGTACCAGACAGACAAACACCCCAGTGCCTCAAAAATATGTTGTCATTGGGTGCCTCATTTAGCTAAACTTGGACAGCATTAGCTCAAACCATGGTTTTGGCATCTTTGCCTGTCTGACATGGAGTGCCTTGTATGTGTTTTAATTTTCAAACAATTTGTGGAGTAGATGAGAAACATCCCCTTTCAGGATACATCATCCCTTCATCTACTCATGCCAGTCTGCTGCACTTTCAAGCAAGGCAAGCAAGGAAAAAGAGTGCAAAAGGTAGGATTGAGTGTAGCAAAATTGTGAATAGATGAAGTGATGATGTGGGCCGAAAGAATATTCATCTCGTCCACTTCATAGATTATGTTAAGTGGATGAGGAGGTGGTACCATATGATGAAGTAGCAAGGTTAATCCAATTCTAGCTCTTGGATCTGTTGGAAGAGATGTGCCTCATTGCAAGGGACAGAGACAACTCTATTCTCATGGTGCTAAGATAGGAGGGGTGATTATGTGGGCTTTGACTAGCCCATCCCCAGTTATAAAGGGGAAAAAGGCTTTGGTATATATGTATATAATAGTATAATCTTTTTCAGACTGCCAACTGCTCACACCTGCTTTAATGTGCTGCTGCTACCCGAATACTCGTCCAAGGAAAAACTTCAGGACCGGCTCTATAAGGCTATCGGTTATTTCCAGGGCTTTGGTATGCTATGAAAGTTTAAGTCCTGTAGTTGATTGGTTTTGAATGTGATAAGCCATTGGCCTTCCAAGGCATCAGAGATGTCAATAGAGAGGCCTGATGGCAAGGCATTTGCTAAGCGCCAGCCTGTTCTGATTTAAATTTTTAAATTTGGAATCTAGACATCAACAGGCAAGAAAACATTTTCATTTAATCTCTGTTAGGAGCCAGTCACAGGGAAGATGGAGAGCCTATTATTAAGAAGTGTACTTGGTCATTTTTTTGAGTCACATTCTCATAGTGTTGCTTTGGAAAAGTGTCCAAAATAGTGCAGGTTCTCATTACTGTTGTGAATATGAGTGGTTTCTTGAGCTGTATTAAGACCAAAGACTGCTGAAATAGGGACAGACAGGGATGCAAATTATTTTAGAAATTTTCTTCAGTTTGGGTTAGGGAAAGGGGGGTGGGGGATGCACAAAGTACATTCAGCAGTGGATTGGCAGGTCTTAGCTAGAAAGAAGCACCTGAAGAAGGCAGCCTGACTTGGAGCCCAGTTGCTGCTCACACACTTCAGCTTGGCACTTTCTCAAAGTCTCAGCCAATTGAAGCTGTATTGACATGTGGTATTGGCATCATTTGTCAGTCTGCTGACAATTAGTTTGTGGTTATTGCTTATGGGCCCTGCCATTCATACTGCCACTGCTGCTCTCACATGTGCTGCTAGCTCTTGACCAGTTATTAGAAGGGAGGCAGAACAAAAGCTTATTGGATGACAGATGAATTGTCTTTATTCTTCTTGTGTATCTGGAGGTGGAGAAGCAAAAACCCATAAGGTGACTGTGGTCAGGTACTGCCTTAAACATTAGGTCCTTGACATAACATTCATGTTATGGGATGTGAAGAGGAAATTTATTCCCAAAACCCAACATTCATTTCCTCATAAGTGAAAAGTTTTTCTGAAGTTGATTTGTATTTTGTTGCTGATAATCAGCACTTCTATCCTTGGGGACAATATTGCACTAAACAGGTGGAATCACAGAGGTGGTCAGGAAGAGATATAAGGGGGGTAGCAGAAAGAAGGTATAGTTGAAGTTTAAAGTGATCAGCATTCTTCTTAAAGTGGAGATTAATCTCTGTTCATAAGAGAATGCTGTGTGACTGGTTTGTGTGGGTATCACTCAAGTCACGAAGATATTGATTCAATAAAACTTATGCAGTCAGTACCAGAAACTGGAGTTGATGTATTCCAACTGAAAAGAGGGTTGTTGTGAAATTAAGAAATACTTGGTTTTCTTATCTATTACAATTTTGATAAAGTGGCACTACCTCTTAATGTTCAAACTACCCAAGCCATATATTAGCTCATCCAAGGCTTCTTGTCTTACAAAAAGTTAAGATTTCGTGAAATAGGTTTGAATATTATAATTATTATTATTTTTTTTTTTATCTGTCTGGTAATGCAAGTTATACCAGAAATATGGCACTGGATTAGGTAATAAAATATGGAACATATCAATTATAAATAAGATTTAACTGCATAGTGGCATTGTACTTGTGATAAAGTTGAATGGGGCTATACAAATGTCATGATTGACATGCTTTGAGACCGCTTAGGGATGAAAAATTCATAGTTTGCATTTAACTTTGTTGGCATTAATAATGATAAACAGCTCACATATTACGTTGTGCATTTGTTATGTACAGCCAGATAATTGTACCATGGAATGTTTAAAACCTTCGAGATCTTTCTTCATGTAAGAACTGGTGTAAGGAAGCCTGTTGTTGCTGTACAGATGTCATGTTTCAAAGATTTGTATTTATCATTTTCATGTCATTTGCTCTTACATTTCCCCATTTCATACCTGATGCATCAAGAAGAGCAAGGAAAGAGTCATTGTAAATATTGTAATAATGTAAACTTGTAATTATAGAGTACGGAGAAATGGAACAGATATATATTAATTTACCTGCTTAGTTACATAGAGAGGAGCAGTATGTGGGTAATTTATAATTGTTTTCTTTGAATGTCAGAAGTTGTAAAAGAATCAGCAAGAGAAACTTTTCAGCATGGAGAACACAATAGAATTTGGAGAAGGTTTTCAAATCATATACTTATTTACCAAGCCAAAGCCATGGGTAATGTATGTTCTATTGATATTGTCACAATTTTATTTATCTTTTCATTGTACGTTCTTTACGTTTCTGTTAGGTGGATGAACCCTTGCCTCACTTGAGGTGGAATGCAGTGTAGGAAGAAAGTTTGGTAATAAAGGAACAGGGATGGAAAGTGAGGATTGATAAGAATTTATTTTGAATAAACAAACTGTGAACTTCAATTAGCTGTGCACAGATAATTGGCCCACCCTCTGTGACTGAATATATATATATATATATATATATATATATATATATGTGTGTTGTGTGTGTGTATGTATGTAAATATGTGTGTATGTATATTATATATATATGTATATATATATATGTATATATATATGTATATATGTATATATATATATATATATGTATATATGTATATATATATATGTATATATATATGTATATATATATGTATATATATATATATGTACATATATATATTTTTATATAATATATATATATATGTATATATATATATATGTATATATATATATATATATATATATATGTATATATGTATATACAGATGTATATATATATATACATATATGTATATATATATATATATATATATATATATATATAATATAGGGATAGCTTTAGATACTTGGGTGTGCATGTAGCAGGAAAGGGAGGAGTGGAGGTAAAATGTAGATTGAGAGAAACCAGTAAATGCCTTAGGAGATTAAAAAGTGTAATGAGAAATAGACATTTGTGAATGGATGCTAAGATGAGTGTGTATGAAAGAGTGATTGTCCCAACAGCACTGTATGGGGTAGAAACATGGAACATAAGAGAGGTGTTTGAATATGTTTGAGATGAAATGCCTGAGAAGTATGATAGGGGTTACTAGGCTGGATAGTGTGAGAAATAAGAAGGTGAAGAGGAGAGTAGGGTTGGAAAGGGAGTTGGGAGATAGGATTGATGAAAGAGTTTAGGGATGGTTTGGACACATGGAAAGAATAAGTGTGGTGTGGAAGGAGTGAACATGAGGGGATGACCAAGGATGAGATGGATGGATGGATGGGGGTAAAAGTGGCATTGGATAAAAGAAGAATGTCTGTTGAGGAAGGAAGGGAGAAGACAGAAGATTTTGGTGAATGGAGAATGGTATATGGATGATGTGATGCATAGAAGGGAGTGGGTGGGGGGTGGGGGAGGGGGAGGGTGAGGGAGTATGTGGGAATAATATTTTGACGCTGCCCGAAGGGATTTCTCCCCATCTTATTTTCTGCATGAGGGAGCTGAGAGGGAGAATGGTTGTGTATGGATGATGCTGTTATGTATGGAAGTGGGTGGGTGGGGGATGGGTATGTGAGGGAGTATGTGTGAATATTGTTATGATGCAGCCCGAAGGGATTTCTCCCCATCTTATACTTTTACTGCATGAGGGGACAGAGAGGGGAGGTCACTAATTAAATGAAGAGGTCTTGCTGTGGATGTACTGTATCTTGCTACATTACTTCTTACCCTGGACAGTGGGCTACATGCAAGGATGACCCATCATCCAAAAGGAGCCAAGATAAGAGGGAGGGAGTGGGATGAATGGGAGTGGAGTATGTGGGGATGAAATGTGTGGGAGTGGATTTTGTGCCCTTGTTTTTGGCTGCCTCCCATGTAAGGGGGAAAAAGCCATTGGTATATGTATATGTGTGTGTGTTATTTATATATATATATATATATAATATATATATATATATATATATATATATATATATATATATATATATATATATATATAGTGTGTGTGGGGAGGAGGGGGTATTACACACTTCAATGTCTGTTTACCTTTTAAGAGATGACAGTCAAACCACAGTCAAACCACACACCCACATTAAAAAAGACTTTCAGTTATTCCCTCCCATCTCACCTTTTTGGGGATGAATGGTTGTTGTTTTCCCTGCTGCACTGCTTGGGTCAAAAACAGTGCAGTGAGGTACAGCTCCACAGCAGGGCCTGACAGCTAAATCTAGTTTACCCCATTGTATTACCATATGGTGACTGAATAAAATTGGGTTTGTGTTTTGACATGGCCATTCCCCCATAAGAGGGCCTTTGGTGTGTGTTTGTGAAAAAGAAAGTTAAATTATTTAGCATTAGCCAGAACAAAATTACCAAACTAACCCCTTGCCTGGAAAGGGTTGATGCAACTTCCATTCTAGTCATGTTGTTGTGGAGATGAATTTGATCAATGCATTTCCTCGTTTTCCCTCTCCAATCCTTATGACAGATCATCATGCAATGTGTATGGAAGGAAATTTGACTTACCTTCAGGTTAAGCCAGTAAGTGTATCCATATGTTGAGCCCAGTATCCATAACATGTTCCTGGTTTGGGGTTGTATAAGCTGTGTAGAGGCAGTCGTTTGTTTTGGCCAAAATTCAATAGTTTCTTAAACAGTGCATATGAAATTTTACCTCTGCATGGCCCCTTAGGATTTTTTGTTATTGTTATTATTTTAATTGTTATTGTTTTATGAGAAATATTTTACAAATCACTTGCCGAAAATTATCTGTAGAATTATTTTTGCACTGGAAACAGATGGAGAATGTATATGGGTGAATGATAGTAAAAATGCAAAGTGTTATTTTGGGGAATAAAAGAATACATCCTTGTATCTGCTTATATTTATGTAACATTTAGGGATGTGAAACTTAGACTTTCTCCTTTAGGACAAATCCCTTGATGTGAAATTTTGATGACATTGAATGTTGGGGCATCCTCAGTTCCTGATGTGGTGCAGTCAGTACCATGCCCAGTTGCCACCCAGGAGGAGGAGGAGGAGGAGAAGATCTCCACTGCTGCTATCACAGAAAAGCTGAGCACAGGAACCACAGGAGAAAAGGTGGCTGGGATGAAGACTCCAGACAGCTTCTTGTCTACTGTAGTTTACTGGAAGTCTGTCGTGAAAGTTTTGTCCATTAATATTCAAGCATTAGTGGTAAATATATTTGCTTTTGTGCATTTCAGCTAAGTTGTGAAACTTTCTACATTTTGTATCATGCCATTGTTATGTAAATAGAGTATTCACCAAATTTGACCTTTTATTTACTCCTGTGATCCATTCTTATTGATACAAGATGGTACAAAAAAGGCATTGAGCAGGAAAGGGAAATAGGGCTAAGTGGAAAATGGCTGTGTATAGTTGATATTGTGATGCAAGGGAGATGGGGGATTGGCAGGGTTAGGGAGAGGTTATGTGTGAATTATTTTATCCCAGCCAGAAGGGATTTTGCCCCATTTCTTTTTCTGCATGAGGGATCTGAGAGGGTGTTGCTGATTAAGTGAAATGTCCTTGGTGTGAATGTACTGTGTCTTGCAGCATTACTTCTGACCCAGGGCAGCATGTGGGATACAGGGATGACCTGTCATTTTTATGAAAGTAACAGTTGCCAAAAAGACTGACGAGTTAAACACCGTATGAGGACAGAGCCTTTATTTGTACGAAGTTTCGCTTATTACAGCTTTTTCAAGTACCAGAACTTGAAAAATTTGTAATAAGTGAAACGTACAAATAAAGGCTCCGTCCTCATATGGTGTTTAACTTGTCATGACCTCTCATCCATGAGGAGCTAAGATGAGAGTGAGGAACGGGTGGTGGAATGGGTGTGGGTGGGTATATACGTTTTGACTTTGACTACCTCCTTGGTAAAGGGAAAAAAAACCCTTGGTGTATAGATAGATGAAAGGTTCCAGTACTTGTCCCATAGGATGTCAACAGTAGTGTTTGCTGTGGGTCTAAGCAGTAACTATTGTCCGGCTGTCAGCCAATTAGTATAATTTTGGGAATGTCATGAGTTGTGCCAAGGGAATTTTTGTGATTATATGCATAGGTACAGTTGTAATTGCTACAAATGTGGCAGGAAAGGGAGGAGTGGGGATGGAGGTACAATGTAGATTGAGAAGAGCAAGTAAATGACTTGGGGTATGATAAAGTGTAATGAGAAATAGACATTTGGGGATGGATGCTAAGAGGAGATTGTATGAAGGGGTGATTGTGCCGACAGCACTGTACAGGGTAGAAACATGGAACATAAGGGAAGAAGAGAGTAGGAGTTTGAATGTGTTTGAGATGAGGTGCCTGAGAAGTATGATAGGGGTTACTAGGCTGGATAAAGTGAGAATAGGGATGGAAAGGGAGTTGGGAGATAGGATTGGTGGAAGAGTATTGGGATGGTTTGGACACATGAAAAAAATGAGTGAAGAAAGACTAGTAAAAGTGGTGTGGAAGGAGTGAACATGAGGGGTCAACCTAGGATAAGATGGATGGATGGGGTAAAAGGGGGCATTGGGAAAGAGGGGAATGTCTGTTGAGGAAGGATGGGAGAGGGCAGAAGATAAGGGTGAATGGAGAATGGTTGTGTATGGATGGTGTGATGTATGAGGGGAAGTGGGTGGGGGATGGGGGGTGACGGAGTATGTATATCACTGATCTGCATAACACCTGGATTGAGTATACGAGCCGTGGGCTGCCCCAGGAGTGAGGCGGGCAGGCGGGACATGGCCGCCATATAGGTAGTACCAAAACATTAGCACGTGTGAAACGCTCCGCCGGTCATGGGAGCTGTTGTGTTACTCTCGTGGCCTATGTGGCTGGTATGGGCTGCTTGATAGTGATGCGATCTGTAAACAAGTTTTCCTGTGTGGTTTATGAAACAGTACATGTCTACATGTACCGGTATTTGACCATAAAAGTAATCAAACAAGTACGCTAAAACTGACATAAACAAGAGAACATGTAGATGTTTTAACTTGTATCCACTGATCTGCATAACAATATAGATCAGTGGTTGTATCCTATGTACATTATTTTGTGTGGAGCATAAATTAGGCCTTCACATATGTGTGTGTGAGTGTGACCACATGTTATAATCTCAATCTCTCGAATCTTGACAAGCAGTCATCTTCGGCGTTTTTCGAAATCTAGTCATCTGGTCATTGAAATGCACACAGTTAATTACTGGATTACAATTACTTTATTTGCACAACTAACTACACATGTATTTCAACAAACAAATTTCACCTGTCACTAAACATACACGTATCCACAATATTCCAAGAAACCTTAATCTTTACAGAACAAAACCTACATTAGTATTTATTGTGAATATTGCTATTGTATCGTGTACAGCACATTACAGGTGCCTTAAATATTGACGATAGTGATATACATGGATATGCATCGGTGCTTTTGAAACAATATATTTCACATCGATCCTAAAACAGAAACTTTGGCACGGAAATCGTTCAGTAAAAAGAATGTACATACATCAGTTACAATAGTACTAGTAGTTCATATTCATTAAATAGAAACGAAGACACATACCCGCTATGATTGGTCCTGAAAAATCATACTCTTCCGTAACAGTAGTTGAGACCGGTAGAAGGAGTAATATGGGGTGGGGGGTGTTGAATTTCACCAGAAAAACCGTTACATAATTTTTGAATGGGCCCCGAATAGTAATTCAGCCCATCTAATATGAATTCCTCACACTTCACAATATAGAAAAAGCCTACACATGTAATCAGGAAAAACAACTGGTTCTATACAGCTACACAGCTCTGGACAGCGTTTGAGCCTTATAAGATATTTTTAAATGATCAATATTTATCCTGCTATTGCCATGATTACATTTGTGACAAATGGGTTGCTGCTAGATCTATTTCTTACAGATAATAAATGCATAGCATTAACATGACAACACCTAACAAAACAGTTGGTGGGCAACATTTTATAGCTCCTGATGGCCGCATCATTTGTTGATGGGTATCGGGATGTTTTGGGTAATAAAACCTTAATTTACTTACGAGTGGAAGGACTGCTCACATCCACCTTTTCTCCGGTTGGTGCAGTTGAATGCAGCACAAGTTGGCATTGTAAAATGATCGTTAAATATGTAAAACACACCAGTATATAGGAGCGAAAGCTGCCGAGAACTGTAAGGGACGCTATCAATGCTATCAGTGAATCGCGTGGCGTGGGTTTGTTTTGGTATTACCAACATGGCTGCCGCCGACCTCATAATCAGGACACCGATCCATGATCCAGTTATTTTTAGATCAGTGATGTACATACATATACCAAAGGCTTTTTCCCCCTTAGACGGAGGGAGGGTAGCCAGAAAGGCATAGAAACCACTCCCACCCATTCCATACCCTACATATTGCACTCCCCTCCACCCTCCTCCCTCCCTCTTATCTTGGCATCTCCTGGATGACGGGTCATCCCTGCATCCTGTCCACTGCCCTGGGTCAGAAGCAGTGTCGCAAGACACAGCACATCCACAGCAAGGCTGCTTCATAAATTCAGCAACAACCCCCCCCTCTCCATCCCCTCATGCGTCAAATTTTTTCTCATGCATACTTCCTCACCCCCCATCCTCCACCCACTCCCCCTCATGCATCACAGCATCATCCATACACAACCCTTCTCCATTCAGCCCTATCTTCTGTCCTCTCCCATCCTTCCTCAACAGACATTCCTCTCTTTTGTAATACCCCTTTCACCCCATCTGTCCATCTCATCCTAGGACGCCCCCTCATATTCACTCCTTCCACTTCTGCCTTCCACACCTCTTTTACTAATCTTTCTTCACTCATTCTTTCCATGTGTCCAAACCATCCTAATACTCTTTCATCAACCCTATCTCCCAGCTCCCTTTCCACCCCTGTTCTCCTCCTCACCTTCTCATTTCTCACTCTATCTACCCTAGTAACCTCTATCATACTTCTTAGACATTTCATCTCAAACACATCCAAACTCCTTCTGTCTTCCTCTCTTATGTTCCATGTGTCTGCCCCGTACAGTGCTGTTGGCACAATCACTCCTTCATATAACCTCCTCTTAGCATCCATTCCCAGATGTCTATTTCTCATTACACTTTTTAATCCACCAAGGCATTTACTCGCTTCTCTCAATCTACATTCTACCTCCACCCCCACTCCTCCCTTTCTTGTCACATTCGCACCCAAGTATCTAAAACTATCCACTTCCTTCAGTCTCTCACCCTTAATGTTCACTTCCAGCCTGCTTTCACTCTCTCCCATTGTACATCTCATCACCTTTTACCCACATTTATCTTCAGCTTCCTTCTTTCACACACCTCAGACTCTGTCACTAACTTCCTCAATCCTTTTTCTGATCCTGCTACAAGCGCAGTGTTGTCAGCAAACAACAACTGGCTTATTTCCCACTTTTCTCCATTTTCTTTAACCATCTCCAACCCCTGACCCACTACCCTTGCATTCACCTCTCGCACCACCTCATCCATGTATAGATTGAACAGCCAGGGCGACATAACACATCCTGGACAAAGTCCCACCTTTACCTCAAACCATTCACTCTCTCTACTACTCTCGTAAAAACTCAACTGCTCTTAACAGCTTTTCTCCTATCCCATACATCTGCAGTACCTCTCACAGTGCCTTCCTGTCTACCCTGTCATAAGCCTTTTCCAGATCCATAAAAGCCCAGAAAACATCCTTACCTTTTCCTATAGCTTTCTTATATATATCTTAACACAAAAATCTGATCTACACAACCCCT
Source organism: Oratosquilla oratoria (assembly GCF_046742065.1). Taxonomy (NCBI): domain Eukaryota; kingdom Metazoa; phylum Arthropoda; class Malacostraca; order Stomatopoda; family Squillidae; genus Oratosquilla; species Oratosquilla oratoria. The sequence goes on from NC_134786.1 coordinate 58,474,801, forward strand.
ACCTGTCCTAAAACCACACTGTTCCTCACCAATTCCTCTGTTCCTCTCCTAATCCTCTCAAAACCCTCCCAAAAGTCTTCTCAACTACACTCAACAAACTGATCCCTCTGAAACTATTACTCACATTTGTCCCCTTTTCTTTCATAAAGCAGAACTATACAGGCACTCCTCCAGTCCTCTGGCACTCTACCCTCTCTTAAACAAACATTAGATAACCTTACCAGCCAGTCCACCATAACTGTACCTCCTTTCTTCAGACATTCTGCATGGCATCCATCCAACCCAGGTGCCTTACCTGCTCTCATCATCTTTACAGCTGTTTTCACTTCATCTTTCCCTATTTTCCTCCATTTTCCTCCATTTTCCTCATTCATCACTCATTTTCTTAGTGCTTCCCACTGCAACTACCTTTCCCTCCCTATCCTCCTTCACATTTAGCAACTCCCTAAAATACTCTGCCACCTTCCTCTCACTGCCTTCTCTTCCATTATCATCTCTATATCTGCACCTTTTACCTTTTCTTCTCTACTTGATTCACCTTCTCTTCCTCTTTTAATTTCTTTCCAAAACATTTTTATTCCTTTCAAAATTTTCTGTCATACTCTTACCCCATTTCACATCTGCTCTCCTCTTCGCTTCCTTATCGTATGCTTAACTTCCCTTCCCTTTACTGTATCTCTCGTATGGTTCCTGCGTCCTAATTTGTAGCCAATCTATGAATGCCTGTTTCCTCTCTTCTACACCCTTCTTTGCTTTCTCATCCCACCACTCGCTACCCTTCCTTCTATTTCCTCCCGCCCTCCTTGTTCCACACACCATCTTTGCACACCTTATGACTCTCTCCTTAAACCATCCCCATTCCTCCTCCACTCCTAGTTCTACTCTATCCTTCACTCCCTCCCACTCCTCTCTCAGCTTCTTATATTCATTCTCCTTTTCTTTCTCGTTTAAGCAGTTCACTCAAGTACCTCCCTACCTTCTGCCCTTTTCCTTTCTCCACTCTCAACTAACCTTCACCAGAAAATGGTCTGATATTCCCCCACTCTCTCCCCTTAGAACATGTACATCCTTAACTCTTCCTACCATACTCCTGGTCACCACTATATAGTCCATTAATGCTCTGTCTGCCACCCTTCTATCCACCACCCTCTCCCATGTGTACTTATCCTTGACTTTCTTCCTAAACACTGTATTTGCTATCATCAACTCTCTTTCAAGACACATCTCCACCATCAATTCTCCACTACAATTTTTACCTGGAACTCCATACTTCCCAGTCACTCTGTCTATTGATTCATTTCCTACCCAAGCATTAAGGTCTCCCAATACAACGACATTGACATTTCTCCCTAATCCCTCAATGCACTCATTTATATCTACCCAAAAAGCCTCCCTTTCCTCTATGCTCTTCTCACTACCAGGTCCATACACACTTGCAAAAACCCACATCTCCCTTCCCAGCTTCACCTTCATCCACATCAACCTTGAAGAAACCTCTTTCCACTCCACTACACGCTTACTTATCTCTTCCATTCCTTCTCTCCCTCGTCCCCTCTTCACTCCTGAGTACCTCCCAGCTATGCTTGCCTCACACTCGCCCTCCCCTTTCACTCAAAGCCAGCATATCCATCTTTCTTCTCGCAAACATACTGGCCATCTCTTCCCTTTTACTCTCATCTGTACCACATCCAGAGAAATAGTATGGGACAGTAACAAGGGGTTGGGGGACAGCATAATGGAGGGACAGTCGTAGTATAAAAGTGTCATCATTTCTCTATGAACAGAGTTTTCCTCTATCACAGACAAAATGATGTGTGGCTCTGGTCTGTAGGGGCACCTCATATAGACCCTAAAGTATCAACTGCATGCTACTCTGCCACAATAACATGCAGCCAATACCCCAGACGGGAGTATGAATGAGAAATAAATTGACACAGCCCGAAGGCATTTCTACCCATCTCCTTTTCTGCATGAGGGGATGGAAAGGGGGGGGGGTCACCAATTTAATGAATTGGCTTTGCTGTGGATGTGCTGTGTCTTGGTTAAAGCAACTATCTATATTTTATGTGCTTTTGCTAAATGGATGCTCTGTGGCCAAGCAGGTTAGGGCATCGCTACTTGTGACAGTGGTTGAAGTGATGGCAGTTTGAACCCTGCCTGAGGTGGGTTGGACCAAGGGCATGGTTCATTGAAATCCATGTTACAAACATTGATGGAATAAAGCAGCAGAATTACATAAATGATCCACAAGCAAAGGGAGTGTGGTGGAGAAACAGGTTAGAGCATTGGAGTTGTGAGGTTAGAAGTTAGGAGGATGGTGTTAAAGTCGGCTAGAGAATAAACATGGGGTGACAGTGAAGATGGTCATAATCCATGAGTTCTGACAAAGGCATAGTGCCTAGTGGACTTATTGAGCAGGTAAATGCTGGAGGAGGGATGGAAGCAAAATTAGATAAATTTATGACAGGTGGAAGAATTTAAGACGTACTGACAGGGTGAATGGTTCATTGGTAGGGACAACCTATTAGTCTAGGGACTGCCCCAAATCTGAATGAAATTCTTGTGTTAGGACAAAATTGATAAAGTATGCCACATGATTCAAGGGCAAAGGAAATTCATGTACTATGTCTTCTGTAGATGTTACAAGAATAGGTAGAGTGAAAATTGGAGGCGAGGGAGAGAATGTGTGTGTGAAGAGAGCTGTCAGTTAGGGTTGATCTTATAGGATTAAGGTGGTTTGGGCATATGGAAAGAATGAGTGAGGGAAGACGAGGAAAAAGTGTGGGAAGTAGCGGGTGGCGTGAATGAACTAGAGAGGAAGACCAGGAATTGGTTCAATTTAATGTCAACTTATTAAGGGCTTTTTGAAGTAGGGAATTTAATGTAGTATTATGCAAAGCCTATATGAGAGTTGACACCTTGATGTGGTGGATAGGCTAGAGTATCTTAATGATTAGAAAAGCTATGTTGATAGATAGGAAATCTCTGCAGGGTCACCCATATTGAACAGGTTTTACAAGAAAGATGAGACAAAGAGTAGCTCACACATACAGTTGCAGGACTCACTGCTAACTGGCAAGTCCCTGATGGTGAACAGGGAAATTCCTCATAGATATGTGGGGTACTGTCAGAATGATAGCGTGGACCATTGGGCACCCTATAGATATAGGGATTCACTGAATATAATGAATAAGGTGATACCAGAGAAATATCTCATTAGAAACCAGTTGGCAGGGAGGTGAGATTACTGCCAAAAACCCCTTCATAGCAAACATGAATAGTACAACCAAAACAAAACCAGGCATTCCTGTTAGATCGTCTCCTAAAGGTCCAACTGCATTACCTCATGTGCTTACAGTCAGTGTGCCACCGAATGTGAGTAAGCACTGTCCAAGCAGATCCATGATGAAAATGAAGATCTATACTTACAACATAAGAACTCTCCCAGAAGACCACAGACTGGAGAGTTTAATGGAAGAACTATACAACATCAAGTGGGGCATCGTAGGACTGAGTGAAGTCTGAAGAGTGGAAGAAAAGCTGATACAATTACAAGATAGTCACCACAATGTTCTACTATAGAGGTAAGGACAAAGAATGATCTAGTGGAGTAGGATTCTTGATAAACAAAGAGGTTGCTGGTAACGTAGCCAAGTTCAGTAGTTTCTCAGACAGGGTAGCTTGGATTGTGATTAGGCTATGTAAAAGGTACACTAAAAATAGTTCAGGTTTGTGCTCCAACTTCACAAAGTTTGGACGATGAAATTGAGTCCTTCTATGATGATTTAAGTCAGGTAATGGATCAAGAAAAAAGTAAGTACACGTTTGTAATATGCGACTAATGCTAAAGTGAGGAAGAATATGGGAGATGAGTCGTGCATTGGAAAGTTTGGAGTAGGTGAAAGAAATGACAGGCGAGATATTAGTCAGTTATGTAGAGAATTACAACATGAGGATAAAGAACACTTCTTTCCAAAAGCATGTAGGTTGTAAATGAGCCTGGAGAAGTCCAATTGGAACAAAGAACAAAGTGGGAGAGAGGATTTAGAAGGGTGGATATCAGGGGTCTGGCATGCAGCAGTGTGTTGTCTTTCAGTGTGTTAAACAGAGTCCACCTGGCCAGACTGCAGTGCGGCCACCACCCAGCACTTCTAAGCTACCAGAAGAGGCTGGATGACCGCATTGTGAACAACTGCTCAGGATGTAACACTTCACCCCATACCATACAACACATAATGGAAGACTGCATTATACACAATCATGCACACAAACAACACAACATAGACTCTATAAAGGATTTGTGGGAAAACCCAGTTTCGGCTGTGGCATTCCTTGGGGAGACGGGACTGCTCAGACAGACAGTCTAGGGAACGACAACAACAACAACAAAGAACAAAGTAGACTTCATATGAGATGAGAGCAAGAGTGCTAGCAATGTTATGGTCATAAATAAAGTCAACATAGGTAGCGACCATAGAATGGTAGGTTGCACAGTGAGATTCAATTTCAGAGCCAAGAGAAATAAACTAGTCTTAAAAAACAAAACAAAAAACAGCATTGCAAAGATTAAGGATAATAAGAAAATTCACTTAGAAATTAAAAATAGATTCAAAGCTTTAAAAACTAGTGAGGACACTGTCGAAGATATGAATTTGAATTTAGTGAATATCATTAGGGAATCGGCAGAGAAGTACAAAAAGTATTAGAGAAAACAAATACTCAAATGACCTAATTAAAAGAAGGACCATGCAGATTGAAAGCAACAAAAACAAAATTGAAAGAGTAGAACTAAAAACTAAATAAGCTTATCAACAAAAGACAGAGATCAAAGAAAAGAAAGAGAAACATGGATGAAATAGGAGAAACTATTTGGAAAGGTAAAAGCATTAAAGTGACCGAGCTCAGATATGCTTTAGGAAGACAGCAAATGATATGTTTGAAAGACAAAAATAGAGAAATCATTAAATGCAGAGACAATGGTAAAAAGAGTAGAGGAATTTTACCAAGAATTTTATTTGTCAAAGACTGTAGTTGAGTCAGTAAATTCAATTGTAGACATTAGTAGTGTACCAGAGATTACAAAGGAAGTAGAATTTGCTAAAAAAAAAAATGAAACGAGGAAAAACACCTGGGGGAGATGATATATCAATAGATGTGTTGAAAGACGCAGGGAAAGAACCTCAGATTAAGTTAGCTCAGTTGTACACCCAGTGTTTATGTCACGAAAGCATTCCTGAATTGTTGTGCAATGCTATAGTGATTTTGCTTCATAAAAAAGGAGACCAGAAGGACCTTGGTAACATACTTCTCTGTTTAGTCTTTGTAGATTACGAGAAGGCCTTTGACTCAGTAGAACAAATAGCAATACTAAACTCATTATGCAAACAGGGTACAAATGAACAGATTGTAAGGGTTTTAGAAAATATTTCTGCAAAAGGTGCCACTATAATTCGACTACATAAAGATACAGAAAAGACCAAGATCAAGAAAGGAGTTCGGCAAGGCAATACCATTTCACTCAATTATTTATAGCTTGTTTGGAAGAGATTTTCAGAAGATTGAGTTGGGAAGAGAAAGGTTTGAAGATTAACCTCTTCACTCCGGGGCACATCGCACGTCTAGCAACATTAGCTGCCCGACGTGTGATGTTGCGTCATAATAATCGCATTATAAAAAATAAAGTCAGTGCTCAATCGTTCGTTCTCTTTCTCCCGTGAATTTTGATAACCATAGAAAATATGATGAAGCCAGTTTAGAGAGAATGGAGGTTATGTAGGTACGACTACAATAAATATAATCAAGACGCCGATGTCGGCATCATCGCGTACCCACTTGCTCCTCATAACGCCTATGTAGGTGTCATATGGAAGTGGTTAATGGCAAATATTTGAACCACCTAAGATTTGTGGATGACATTATTCTTATTTCAGAGAGAGCAGAAGACTTACAAGATATGGTGAGTGATCTGAACAAGGAAAGTCTCAAAGTAGGTTTAAAAATGAATAAGAGTAAAACCAAAGTAATGTTCAACATGAAAGTTCAAAGTAAAGCGATTATAATTGATGATGAAAGTGTTGAAGAAGTTGAAGAGTATAATTATTTAGGCCAGATGATGAAAGTGATGAAAGATCATGATACATACATACACCAAAGGCTTTTTCCCCCTTACACTGGGTAGCCAAAAAGAAAAAGGCATAGAAATCACTCCCACCCATTTCATTTCCCATATATTCCATTCCCCTCCACCCTCCTCCCTCCCTCCTATCTTGGCACCTCCTGGATGACGGGTCATCCCTGCATTCTGTCCACTGCCCTGGGTCAGAAGCATTGTCGCAAGACACAGCACATCCACAGCAAGGCTGCTACATAAATTCGGCGTCCCAACCTCTCCGTCCCCTCATGCAGGAAAGGAGAAGACGGGGAGAAATCCCTTTGGGCTGCGTGAATTGTTTTTTCTCATACATACTTCCTCACCCCCCATCCCCCACCCACTCACCCTCATGCATCACAGCCTCATCTATACACAACCCTTCTCCATTCACCCCTATCTTCTGGCCTCTCCCATCCTTCCTCTACATACATTCCTCTCTTTTGTAAAGCCCCTTTCACCCCATCCGTCCATCTCATCCTAGGACGCCCCCTCATATTCACTCCTTCCACCTCTGCCTTCCACACTTCTTTTACTAATCTTTCTTCACTCATTCTTTCCATGTGTCCAAGCCATCCTAATACTCTTTCATCAACCCTATCTCCCAGCTCCTTTTCCACCCCTGTTCTCCTCCTCACCTCCTCATTTCTCACTCTATCTACCCTAGTAACCCCAATCATACTTCTCAGACATTTCATCTCACATTCAAACTCCTCCTCTCTTCCTCTCTCATGTTCCATGTTTCTGTCCCGTACATTGCTGTTGGCACAATCACAACTTCATATAACCTCCTCTTAGCATCCATTCCCAGATGTCTATTTCTCATTACACTTTTTAATCCACCAAGGCATTTACTCGCTTCTCTCAATCTACATTCTACCTCCACCCCCACTCCTCCCTTTCTTGTCACATTCGCACCCAAGTATCTGAAACTATCCACTTCCTCCAGTTTCTCACCCTGAAAGCTCACTTCCAGCTTACTGTCACTCTCTCCCCTTGTACATCTCATCACCTTACTTTTACCCACATTTATCTTCAGCTTCCTTCTTTCACACACCTCAGACTCTGTCACTAACTTCCTCAATCCCTCCTCTGATCCTGCTACAAGCGCAGTGTCGTCAGTAAACAACAACTGGCTTATTTCCCACTTTTCTCCATTTTCTTTAACCATCTCCAACCCCTGACCCACTACCCTTGCATTCACCTCTTGCACCAACCCATCCATGTATAGATTAAACAGCCAGGGTGATATAACACATCCCTGACGAAGTCCCACCTTTACCTCAAACCATTCACTCTCTCCATTTCTAATCCTAACGCAAGCTCTACTACTCTCATAAAAACTCTTGGTAATGAAATAAAAAGATATTTGAAACATAAAGTTTACAATCAATGCATTCTGCCAGCAATAATCTACAGGTGTGAAACTTGGAAACTGACGAAGGCAGTGGAAACAAAGCTAAGGACTGCACAGAGGAAAATAGAGAGATCATTGATGGGAATAATACTGAGAGACCAAAAGAGAGCAGACTAGAGTGAAAGATGTTGTGGAGGCGGTAAAAGAGAGGAAGTGGAATTTGGCAGGGAAGTTAATGTGAATGACTGATGAGTGATGGAGCAAGTGTGTCACTGAGTGGACGCTGCGAGATAGGAAGCATGGTAGAGGGAGACCAGACAAAAGTTGGAGAGATGAGGTAGAAAAATTTGCAGGAGTTATGTGACAGAGGTTGGCACAGTCATGTGAATCATGGAATGCTAAGAAGGTCTTTGTTCAGGAGTGGACTCAGGGTGGCTGATTTGATTAATTGATTATGCAAAGGATTACAAAGGAAAGGCATGCTGACTGGAGACCTTTTGGTCCATAACTAGGTTGGATTAAAAAAAAAAAAAATAATGATAAATTATATACGAACTGATAATGATAAACATAGATAACAATACATATACCAAGGGCTTTTTCCCCCTTACAAGGGAGGTAGCCAAAGTCAAAGGCATAAATCCACAACCACCTATTTCATCCTAACATGCTCCACTCTCATTCACCACCTCTCCCTACCTCTTTTCTAGGTTCCTCCTGGATGACAAGTCATCCCTGCATCTTGCCCACTGCCCAAGGTCAGAAGCAATGTAGCAAGACACAGCACATCCACAGCAATGCAGTTTCATTTAATTGGCTACTCCTCTCCATCCCCTCATGCAGAAAAAGAAAAGACAGGGAGAAATTCCTTTGGGATAATTTATGATAAATAGATAAGAAATATGCATACACATACCAAAAGGTTTTTCCCCCCTTACAAGGGAGGTAGCCAAAAAACAAAGGCATAAAATACACTCCCACCCATTCCATCCCCACATACTCCACTCCCATCCAACCCCCTCCCTCTCTCTTATCTTGGCTCCTCCTGGATGAAGGGTCATCCCTGCATCTCACCCACTGCCCTGGGTCAGAAGCATTGTCACAAGACACAGCGCATCTACAGCAAGGCTTTATTTAATCAGCGACCCCCCTCTCCATCCTCTCATGGAGAAAAGGAGAAATCCCTTCAGGTTGCATCAATTTATTTTTCACAGATACTCCCTCACCCCCACCCCACACACTCCCCATCATGCATCACATCATCCATACTCAACCATTCTCCATTCACCCCTATCTTCTGTCTTCTCCCATCCTTCCTTACCAGACATTCCCCTCTTTCCCAATGCCCCTTTTACCCCATCCACCTACAGTATATCATTCTTGGTTGCCCCCTCATGTTCACTTCTACTTCTGCCTCCCACACCTCTTTTACTAATATTTTTTCACCCATTCTTTCCATGTGTCCAAACCATCCCAATACTCTTTCATCAACCCTAACTCCCAACTCCCTTTCCACCCCCATTCTCCTCCTCACCTCCTCATTTCTCACTCTATCCTTCATAGTAACTCTTCCTCTCTTATGTTCCAAGTTTCTGCCCCATACAGTGCTGTTGGCACAATCACTCCTTCATACAATCTCCTCTTAGCATCCATTCCCAAATATCTATTTCTCATTACACCTTTTAATCCTCCAAGGTATTTACTTGCTTCTCTCAATCTACATTCTACCTCCACCTACACTCCTCTCATTCCTGCCACATCTGCACCCAAGTATCTAAAACTATCCATTTCTCCAGTCTCTCTCCCTTAATACTCACTTCCAGTCTGCTGCCACTTTCTTCCCTTGTATATCTTATCATCTTACATTTATCATCAACTTCCTTCTTTTGCACACCTTCCCAAACTCTGTCACTAACTTCCTCAATCCCTCCTCTGATCCTGCTACAAGCACAGTGTTGTCATCAAACAACAACCGGCTTATCTCCCATTTTTCTTTCTACCATCTCCAATCCCCGGTCCTTTACCTTTGTATTTACCTCTTGCACCACCCCGTCCATGTATAAATTGAAAAGTCAAAGTAGCATAACATATCCCTGGCAAAGTCCCATTTTTACCTCAAACCACTCACTCTCTCCATTTCTAATTGTAACACTGGCTCTACTACTCTTGTAAAAACTCTTGACTGCTCTCAGCTTTCCTCCTGTCCCATATATCTGTAATACCTCCCACAGTGCCTTCCTGTCTACCTTGTCATGAACCTTTTCCAAATCCATAAAGGCCCAAGAAACATCCTTACCTTTTCCTAAAGCTTTCTTACATGTTTGCCCTACCACAAAAATCTGATCCACACAACCCCTACCTGTCCTAAACCCACACTGTTCCTCACCAATTACTCCCTCTGTTCCTTTCCTAATCCTCTCAATCAAGACCCTCCCATAAGCCTTCCCAACTACACTCAACAAACTGATCCCTCTGAAACTACTACACAAACATTAAACAAGCTCACCAGCCAGTCCACCATCACTGTACCCCCCTTTTTTAGATAATCTGCATGACACCCATCCAACTGAGGTGCCTTACTTGCTCTCATTTTAATAACTGCTTTCACCTCATCTTTATTTATTTCACATTTATGAGTAGCAACTCTTTAAAATACTGTGACCATCTTCCTCTTACTGCTATCTCTTACATTATTATCTCTCTATCTTCACCTTTTACCTTTTCTTCTCTACTTTATTTGCCTCCTCTTCCTCTCTTAATTTCCTTCCAAAACATCTTTTTATTACTTTCAAAATTTTCTATCATATTTTTACCCCATTTCACATATGTTCTCCTCTTGCCTCCTTTATCTTATCCTTTATTTCTCTTCACATTTCATTGTATCTCTCATATGATTCTCTTGGCCTATTTTGTAACCAATTTGTGAAGGGTCATTTCTTCTCTTCTACAACCTTCTTTGCTTCATCATCCTACCATTCATTACCCTTCCTTCTTTTTCCTACTGTCCTCCTTGTTCCACACACCATCTTTGCACACCTTGTGACTTTAATAATTATTAAAGTAATAATAAATTAAATAAAGAAATGACAGGCATTACAGCATATTGCTTAGGTGTTTATCTAAATAAATCTTAAAACTTTGAACTGTACTACATTGCACTGCCTCTTCAGGAAGTTTATTAATTTACTACAAGGTTGGCAAAGTTGTTAATAATCACTTCCAAATTAAATCTACTTCCTGACAGTTTGAGACAATTATTTCTTGTCTGATTTGTATTCAATGTCACTTTTGATGTAAGTTCCCTTTAGAATCATTAAGACCTGTATCAAATTGCCCCTGAGTCTATGCTTTTAATGTTGTCAGTTCCTTTTAGAATTTTAAAGACCTGAGTCTAAGCTTTTTTAAGGAAAATAGATTCATATGACCTTACTATGAACTTGCTGCCAAAATAGGACTAAATCTGCCTGTGCTCTGACCTTGTGCTCAATTAGTAATGCTCTAAGCCACTTAGCCAGTGAGCAGACAAAAATAATTATATTCCCTTGAGTTTCATGAAGTAGAAAACCCATGACCCCATGTCAGCTGGTGATGGTCCTTGGGCCCTCCCACAGATCTCTCTGGGAAGAAACTTTGGGTTGTCTGTATTGTGGTGGTATGAGACTGTTTCAGTCATTGGCTGAAAGTGGTAGGAGGAGGGGAGCAGTCACTGGCTGTCAACTCTCCATATGTTTAAAGGTGTCAGAAATTGAAGTTGATAGAGATCTTGGGCTCTGGAGAGGGACTGTCTGTATTTCCTGATGGAGGTGAAAGGGCTGACAGGTTTTGAAAATGGGTAACTTTGCTGGCTATCTGGTACGACCACCACATGCAGGTACCTGTCATTGGTCCCTGGAAGGCAATAAGGTGGATGGGTGGGGTGAAGGGTCTTGGATGCATGAGGAATGTGTTGAGCAGGAGAGAGTGCAAAAAAGGGGAGTGATTGGATGAAAGATGACAGCCTGAAGGGATGTTCCCATCTCCTTAAAATTTTGCTAGTGGATAAGGAGAGGAGTTGTCATATAATGAAGCAGTGGAGATAAACTAATTTCAACTGTTGGGCCCTGCTGTGGGGGTGCTGTGATTTGCTGCATTGCCTTTGACCCAGGCAGTGTGATGGTGCACAAGATAAACCTTCATCCTCAAAATGCTGAGATGAGAAGTTTTATTTGTATATGGTTGGTTATTATGGACTATATTGTACTACCTCTATCCTCATGGACACATGCTGCCATTGTACATAATCTTACATTTCATGTATTGGTTTGGTTAGTCAAGGGTATTTATATTTTGGTTAGAAATCCTGTTGTTTTTGTAAGAAAAGGAGCAATGATAAAAATATTGGTGTTTTGTTGCCCAGTATTTGGTGTATTATCATTGTTGTTTGAAGTGGTAGATGAGAGAGTAGACGATTGTTGTGGAGTGTCGTGTAAATTGGATTCTCTAATGGTAAATGTGGTATTTTGAGGTTTGCATCAGCAGGTGAGAGAGTTGTTTCCTGTCATATGATGGTCATATGTTAAGCAGGTGTACAACAGTAGTGCTGTTTCAAAATGTTACTTGTGCTGATGTGAGGACAGCCATGTATGTATTAATTGGATAATCCATTACCTCCGATCTCTCTTGCAGAACCCACAGCTCCAAGGTAACTAGAAGACAGCCACTGGGTTGTGTCCTAAGTCATTCAAATGTTGTGTTGTGTAGGGTTAGTGTGGGGCAGTACAAGAGAGAGATGTTTGGTGTCTTTTTGTGTGATGGTTGCATCTGGAGCAACACCTAGATCTCTTAATCCAACACTTGCCAACTGCCACTTGTGTGGATGTTTGGGCCCAGGACATAAACCAACTTAGGGAATTAGCCCTGGACATAAAACACCACCAATTCCCAAAGTGGGTTTATGTTCTGGGCCCAAATGTCTGCACAAGTGGTGGTTGGTGAGTGTTGGATTAAGAGACTTAGTTGTATTTGTTTTTGTGGCATGGCCTTTTTTGTGTTGGTATTCTTTTAGTGTTGATCAGAATGCAGTTGCACTACTGTGGTTCTTATGTGCATGGCTTGATCATCTTCAGGTGGTTTGTTGGGTGTTATTCCCAGCATTTTTGTACCATGTTTAGTACTGGATATTGGAGGACAGAGTAATAGTCTGTTACTGGTAGTGAACTGGAGGTGTTACTCATTGTTGGGGATGCCAGAATGAGATAGTATCTAGTAGAAAGATGTAGATTTGAAATGGGTAGGTGGAGAATTAGGTGATCCATGAATGGATTATATGCTTGTATTTCAGATAGAGAGAGGGTGAGGAATTGAGTTGAGGGTTCAAAGGGCATAGGTGAGGGGCATACAGGAGTCTGTTTAAGTGGTCCTTCTTGGTGTGCTCATTTTGGTGGAACTATTTTTGTTTGATGGATCATGTGCTTCTGTGTATATAATTCCAGGCCAGATCATCCTGGATCTTACTTGTTTTTGGCTTCTCTGAAGTTGACACAATCTGAGTTTCTGAGACTGAGGACTACTTTTACAAACTGGTATACTGTACAGTTGGACGATGGTGCAGGGTGATCTTGATTGCACTGTGTACATTTGGCTAGGTTTGGGCATTGGGATACCATGTGTAGGGGCTGAAATGTGCACATATGCCCTTTAGGCAGTAATATTGTTGTTTAATGTGTCCAAAATGCAGGCAGTTGGAGCAGTGGTTTGGGTGTGGATGATATTTCATTTTAGGTAACCTACAATTAGGTTGGAGGTTATGTTTGATTGAAGGTCACTATTAGCATAGGGGAATTGACCTTTGTACCATTTATGTTTTTCTTAATCTGATGTAATCTTATTATTTGTGGTCATCTTACTATTCTTTCCATTATCTATTTTTCTGTGTTGGGGTTCTGAATTTGTCTTCAAATTCATCACAATACAAATCATTTCACTTTCAGAATGGCTTTCTTTAATAATGCATTTGTCTTGGTAAAATCATGTTTATATAAACTTCCTATCTTCTTAGCCTCACAACAGCCCCTCCTCCTAGTGTTCTTTATTTCTTTTTATAATTTTAAAACTCTTCACAGTTGATTTGGCTTGGTGAAATGTTTTCTTCCTAGCCTCAATACAACCCCTTTCGTTTGAAAGAACCTTCACTCCCACTTCCTGCTGTCAAAAGTTAGCTTTGTCATAACTCTTGCATTTTCACTGCGAGAATTACTTTTATTCACGATCCATATGCCCAGGAGTTGTGTCTCTCCTCATATTTAGCCTCACTACAACTCCCATTTTTCTTGAGAACCTGCTTTTCCATTGCCTGCTGCCACAAGCTAGCCTCGCCCTGCCCCCCTTCCTAAGAACCTTGTACTTCTGCACTGTCTGCCACTCGGCCGCATGAAGAGCTGAACTGATAAAGGTGAGCACTTGAGATGTTGATAAGTTGGTACTAGTGTGGTAACCATTGTATGAGTATAATAATCTCCTTTACTGATAAGCTCGTGATAAGATATCCTGTTAACAATGGTACAGGTTAGAGTAAACATTCTTATATAAAAACTTGTTACCACAAGTTTCACCGACTGGAAACCTGCAGCCTCATGGCAGTTGGCAATGATCCTCATGCCTCTTCCATAGGTCTTCGCAGGGAGAAATATTGAACTGTTGCCCGTGTTGTGTGAATGTGGGTTTCCTACATCACTGGCTAACAGAAAAATGAGTAGGACGAGGGGCAGGGAGACTGTTGCTTGTTGGCGGCTTGCAATGGAAAGTGAGAAAGGACTTTGCTAAAGTTGATAGAGAGAGAGAGAGAGAGAGAGAGAGAGAGAGAGAGAGGGAGAAAGTAAGTTTTCGGGTCCTGTCCTTCAGAGAGGCGAGGTTGATGGGACTTTGAGATGGGTTGTGACTTGAGCTGAGACCCCCTTTTTTCATGGATTGCGTGGCTGGTACCTCAGCCTTGGAGGTAGTTCGGAACAGTTCATACGTGAATGCAGGAGATGGTGTCCACTGTATGTCAATACAGTGACGATACCCGGAGTCTCACATTTCGTCTTTAAGGGCCACCACAATAAGGCCCGCATTGTCGGTTTCAGTAAACTATACAGTGATGAACGTTTCGAATGGTTGTCTGGTTAGAGGATGGGAAAGAGTTCCTTTCTACTTTCAGTAGAGAAAAAGGACATTTGTACTGTGTTGTCATCAAAGATAATCTAGTTTCTCACTTCCACAGTGCAGACGAAACACGATATAATCACAACATTTTCTGAGTGATTTACGAGACAAGTTTGATGGTTGGCTTTGTGAGAAGGGTCAGTATGTCTAGTGCTTGGTTGAAAGGTCCAGAAATCTTCCAGCTCAACAAAATGACCTGGCGACATTCGGAAAATTAAGGAAAAATCGCCGTCGTTGAGAGCTTAAGCGAGATAGGATTTAATCCCTCAAGGATGGTAGTAAAAAGAAGAAATATGTAAAGATGACCAATCTATAAACGGAACTGATTCGGTTCCTTCCCGTAACCCTGTTAACCCATTAAACTCCGATGACAAGATGTCTTGTCATTTGGTCAAATAAAACAAAAAATCATAAAACACCAAAATGTTTGATCAAACACCAGAAAAATATGACGTCAATCCTCGCTTCGCTCGCAGCGAAGCGAGGACTGACGTCATATTTTTCTGGTGTTTGATCAAACATTTTGGTGTTTTATGATTTTTTGTTTTATTTGACCAAATGACAAGACATCTTGTCATCGGAGTTGAATGGGTTAACTAGCAATCGGGCTAAAACGCAGTCGTCCAACTATTGTACAGTTTCAAGAAAAAAAAAAAAATGGAGTCGACTAGCTGTAGTCATACTGGAGGTAATTTTTGTAAAATTAATGAAATACCTAGACAGCGAATTTTCTTTAATATTTTCCGAGTGCCGTCAGGCGATTTTATTCAGCTGAGGGAGATCCACGCGCCATTTATGGCAATAACATTCAAGGCAACAAGTGCCGGTAACGAAGCCCTGCTCGACTGAGGCACATGCAATTCGGTTTGTGGCAACAGTAAAGGCAACGACAAAGGCTAATGGCGTTCGCACGAGTAATGATAATTTTCGCGTTTTTTTCCTCTGTTCTTTTGAGCTGTAACAAGATTCAGACTCGATCCGTCGACGACGACAACAGCTGGATGAGCCCTGCTCCTCCAGCCTCTTCCCGGCGAAGTCCCCTCGCCGTCCTTTCCTCGGGAGGAGGAACCCACTCAGCTAGTGACAATCAGGATGCATCTCCCTTGGCAACCTGCTGTTGATGACGACGCACCTCCCTCCGTCGCTTCACGCTGGCTCCGCCGTGTCCGGACTTTACCGTCGCCGCCGCAGGTGTGGAAGGGTGCCCGGCTCCTCGGTCGAACCACTCGGACGCGATCGTCCCTTGGTCCGGAGTGAACGCAAGGACAACACCCCCTCCCCCTCTCCCGAAACCTCCACGGGGTAAATTAACAGATGTGGTTCACGCCGAATACAGACATGCATACATACATACATACGTATATTGTGGAGGCGGTAAAAGAAAAGAAGTGGAATTGGGTAGGTAAGCTAGTGCGAACGACTGATGACCGATAAAGCAAGTGTGTTACTGAGTGGACGCCGCGAGATGGGAAGCGTGGAAGAGGGAGACCAGACAGAAGGTGGAGAGATGATATTGAGAAATTTGCAGGAGTGACGTGGCAGAGATTGCCGTGGTCGTGTGAATCATGGAATGCTATGAAGGTCTTTGTTCAGCAGTGGACTCAGGATGGCCGATTTGATTGGTTGATATGTGTATATATATATATATATATATATATATATATATATATATATATATATATATATATATACATATATATATATATATATATATATACGTAAAATGCATATGAGAGTTATTGTTGCAAAAGTAAATAATTGCACTAACATGTACCACACTAATAAGTACAATTTTCAGACAAATTTTCTGAATTAATTGTAAGGTGGCTGTGCTCCAGCTCTTTTGGGTCGGAAACCTTTTATGAAGCTGCAACAACGGCCCCGCGTCTTATCTTGCTATGTCCCTACGTAAGACTATCAGTAAATAAGATAATCTTATCTATACGTCGCTGCCGGGCCAGCTCACCATATCTTAGGTACTGGATCTCCCCCCCCCCCCGTCTCTCTCTCTCTCTCTCTCTCTCTCTCTCTCTCTCTCTCTCTCTCTCTCTATGTCTATCTCAGTTTTACTTTCTAAACCTGCCCTCCTCATAACAAGACTATTTTTTATTAGACGCAACATAACTTTTATAAGATGTACATGCTCTTTATCTATTTTTGTTATAAATTGTTTGTAAAGTAATAGTTTTTACTTTCAGATTTTTTCTAAACCTTAATATGGATTATTCTTCCACTGAAAGAGCAAAATGCTCCTGTTGATATAAATGGACTAAAAGCTTTGAATTTGTGAAAAAGACAAAATTAACAGAGAAGCATCAGTAAAAAATAGGAGACTATTTATATATGGCATAGACTGTTGATAGAAACAGGCAGTGTGTGTATTGATGAAAGAAAAAGAAAGCATTTGGTTAAAAATACAGAAGAAGCAGCATTTGTTGAGACACATTTTGAAGACAGTCCTTATTCTTCAACAGAACGAGCAGCGATGACATTGAAAATGAGCAGGGCAAAAATTCAGCGCATCCTAAAATAGCTAAACTGGCATCCATCAAAAATTCATATAGTGCAAAAACTTTATGACGAAGACAAATCAAACCGTGTTCGATTCTCATTGGACAAAATTACATTAAGTAAAAGCTATCCTTGGCAACGTTGGTGTGGTCTGATGAGGCTCACTTTCATTTAGATGGAGGCGTAAATCGTCATAACCGTCGTTACTGGTCGAGTGAAAATCCCGATCAGGTAAAGGAAGAAGGCCTTCATTCCCCAAGAATCACTGTATAGCCTGCGATTGGAAAAATAAGGCAAGTCCGCGCTTATTATTATTATTATTATTATTTTTTTTTTATTTTTATTTTTATTATTATTATTTTTTTTTTAGAAAAGTATCACATTTGAAAGGTATCTTAAAATGTATTTTCCAAGGGTTCGAGTCACAGTGTCAGAGCTTTTAAAAATCCATTTGTCCTAAATTCACAACATATCTTTTTGCGTGAACAGATCAGGGCAGATGTTATCTAAAGGGTATGAGGACACACTTATTTTTATGCAAGATGGTACACCACCTCGTTAGGGGAGAAATGTTAGATCATGGCTTAATGAAACTTTTCAGGACGATGGATGGGCCGTGGATTTCCCAATATACTCTAGGCTTCTCATCCACCGACTTCATCCCGTTATTTTTTTCTCTGGTGATTTATAAAATCCAAAGTTTATGAGACGCAAGCTGCTCGTATATAGACATAAAAAGAAAGAGAATAAAAATAAAATCTTTCAATGAAATTACAGTCAATATTAGACATAGGCTTGTATTGGAGTACAGAGAAAGACTTACTATTCTTGTTGAAAATTGTGGAAATCATATTGAGGTTCATAGCTAATTTTGTTTCAATGTGAAATCAATGAATATTATACCGAAAAATATAAAGAGTTTCCTTTATTGAGTAGAACTTCCATTTGGTTTGGTTAAATTATGAAATAGTAATTATTTTTCTTTATCAAAGAAAAATAATTACTATGTCATAACTTAACCAAACCTAATGGAAGTTCGCACTTACATGGATCACCCCGTATAAAAAGAGGTTCTCGATATTTTTCCTTACTATGTACCTCGTGTTCCGTATTCCCATTCACCCATCGTTTATTGTAACGCGGAGATACTACCTCCTGTACGCCATCCTTTATTGTCCTATATTTACCTAATTGTAGTATACAGGAGAGAGGCTATGATCGTGGGGTACTCGTTTCTTGTTCTCCGTCTGTCACGCCTAGCTGTAGCCTAAGCGCCAACTGAGAAAGGCGACGCAGCACATAGCAAAGACAGACTTCCTGTAGCTGAATTGAAGTACAGTCTGAACTTCTCTCATTTTAAATGCATCTTCCTTAACCTTTCAAGTGAGAGATAAGTTAAAATTGTACTTCAGTTTAGCAACAGGACGTCTGCCTTTGCTCTGTGATACGTCGCCTACGTCGTTCTACACCGAAAGGACAGACACACCCTAGACTTCCCGAGTCTTTTTATACAAACAGATGCGACATGATGATACGATGAATATCAGTCATGTGATCCAGAGGGCCATTTTATGGCCAAACCACTTTCGCTTGCACCTACTGTTTGTTCTTGCTACTCACTCTTCGAACCTGTTGTGTTTGTTCACTGAATATGCCGGGTTGTTATGCATTTGGATACACTATCAGTTCCGTTATACAGAGACCCTTTATACATAGAATTGCAACATTGGACACGCCGCCATTTTGTGGCCATTCTGGGGAGTTGTCGCAACTCTGTGTAAAGGGACTCTAGACTCCACATGTCCTTAGGCTGACAGCATCCTCTGTATCCACGGCCACCACGCACTTCGTGTGCAAGTGGCGCCCTGCGCAGCTGGTGTGGGAAGGTGGCCAGTTGTCTCAACTCGAGGGAAAAGAAATTAAATTCGGATTTATTCATGTGGAACGGGGCTAAAATTGACAAACTTATTTTCGTTGCTGCGAAATTCAGTACTTTCACACACGCACGCGCGCGCGCACAAAATTACTTCGTTTCTGCGGACTATGTCCGTTATATCCGGGGGTCGTAGGGAGGTACACGGAATCGGACATGGTAAGGCAAGTTAGGTAAAGTTAGCCTAGGTTAGACTTACAATGATATACAGAAATCAAGAACAAGTGAAAATACCACGAATATTCCCCCCCCCCTTCATCCTTTTTCAGCAGCATTCATATCTAAGTAAAACCTAAGATATTTCGGCTTACTAAGTGACCTGTGATTGCTCACATGTTACCCGTACAGTGTACCTCCGTCCGTGCTTGATTTTTTTTTCCGCTTCCCCTGCGCAGGGAGTCTCCTCTGAACCGAATAGAATCGTTTGTTGGCAGTCAGAACAAATGTAAATAGTCTATATCAATTAAATAGTCAACCCCTTCGCTGTATTTTATCACTTTGGTAATTTTTTTGGCTGCTGCCAGGCGATTTCAATCGAGAGAGGGAATCTCCCCCATCGGAGTAAAAAGGATACATTTGTTTACATTATTGTGAGCGGATGATATTTTGACGCAAGAGGGGAATGTCTGTTGAGCAGGGGAAGGAAGAAGGCAGGGGATGGGGTGAGTGGAGAATGGTTGTGTATGGATATTTTGACGCAACCCGAAGGGGTTTCTCCCTGTCTTTTCTATTTTCTGCATGAGAGGACGAGGAGGGAGATTCGCTGTGTGAATGAAGTGGCCCTGCTGTGGATGTGCTGTGTCTTGCTGCATTGCTTCTGACCCGGGCGGTGGGTGGGAAATAGGGATGACTTCATCCACGAGGAGCTAAAGTGAGAGGGAAGCAAGGGAGGTGGATGAGAGTGGAATAAGAACATAAGGATGAAAGAGACTGTAAAAGACGATAAAGCCTACACTAGGCAGTTCTATGTTCATTGCCACATACCATCCCTATCCATAAAGCTGTCTAATGTTTTCTTAAAACAGGGGATAGTTTCAGCGCTCACTACATGGTTACTAAGTATCCATTCGTTAATCACTCTATTGGTAAACCAATTCTTGTCTATTTCCTTCATAAATCTAAACTTGCCCAATTTAAATCCATTAATGCGAGTCCTGTCCTTTTGTCTTAATACGATAACCTTGTTAAAACCCTTAATCCATTTGAACAAATCTATTGGATTACCCTGCACTTTTTGTCTTTCCAGAGTGTAAATTAAGGTGCCTTAGCCTGTCCTCGTAAGGTAAATTTCTGAGCCCATGTATTATTTTGGCCATTTTACTCTGAAATGATTCTAGTGAATTTATATCACCCTAGTTCTACCGTGCTTTAAAAACTTTTCGACAACCGTGGTGAACGCATTCTACCATTAGATCTGGATTTCTTGTGATGTTCATCTGGCATACTGGCTTAAGTGTAGCCAATGAAATGAGTAAAATTTGAATTTCTTATGGTAAAAAGCGTCCACCATCAACGCGCGCAAGTAAAATATCTTCTCTTCCTCATGCCTGGGTGCTGTCTAACACGCAGGCATGACGTCAGTAATTGCTGATATGAACGCTCATGATATACTCCTATGAAGCATAAATCTGAAAAAAACAGTTACGACTTCAATTGCCAACATATATTTAATCAAACTTTACTTTGTAAATACCGCAGTTGTTGTTATTGTTGTTGGTGTTGCAGTCGCTGTAGTAGTTTTTAGTTAAGCAGTTAACCATTTGTTAGATTGCAAACACACAAAACAAACATAATACGAGAAGGTATGAACGTATAATACAAAGTATATATATTATATATATATGTATATATATATATATATATATATATATATATATATATTATATATATATATATATATATATATATATATATATATATATATATATATATATATTTCTAGGGCACAGGTTCTCACGGAGACAATTTTGATTGAAATCAACTGCGCTAATAGATTGAACTATTTTCAGTTGTATCTTCTTAAGTTTAAGGAAGGACTTCCTATCAACTTCATTCAGCTTATGAACGAAATCATCCATGGTGAATGTGAAAAGAAAGGCGCTGGTGAATGCCGATGGTTTCTATTGGATGTGTAACAGCATGTAAAAAACTATTGACAACGACACCTAAAACTTCGGAGTTTTTTCACCTCGATAAGAGGCTTCCTCAGGGTGAGAAGGACTTCATTGGTGTAGAGGCGATGTTCTAGTCTTGAAGGTCTAGAGGCAAGTTAAGAAGGTGGCTAAGCGGGAGGCTTTTTACACATCCAATAGAAACCATCGGCATTCACCAGCGCCTTTCTTTTCACATTCACCATGGATGATTTCGTTCATAAGCTGAATGAAGTTGATAGGACGATACAACTGAAAATAGTTAAATCTATTAGCGCAGTTGATTTCAATCAATGTATATATATATATATATATATATATATATATATATATATATATATACATACATATATTGTTACAATCGTAGTATTTGTTGTTATACTTGGTGTTGTAGTCACTGTTATTGTCGATGTTGTTTTGTAGTTGTAGTTTTTATTGTTATGTTGTTTCATGACACTGGAATTAACGGATAGCATTGACGTCTTTAGATTCATTTGCACTGGCACACAGAAGGAAAGCGTTTCTTGGATTTTTTTTTTTTTTTTTAGTAATTAAGTTTATTATGACTCTTCTCGTCAATTGGAAATTCTTTCTCTAATTAGTCTTCACTGCAAACTCATCTGCTAGATGGAATCTAGTGCTGCTAATGATAGATATTTACTTACGCCTCACTCAAGACACAATTAAGATTTTTTTTCTGCAAATTGCTGCAAGTAACACTCTCCTTCCACAAGAGGAGCTCATTAGCTTACCTGCGAATGACAATCTCTCCTAATCAATTTCATTTTGCTTTGCATTCCGTTTTTTTCTGGATAGTGTCTTCTTTTTGCTTAAACTCTATGAATGGATGATCAAAGTCAAGGAATTTTATATTTTACTCAAGTAAGACAGGGAATGAGTACGTGACACTTACACACACACATACACATACACACGCTCGCGCGCACACACACACACACACACACACACACACACACACACACACACACACACACACACACACACACACACACACACACACACACACACACCACTGTATGTACCTACATATGT
Source organism: Oratosquilla oratoria (assembly GCF_046742065.1). NCBI lineage: Eukaryota > Metazoa > Arthropoda > Malacostraca > Stomatopoda > Squillidae > Oratosquilla > Oratosquilla oratoria. Next base: position 58,497,135 of record NC_134786.1, read on the forward strand.
ATCTATATAAAAAAATATCTATATATATATATATATATATATATATATATCTTTTGTCTCACAAAACCAAAATGTGGTTGCATATTTGTAAAATATTTAAATATAACCCACTATCGGAGAAACAAAGCAAGAAAAACAGATGATCTGTATATTTTGATCACAACTGTGGTCCTCTTCAGCAGATAAGTACAAAAGATCATGAATATATACAAGAAGAAAGGTACAAAAATAGGAACAGGGGAAGGTGGCTCAAGTCACATGTCCGAGGTGGGGCAGACTTGAGATAGGTGGTAACAATTTATTAATAGCGTAGGTTGTGATGCAATTTGGTGACCATTGGCATTTGGAAGTATTAAAATTTGGCAGATGTTTAATAAGAAAAGAATAAATTTATTTATAAATCCAATAGTAGTCGTAGGAGAAAGATAACTGAATCTTTTCTTATCAAACATCTACCAATTTTTAATACTTCCAAAGGCCAATGGTCACCAAATTGCATCACAACCTATGCTGTTAATACCTATCTCGAGTCCGCGGATACTCAACATTTGCAGGCGATGAACCAACTAATCGAGAAAACGACATAATATAATATACCTCTGTTTAGCTTTTGTAGATTACGATAAGGTCTTTGACTCGATAGAACAAATAGCAATACTAAACTCGCTACGCAATCAGGGTACAAATGAACAGATCATAAGGGTTTTTAGAAAATATTTATGCGAAAGGTACCGCTATAATTCGACTACATAGATATACAGAAAAGATCAAGATCGAGAAAGGAGTAGGGCAAGGTGATATAATTTCACCCAAATTATTTACAGCTTGCTTGGAAGAGATTTTCAAGGCTGCGTTGGGAAAAGATAGGTTTGAAGATAATGGTGAACATTTGAATCACCTAAGATTTGCGGATGTTATTATTCTTATTTAAAAAAGAGCAGAAGACTTGCATGATATGGTGAGTGATCTGAACAAGGAAAGTCTCAAAATATGTTTAAATATTAATAAGACCGAACCAAAGTAATTTTCAACACGAAAGTTCAAAGTAAAGAGATTATAATCGATGGTGAGAGTCTTGAAGAAGTTGAAGAGTATAATTATTTAGGCCAGATGGTGAAAATAACCAAAGATCATGATAATGAAATAAAAAGACGTATTACAATTGGTTGGAAAGTGTTTGGTAAGTATAATAAAATCCTGAGAGTACCTTTATGCTTGAAATGTAAATTTTACAATCAATGCATTCTGCCAGCAATAATCTACGGGTGCGAGACTTGGAAACTGACGAAGTCGATGGAAACAAAGCTAAGGACTGCACAGAGAAGGTATGAATTTGAATTTAGTGAATATCATTAGGTAATCGGCAGAGAAAGTAGGAAGTACAAAAAGTATTAGAGAAAACAAATACTTCAAAGCTACAAATGACCTAATTAAAAGAAGGGCCATGCAGATTAAAAGCAGGAGAGACGAAATAGAAAGAATAGAACTAGACAAGCTTATCAACAAAAAGCAGAGATCAGAGAAAAGAAAGAGGAACATGGATGAAATAGAGGAAACTATTCAGAAAGGTAAAATTATTAGAGGCCAAGCGCAGGCATGCTTTAGGAAGACAGCGAATGATATGTTTGAAAGATAGAAATGGAGAGATAATTGGAAAAAAGTACAACGGCGAGGCACAGGATGGCTGATTTAATTGATCAATTTATTGATTGATATAAACACACACTCGCGCGCGCGCGCACACACACACGCACACACACACACACACACACACACACACACACACACACACACACACACACACACACACACACACACACACACACACACACACACACACACACACACACACACACACACACACACACACACACACACACACACACACACACACACACACACATATATATATATATATATGAAATCAGCCATCCTGAGTCCACTGCTGAACAAAGGCCTCTTTCATAGCATTCCATGATTCACACGACAGCACCAACCTCTGCCACATCACTCCTGCTAACTTCTCAATCTCGTCTCTCCACCTTCTGTCTAGCTTCCCTCTTTCACGCTTCCCATCTCGCGGCGTCCGCTCAGTAACACAATTTGCTCCACCGGTTATCAGTCGTTCGCACCAACTTACCTGCGCAATTCCACTTCCTCTCTTTTACCGCCTCCACAATATCTTTCACTCTAGTCTGCTCTCTCACCCAACTTGCTCTCTTTCGGTCACAGCGTTATTTCCATCATTGATATTTCCATTCTCCTGTGCGCAATCCTTAACTTTGTTTCCATCGCCTTCGTCAGTTTCTAAGTCTCACAGCCGCAGATTATTGCTGGCAGAATGCATTGATTGTAAAATTTACGTTTCAAACATAAATGTAGAGAGCCTCTCAGGATTTTATTATATTTACCAAAACTTTCCAACCAATTGTAATACGTCTTTTTATTTCAGTATCAGGTGAACAGGTGGTGACCATCTTGTAATTGTATCAGCTTTTCTTCCGTCCTTCGGACTTCACTCAATCCTGCGATGCCCCACTTGATGTTGTCTAATTCTTCCATTAAACTCTCCAGCCTGTGGTCTTATGAGAGAGTTCTTACGTTGTAAGTATTGATCTTCAATTCCTTCATATTGTTTAATGTCCAAGACTTGGATCTGCTTGGGCAATGCTTACTCACATTCGGTGGCACACTGCCCGTAAGAACACGAGGTAATGCGGTTGGACCTTTAGGAGACGATAATTCAACAGGAACGCCCGGTTTTGTTTTGGTTGTACTATTCATGTTCATGTTTCCTATGAAGGGATTCTGACAGTAATCTCACCTCCCTGACAACTTGTTTCTGTTGAGATATTTCTCAGGTGTCACCTTATTCATTATATTCGGTGAAGCCCTATGTCTATATGGTGCCCAATTGTCCACGCCGTCATTATGACGGTACCTCATATATCTATGAGGAATTTCCCTGTTTGCCATCAAGGACGTGCCAGCTAGCAGTGGGTCCTGCGACTGTGTGTGTGAGCTGCTCCTTGTCAGATCATTCTTACAAAACTTGTTTGATATGGGTGACCCTGCAGATATTTTCTCTGTATCGACATAGCTTTTGTAATCGTTAAGATTCTCAAGCCTATCCACTATGTGAGGGCGTCAACTCTCGGATATACTCGTGTATATATATATATATATATATATATATATATATGATAGACAGAAATAGTAGATAAATATATATATATATGTATATACATATATATATACATATATACATATATATATTATATATATACATATATATATAATATATCTATCCATCTATCTATCTATCTATCTATCTATATACATATATATGTATATAAATATATATATATATATATATATATATATATATATTTAATGATGGTGGAGAAAGAAATGAGGAAATAGTAGGAGAATTTAACGCTGACGTTTCGACCTCACAGTGTCTTTATCAAAGCTAACAACATTTGATCACAATCGGACAAAATATACCCACTGCCTTCATCTCTCGGGCCACCTGGGAGAGCTTAATGCACAAGTTTTATTATTTTCTAAAATTATTATATGACTAGTAGGTTTTGCTAGACTTACGAAACCTTCTCTATTATTTATGTTTTCATTGATATTTATATATGCAGCTTCAATTGTTTTTCTCAACCTTTTTGTATAACCTTTATTAAGAACAACCGCATTATTCCAGTCAGGGAGATGATCTTGTTCTTCAATGTGCCTAACAATAGAATTAGTTGTTCGGTGCGCTTTTACATAATTTTTATGTTCAATTATCCTTTTCTTAAGTCCTCGACCAGATTCTCCATAGTATGCTGAAGGGCAACCTTTACACGGAATTTTATATACCACACTATTTTCATTCGTCGCGTTAGTGTCTTTATGTTTAATGATCTGGCTGATCTTATGACCTGTTGTCCTTGCAATCCTTTTGAAAGCGGGCATAAAGATTGCAAGGACAACAGGTCATAAACCGTCAGGGCAGCCTCCTATAAACTGTATATGCTGCGTCGCCTGAGGT
>NC_134786.1:58506179-58516179 GCF_046742065.1 Oratosquilla oratoria
TGTCGGGTTGTTACATGGTATCAGGATGTATCCGGGACCACGTCTTGTTTGGGAGGGTGGGTGTCAGGGGAGGGGGACAGGAGCCTCCCCGATCAGTGTCCCCTTTTTCTCGAATGGGGAGTGTAACATTACGCGAACGTTACTTGTGCTTTGGTGCCGAGGGGGCGAATGAAGCTCAGGTGTGTTTGCTGGTTTTATTATGGTTAATGCGAGAGTCGACCTAGGCTGGGTCGGGGGTCGGGCTCCGAGGCTACCCTAACCGCGAAAGTTAGAAGAGACCTAAACATGGAGACCCAAGCTCGTTTCCTTATATACACGTCTTACGTACCGAAAGGTAGCGGAGGACCTAGCCTCTCGGGAACATGGCTTCCGCAGGGCCAAGGTTGTGGTTTCATGAGGATACAAATGCCTGTAGTACAGGCGTAATATGGACTTAATCTACACAGATATAACAAGGCCGAAGGCCAGCTGTTTCTACATAACATATCCATTCCTTGTCCATCCCATTTCTGTAGCGGCAATACTATAAGCCAAAATATCGCGTAGAAGCACATGTGGGTCCTCCTGTTCACCACAGGAGGACCGCAAATACACCCTCTGTTCGTGGTCATACAGAACGCTTATGCATGTGTCACACTATGCGGCGGCGCCGGATATGGTCAGATTATGAGCAAGTTCAATTAGCTTAATAAAAATCACCTGCCGATAGCCAAAACTATATATAGCGACCACCATCTCCCACTGGCTCAAATACTCTCATAACCTTTCGAGCCTAATGACTCATAAGGAAGACTTTGCCAACAACAAGCCGCAACGGCGACGCCGGACGGTGTGACACCGACCTAAGGAACTGAATTTCTTGCGGCGGTGGGTGAAGAGGTATGAAGCAGTGACAATGGTGGTAGTGGGAGTGGGCGATGAAGGTAGTAGTGTTCAGGGCTGGATTTATGCCATTGCGGACACCCGAATAGCCCACGATGCATCAGACCAAATATATCTTTCCCTGTTGAGCATTCAGTGTGATTCTGTATACTCGTACATCTATTCTCTTGCTTCTAAACATATTTTCTTGATGTAATGTGGTTTTCATACAACGATAGGGGAGGGTGTATTTGTATAAGTATGATTTATTATGGGTAAAGTGTGCTGCCATAGTGTAAAGATAATGTGCATGGAAGGTGATGGACTTGATTTATTTTGGTGCGTGTTGTCCAAAATGATGCAAACCTACGTACGCATAACATAAAAACATAAGAATGGAGGAGACTACAAGAGACCATAATGCCTACACTAGACAGTTCCATGTTCCCCTATCATCCCTATCCATAAAATGATCTCATCTTTTAAAACGACCCATTGTTTCAGCGCTCACTACAACGCTACTAAATCTATTCCATTCGTTAACCACTCTGTTGGTAAACTAGTTCTTGCCTATTTCCTTCTTAAACCCAGATTTATCCGTATACTAGACCCCATTTTTACCCGTTACAGGATTTGAATTCGGACTTCTCGTATGATATGCCACTCCGTCACCACTGATCCATCCATGGGCCCTGAGCCCGTGTAGGTTCTGCATCGGAGTTAACCATATCGTTATTATCACTCTTTTATCTTATCGCCACATCGTTCCTCTGTCGCCACACGCACGCATGCGCACACACTACCCATCATCTGCCGGCGCTTCATGCATTCAAACCTCTCCTTGTGGTGAAAGTGAAAAAAATATATATAGATAAAATGGCGCCCCTCTTATTCATAAGAAACCAAACAACGGGTGTCGTTGCCGTCTTTTCCTCTCTTACTTTCCTTTCAAGATTTTCTCTTCCCTAAACCTCTCTCCATCCCTTACCTCCAGCTACAATAACATCAACTCACACTGCACCCATGGGGCAATGGGTAGCCCTTCTGCGTTCGATCCCCAGGTGATCTGTGGCCCTTGTTCGAGTCTCACTTTCACGGTTCCTCAACCTTCTACTCCAATGATGCCCATCAGTGTGGCTTGCCAGTGTATCCAGCACCTCATCAGTAAGATTGAGCTAATGACACTGGTCTCATTCCCCTCTATACACCCTTGTCAAGCCGGAAGAAGCCATCAGGGTGAGGTTTAGAGGCTATGGCCTCCTTCCAGGGTGATAGGCCGGTAATTCTGTGTTGGACCCCCAGTGCTGAACACACACAGCATCCATATTGCCACCATCAATCCTTTCAGTTTGTTATCCTTATATGAATTACAGAATGTTCATAGAGAGCTTGCACTGTTTTTTTTTATTTCTTTTAAGCGCATGACCATATTGTCCACGTTCACCAGCGAAAAATGAAGAGAGAGAGGGGGAGAAGGACAGACATAGAGGGAGAGAGAGAGGGGGGAGAGGGAGACATAGAGAGAGTGAGTGAGTGAGAGAGAGAGAGAGAGAGAGAGAGAGAGAGAGAGAGAGAGAGAGAGAGAGAGAGAGAGAGAGAGAGAGAGAGAGAGAGAGAGAGAGAGGTTTCTAGGCAAGTCCATGCTTATAAATTTTCTTTTAGTATTTTGATAAAATGAAATTATACACTGTATATTTACTTTAATATTTGCATCTATTCTAACGTTCTGAAGGGAAGGAAACAAGTACCTTCTTTCCTTCCTTGTATCCTCGTCCTCTCGTTTACGACCAGCGTTTCTACATTTGTGGACATAATCTCACCGAAGAGGTGGAGTTACAGAGGGTGATGATGAAGTTCAAGGAGAGTAAAATAATGGAGGTATAGTAAAAGTATAAAAATTGTCAGCGTTTTTGTTTTCTTCTTTTTGTGTGTGAATAGGAAGATTATTCCCAATCATAAAAGAATGTTGCTTCTGGTCCGTAGGGGTGTCACTAACATCCAGTCGCCTCCATTTCTAAATACTACCACAGTGACTTGTGACCTCTAGGGAGCTGTGGGAGTCGCAGTGTCGTCTTTGGGTCGTGCATGTACGACGTCAAAGTGTCTTGAGCGACCTCGTCGTTGTCTTGTTCGAATCGTAATTGTTCGACGTGAAGAAATACCTTTACTTTAGTGTCACAAAAGGTGCAGGTGACTGTAGTGCTTAGAATTGAGACCAGTCGTCAAGTCGGGTGTCCAAAATCTTGATCAGGTGCAAATATCGCGTTTGATATTGAGTCATTGACATATTTTTCTGGAAATATATTTCACTATACGGTGACTGCTGCATAGAAAAATATACAAGATAATTGAGAATAAGAGCTACAAAGGAATACAAAATACAAAGAAATACAAAGGAAATGCAAAAAGCATCAGACTTATTGGTCCTTAAAGAGTGGAATCGCCGTCAAGTGTCATACCAAAAAAGAGTTGCATCATAGAAACGCCGAAAATAAATCAAATGTTACATAACACTGCTTTTTCAGGGTTTGTAAAAGAAGGTGGAATACTAGGTAAAGGTTTAGAATGGGAAAGAGAATCAAGCTAAGGGGTGCTTACGGAGGTGTAAACAGTAGAAACGGTTAAGAATCATTGAAATGAAAAATGTCTTTTATCTCCGTTACATGAATACAATCTTGTGTTGAAGGCAGTTTTGATTGTAAGGGACGTGGTGTGTATAGGAATTTAGTAAACAGTCAAGAATGAAAGCTATAACTGTGTAGTTCTCACACATCCTAAGCCTAATGCAGGACGGACCTTCGGAACCCACCAGCACCTGGATCTGTTCCCACACCGAGTGACTGAGTGACACATTGGCATGAGGAGAATATTTATCAGCCGTGTCTTATCTACTAAATGCGTCAGAAACAACTACCTCTCCTGTCGCAAACAAACTATGATATTCACTTTCTTACAGTGTGTGTATGTGTGTATTCACCATGGTCTTGGATCACGTGTTGGCCTCGTGATCGACAGCTATTTCTCTCCCGGAAGAGAGCTCAGAGCTCATATATGACCGATCTATGGGTAATGCTGTGACCTTACACGCACACACACACCCAACTCCCCGCCCACGAGAGTTGGAGTAACGACTCGCAGCTCAGCGATACTGAAATTATTTCAGCCCTGGGCGGGATTCGAACCCGGACCGCCGTGGTGGCGGCCAGGAACTCTACTAACTGAGCCAACAAGTGTGTGTGTGTGTGTGTCTGTGTGTGTGTGTGTGTGTGTGTGTGTGTGTGTGTGTGTGTGTGTGTGTGTGTGTGTGGGCGCGCGCGCGCGCGGGTGCCACGGAGATGAATAAAATATTCTAATAATGGCAGCCAGGATAAAAGGAAAAGTTGTCGTCACTCGGAAAGATAACTACAATTTCTAACGATTCCGATACAAATCCCAATACTGCTCTAAACTTCCCATCCCGATACGAACTCGATTCTGATACCTGCAATGATTAAAATTCATGGTTGTTTTCAGGTCCTGCAGTTGGTTTGGGAAATAGATACTGAGCAAAGTACATTTAGTAATTATTTATCAGAATTAGAAATTTAGAGCAACATCGGGATTCGTATCGGAATTGTTAAAAATGTTGATATCGTACCACCACTACTGGTACCTTCGTCGTAACAGACTGTATAATCTGGACCCTACGGAGGGGATGTCAGTGCCACGGAGATGAATAAGGTAACCTGAAGGCAGCTGGACTCCGAAAAAGTGCAACTTTGTGGTTCGCGAAGAGTCAAGGCCGAGGTAATAAAGGAGAGATTTAAGGAGAGCGGCAGCAGAAGGGAGGGACAATAGAGGCTAAGACCGAACATTTCTTTTTTAGTAAAGATGGGTATAGACTTAAAAAAAAAAAAAAAAAAAAAAAAGCGTCGTTCTGGTCCGCTGGGGGTGCTCTAAAACTTATACGGTTAATATTTCATACGGTGAATATTCTAGAGGAAATCAGTAGAAAGACACACACCTGCTAATTCTGTCTGAGTAGTCCAGTTCTCATACCTATTCAGCTGGCTGTGAACAAGGTGAGGCTCTTTATGTATGTAAAGATTTAAGAAGGAGCTAGGCAAGAACTTGTTTACTAATAGGGTGGTCAACGAATGCAATAGACTTAGTAACCATGTAGTGAGCCTGAAACTATAGGTTGTTTTAAGAAACGGTTAAACAACTTTATGGATGGGGATGACAGGTGGTAATGGACATGGAACTGCCTAGTGTAGGCCTTATGATCTCTTGGAGTCTCCTTCATTCTTATGTTCTTATGTTTATGTTAAAACACCCAAATAACCCGTTTATTCTCCTGAAGAGATCCATCTGTGTAACGTTGGTAAATATTATCATCATCCCTGTCTTGATGAAACTTCTGTTTATCGTTAAGAGGGAGATACGCTTAATCAGCGCCGCATGGGCTTTTCCCACTCTGGTCCCTTCCATCTATTTAACTTGCGTAAGAGGATGCTCGCTGTTCGAGCGGGTTAGAACGTTGCTACCTGTCACGGAGGTCGAGGCGATGGCAGTTCGAGCCCTGCTGCCAGCGAGTTGGACCAAAGCCATGCTTCAATAAAATTACACGTTACAAAGTCCTCTGTAAGGATCACCGTCCTAGCTTCCCGAGAGAGTTGTTTGCGACGTTAAACCGGATAATCATCATATGAGCATTGGTTCGAGGAGGTATGGCGTGCCAAAATGTGGTTTTGCTCTCTTGAGAAACGAAAGGATGTTATGAGCTTAATTTTTTCAGCATGTAGTCGTTCTTGAAATGTGTTGTTTTGGATTTGGTTTCTAATTGCCTTGTTTGTAAATCTTGGCGTTTATGCACTTCTTTCATAGCAAGAGAGAAGATTGATTTCTAGTCCTTAAGCATCGTTGACCCGGGGCTCATTTAATAGCTGCCAGTGCTGGCTGCAAGTTAACTTACCCGGCAAGTAAATGTTGAGTCTACTCGTAGGATAGTATGGAGCCAAGATTACTAACTTTCCGTTGACATTGGGCAAGTAGAGGAGTAGCTTACAAGTCGCTGGCACTAACACTAGCCCTGTTTCAACGAGGCTTTAGTCCAGTGTTCACAATTCTTGCGGTGTTTGTGGCACCAGACATAGTTCACGTGACCTCACTCTGCTGAGTTTACCTTCCTTTTGTCCGTGAATAAGAAAATGACGATAAATAACGGTCTCAAACTTTCAGGACGTAGATCTAATTTGGAAGTGGGTAAAAACAATTTCGCCAACCGTATAGTCAATGAATGGAATAAACTTCCTGCATATTCATTTAGATAAACACCTAATCAATAATGCTGTAATGCCTGCCAATTGTTTTTTTCGCTTGTTTATTCATTTCTTCATGTAACTATCTATTCTTAGCATCCGACTTACTTATGGACCAAAAGGTCTCCTGTCGGTACGCTCTTCTTTGTAATCCATTATAATCTTTTGAAAGTTTCAACAAGTGTTCGGTCAAAGGCTAAGTAGGGAATTTTTGTGACATTGACTCCGAAAACATCGAACTCCCTTCTATAACTATCAACAAGGCGTGGTTAATATCTAGCCATACGGGACAAAAAACTATGCTGTCACATGAAGCAAATCTTCGGGAACATTGATCAGTTGAACGGATTCCCGCCAGGTTAAGATAAACGGAGTGTAAGTCAGTCATTCCCAATAAGGGGTTTAGAAACTCCCATAGGAGGACCAGGGACCACCGTTGGGAGTTTTCAAAGGTTTCCTAAAGTGGGGGAGATGGTGAGACGCTGGTCGAAAACTAGTAGTTATCACTGGATGCCAGACAACTTTATTCAACGTCAAATTGATCCACAGGTAGATAAGGAACAGCACCACATAAATAAGATGTGCAAGAGCAAACAAACAGGCTGAAGAACCACTGATCTCTTCGGTATTGGCCTGAAACTGTCGGAGTTGGGTGCTGCTGCTGCTCCCATGGGATGGAGGAGGGTGGAAGGCCAATAACGCTTATCTTTCTCACTCCGAGAGGCAAGATTCCAGTTCTGATATGCTGCCCTGATTACGATAAAGACGTGGGCCAGCGGGAGTCAGCCATAAAGGGGAAAAGTAAAAGCTGCACTTGAGAGCGATAAGATTGCGTTTAGGCACAACGAGTCCTCTTTGTGCGCACGCGGGGACGGCGGGAGCATAACCACATGAATCTTACAACACTGAATCCGAGGGAAGAGGCTCACCTTCCATACCTGCGTAGAATCAACTGGCATCCCTGAAAGTGATAAAAGCTGGTAAAACACTTGGGTTGGACGAGTGTCATATGGAGTGTCTCATAAATAGATGTGTGGTTATAGTGAATTGGCTAATGAGAGTGTTTAATGTGTACTTAAGGTAGGGGAATGTGTCAAAAGACTGGAGGAGTGTTTGTATAGATCTGCTTTACGAAGGAAAAGGGGACAAATATAAATATGGTGTTTTTAGAAGTATCAGATTGTTGAGTGTAGTGGGAGAGGCATATGAAAGAATGTTGATTGAGGGGAATATGAGGAGAACAGAGAGGATGATTAGGGAAGAACAGTGTGGGTCTAGGAAAGGTGGAGGATGCGTGGATGATTTTTTTTAAGATAGATATACCAGAAGTTAAAGATATGGATATCTTTTGGGTTTTTATGGGTCTGAAGAAGACTTATGACAAAATGGACAGGAAAGCATTGTGGCAAGTGTTGTAGATGTATTGGACAGGGGGAAATTTGTTAAGGACAGTTCAAAGAGTTTACATTGGTAATAGAGCTTATAGGATAGGAAATGGCGAGAATAAGTGGTTTGAGGTGAAGTTTGGTCTGCGCTAGGTCTGTGTGATGTCACCATTGTTGTTCAACGCATACATGGGTAGGGAGGTACGGCAGGTAAATGCGAGTGTGGTGGGCAGGTGATTGGAGATAGTGAGAGAGTGGAAAGAAGTGGGAGGTGAGCAAGTTGCTTGCTGATAACACTGCGCATGTGGCTGGGTCAGAGAAAGGTCTGAGGCAGCTAGTGGTGGAGGTCGAGTGAGTATATGAGAGTATAAAGTTGAAAGTAAATATGGGTAAAAGTAAGGTGGTGAGATGTATAAAGGGTGAGGGTAGCAGCGAGTTAGATGTAAATGTTAAAGGAGAGAGGTTAGAGGAGGTGGAGGGTGCTAAATATTTAGGGTTACATATAGCAGGGAATGGAGGAATGGCGGTTGAGGGAATCTGTAGAGTGAGAGTAGCAAGTAAATATTTTGGGGTAATGAAAATTGTCATGAGAAATAGGTACCTAGGGATAAACGCAAAGTGGGTGATTGTACTTGCGACACTGTATGGGACAGATACATGGCTCTTGAGAGAGGACAAGAGGAGGGAATTAAAACTTATATAAAGTGTTTAAGAAATGTGGTGAGTGTTACGAGGATAGACAGGGTGAAAAACGAGTAGGTGAAGCGAAGAGCGGTGCTGGACAAGGAACTGGCAGATAAAGTTGATGAAAAGGATATCGGGTTGGTTTGGGCATGTTGAAAGAATGAAAGAAGAAAGACTAGCAAAATAGTTTCAAAGGTAAAGGCGGATGGAGTGAACTTGGGAGAAAAACTGAGAATATGATGGTTGGCTGGGGAGAAGGGGGCATGGATTAAAAGAGAATATCTGTTGAACAGGGAAAGGAGAGGACAAGAGATAGGTGTGAGTGGAGAATGGTTGTAAATGAATGACAAATTGACGCGGCATGGAAGGACTCCCTCTCCTCTGTAATTACTCGTGAGTGGACGATGGGGGAGGGTCGTCTTGTAATGAAACGGTGGGGGTAAACCAGCCTCTGCTGTTGGGCTCTGCTGTGGAGGTGCTGTGCATTGGTTCTGACCAAGGAAGTGGGTAGTGGGGCAATGGTGGACCTTCTTTTATCCACAAGGAGCTAAGATAAAAGAGAAAACGGATGGGTTTTGAATGGAATGGGTAAAGGTTGGGTGCATGGCTTCACTGGTCACTTCCCTTATAAGGGGAAAGAGGACTTTTGGTATATGCATGTATGCATGTTAACCACTTCGATTCTTTACAGTTGTATTTCTAAAGTCTCTCTTCCCACTGCTCAAAAACCCAAGAATACTCTAGACGAAAAGGGAAAAATATGGAATACTGAAGAATATAAGAGAAACAAATGTGGCCACTACCCAGAAGGAGAGACGATACGAATCTAAGTCTTCACACTCAGCATTCTGTAGACTAGAGATAAGCAGTCGGTTAATTTCCTGTTTTCATCGGTTAATTTCTACTACACCAGTGGTTGAGTGATTGCCAACTTGGTCATCAACGTCGAGACTGTAAACATTCACACCAGGCTTAATGACCACCTTATGAGTCGATAGCCAAAAAAAAAAAAAAAAAACAGAAAAAAAGGGGGGGGGCGCAGAGTTTCAAAAGTGGGGTCAACTGGTGGGAGTGAGTAGGTATTACGGTTTCAGTCAATGTTGAATCGGTCTCTAGGAGACTAAAGAACAGCAACACATAGTCTGGGATGCACGAAGAAGCAGGTCGAAAACTGCTGTATCATACGGTCGGAGATGATGACACATCATGGAACAAGCTCTCATGCGCATGCAACGACAAATCAAACCGATTGTGCCGCAGCATCTGATGAGAGAGGCAGTTAGGGTAACCCTCCGGCAGGGGAGATTTTTTCCCATTTATTCTAAAATGCTTAGGTGTAACAGGTGCAAATACGCACCGCCATACTTGGTTCTGCTGGGTCCATAAAAGGATGGAGCGAAGGTACTGGGGGATGTCCTCGTTTCTCTTTTTCATTCCCGTTTTGATTTGGTCACCCCCTTACAAGGGGAAAGGACCACATAGCGGGTGCTTAGTTCATAGGGCAGGAATAATTGTGCCGCTGATATCACAATGGAGGACATCTTCAAAGAAAATAAAGAAAAAGAAAAAGAAATTACACATATTGGATTGGAGGTCTTGGACAGTGGGTACAGCGGCGTCGTTGAATGGTGATGAATTGTTGTTGTTGTGTAGCCACAACCTCCCGCTGTTCCGCTAAAATCGGGAATACCCTGGGATGGGCGGGGGAGGTTATCAATGTATTGTGGTACTGATCGCGTTCTCAGTTTATCCGCAAGAGATCCTCGGTTT
>NC_134786.1:58521179-58531179 GCF_046742065.1 Oratosquilla oratoria
TACTGTTGTTATAAACAAAGATTGCAAGGCGTCGTTCTGTCTATGTAAACACCCCGACGGAGGTGACTGCTTTATAATCGCTGATGTAATCTAAACTTATGTTAGCTGCAGACCACCTCCGCGAAGACATACCACTTGCGCAATGACGTCATGCTCATACTCATGCTTTTGCTTATGCAGCAATAATTCTGGAAGGACTGTAACAGCCTCTCGGATTGGAGGTAAATGGGTAAGTAGAGTAATACTATTGGCTTTAAAAGGAAAAGACACGCCCTTAAGGTGTGTCACTTGTGTTGAAACGTAAAATACTATTGGACGAATAAAAAGTGACGTCTGAACGAAGGTGCTCTGAAGTATTGGAGAGAACCGGTGGGACTCTCGGCGTGTAGTCCGTTAGATTAACAAGCAAGAAAATCACCACCCTTTTATTAACCCAAAGGTCGAGAGAACTAGGCATGGGGCCTAATGAAATTGGAAACTAGTGAGACTAAAGGAATTACAAGGCATAGGGCCTACTGCATAAGAAGAACTTGAACATTTAGTGAAACTCACGTAACGAAGGCAAGGGGCCTCGAGACGAGTGGAATTACAAGTCAAATATAAGTGTAATGGTCGAGGACCGACAGTGGTGGTGACAGTGGTGACAAGGGTGGTGAAAGAGAGAGAGAGAGAGAGAGAGAGAGAGAGAGAGAGAGAGAGAGAGGGAGAGGCATGGCCATGTCGGTTGTTCGGGTGAGGGCCTAGGCCGTAAGCATATATGTATAATATATATATATATATATATATATATATATATATATATATATATATATATATTTGCAATAACGTAACGTAACATAACATTACGCAACTCAACATACCGTACCGTAACGTAACACAATGTAACGTTATATAAAGTAACATTACGCAACGCAACATACCGTGCCGTGCTGCACCGTAACGTAACACAACGTAACGTAACGCAAAATAACGCAACGTAATTTAACGTAACGGAAAGTAACGCAACGCAACTTAACGTGACGTAACGTGACGTGATACAACGCAACGCAACATAACGTACCGTAGCTTGACGTAACTTGACGTAACACAACGAAACGGAACATGACGTAACGCAACATAGCACAAGGCAATGTAACGTACTGTAACATAGCATGGCTTAGAACAAACTAATCGAAGTTCCCGTTGCAAATCATCGTGTCATGTCCAAAGATGGTGGGAATTATACGACGTCAGCCGAAGTTGGCGAAGAAGGGACCTGGCAATAAAGAATTGCATTTCTGCTTCTGGGCCTATGTGGACAGTGGGTGTGGAACGTTGACACGAAGTAGGTGGCTCACGCCAGTAAGTGCTTACCTATAACTGAGATTGGCACATTCACCCTAAGTTGATTTATTTTATTCTATTTATTTCTATATTTTTTTTGTGATTTTCAGGACGACTGTCACTCGCCCGGACCTCAACTCACGGCGGTTCGTTCTGAACACTTCACACAGGAAGTCTGGAGGCGGTGTCCACGTCATGCCGCTGTTAGGAGTGGCCGTGCCCAGAGGAGGGAAAGGGAGGGACGGAAGGTAGGGAAGAGATGGAGGGAGGGAGGAAGGGAGGGAAAGGAAAGGAAGGAGGGAGGGAGGGCACTTCTCGACCCATACCAAGTTGAATCGTTCACCTCTGATGAGAAAATGAATAAAATCACCCGGTCACTGACAAGGGAGTTGACATTTAAGGGACGGGCACCGCTGTTCCAAGGTGTACTGACTTAGGCTACCACGCGGTTTGGAAAACATCATGATTTTACATTTCTCTATAGAATATTGTGGATTTGTTTTCCGTTGGAGAATGTATTCCTAAAGTTTGTCAGTGAAGTTCACGAACATGATGTATGTATATATATATATATATATATATATGTATATATATATATATATATATATATATATATGTATGTATGTATGTATATATATAGAGAGAGAGAAAGAGAGGGAGACGTACATTAGGTATGCAAGTTGGTGAACAGCTTGATAATTTTAACATGAATTTGAAAACAATGGAGGGAGAGAGCAACAACCCTCCCAGCAGAACGAGGTCCGGCTGAAATCCTCGTAGCAGAAGTCTCCCAGAGCTGAAGGAACGGCGGGGGCCTCTGACAAATTCCCTTTGCCACGGAAGGGTCCGTCGAGAGAGGCTGTATTCTCTTCGCGAGTGAGGGGTTGCTACTGTAAAAAAGTTCCAGATTCAGCTTCACATATAAAGGTCTCATAGTTGTCCACGCAGTATTAAGGTCTCAGAGTTGTCCACGCAGTATTAAGGTCTCAGAGTTGTCCTTACATGATTAAGGTCTCAGATACGTCCTCGCATTATAAAGGCCTCAAAGTCGTCCTTCCAGTGTAGAGGTATCTGAGACATCCTCGAAATTTAAAGGTTTCAGTCGTCCCCACTGCCTTAAAGTTTAGAGTCGATCCTGCCGGCATTAAGGTCTCAGAGTCGTCCTCGATGTATGAAGGGCTCAAACTCGTCTTTATTGTGCATTGGTGGGTATATTGGGGGGGGAGGGGAGGGGGAGCGTTGGAGCCATACCACCCTAATCTCCTATCAGATGATACTGTACATTGGTTCCCCTCTGTAGCTCCTTGCAGTTGTTTCACCATGGTGACGCACTGACCACACGTGTTATCCCGTACTTGAAGGTGCGGAGTTAGCGCCGCTACTACAATCACCACCTAGTTCACTATCAATCAAGTTGGGGACCGATCTTTAGTTTAGTCGGAAGAGCGGTGGACTCCACGCCGACGTGACGTGGTTTCGAATCTTGGCGGCTGCTTGCTTTCTCTGCGAGCAAATTCCGCACCTTCCGGAACGGGGCAACACTTCTAGCTCTACGTGTGATCAATGTGCATCCTTTGCTGCAAGTGTATTCAGCTGCATAAGGAATTATATTTGTTTTATATTTACTTTGTGAACGCTTGCAAACTTCACGTGTCCATGCGGCCACCATACTAAAACAAATGAAGGAATTACAGAGGGGCGCCTCATTGGTCCTGGTAGGGGTGGGGGACAATGTATCCCCTTCCCCCCACCCCCCTTCCGAATAGTCATCTAGAGCCGACTACGTCACAATATGAAGGTTTTACTATCTCCTGGACCTTAGGATCAAAGTGTGCGATTCAATGTTCATCTACACTCAACCTTAAAAGAATGAAATCCATATCCCATAAACGACATAGATATTTCCTTCAATTGAATAAAATCGTCTGGCGGCAGCGAGAAATAGAATATAAAAAAGATCTCCGTGTTTACCTCTTTGAAACTAATGTTTTAGGGACTTAAGTGGCATCCCTACGGACCAGAGTTACACCTTTTCTTATGATGACTCGTTCCTCTCAGAGAAAAATGCTGTTCACTTTTAACATTTACTGTCCCGCCTTTCTGGTCTCCTTAGATCTTTCTTTTATAATTTCTTTTACTCTACTTCTTTGGCGCGATAGTGTTCCCTAACGACAGAAGCGCTGATAATTGATGACTAAGTACAAATCTACGAGGCTTCCACATGCAGTCCTCACTCCTACAGGAGGCAGAGGCTAGATAACGCTCCTACTATAGCAGACAGGATGTGGTGAGATAGATGATTAAGCCTAAAGTCCCTAGCTACGACGTTTACGCAAGCTGGTAAGGCACTCAAAGGCGTTCGTCCTTTTCAACGGCCGGCGATTTCTTTCGGCTGAAGGAGCCCTCAGGGTAGGATGGGGTGCAGGGTGTCTTGATTTGCTGATTTGTGCCTTTTGTAGACCTAAGGGATTTTATTTTGTTTGATGCCAGACGGTTTCATTCAGCTGAGAGGTCTTCAAGGCACGAAAGTGTCGAGTCATCCAGTTCACATCACTTGGTGAATCGAACGCGTGACAACGTCTCATTTTTCCGCGGCTCCAAAGTTGCTGATGTCTCTGTTTTCCCGATGACGAGGCACGCTGCCCGACGCCATGCAGGCAACTTTATAGTTGGCCGACTTTTCAACCACACAACTGTTGCGTTGGTGGTGGCGCGCTAGGCCGAGCACATCTGAGAGTTCGCTTCGTGTTTCGAAATCTCTTCGAAACCTCGATGTGTGCAGCGCGCGAAGAAGCTCCTCGCCAACGCCGGAGCCGGGACGAGAATTTGTGTTATTCCATCCTATTCAAGATAGAGGCGCTGGAGATCTATCGGCGACAATGGCTACCTATCCCCTCTCTATTGCAAATTCCTCTGTGGGCTCCATGATTGTACATTCAAACATTTAATCATCAAGTTATTACTTTTTCACCGTGCAAATCTACTGTTTATTGCTGAGTTGTAAAAGAAAGGCTTTGTATGTGTGGAAACTGGGGAGCAAATGTTACATTCCCATAGAGTAAAAGGCCGCGAGAGTGGCTTTGAAACTCTTGAATAACACAAGTATATCTCGACCTGTTCCAGGAGGATCTTACCGGTGCTGCGAAGAGAGCCGTCTAGTGCCTGCTCAGTGCCAAGCGGCACTGACACCCCTCGGGCCTGCGGGCCAACGGGGGACGGCCCAGGAGTGCCGAGAGCGAGGTAGTAGTGGTGGGGGGAGAGGTAGGGGGAGAACAGTTGGTGGCGGCCGTAAGGGAGGGAGGGAGGGAGGGAGAGCGAAATGGTCAGTACCCTTATAGCTTCGGTGAGGTGAGCTGTGTCCCGCCGACACACACACACACGTTCTCTCTCTCTCTCTCTCTCTCACACACGCTCACACACACACCCTCTCTCCCTCTATCTGTCTCTTTCTGTCTCCCTCTCAATCTTCCTCGCTCTACCTATCGCGTGGTTCTGGCCGCACAGACACTTGTGGACAACCGGACCGTACTTTTTTTTTTTCTTTTATAAAGAAAAAAGAATTTCGTCTCTCGTGGTGTCGCCACTAAAAGTACCTGTGGAGAGTGCCCATCGGAGAGTGCCGATTTTGGCAGCGCAGGAACCATGTCTTCGCTATCCCAGGTGAGAGATGAGGCACCGAGTGTTTCCAGTGGTGCCCAGGAGTGAAGTTTTCTGGGTTCGTGATCCTTCCCAGCCGCCGGGCATTGCTTGCGAAGTGTGACACCTAGCTTGTCCTCGAAATGATCATGAAATTAAATAAACAACTACTGAGTAGTCAGTAATACTGAGCCATCAACTCGGAACACCTGATGTAACAGTCCCCTTTTCTTGATTTAGGTACTTGGCCTCTGCCGTGGTTCTTCTGACCGAGTATTCGATTTACACCTCAGGTTCCGAGTTGCGTCGTTCTTATACACAAGAGGCTTTAGCATTTGGTGGACATGGCAGGTTAAGGGCTCCTGCTCCCGCAGGAGGGTATCAACGAAGGTGACCGTCAGGTTCGGAGCGGTATGAAGCTCAATGCGCGGTGTTGTGCCCTTGCCGTCGCTGTCGCCGACGCCGCCTACCGAACTGCGTCGCTCTTATCTCTACTTATCAGGGCTATCGCCGACAACCCCGGCTCTGTGTGTATACATGTGTACCTTTGTATGTATGTGCATGTGTATGTATGTACGCGTGCACTGCCGTGTGTGTGTACAGTGTGTGCATTTTTATGCATTGTTATAGGACAGTGTTAAGCTCAGCTGTGCATTATGTGAATGGGTGTGCCTGCACACACACACACACACACACACACACACACACACACACACACACACACACACACACACACACACACACACACACACACACACACACACACACACACACACACACACACACACACACACACAAGTGCATGAGAGCAGGATACATAGCAATCAAAAGACATGAACGGATTTTAAGCCATGTTTGACCGATGGAGACAGACAGAACAGCGCGAGCATAGCTCTTTTTCTGTACATAACAATTAGGTGAAATACATCTGATCATAAAAGAGACAGAACGGGAAATTGTAGTTATATATATATATATATATATATATATATATATATATATATATATATATATGCATACACAACATAGAACCAAAATTCAGGTCAGCCTCTCGTGGTGTCAGCTTCTTGCATTTTAGTGAACAGAAATGGGTTAAAATTCTCGTTAGCGTTTAACCCGCAAATGGTGTGAGATGGTTTAAGGGCCGTGCTTTTAAGACTTTCGCCAGCGATCCCTTTCCACTATGAAAAGTAAAATTTTACCGGGGTTTCTAGTTAGTGTTATCAACCTTATTGGTTTACCTATAAGATGTACTGGCTGTTTCCATATATGAGGCGTCCAGAAACAAAGAAACGTCTCCGCCACTTTTAGTGCTTTCGAGTTAAGCACGGAACGTGAGAGGCGCAACTGTAAACAAGTAAGATTGGCGGGGATGCCCCTCTGTTTCTGGACGCCTCATATGTATTTGTAGACAACAGAGTTAGTTAAATTCTAACCCTTTGGTGGTCGGAAGCGTTCGACAGGTATAGCGAAAATTTTTGGAGCTTCGGTGTCCGGGAAATTACTGAACGTTCTGGGTAGATTGTGAACAATTCCGGTATTATTTAACTATACCTATGCATTTATTTATGTATTTTATTTGTTATTTACATTATTATAGTTTTTATTTATTTATTATTATGATTTTTTTTTTCGTATCCGACCTAGATATGGACCAAAAAGTCTCCTGTCGGCATGCTCCGCCTTTGTAATCCTTTGTAGATCACAATGCCCTACAGCACCCTCCTCTCAATCTTGATATCCTTCTTATCTTTCCCTGTGATCGAAGCGTAGTGGAACCAATCGCGCCGATGTTCTCTAGAAGCTCCTTGCATATATCTCACCGTAAGATATAAGAGATACATTTCTTGGGTTTTCATTTTTTTTTCTTTTTTACATTTTAAATCCCTTTTATGGCTACCTCCCTTGTAAGGGGGAAAAAGCCTTGGTATATGTATGTATGTATACATTTTAAATATTTATTTTTTCCTATGGAATGGTTACGTTAGGTTAGGTCAAGTTAGGAGCTATTGGACAATAAGTTTAATGTGCCTGCGTGTTCTGGAATTTTACTTTTTTCTTGTCCGAATTATCAAGCGTTTCTATCCTTGGAGACAATATTGCACCAAAGAAGTTGAGTCATCGTAGGAGGGAGGGCAGCAAAACGGAAGTATAGTAAAAGTTCGAAGTGGTCAGCATTCTTTCCATAGTGGAGACTTGGCTCCAATCTTCAATGAATATGGAGTGACTCTGGTCCGTGGGGGAGTGACTTAAGTCCCCAGAATGTTGACTGCATAAAAGATACGCTCAATACGGGTCGCTGTAAGATATGTCATCTTTTCATGTTAATTAGTTTTCTTACAGTAGAATAATGTGTTTCACCAAAAAATAGTGTCAACACCACAACAACAATAACAACAACAACAAAAACAACAGCAACAACAACAACAGCAACAACAGCAACAACAACAACAACAACAACAACAACAACAACAACAACAACAACAACAACAACAACAACAACAACAACAACAACAACAACAACAACAACATGGGTTAGGTGATTTCCGCAGTTTGCGCCCGATTACCGCGTAGAGTCCAGCCACCATCTGAAATGTTTCTTCTGGTTACCACCATTCGATTATATTTTCTTCGTATCCAGCTCGTACACGAAGGCGAGGGGTCGGGGGTTGACTTTACCTCATGGGAGGGGTGGATGGGAGTTCCAAGGGGCTCATTTTTAGTGAGAGCAGAGGTGGGTGGGGGGGTAGTGATAGGAGGTGGCAAGACATGACCACGAAGACCAACCAAACCCCAGCCTGCCCTTTAGCTTGTCCTCTCCGACGTCCGACCCTTTCCGCTCGTATTTTGATCCCGGGCCTAGACCACGGAGGGATGCATGGATGGCATTGGAGAAATATTTGTACGTGCACATATAACAATTAGTAACTAGATATACATCAAACGCAGTTCCCTCACGACTGTTGATATAGTTCGTACGTGACCGTCAATGTTCCGAGCGCGCTCCGATTGCTCTATGATTTTTTGGACCAACAGAGAACGAAGAAGAAAAGGAAAACGCCAAATTTCAACCCGCATATCACTTCGCGCGAAACCGAAAGAACCTAATCAGAAACTTCGTGAGGGAATAACAGTAGCGATAATTGACAATAATAATGACAATAATAGTAATGATAATAGTAATAATTAGAATAATAATAATAATAATAATAATAAAAATGATAATAATAATGATGATGATAATAATGATTGATATGATAATAATAATAATGATAATAATAATAGTAATAATAATAATGATAATAATAATAATAACAACAATAATAATAATAATAATAATAACAATAATAATGATAATCATAATAATAATAATTGATGGTAATAAAAATAATGATAATGTTGATAATATTAATAACAATAGTAATAACAATAATGAAAATTGTAATAATATTTAATGATAATAATAATAATGATAGTAATAATGATGATAACATTAATAATGGTAGTAGAAATATAATAATAACAATAATAATGATAATAGTAATAACAACAACAACAACAACAATAACATTAAAAATAATAGTTAAATGAATGAATAATATCTAATTGGCTTCGGAATCTCAATCGTGGGCTATTGTTTAGATTTTGCTAAGTTTGTCGCCAAGCGAGTCTATTGAGCTCAGAGAGCTGGAGCCGCGGGCCAAGGCCGGTCCTAAGCTACAGCAGGCCTGTGTCTCACTGACCGGCGCCGCCGTTGCGGGTTGTTCTTGGCAAAAGCAAAGTCTCCCTTGTTATGAGTCGCTAGATTCGAAAGGTTATGATAACATTCTAATCACGGGGAGATGGTGGTCGTCGTTATATGAAGTTCTTGCTATCGCCAGGTGATTTTATAAGGCTCATTAAACTTTCAAACATAATCTGGCCGCATCGGGTGCTGCCGCATAGTGTTACACCGGCATTACGTTGTGTATTCACTTGGTCTTTTGGATCACGTGTTGGACTCGTGATCGACAGCTATTTCCCTCCTGGAAGAGAGCTCAGAGCTCGTAGGTCCGATCTATGGGTAATGCTATGACCTTGCACACACACACACCCCCAACTCCCCGCCCACGAGAGTTGGAGTAACACCCCTCAGCGCTGCGATACTGATATTATTTCAGCCCCGGGCGAGGATCGAACCCGGACCTCCGTAGTGGCAAGCCAGAGCTCTAACCACAGCATACATACATACACGTGTGTGCGTGTATGTATGTATGCATGTATGTATGTATGTGTGTGTATGTATGTATGTATGTATGTGTATGTATGCATGTATGTATGTATGTATGTATGTATGTATGTGTGCGTGTGTGTGTTTGTGTGTGTGTGTTGCTTTTGCAGCAGTATAAAGAGTATAGTGGAGTCACGCAACTAAACTCGTTGAATAAACCTGTTTGTTTAAACTCGTTTTCTAAACTCGTTGAACCAAACGAACCTCCCTGAATCCTTCCGATGGTCGATTTTATTCGGCTGAACGAACACTCCCTTCTTCAGATGTCGGAAGCCGATTTCATCGATGTTGCGGAAGGTCCGCTTAGGGCTTAGCCAGGGAAGGCTTCGCTGCGACAACATCCTCCGGAGATATTGTTTTCACTCAAAGCAGGAAATTCTAATCGATTTAGGAACAGGGTTAACTAAGTTAACCCCTCTGGCATGATATCGTTTGCAGATTTTATTCTGGCCATCGCCGGATTATTTCATTCAGCGTCGGGAACATTATCGAACCGATAGTTAGTCTTATTAAGTACAATTCTCCGCAATTCTCTAATCTGTGTTGTATCACGATAACGCTTGTATTTCACCAACGGACTATCATCATAAAAGTTCATTCACAACTACAAAAAGAACCCATCCTACTTCGAACTCACGCGCGTGTTTCACGGAAAAATAGTCACTATAAACATTGATTTACAATACCAATAAGTTTTGGCTAAGTTGGGTCAAAAGCGCCGCGTTTCTCCGCAACTTTGTTTATTTTCCCGCTTGTCGCCTGCCTCCCCAT
>NC_134786.1:58551890-58564390 GCF_046742065.1 Oratosquilla oratoria
CTATGTTTTTTACACATTAAATAGGACACCCAGACCTGAACCATGGTGTATTGGAACTATGACGGCATATTCCTCATTGTTGACGTATTTGATATATATATATATATATATATACATATACATATATATATAAATATATATATATACATACATATATGTATATTTCTTTTCATAAACAATTATTCCTTTACGACAAAAATTATATTTACTAATAAAACTGTAGTAATGTAACAGCAACGAAAGATTGATTTGCATTGTTCCGATATATCATGAGACAGGCTAGAGTGTAGACTACGTGTGCATCCATGGATGCTTTCATGCATGCATGCATGGATAAAATGAATGAAAATCCTATTTCTTTTCAGCGTCGAGATTTCTGGCTAGGACTCCCTGCACTGCGTCATCTCAAAGAGGCTTTCCAAGGACGTCCCAGAGAAGAACTATAATCATCTTCATTCCTTGCCCCCCAAAAGTGAATAAATAGACAAATATATAAATAAATAAATAAATAAATAAAAAAATGTATAGATGCGTGCGGTCATCACTCAAACCAGGTAGTGCTGATCTAACTTATGGGTACCACAGCGGCCGCTGAGGTCTCTACGAGGTTGTAGCAAACGTATCTCTTTACGACGAACATGTACGATACTCTTAAGTCTACGAGGTCGTTAAAGACTCCTTCATATAAATCTATGACCTGAAGACGATACACGTCTCCTGCAGTTCGCAAGAAGATACTAGCCCTCTGTCGTAATTTGAACTGAAGAGGGGGCTGAACATTTTTGTGATAAAAAGAACTTACCATGTAGAACCCGTGGTGGGGCAAAAGCCTGTCAGTTGCGGCAAGCCGCTGTTGTTGTTCTTGTTTTTTTGTTTTGTTTTTGTCCCAATGTTGGGTCGCCTCCACATCTGGCCATGACTGTAATAATTTGATACAAATGAACTGTGCTAATCTATAAATATCGTATGGAACTTATGGTAATTGATTAGAAAAAAATGCATCTCCCTAGAGAGAGTTCTTCTTAGCCTTTCTCGGTCCTAAGATGAGAAATTTCGATGAGAAACCCCGGAACCAGCTAGAAGGTCGAGTATCATCGGCAGAAAAGGACAATAAGGGTCATGTTTAATTTTATTTTCTTTTTTAAAAATGTATACAAATAAACACGCAGCAGTTCAACAATTAAATTCTCCTTCACTACACTCCAAAAGAAAGTAAATAAAGTGACTGTTTGTGTTGACAAATGTCGACGACGTCAGTTTAAAATAAACAGTAAAGCTGTTCGATTTCTTTTCCCGTGGCTTCCTCCTGGAATTACCAAACACGTCAACCATATCACGTGTTTATCACAAATCATCTAAAAACGTCACCACAAATTACGATGGAATAAATAACACAGACTTTATAAGACACTGATTATACACAACACTAATGTACCATGATCGTGTCTCGCCGGGCATGTGATTGTGACATCGATTTGGACAGCGACATGACGTAAGCAAGATGGACGCAGAAATGATCATGAGCATCAGAAGGGAAATGAGCAGATCACAGGTGCGCGGGAACTTATTAGTATTCTTGGTGTCCCAACGCAATTACCTATTACTTGATAACCATGAACTTCCTCGATATAACTCAGCAACAGAGCAAAGAGTACATAGTTATTGATTGATGAAAAATATGTATTCCTGATGTAGTTTCTCGAACGGATAATGTTTGCAATTAAATTTTCATTGAGTAAAGATGTACTGATAAAAATGTCACGGACTAAGTCGCGCAGGTCCCCACCACCATCCCGGGGGATCGAACGAAGTCGTGTGTGAAGAGTTAATGCAAGAGTCCCTTTATACAAAGAGTCGCGACAACTCCGCAGAATGGCCAAAAAAGGCGGTGTGTCCAGAGTTGTCGTAACTCTCTGTATAAAGGGACCTTTGGTGCATCCAAATGCACAAGAACCCGGCATATTGAGTGAACAAACGCAATAGGTTCGAAGGATTAACAAGAGCAAATGGTGAGCACGAGCGGCGGAAAAGATTTGGCCACAAAATGGCTTCCTGGGGCACATGACTGATATTCATCGTATTGTCATGTCGTAACTCTCTCTGTATAAAGGGACTAATCGTAACGACCCCAATCGAGGGACAAACTGGGGGGGGGGAGGAGAACAAACGCAGAAATGAACGAGTTTTCGAACTCTCAGTAGTTTTGACTACCATTGAAAGCCTGACTATAGTACGGACCATTTTTCTTCCTCACAGCAGAAATCTGGTTCTTGATCAAGATATTTTTCATAGCGCAATGGTTATAATCACACCTTTAGGGTCGAATATAACTGAATTGAGACATGCGTCTAAACGGCCAAAGCAGCGCGGACCTAGAATCAAGTAAATCCAAATCTCACCAAAGATTTTTAAACAAAGTAAACAGAGTTTAGTCAGGACTTTGGACTAGAAGATAAAGTATTATTCTTATTGGCATTCCTGCCTCAATAATAGAAAAATTGTACGAAAAGATAAAATTCACACTTAAAAAAATATATATATACTATTAGTTTGGTGGCATGATTTCATGGGTTTGGATCCTTTCTAATGAGGTTGAATCACTCTTAAAGGGATTGAATCCCTCTTAATGTGGTTGGATTCTTTTTAGAGAGTTCGGGTCCTTTAAGAGGAATCCAATCCTATAAGGAGGGATCAAACTTCATTGAAAAGGATCTAACCCCATTAAGAGTGATCCAATCCCATTTTTAGAATCCAAACCCCTTAAGGACTTTGCTCTGTTTAAGGGAATGCGATTTCATGCAGTTCAAAGATGAATAGATTAGTCTTGCGTAGGCCAGCACACAGTAATCAAAGAGATCATAAGATCACGTCTCTCAATAAATGAAAAAATAGATAAATTAAAGATAAAACAAATCCATCTATTGTCATATTTGAATTTTTTCTTTTCTTCAATAAAGGTGTTCTTTGAGAGATTACTAGTCATCGTTGTAGAAATTAAGTAAACAGCTTGGTATATTTTTCTCTCAGGTGTGTGTGTGTGTGTGTGTGTGTGTGTGTGTGTGTGTGTGTGTGTGTGTGTGTGTGTGTGTGTGTGTGTGTGTGTGTGTGTGTGTGTGTGTGTGTGTGTGTGTGTGTGTGTGTGTGTGTGTGTGTGTGTGTAAGCCGAAATGAACTCATACTCAGGTAAGCAAGGAATATTCTTCAGCTAAACAGAGCGAACTGACGAAAGCAATACACGATCCGTGAGAAAGAAAAATAAACCCTTCAACATAATCAAAATAGTGTTTTTATATGTCTCTAAGCTCCATCCTGTCCCTCTTTTACGACGACAATGACGTCGCACTACGTCACGCAAAGTAAACAAGACTGCACTGAAATAAGGTCCGGGTTGGAGATAGCGTCTCATACGGCCACAGACAGTGAGACGGGCACACATCAGGCTAATGTTGGACAGGCAATTGACACGTTCTTTGGAGTTTTTGGCTGTCGTTTTAGGCACCTCTTCAGGTCCTCGAAGTTAGTCTCTTCCCGCTCTGCCGGTTCTCGATGCTTTTCTTTTTTATTTTTCTTCATATTTTCTTCTCTCTCTTTTTGCCGTTGAGTTCTTCCAGCGCACGAGACAGTGCAGACCTCCACCGTAGCTATTACATCTGAAGAAATGAGCAAGTTTCGAGGTAGTGACGAGAATCGAACAGTAATACGATATTTTTTAAGATCACAATGACATAATAAATCATATGATTTAAAAAACGTGTGTGTGTGTGTGTGTGTGTGTGTGTGTGTGTGTGTGTGTGTGTGTGTGTGTGTGTGTGTGTGTGTGTGTGTGTGTGTGTGTGTGTGTGTGTGTGTGTGCGCGTGTGTGTCTATCTCTCAGTGGGTATGGGCATATATCCATGAAATATCCCATTGTCCTGAGGAATTAAACGTAGCAGATCCTAAGAATATTAAGAGAATGAACAAATATTTAAAATTAAAATAAAATTGTCTTTCCCCCCTTCTCCTCCCCTTCTCCCTCTCCCTCTCACGCTCGGCAAAGTTCCCCCGGGGATCTTACCAGTGGAAGCCCCTAGGTTCCTGTCAGGGCGTGGTGGTCTGGCCACTGGCTCTGCACCCGACCCAAGCGGCGGCGGTGACAGCATTGCCCGGCGACTCGGCGACGCCTCCTGCGAGAAGGAAGAACAAATTGAGGACCCAGGAAGGACACGAGGGTTTGTACAAACCCTTAAAATATTAATACCTTCTGAATACACACGCATGTGTGTATATATATATATATATATATATATATGTATATATGTATATATATCTTTTCAACCACAAATCACTTTTAATTCCATGCCATCGCAGTCGAGACAGAATAGCTCGAAGGAGGCAGACGTTGGAAATTGAAACATTGTCGAGCCGAGGACTCGAACTCAGCTCACCCGTGACAAAGCGGCAGTGACTTAGCCCAATACGCTATCAAGAGCTATCTCTCTTGATAGCGTATTGGGCTAAGTCAATGTTTCAATTTCCAACGTATGCCTCCTTCGAACTATTCTCAGTCTCGACTGCGATGGCATGGAATTAAAAGTGATTTGTGGCTGAAAAGATATTAATCTGTTCACTGGGAACCATTCAATGTATATATATATATATATAGATATATATATATTTATATATCATATACATCTATATATATATATATATATATCATATACATATATATAAATATGCATAGAGATATATATATATATATATATACATACATATATTTAAATATGCATATATATATATATATCATATATGTATATATATACATATATATGTGTGTGTGTGTGTGTGTGTGTGTGTGTGTGTGTGTGTGTGTGTGTGTGTGTGTGTGTGTGTGTGTGTGTGTGTGTGTGTGTGTGTGTGTGTGTGTGTGTGTGTGTGTGTGTGTGTGTGTGTATGTTCAACTTGGCACCGAAAAGGACTCCCAGTCAATTTTGTTCAGCTCGGAGGAACGGTTCTCAGCCGGAGGAAGGGCGTGGGGAGGGGGGCGACTTCCTCTTCTGGGGGCGGGAGGGGCACATAAAGTAATTAGGGACACTGAAGAGACACAGAAGTATTTGAATAGGTCACATCAATTCAAATTATAATCCTGTAAGGTACTACATTTTTGTTTGCCGTTTACAGTTGATATGTATGCGTAGATGGAAATATTTGAAGATATATATATATATATTTCTGATAGTGGCTACGAATTGGGGAGGGGGGGGTCCCACAGGCATATTGCAAGTCAAAATGCGGCCTTCGCCAAAAACAAAAATACAGAGAGCTATTGGGCTAAAGTAGCGCCTCCTTACCCCCAGGGAGTATCGAAACCGGTACTTGGGGGTATCCAAAAATGCATCCTGAGGAAATATCAAATTAGTAATTTGCGTAAGAGTTATACTTTATTGATTTATTTACTGAAAATAAAAATAAATGTTCCCTAGAACTCAGCTGTTTGCTCATGGCCGTCTTGTTTTCTCTTTCTTACAGTTAATTAAAAATTAAAAGTCGGGAGCTGTAGACTAATATTGGAGAGGGGGGGTATCAGATTGACTTGAAGTTGAACTTCGGGACTGAAAAAAGTTTAAGAACCACTGACTTGGAGGAACCCCTAGGCAATGAGGAAGGGTCTCAAAACTTCAAGAACCACTTCGAGATTCGGACCCACCTGACCATTTGGCTCTGCCCCTTCGCGACTTCGCCCGTCTCCTGTAGTTCGCCGCCGCGATCATCTTCCCAGGAAGAGGCCCGTGGGGATCCGGGAGAAACACATCCTCCTCCAGGTCCTCCACAGGCGTGGTGAGGTGGACCCCCGCGGGACTGGACCCGTCTGAGTGCCCGTGAACCCTCGCCGATGCCTCAGTAGGGGAGGACACCTCGTGCGGGTGAAGGGCAATGGGGGAGGAATGGGACGATGGGTGCCGCGAGATGTAAGGGGGAGTGTGAGGGAGCGGCATCGGTAGCGTTTGTTGTGGAACGTAAGGCTGCGGAAGCTGTTTCGCCGTGTATGGCAACGATTGTGTCGTGGCATAGAGAGGTGGCTGGGGCGGAGTGTGTGGGGGAGTGTGTTGAGGCGGCAGTTGGGGTTGGGGATGGTGGTAGGGTGGTAGGTGATGCTGATGAGGTAGAGGAAGACGCGAGGACGTGCCTGCTGAAGGCGTCGAAGGAGGTGACGTCATCTGCCCGATGGCGCCGTCTTGTCTTGGGGGTGATGTGGATGGCGCCTTAGGAGGGGGTTCGTGGTTCACTGCCGGCTCTCTGCGATAACCCTGAGGGAGAACTTGTGGGTAGGCTTGCGGTTGAGAGGCTAGGCCAGGGGCGTGCGCGAGGTGCGACACATTAGGGTAGTTGTGGTTGGGACTGTAGTTGTAGGTCCCACTCTGATTTTGGATGACCTGGAAGGAGCCCTTTCCAGTCACTGCTCCCACGTGGTCCAAGAAGGCCTGTGGGTCCTGCTTGAGATGCTGGTGGTGGTGGTGATATTGTTGTTGTTGTTGTTGTTGTTGTTGTTGTTGTTGTTGTTGTTGTTGTTGTTGTTGTTGTTGTTGTTGTTGTTGTTGTTGTTGTTGTTGTTGTTGTTGCTGCTGCTGCTGCTGCTGCTGATATTGTTGTTGTTGATGTCCCTGCTGTTGATGTTGTTGTTGTTGCTGCTGCTGCTGCTGCTGCTGCTGTTGTTGCTGTTGTTGTTGCTGTTGCTGTTGCTGTTGCTGTTGCTGTTGCTGTTGCTGTTGCTGTTGCTGTTGCTGTTGCTGTTGCTGCTGCTGCTGTTGGTGCTGCTGCTGCTGATGATGATGGTGATACCGTTGTTCTTGTTGTTGCTGATGATACTGATGCTGTTGCTGGTGATATTGCTGTTGCTGGTATTGTTGGTGGAGATACAGATGCTGCTGATGATAACTGTTTTGGTGGTTCAGGTAATCATTTCCACTCACGTGATTAGAGGGAACTTCTCCGCTTATGTGTTGCTGCTGAAGTCTCCTTTGAAGCTGCGTTTTCTGAGACGACTCTTGGTGGCTGCTGCTGGGTCTTTCCTGAAGAAGTAGGCCTTCCTGGGGCCGCAACCTACCCGGAGGTCCCGGCCCCTCCTGCAGAAGAGGACCCTCCTGAAGAATCGGACTTCCTTTGAGGGCGGTTCGTTCGTGAGGCTTCGAACTTACGTAAGGACTCGACCGTTCAGGGAAATACCGTCTCTCCGAAGTGGCTGTAGGACCTTCTTGGGGAGTCCTCGACCCCTCCTGGCTGCCCCTTGAGTCTCGCCGTGAATGTGTCCCTTGGGGCTGCCCTAGAGGGTGACAGTCGTTCTCCGAGGGGCGGTGGCCCGGGTCATTGTGACCCTCATCTTGAACTGACGTTGTTCCTCGAGACGGGCGCTTCCTGATGGAGGGATAAGGTGAAGGTGCTGCTTGTTGTGAGCTGGTGGTCGAGGAGGAGGAGGAGGAATAGGAGGTGGACAGATCAGAGGCAACCGTATGGAAGCTGACGGGAGGTTGCAAGGTGGTGAGGGATTGTGAGGTAACGGCAGGTTGTGAGGTAGTGGGACGTGGGATGATGGTCAGTGACCTTGGGATGGTGGAAGGTTGCGAGGTGGTGGGAGGTTGCGTGACTGCCTGAGGTAGTGAGGGGGACGGACGTGGTATGATAGTAAGTGAGCGTGGTATGGAGGGAGGTTGTGGTTGTGCGCTGCCAACAGGTTGCGAGAGAAGGTGCACGGAGGTAGGGACTTGTACAATGGTGAGTGATCGTGGGGCGCTGGGGGGTTGTGAGGTTGTGAGAGGTTGTGTGGTTGGGACAAATCGTGATGTACTGGGATGTTGTGAGAGAGTAAGAGGTTGTGAAGAGGTGGGAGATTGAGAGGAGGTTGGAGGTTGTGAGGTGGCGGGAGGGTTTGAGATGACGGTAGGCTGTGAGGAGGTGAGAGGTTGCGATCGTGAGGTTCTGTGAGATTGTAAGCTCGCAGGAGGTTGTGAGCTCGCGGGAGGTTGTGAGCTCACAAGAGGTTGTGAGGTTGAAGGAGGTTGTGAGTTCGTGGGAGGTTTTAAGTTAGCGGGAGGTTGTGGGTTCGCGGGAGGTTGTGAGTTCGCGAGAGGTTGTGAGGTTGTAGAAGGTTGTGAGGTTGAGGGAGGATGTGAGGTTGAAGGAGGTTGTGAGGTTAGAGGAGATTGTGAGGTTGAAGGAGGTTGTAAGGTTGAGGGAGATTGTGAGATTGAGGGCGGTTCTGAGGTTGGAGGAGGTTGTGAGGTTGAGGGAGACTGTGAGGTTGCGAGATATTGTGAAGTTCCAGGAGGTTGTGAGGTTGCGGGAGATTGTGAAGTTGTAGGAGGTTGTGAGGTTACCGGATTTTGTGAGGCAATGGAAGTATCTTTAGAAACATGAGGATGAACGGAGGCAAAGGGTCTTGAAGTAACGGAGGACGACACAAAGGTTGAAGGTTGCGAGGTGTCAGGAGGTTGCGAGACAGACGGAGGTCTCATGCTGAGGAGAGAAGGGGACGGGGTTGAGGGTGGACAGGTGCCCGCAAGTTCAGGTGTGGTGCCGGGAGGTTGCGAGGTTGCAACAGGTCTTGGTCTTCCTGACGAGGTTGAAGACGATGAAGGTGACGAGAGAGGTTGAGTGCTGGGAGGGGTTTGCGAAGGAAGGGTGGAAGAGTGGGAGGTAATGTGAGGCTGCGAGGTGATGACGGTGGTTGTGGTTTCGGAAAACCGTCGGGTTTCTGACGTTCTTGTCATCTTCAAAACTCCTGAAGACTTCCTTGAAGCCCCTGACCACTCGGCGCTTCCAAGATGGATTCCTGAAATAAAAACATCAGAATTATACTCTTGTTCTGGTTTCTACCCGCTGAAATACAGAATAACATAACCGTAACTGTTTACCAATAAGTGTATAATGCCAGTCTACGGATTTAGAACATTGACTGGGTTTAACTAAAATAGATTACACATAAAATAGCGAAATAAAAAAAATCCATCTGTACTTTGCCGTTCTGCGACTCTGAGTAGCTGTGGTGAATGTGCTAAATTAGTGATATATATTTATTTCCTTTTTTCATATTCAGGGAGTTAATTAACCCTCCTGCATACCTCCCAACACATTGGAGGGGGTAAATTGGTCACAAATTTCAAAAAATATGTTTTTTTTAATATAGAAAAATACCGTAGGACATAATTTGTCATATTTCCTCTAAACAAATTGTAAGAAATAATCCCAGGTTGTTTACTCACCTGCTTTGGCTCCCGCAGAGTTTGGGTCACGATCTTGGCTTACTGAGGTTATACAAACTTCATATCAGAAATGCCAGAGATCCAATATCCGCGGGCGTGCTAGCCCAATCAATAACTCTGGCGCCTTTTAATCTACCGGCCGCAGGGCTCTTTTTTCCTCAGGTTTGTGTCGGCCCTTCGGCAAGGAAGACACACTGTATAGTGCAGTGGTTCTCAACGTGGGGGCCATGGGGGCCATGGGAGCCATGGGGGCCATGGGGGCCCCAATGGAACCATGACAAGAGTTCAGGGGGGCCATGGCCTCTGCTCTTACAAACTATACATTTCTATGTGATGTGGTCTAGTTAAGTAAGTTAAGCATATCACAAAAACATATCAAACAAAAGATAATTATGATTGTCAACTTTGTAATAAAGCAAAGGGGTTTTCTTCATCAATATTCTATTTATCTATTTATCTACTGTTCCATTTATTTATCTATTTATTTATCTATCTATTTTTTCAACTTTGTAATAAAGCAAAGGGTTTTTCTTCATCAATATTTTATTTATCTATTTATCTATTATTCCATTTATCTATTTATCTATATATATTTTTTTTTTTTTTTACTTTTGGTGAGGTGGGATTTGCGAGAAAAATGAAAGAGAGCCACACTATTATTGAGAATTCAAGAAAAGGAGGGAATGGAGTGAGAAAGATTGAGAACCACTAGACTATAGTGGCTAGAATTTTACACAAGAATATATAATCCATGCAATTTACGCACTGTATCCAGAAAGACCATCACTGAGGGACTTGTGTAATACAATTGTAAATGTAGTTAGAAAGGTATTTTCTGTTTTATATTTCGCCATCGCCTATTCAACAGCGCTTCTATACTAAAGAATAATATAGACAGATAGTGAGAGAGAAAGACAGTAGTGACTGTCAAGGAGGGAATATCAACTGGAAACTACCCCGTATGCCAAAGAATCTACTGCTACCTTTGACTGATGTGTGTTCTTGTGGTAGTTTCTTGCCATAAACTAGAAATCACTATCCAACTCCCTATCAGTTGCGACAACCCGTAGGGTTTTTTAGACCGATGTTTGGGTCGCCTCCCCGCCTGTCCAGGGCTGTCTGGCACCAACGCAGGAAGCCCGCAGCGGGTCCCGGGCATCAAACTCACGACCACTTGCTCGCGAGTTCGACACCGTATCCACGGGGCTATCGCACGGCCCTGCCATACCGAATTTTCTATTCGGTTTTATGTTGATGTTCACGTGCGTATAAATGTAAGGATGTGTGTGATTGTGTGGGTATACATGTATACACATTAATGTTGTACCAGCATTTATTTGTCACTGATGTTGAATTTCTTCTTTTATTTTATGGCTTGGTCGATTTTTTTTTTTTTATTATTAATTTTTTTTTTTTAGGGAATTTCAAAGTCAATGTTCTGTTCTTGTTTTATTTCTCTCTGTACACGTACCAATGATTTGCACTTCCAGAATAAAGGAACCAATGCGACCTGCAGACTCCCAGCACTTACATTTAACCCTGCAATACACGGAGGCACCCTTGTTGTAAGACGACTAAAATCGCGCAGTGATGACCAGAAAAAAAAAAATCTTAAGCTTGTTTCACACCTGTCGATTTTTCGCCGTGCGCCGTCCACGACACGACGTCGGGCTTTCAAATACCCATGAATGTCTATGGACGCTTTCATACGTGGACGTGGTCGTGATGTGTGAAAATATCTATAGACACCTATGGTTATTTGAGATTACGACGTCGTGTCGTAAACGGCGCATGGTGAAAAGTCGGTACGTGTGAAACGAGCTCAAGTCTTGAAGGGGTAAGAGAGGGTTTTTTGACTTAAAACACCTGAAGGTGTGAGGTTAAGTACTGAATCGGCCATGAATGACACTGCAATTCTGCGTTCTGCTCGGACTCGAAAATGGACTTAGACAATTAGTATGACACTACACCCTGTAATCAGCGACTTGTGACCTTCTAGACTTCTGTAAAATTTTACAACTTTTCTTCGCTAAAACCATGCACATCAACTATACAACGTACCATCCTCGGCCAGCGAACAGACGGATAAAACTAAATACACAATGACAAATATTTCTTTATGTCTGACCTTATATGTCTGTGGTTTATTTTTTGTCTTATCTATGCCACTCGTATTGATAACCCGTATGTTTTTATAACTTAAAAATCTATTGCCCACATTTGCGCACCTTTCTTTTCAGGAGTTTTTATGCCCTCACAGCCATTACTTTTAAACTGCTGAAGGTTTTGTGACTAAGATTTTTTCTCTTTTCCTCCTATTTCTGTCGTTGAATATTTCCCGGTGACGTACAGATACTTGTTATCTTCAATACAATGCATAACATACAGTAGAAGCTTATAAAGGAAATGAAAATATCTTTGGCCACTGCCAGGATTTCAATACTGTATGCTGCCACTTCCTTCCAGATTCATTCTCATATTTCCTTGTGAATGGAATAGAATCATGTAGTAAACGCTGAAACTATCGGTTCTTTTAAGAGAAGATAAGATAACTTTATGTATGGGGATGATAGGTGGTAATGGACATAGAACTGCTTAGTGTAGGCTTTATGGTCTCTTGAAGTTTCTTTTCATTCTTGTTCTTATATTTGACATTCCTTTTTTACGAGCTATCCATGCCTAAGTCTATGCCTTCATTCAGTATTCTGTAATCTGTGATCGGCGTATTTCTTAGGTTGTACCTACGACTCGTGTTCTTTATCCATTCCCAGCCTGTGTCCTCACCATCAGCCTCTCTCACTTGCCAACTCCCTTCAGGTGCACAATCCTCACCGCTATTACCTTTGTTTTTATCTACACAGTGTTCTTTTCTCTCCCCCAGCATAATAACTCCCTCAGCCTGCCTATCCACACTACCCTCTAATTGGTTTCCAATTTTCTTCTCCTTTATCGTAACCTCGAGGTTATGTATGGCAATAGGAACTGTACTCATCCTTGCTTCTCTCTGTCTATCTATCCGATCCGCTTCCTCATCTGAGCCTTGCTGGGTCCTTCCGACTCCCAGAGTTTTCCTGGTACCAGAATTCGATGTGACACCTTCGCGTGGATCAACATGAGCAGTGAGGGGCACCTTATCCACTCTCATATCTTCACCAGACGTACTCCCTGGAGAAGATACGGAGAATTAGTGCAAAGGTGTAGCAACAGCCGTGCATCGGGGAATGTGTCATGTGGTGTATCTGATCTTCTCAGTGCTGGCCGAGTGGT
>NC_134786.1:58569390-58579390 GCF_046742065.1 Oratosquilla oratoria
CTTGTCCGGGGCAGACACGTTCGATGTCGACCGCCACCACTTCGCACGAAGAGGATGGAGGCTTTCCAGGCACATTTGAAATTGATACCGGAGGCTTTGTGTAGCCTCGTGGGGTAACAGAAGTGTTACTGTCATGGTGGGCGAAAGGCTCCGCCGGTTTGCTGTGGTAAGGCAGCAACTCCTCGGGAACGACGTGGCCGTAGGGACCAAGAGGAATGAGCTCGGCGCTCGGCTGCCCTCGGTACTGTTCGCGGGACTTGGAAAAATCTCCTGAGGGTTGATATGGGTAGCGAGGAGGAGCGTGTAGCTGAGGTGCGGGTGGTTGTGGTGGTGGTGGTGGACGGGGTTCTTTAGGACTGGGTTTGTCCAGGGTTTGATTCCCTTCCTGCCGGATCTGCTGTTGAAGGTACGGTCGCTGACTAGGCACGGCTGTAGGTACTCGTTGGGGCTCGATCCATTGCACCGGGGTGTGAACCACTTCCTTCAGTTGTTCGGGAGGCCGAAGAGATGGACGGACCATGTCGGTCCTTGACTCCTGAGGGCGTAGGAGGACTCCGGGCTGGACGTGCGGGTTGCCGGGACAGGTAGTGACGAGTGTGTCGTGTGACCGCAGCCCGTGCGGCGGATGTACTGGCGCGGCTGCGTTTGTCTTGGCCTTTGTGGGCAGAGGATAAGAAGCATAGTGGGGGTCGCCGGTCTCAGCGCTGTGGCCTTGAGGTGAGCCGATATGGCCGTTAGGGAGGCGCGGGAAACGGGCTGCTACGTACTGCGGAGGGCCCGGGAGCGGAAACCGTCCTCTGTAGGCCGGTGCTGCCACCGTCACCGCCGCCGCAGTCACCGTCGCCGGTGCCGTCGCCGGCGGCGGCGGCGGCGGAGGGAAATCTGGGCCTCTTGGGTAATAGGCGTAATGGAGTGGATGAGGATGAAGTGGAGGACGTGGATGTCTCTCGGGCAAGGAGGACTGTGGGGGTAAGGTGAAGGAGGACGCGGGAGGCGGTAAGAAGCGCTGTCGGTAAGGGTAACGCAGTTCTGGAGAATTGGTCGCTGGAAGGCGGTGCTGAGTCGGATGCGGGGTATGGACACCCTCCCCTATGGTGTAATACCTCCTCCCGTCCGGCACAGCCCAGACGGCATGTGGATGGGGCCCCCGTGGCAGAGCCCCCTGAGGGATCCTCGCCTCTGGAGGCCGTACCTGCGCCCGGGGATCCATTATTTCGACATAGGTCGGCTCCGTCCTGAACTCACGAGACACTGACGTAACCACGACGGTAGGTGGACGGAAGGTCATGCCAGCCGAAACCTCCGGGGGAGCTGATGGGTACAGCCCTTGTGGCGCCGCGCCCTCCGAGACGCTGGTTTGTAAGTTGTCCTCCTCCACGCGGAGTTCTTCGTCGATCCCGATGAAGGAACACACCTGCGCCAAGAGATCCCCGCTCTCCCCTTCGGAGGTCAATGTGTCCTCTTGAGGAGGGGGAGGAGGAGGACCCTTGGAGTTTTCGATCACCTTCTTAGGGGATCCAGCCCTCGATTCCTCTATCACTCCTTCAGGAGTGGTGCTAGAAATAGTTTCTTTTTTGTTGCTGTTATTGTTCTTCCTGCTGCTGTTGTTGTTGTTGTTATTGTTGTTATTGTTGTTGATAATGATGCTTTCGTCGAGTTTCGGCCTCTTAGCGGCGGGTTCCGCGAACTCGCCGTCCACACTCCTGCTGGTGGACTTCATAATGTTCCTCCTCGTCTCCGGAGTGAAGGTTCAGGCCTCCTGAAACAGAGGAAAGAGTTATTCAATGGGCACCTGTCAATCCGACCACGGAAATAACTTCCACGGTTATTACAAAATTCATCACAATACACATTCCGCTTTGTGATCCCAAGTTATACAAAAGAGCGAGGAGACGACCCGTGGAGTAACGTCGTGCGCCAGGATACATGAATGTCAACTTAAAGTTGACGTTAATGTCGAGTGTTTCTAACAGAATTTAAACTATTAAACGTTTATTGGTGACGGATTTTTTTCTTCTGAAATTTGCATCGGGTTCTAGGTCTAGTAGGTTCTTGTGTGTAAGCTAGTTTTCGCGTAAACCTATTAATATACAGATTACCATTACCATTATACATTTGGCACTAACCAGAACAATGTATACAAGTGGACTAAACTCGGCAATCTATGCAGCAAAGGGTTAACTGCGATGGTTCAGTCGAGAGTTAATCAAGGATTTCATTCCGGAAGACGCCACAGATACGCACACACATTAAAATCATCATAGGAGAACAGAAAACTGAAGGTCGTAAGTAATATCATGTTTCATATCTTCAGATTTTTCCTGAGGATGTAATACACGAAAATACTTACGGTCTTCATTTTCTCTTTTCTTTGGTAATTTTCCATCCACTTTTGCACGGTGATATCAGTTGCCACCAGCTCTCCAGCCCTCCAGATCCCCACCATACCATCTCCACCCCACCCGCTCCTTCACTCCACCCTAACCTCCACCCTACCCCTTCCTTCACTTCAAACCCAACCCCACCCACCTATATATGTATGTATGTAATATGTATATGTATATATATATATATATGTGTGTGTGTGTGTGTGTGTGTGTGTGTGTGTGTGTGTGTGTGTGTGTGTGTGTGTGTGTGTGTGTGTGTGTGTGTGTGTGTGTGTGTGTGTGTGTGTGTGTGTGTGAGAGAGAGAGAGAGAGAGAGATTCCTGTTTGAATGTGTTTGAGATGAAGCACCTGAGAAGCATGATAGGGATTACTAGGCTGAATAGAGTGAAAAACGAGGAGGTGAGGAGGAGAACGGGGATACAAAGGGAGTTGGGAGATAGGGTTGATGAAAGAGTATTGGGATAGTTTGGACACATTGAGAAAATGAGTGAAGAAAGATTAGTAAAAGAGGTGTGGAAGGCAGAGGTGGAAAGAATGAACATGAGTAGGCGACCAAGAATGATGGGTGG
Organism: Oratosquilla oratoria; assembly: GCF_046742065.1. Lineage (NCBI taxonomy): Eukaryota > Metazoa > Arthropoda > Malacostraca > Stomatopoda > Squillidae > Oratosquilla > Oratosquilla oratoria. The sequence continues at coordinate 58,572,347 of NC_134786.1, forward strand.
ATGGGGTAAAAGAGGCATTGGGAAAGAGGGGAATGTCTGTTGAGGAAGGAAGGGAGAAGGTAGTAGATAGGGGTGAATGGAAAATGGTTGTGTATGGATGATGCTGTGATTCATGACAGGGAGTGTGTAGGAGATGGGGGTGAGGAAGTATGTGTGAATGATATTTTAACGCAGCTCGAAGGGATTTCTACCCGTCTTCTCTTTTTCTGCATGAAGCGGCCTTGATGTGGGTGTGCTGTGTCTTGTTGCACTCCTTCTGACCCAGGGCAGTGGGCGAGATGCCCTGGGTCAGAAACAATGCAGCAAGACACAGCACATTCACAGCAAGGCCGCTTCACTTAATCGGCGACCCTCTTTCTCCGTCCTCTCATCCAAAACAAGAAAAGACGGGGAGAAATCCCTACCCTCCATCCCCCACCCCTTCCTTTCATTGCATCACAGTATCATCTATACCAGTGGTTCTTAACCTGTGGGGAATTCCCCACTGGTGGGGAATGGCGGAGTTGCCAAGTGGGGAATGACCGGTTGGACAGAAGAACCACTGTCTTTTTTTTTTTTTTTAATCGATGTGTTTTTGTTTCTTTTTGTTTGTTTCTGGTGTCTTCTTGTTGTCACATTTCGTGAATTTGTTTCCACCCACAAATAATCGATAGTGCTTCAAAATTTAATACATTACATCCAAATGTTGACTTACTCTACAAATCACAGCCATTTACAGACTGTTTTAATAACAAAAACAACCAATATATGAGGTATTGTAAGTCATGTTTGGGTAAAAGTGACAACACTGTATATTTACGTACTAAACACTGCATGGGTTAAAATCGAATTTGTCAAAGACCGATGCTGTGGTGGGAAATGGAGAGTTGGCTCACTAAAAAGTGGGGAATTGGAGAAAAAAGGTTAAGAACCCCTGATCTATACAGTCATTTTCCACTTTCCCCTATCTTCTGCTTTCCCACCTCCTTGTCCCCTCTTGCTCAACGCCCCTTTGACACCATCCATTAACCTCATCCTTTGTCGTCCCCTCAGTTTCACATGCCCCACCTCTGCCTTCCACACCTCTTTTACCAATCTTTCTTCACTTTTTCTTTCCATGTGTCCAAACCATCCCAATACTATTTCATCGGCCCTATCTGCCATCTCCTTTTCCACCCCAGCTCTCCTCACCTCCTCGTTTCTCACTATCCAAACTTGTAACCCCTATCACACTTCTCAGACATTTCATTTCAAACACATCTAAACTTTTCTGCTCTGCCTCTTAAATCCCAAGTCTTTGCCCACATACAAAGCCGTCGGCGCAATCACCCTTTCATATAGTCTCCTCTTTGTTTCCATTCCCAGGTGCCTATTTCTCATGAAACTTTTTAATCCCCCAAGGCATGTACTTGCTTCTATCAGTCTATAATCTACTTTCACTGCCACTCCGCCCTTACCTGCCATATGTAACCTCCAAATACCTAAAGCTTTCCACCCCCTCCAGCCTCTCTCCTTTAAGACTTACTTCCAACTCGCTGCCATCCTCTCCTCTTGTAGATCTCATCACCTTGCTTTTACACACATTAACCTTCAACTTTCTCCCATCGCATATCTTCCCATACTCCGTCACTAACCTCTTAATCCTTCCTCTGTTTATTTGTTTGCGTGTGTGTGTGTGTGTGTGTGTGTGTGTGTGTGTGTGTGTGTGTGTGTGTGTGTGTGTGTGTGTGTGTGTGTGTGTGTGTGTGTGTGCGCGTGCGTGCACAGGGCAAAGGTGATGTATTCTGCCGAAACTACACGCCTACTGGTGGGCTTTTTATCAAAATAAATGTATATACACCTGGCCGAGATCGTGCATGATTGGACATTATGACTAGGAATGGACAGGAAGGAGGACCCGGGCTTACGATGTAAACCTTTTTTTCAGAATTCCTTTTTCTTTTCTTTTTTTCTTTCTTTTTTTCTTTTCTCTTCTTCTTCTTCTTCTTTTTCTTCTTCTTCTTTTATTTTTATTTTATTTTCTTTTATTATTTTGTATAGTCAAACCTTGCTCTAACGAAGATATGGCTCCAAACAAAGACCCCAGGCAGAATCTTGCCGTAGAGCACCCTGTGTCCAAATTCCACCACTGATACACGAGAGGATGAAGTGGGAGGGGAGGTGGTAGGGTGAAGGGAAAAAAACTATCGACCTGTTGCAAATATCTCGTTTCGCCATACCACCAGTAGATGGAAGCACCAACTTCCTGCAATAACAAAAACGTTTAGCAGACAACTCTCCCAACTCCACCCCCGACTTCCGCGGAACTTGCCCGCTGTCCTTTACACATTCCCAAGAACAAAGTACTTTGAGCGTCGGGTCGAGGTCCATCTTGACTACGGAAATTTCCTTTTTGTAAACAGAAGCACGTGCGACTGACTTGGTGCACCTTGATAGTGCCTCGAATATACCCATGCTTCACTAGTCGAGGATTTTCATGGCTCTAGATAAGTTTCTAAAGTATATTTATATAACAGAATTGTGGTTCATGTGTTAAGCACAGTAATCCCGATAAAGTGATTAGTTGATTAATTAAGCTGATTCTAATTTTCCCCAAGAGAGGTGATTTTCTTCAGTCTCAATCAAGGAAACTGCTCGAAAGCCTACGATCAACGAGTTCGTCATCACTGATCTAACTTTGATCAAATTCAGTTAATTTGATACTGAAATTATGCGATCCCTCCTGCCTGAACACCTGCGTGCGGGAAACACCTGTGCAGCTGTCGGATTTTCGTGTTTGAAAATACACATTTATTTGTTTGTTTATATATTTAGTCATTCATTTACTGACGAAACACTGTTGTGTCCGTTTGCTGTCCCAGGTCCCTCTTGCTGGAGACCCACGGCTTCCGTGTGGTCGGATTGAATCACAAATCGCTCAAGAGAAGGAGATGTTGTTGTTATCTGGGTACGACTAGAGTGGACGAGGAACAGCAGAAACGAGTGGGGAGGAAAAGGAGAACCAGTACCTCCTCTCGCAGAAGGTGTCCTGCCCACACTGCAGCGAGGCGAAGATCGGATTTACCAGCCATCTTAGCACACACAACCCCTAGTGGTGATTAATATGTATAGATATCATGAACATTTTTACCAGAAGTCGTGGTCGTCTTTGCCTGCGAAGGACAAACAACAAAACTAGAGTAGGGCAAGCTGTTCCGTCTTCTGAGGCAGTTTGCTTCTTTAGCCAAGCCTATTCTGTGTTGGTGGCCAGAGAGCAGTTGTACTGTTGTGGTTCTTGATTTTCATGGGAGCGATTTCCCTGAAGAACTAAAGTCTAGGAGGGTTTGGTTAAGGTGTTTGAAGTCTTTATTTCGGGATCTCAATATGTATGACTTTTTGTATGGTTGTCTTACGTGCTCAAAGTTAGATAATTGCAAAAATGTTGTCGTCTTCAATTCCACTTCTTACAGAAAATCTGCTCCTCAAACACACACACACACACACACACACACACACACACACACACACACACACACACACACACACACACACACACATACACACACATACACACATACACAAAAATAAATCATACGAAAATAGGCCAAAACATATGAATATGTTTTCCCTAAAAAAGCGTAGGCTTAGAAGTAACTTGATACAGGACTTTAAGATTCTAAAGGGAATTGACATCGAAAGTGATAAAATTGTCACACTGAATGAGAATCTGACAAGAAATAATGGTCTCAAACTGTCAGGAAATAGATTTAATTAAGAAGTGCGTAGAAACAGCTTCGCCAACCGTGTAGTTAATGAATGGAATAAACTTCATGCAGAGGCAGTGCAATGAAGTTCAGTTCGAAGCTTTAAGATTCGTTTAGATAAGCACCTAAGCAAGATGCTGTAATGCCTGCCATTTATTTTATATTGTTTATTTGTTTGTTATTATTTGTCTGTGTTTATTATTTGCTTGCTTTTCGTTTATCATTAGTTATCTGATAGTGTGGGTGCCATCTTTGTCGCCGCTCATTAGATAGAATCCAAAGAGCGGCGACAAAGATGGCACCCACACTATCAAATTTGACATATGAACAAAGATTGGAGAAATTACAGCTGTCAACATAGGAGCACAGAAGGGAAAGAGGCGACTTGTTGACCATCTTCAGAATTATGAAAGGGATGAAAGTTCTCGATAGAGATGACCTATTGAAATGGAACAAGAGAGAAACAATAGGACACGATAAGAAGCTAAAGAAAGACAGTTACAGAAGAGACCTGAAAAAGAACAGTTTCCCGCACAGAGTGATCGATGTCTGGAACAAAATAAACAGTGAAACAGTGAATGCCAGAACTATACACGAGTTCAAGAATAAACTGGACGTGGAGAGATACGAAAACGGGTCACAATGAGCATAGCTCCCGTCCCATAAAATACAACTAGGTAAATACACACACTCACACACATACACATACGCACCCACACACGCACGCACACACACACACACACACACACACACACACACAAACAAACAAACACATATATTTTCTTTCAGCAGCATTTGGCTCCACGTTCTGTTCCGCACGCGAGGATAACAAATAATATATGAATACATGCATGTATGCAAGTTTGATGTGGCACTGGTACGGTGTCATAAACAGTCGGGATCGATCGATAGTCGATTGTAAAATTCATGAAGCCAAGTTGTCGGGCGCCTTGGACACAGCCAGTGGTCGACCCGCTGTTGAGGCGACGGGCCGCCGCCCAGACACACACATCTGTCTTTTGTATTTTATTCATTTTTCTTCTTCTTCTTCTTCTTCTTCTTCAAAACAAAACCTGGCTCTTCTAAGGGACCAACACCTGCCCCATCCTCCTCACCCACCAACCACGGCTGTGGGTCCGCCGCCATATTTTTTTTCTTATGTATATATCATTACTGACAACGTCCCGTGTATACTTTGTGTTGAAAGAAATGTGCTTACGGCAGAACACAAAAGCTTGGTGACTATTTCCATGGTTATCAATGTCCCCTTAAACCATTTATGTTGCTGAGTATTTTTGTTTTCTATGTCGTATATAGACTGGACATTATTTTCTTGTATAGAAAATTCATGTGAAATGTAACAACATACATTATATTTGTACTGTGGACAAAAGTAGTCCCAGCGACCAGAAGGCCCTCTTTGAATGAATGATATTGTCTAATGTTGGCTCGTGTCGCTAGGTATTCAAAGGACAACATAAACCCTTTAAACCTTCATCCACAAATTCCCAAATGCTGGTCATACGACAAGAAAAAAGGTCATTTTTTGATTAACCCCCCAAAAAATAAATATGACAAAGGACCTTCAATCGTCAGTCGAGACCGTTTTTAACCATCTAGCTGGATGACATTGTCCGTCCTTAGCCAGTATAAAGTCTTTCAAACGGGGTCTTCAAGAGTTAGGTCAAGCTAGACCTTAGCGGCACACTACATGTTCAGTCGAATACCGTTGCGTCCGTCGTGCTATCTTCGAAGTTTGTCAGCAGTTACTCCGCCCTTTGGCCATCAGGTTGTGCAAACAGTACTTATGCTATAATGTGACCCCCAGCAATTTGATGCATTTTGCAAGGACTGCAATCGATCAATGCGCAACATTTATATCACAATGGCGAATTCCGCACCCAGGATCGTCGCGAATTAGGCGCGATTGGCGCGAATTCCGAGCGGGATCCGCGAAAACCGAGGCGGGATCTGCGAATTCCGAGGTAGGATCCGCGAATGCCGAAGCCAAATGGGCCTCCGGGCGACACAATAACAGGAAACTAAGGAACAGAAGAAGAATGTGCGGATCGCAAGTAAGTTTGATGGATGAAGGTCTGATATTGATACATATGTCGTAAATCTCTTGGTCCTTTCGGACATCTCTCTTTCGGTTTAACAAAAATTTATGTTGTTTTTTTTCACAAAAGCTGATATTCTACATACGTTCCTTCTCCTCCTATAAAATTTGTATGGTCTGTATGTTCATATCTTCAGTTCTACTCTCTTCATTACTTCACTACTCTTCACTTCACGCTACGGAAATAAAAATTAGGTTGATAACTGGTGAAAAAAGCCACAGAAAGTTTGAATTAAGAGAGGTTATGACCACCCATTTGCTGCCGAAGTGCAGATTTTTTTGGAAACCTTGTTTAAAGACTTCCTTTGACGTTTAGTGCTAAATGATCACAACTATTTCTAAGATACAATTGGAGAATCACGAATAATAACTGCAAGGAAAAGTGTTGAGAAGAATATCCAATTATTGGGATAAGATGTCGGTAGCAATTAGCGCTTGAAAGTCCACAGAACTGTCAAGAATCTTCTCTTTCACAGAGGAGGAAATAATTAAACTGAGAAAAACAACTAAGAAATCAAAACTCAAAACTAATGTCTGGAGAAATCTTAATTAAAGCAGAATGAGCAGAAAACTGAAATAACGAACGAAAAGACTGGCGTTAAGGTGACAAAAGCAACTGTTGCGGAAGAATGTGCTAACCTGGTCAAAAGATGTGCGGAAATTCATCTCAGCAAAAAGTGGTGTGTTCTGGTTGCTGCAATGAACGGCACCACCACAAGAAGGATATTCAAAAATATCAAATAAAGATAACGACATGATAAATAGTGATACGTTCTATATGAATATAACAAATATGCAAAGGCATTACGTATCTGACAGAATAGAGTTTACATGAATCCATGGCGTTTATTTTATAACGATTTAATGAATGAGACAGCAAAATCTGAATCGTAAATAAGACACTAAGTAGTACATGATGAATCATTATCAGCGAAATGCAAATACACTGATAATAATCAATACTTGTGAAATTGGGGCAGTAGCGAAGTAGTAAAACGAAGCAACAGTGCCCTTGCGGGAAGGGTGGAAAATATACGCCAAGACTGACAGCTGAATCCATTAGTCTGCCTTTACCTACTTAAATGGTTATGATCCAGTGTCCATGAAATGCATAAAGAGAACAATCGTTTGCTCTCCCCCCTCTCTCTCCACCTCTCCACCTCTCCACCTCTCTCTCTCTCTCTCTCTCTCTCTCTCTCTCTC
>NC_134786.1:58584390-58591890 GCF_046742065.1 Oratosquilla oratoria
GGCGTACTGGTGTACCAAGTCTTGCCTGTACCACGGAAATTTATGTTTCCTATTCTTCCTTTTTCAAGTGCATAATGAATTCGTAAATGTTTGGGTATGACTTTCCAATACTTTTGTCGAGTTTCGAATGTCACCCCTCCACCATGTTGTTCATCCTTAAGGTGTCATTGTTGACGTTCCATAGACCTCTCAAGAAGGAGTCATCCAGCCAAGTGCCTTTGTAGTACGAGAACAGCTCACGGAGCGCCGGCGTATTGATGAAGTTGAGGCCCAGATTCGTTCGTGGTAAGAATACCAGGGCCATGAGTGTTTTGACGGCATCCTTCACATGAGGTTGCTGACTGAAGGCCCAGACTAGACCAAAATCCTGCACTTTAGTCCAGAGGGCGCTGCAGTGGTTCTGTTTTTTTTTTTTTTTTTTTTTTTTTTTTTTTTTTTTTTTTTTTTTTTTTTTTTTTTTTTTTTTTTTTTTTTTTTTTTTTGAGAAAATAAAGATTCAGAGGTACGTTCTTCGAATTTACTGTCAATGAAGGATCATTATATATCTGTGTTGCATAGATGTAGAAGACAAATAACTTAGATCCAACAAAATGAGGCAAAACATTGGTAATAAATGTATCTTCACGCACCCGCACTGATGTTCCATTGAGTGCTCTTATTCACTTTAAGAACATAAGAATGAAGGAGACTGCAAGAGACCATAAGGCCTACACTAAGCAGTTCCATGTCCATTACCACCTGTCATCCCCATCCATAAAGTTGTCTAACTGTTTCTTAAAACAACTGATAGTTTCAGCGCTCACTACATGGTTACTAAATATATTCCATTCGTTGACCACCCTATTAGTAAACCAATTCTTGCCTATTTCCTTCTTAAATCTAAAATTGTCCAGTTTAAATCCATTACTACGAGTCCTGCCCTGTTGTCTTAATATGATAATCATGTTTGTGTCACCCTTGTTAAAGCCTTTGATACACTTAAACACCTCCATTGGATCACCTCGCAATCTGCGTCTATTCAGAGAGTGTAAGTTAAGGTGCCTAAGCCTCTCTTCGTAAGGTAAATTTATGAGCCCATGTATCATTTTAGTCATTCTCCTCTGTACTGATTCTAGTGAATTGATGTCCATTCTATTAGACGGAGACAAAAAATGTACCGCATAGTCAAGGATGGGTCTAACACTAGATAGAATTTGATAATTACCTCTGCACTTTTATTCGTAACCGTCCTAGCAATGAAACCTAATGCTCTGTTTGCTTTATCCCTGGCGCTAGTGCACTGTTCCCTGGATTTAAGGTCAGGACTCACTAGAACTCCCAAGTTTCTCTCGCACTCAGTTTTCTCTAAAAACGTGTTATCTATGCTATACCTATTTTTGGGGTTGTGTAGTCCTACGTTCAATACACTGCACTTTCAGATATTGAAGTTTATTCGCAATTTCACCGACCATGTGAACAATTTGTTAAGATCATCTTGCAGAATCTCGGCGTCGTCTCCTGGCCTAATTAGGCGTCCTATTTTAGTGTCGTCTGCAAACTTACTAACATCACTATTTATCCCATCGTCTAAGTCATTTATGTACAGCTGCACAGAAAACTATCGTTAGTAAATCACGCTAATCATTTTGACACAAAACAACGAAACTATTTGAGACAAGTTGAAGTCTCCATCGGAAATAAGATTATCATGTCATAGTGAATCCATATGAACTCCGGAACTATTATTCGATTCATATTCATTCAGAAGGAATTCGAACAATTCGAACCCCAGAAATACCAACCCTTCGGTATCATAAGGTTATGTTCATTAGCGAATGTTTCGACACCCCTACTAACGATAGTTTTCTGTGTAGCTGTACATAATGAACAACAAGGGACCCAAAACCGAGCCCTCGGGGACCCCACTAGAAACACTCCCCCACCTTGTGACCCACTGTTTTCTGTCACTGATCCAAGCTCTGACCAATTCTAACACTTATCTTCCTATGCCATGGGCTTTGTGTTATTTAGTAGTCTCTGGCGGGGTACCTTGTCGAACGCTTTGCGTCAAGGGAAATAACATCGTAACTATCATTGTTATCTGACGCCTTTTATACTTTAGTGTAAAAGGATAGAAGATTAGTCACACATGACTTACCCTTGGAGAAATCAGGCTGTGTGTCACGAATCAAATCATGTCTCTTGATGTTTTCTCTAAGTCTATTAACCATATAAAGATTCAAACATTTTACCTATAACTGATGTCAAACTGATTGGCCTATAGTTGGCACTAGTTACATATAAACGATTTATCTCCCTTTTTGAAAACAGTAACAACGTTTGCCTGCCCCCAAGCAATAGGCACAAAACTTGTGTCTACCGGCTTATCAAACATTTCTGTTAACTGGTAGCAAATTTCAAATCAACACTCTTCAAGCACTCTCAGAAATTTTTCGTCTGGACCCAGGGATTTTGTAGCTTTAAGTCTTTTAATCTCCTTGATTACTTCTACCTTACTAATTCTGATATTAGATAGTCTACTTTTTTCATCCCCACTGAAAATCGGATCGCAGTCAGGTACCTTATCTAACCTCTCCTTAGTAAATACCGAGAGAAAATGTTTGTTAAACGCCTCATTCTTTTTTCCCTCCGATTCTATCATGACATTTTCGTCATTTTGAATTAGGCCTATCCTTTCCTTATTTCTTATTCTGTAGAGATGAAAGAAGCCTTTTTGGTTGGATCTCGCTTGTCTGGCAACCTTAATTTCATACTTACGTTTCGTTTCGCGCGTATTCTTTTTAACTAATCTTATCATATCGTTATATTTGGATCTAAGGTGTGTTTCCCCGTTTTTTATTCTTACATAAAGTCCTCTTTCCATTCTGATTTCATGTTTCAGCCTGTCCGTCATCCATTTGGGAGTATTACTGTTCTTACGTATTGACTTGAAGGGAATAGATTTATTTTGTGCATTTAGAATTAAATCTGTTAGGTTACTATACATTTCATCCAAATCGTTGACTGGGCTGTTGACCCCACACCCGCAAGTGACCTGACCCAAGGTACGCATACCCTCCGTGGCCCGACCCCTGACCGAGCTAATGACGTCCAGAGAAAGAGAGTAAAGAATTTTGATTCTCCAATTTCAAAATGGCAGCGTTTTCTCTAAGACACAGGCCTTCACTGGTATTGTCACATTAATTTAGAAAATAGACCTAAAAAATTTATCAGACTGACTGGATTTCAAAAAATCACCAAATTAAGCACGTCAACTTATAAAATTTGCTCTAACTCGTTCTTTCACCGATACAATTTTGTATACAACCGAACTAACCCCCCCTCCCCCACCTCCCAAACAGCGAATACCACAGTCGTCCATTTGGACCCTCTTGTTAGCATGGCCTCCATGCCGGTCGTCTGTATGGGCGTTGTCCAACCGCGGCCATCTGTCTGGGAGTCGTCCAACTCTGGTCGTCTAACAGGGATGCCACCATTTAGTCACCTGGTTAATTGTGATAATATAAAGAACTGTATTCTTTAAAGAATGGCTAATGAGTAGGTGACTGAATGAACGGGTGGTAAAAATGGAGGAATAAATGACCATATGACTAAATGAAATGTGACTAACTGACAGGACCCCGCTAAAGAAATGTCCAACAACTTCCATCGTGCAGGTCGCCAGCAACCTTACTGAAATAGTATTCGAGACAAAATAATTGTGTAATGGCTTCATTTGTCGACTCACGTCTAATTACAAGACGAAGCGGCCACCTAGCTTCTAGTATGCTAATTTGTCTCCAACGTTGAATACATTTCTGTTATACACCAAGAAACGAGCATGTCCCACTTAATAGGTCGAGTATCAATCTGAGCTGAATATCAATTAAAGGAATATTGGCCAGTAAAAATGCAGCACAGAGCCCACACGCGGCGCACGCTCTCACCTAAATACTCATTCGTTTTTCTACCGATGGTCGAGGGACATCAATCTATTTTCAATTATTATTTGATCTTCGTTTCATGACCTCTGTTCACCAGTAGATTCCAAGCCAGTTTTTTTTATTCATGAAGAATCATTATCTTGCTTGAATTACTAGAATTAACCAAATGAGCCAAGAGTCACATTGGGTCATGGGAGTGTCAATAAAGTGTATATATATATGTATATATATTTATATATATATATATATATATGTATATATATATATATATATATATATGTGTGTGTGTGTGTGTGTGTGTGTTTGTGTGTGTGTGTGTGTGTGTGTGTGTGTGTGTGTGTGTGTGTGTGTGTGTGTGTGTGTGTGTGTGTGTGTGTGTGTGTGTGTGTGTGTGTCTGTGACTATATTTATATATATATATATATATATATATATATATATATATATATATATATATATATATATTTCATTAAAGTGAATGGCAAGCTTGTTATGACAAAGCTTCTTGTCGTATTTTTCTCTCTTTCTTAGAGTAATTTTGCCCTCTGTAGGCAGTAACCTTAATATATCTCCATACGTCATGCTGTGGAATAGCAAACATAATTTAAAGCTAGAACGCGTTTTCACACCTCTTGGTGCTTCCTCAGTGGGAGGTAAGATTGTAATGGCTAGGCTGGTGTGTGTGGATTATATATGGTACAGGCTGTGGGATTTTGTCTGGTCGTCGATGTGGGATTTTGTCTGGACGTCATTGGTTGGCGTCGCCAGAGCTCCGTGTCGTCCTGTAGGTTGTAGGGTGGCGTGTATCTGTGTCCTTTGTCTCGAGGACTTAAAAATCCTACTAAGTATGAGAAGATTATCCCCCAATGAAAACGAGATAAAGAACACAGGTACACGACACCCTCCAATCTTCAGGACGACACGGAACTCCGGCGACGTCAACCAATGACGTCCAGACAAAATCCCACATCGACGACCAGACAAAATCCCACAGCCTGTACCATATATAATCCACACACACCAGCCTAGCCTTTAGATTCTTACCTGCCACTGAGGAACCACGAAGATGTGTGAAAACGCTTTCTAGTTTTAAATTATGTTTGCTATTCCACAGCATGACATACGGAGATATATTGAGGTTACTGCCTAGAGAAGGCAAGATTACTCTAAGAAAGAGAGAAAAATATGACAAGAAGCTTTGCCATAACAAGCTTGCCATTCACTTTAATGAAGTATGCATGAGGGAAAACCTTCTGCCCATATACACTATGGATATATATATATATATATATATATATATATATATATATATATATATATATATATATATATATATATATATATATATATATATATATATAAAATAAAACCACAACCTGAGCAGAATAAAATAAAACGGTAAATCTATATATTTCGACTGTAAGCTACAGTCCTCCTCAGTAGTACAAAAGAAGAGGGTACTATAATTATATGACACTCTCTTACAAAAAGAGGGACAGGGAAGGACTAAAGGACGCCTATTTTTACTCGAATGGTGACCTAGGAGTCATGCGGTGTGGGGTCAGGTGGAGAATGCCTGTTGACGATGTTGGTGATCAGAAGTCTTGATACTATGTCCAGGGACAACTGCCCATTTGAAATGTTCATATTGAGAATATATTCTATGGTAGAATCCATATTTATACAATACAAGCAACGGGCTACGCCCGACCCCGCTTCGCGATGACTCGGCACTTCGGGCGAGCTTGCTTCGCTCGCAGGGGCTCCGCAGGAGTTTCCAGAGTGCATTCCAGAGGCTCCGCAAATGCTCCCCTTGAAGTTCCAGGGGTTCTTAAGGGACTCAGCAGGAGTTCCAAGAGGGTTCCACAAGGAATCCCCACAGGGAATCCCCACAGGGATTCTCAGAAGTTCCCCAGAGACTATCCAAGGGCTCCCAAGGGGCTCCACAGGCGTTTCCAAAGGCTTCCCCGGGGGTTCGCAGACGTCCCGCTCTCAACCAACCAGTCGTCTCCGTTCCCGTGACGTCACCGCTCTCGGCCAATCAGTCGTCTCCGTTGCCGTCACGTCACCACACTCTCAGCCAATTAGGGTCCGGAGTGGACATGCCCCCCAGGGGGATTTCCGGTTTCCGGTCCAATTTAGATCGATATCAACTGGAATTATTTTATTAGTATACAAGCCGCGGACTTCGCCTACGGCCGCAGCTTTCCGCGCTCTAATCCCTCGTTTTCCCCTTTGGCCTCGGCCTCGGGGCGGAACCCCAACACGGAATCCCCAGCACGAAGAAGAACGCGAAGAAGAACGCGAGGAAGAAGAACGCGAAGAAGAACACGAAGTAGAATGTGAAGAAAAACGCCAAGAAGAACGCGAAGAAGAACGCGAGGAAGAAGAACGCGAGGAAGAAGAACGCAAAGAAGAACGCGAAGAAGAAGAACACGAAGAAGAACGCGAAGAAGAATGCGAAGAAGAACGCGAAGAAAAACGCGAAGAAGAAAGCGAGGAAGAAGAAGAAGAAGAAGAAGAAGAAGAAGAAGAAGAAGAAGAAGAAGAAGAAGAAGAAGAAGAAGAAGAGCGCGAAGAAGAAGAAGAAGAAGAAGAAGAAGAAGAAGAAGAAGAAGAAGAAGAAGAAGAAGAAGAAGAAGAAGAAGAAGAAGAAGAAGAAAAAGAATACCACCTGACCCCGACTTACCCAAGCGCTTTTTCAAGAATATTTTTAGGACAAAGTGTCACCGTAATACCACACGTCCCCGACTTCCACAGCGTTTTTTAGAAGAATATTTTTATTTAGACTTAGACAAGCAGCGGCTTCGCCGCACCTGCCTTCGGCAGGTTCCTTGGCCTGCGGCGCTGCTCACTTTACTGGGCTCCGCCCACTTATTTGAATAAGGACGTGGAAAATAAAGACATGATAGATTTATTAGATAATTTTATTGTTAACGTTTACTACTTGTACGACTTCTCTTTGGTGATATCTCGTGTTCGCCCTCCGCTACCGTTTTTGACCATTTTGGTTATCTGTCTCCGTCGTCACTTTCTCCGTCACTCAATCTCTTGATTATCTGGAAAATTTCCTTCAACTGCTCTCTGAATTTTTCACTATCCTCGCCAAGCTTTTTCTGATTTTTGGCAACCTCGCCAAGTTTATCATGTGTATCCTTGGTATCCGAGGAATCTTCCGTTGCCTTTATCTAGTCTTTTCCTCCTCAGCTAGTCGCTTCTCTCTCTGCACGTTTCTGGAGTTTTTTGTTGTTTTTTTTCTGTCGAAGGAAATTTTTGGAGGCACATTTTTTGTTCTTGTTGTCTCGAGGTCGACGGAATGTTCTGTTCTTTATTTTCGGTTTTCGTTTCCTTTTTCTGTTTCACCGCATCTTTTACATTCTGTGTACTGCGTATTTATTGCGAACGGTAATTTTCCTTGACTTCTTGTAAATCTTATCCAATATATACATCTGGTAATTTCTATGGTCGGATAACGCACCGTTGTTCACAAAGCTCTTGTATCCCTGTGAGCTTTTCCGAGTCTTCTTCTGTTATTTCATCCTGTGAACACTCCAAACTGTCAAATAGTTCGTCGCCG
>NC_134786.1:58599390-58604390 GCF_046742065.1 Oratosquilla oratoria
TAAAGTTATTTCAACCCTGGGTGGCCACTGAACTCGGACCGCTGGATTAGCGGTCGCGAACTGTACCACTGCAACATCGAGCCGTGTGTGTGTGTGTGTGTGTGTGTGTGTGTGTGTGTGTGTGTGTGTGTGTGTGTGTGTGTGTGTGTGTGTGTGTGTGTGTGTGTGTGTGTGTGTGTGTGTGTGTGTGTGTGTGTGTGTGTGCGCGCGCAGCGTGGCAAGGAGCAGACATGTTTGGAGCGCTCTGTGTTTAAAGAATTATGATATTCAGCGTCCTTCAAACGTGACACTGAATCACCACAATTAATTCTGAGATATCGCTGGAAAACAGTGAGTAATAACTATAAAGAAAACCATAAAAGATATTCAGTTTTTGTGATGAAATCTCGATAGCAAAACGTGTTTAAAAATGCTTGTAAATGTCGAGATTCTATTTTCTACAGAGAAAGAAGAGAGGAAACCCAGAAATCAAACCAGCGCGCGGAAATCCATGCGGCCTCGGCGCTTTGTAGCTCCTAAGACACGGATTTTCGACCTCTTGCTCAAGAATACCATTCTGCTCTACAATGGGCTTGCAGTGCCCTTTTGTATAGGTAAGATGTTCTTAAAGTGAAGACTCAATACCCCCAGGCTTTACCGAAACCGGTTCTTGGGAATATGTAAATATGCATCCTGAGGAAAAATTAAATCAATACTTTTGTATAAAAATAATACCTTATTTGTTTGATTAATGAAAATAGAAATAAGAAGAGTCCAGTTCATAGCCGTCCTGCCTTCTTATTCTTAACAGCCAATCAAAGTTAAAAGTCGGAAGCAGTAGGCTGATATTGGAGATGAACTTTGGGGTATCAGGGCTGCAAAATATAAATAAATGAATAAATAAATAAATAAACATTGGCTTTAGTCACTGTTGTCTTCAAGAGCGCCAAATATTTGCAGACCTAACCGACAAAGAGCTCAAGTTCGCAATGGATGATTTCTCGTAAGTTATAATGAATACCCGAGATATACATGTTTTACGTTCTTAATCTCTTGTGCAAGTAAAGGCTTTGTTACAAAAAAAATCCTACTACTGCTTTGTAATATCTAGAAGTGTGCAAAAAAAAACAGAAAGTCGATTTCGTCAGTTATTGGGAATTGCTGCCGGAACGCAATCTTCACTCAACGAAGAAAAAGAAGGCTGATCGGTTTTGACCTCTCCAGCCCCTCCTCTCTTCAGCCTTTCTCAAGTTTCTGCTTGACCACCATTGTCATATTCTCCCCGAGGTTATCTCTGAAATGCTCGAGCATATATAAACGCGATTTCCTCAGAACGACACTGTACACTGAGGAACCCCCATCCATGGATTTTGGCAATGAACTTTAGAATATCGGCGCAATAGGAAATCGATTTTATATGTAGACTTCCCAGCGGCGGAGGTGGAGGTGAGGGGGAAGGGGGAGGGGCGTAGTTCAGCGGCTACACCTCGCCTGCCATACAGCACCCTGGAGGTGGTAGGGTTTTTTTTTTTTTTTTTTTTGCAAGAATCCACTTAAGACAGTGGTTCTTAAAGATTTTTTAACCCCGATACCACAAAGCTCAACTATAGGTCAACCTGATGCCCCCTTTCCAATATTACATTACTTCTCCCGACTTTTAACTTTTGATGGATTGTAAAAGAGAGAGAGAGAGAGAGAGAGAGAGAGAGAGAGAGAGAGAGAGAGAGACAGAGAGAGAGAGACGAAACCTTGAAGCTGGGGGGTACGAGACATGATAGCCAGTGCAATGGTGCTGTATATTTACAATGAGAAAGCAAAACAAGGTTTGTATCATTAATCCTTTTCATATGTTTGCAATGTATTTGTATTGGATGGAGGTACGAGAACATTTTCTGAGATATCAAGGGGTACTAAGGGCGCTGAAAAAGGTTAAGAACCACTGCAGGTATTGAGACCCTACTTTAAGAACGCCTGACTTGTGGGCGCAAAATGCTGATGGGAGGCACTGCGATCTCTAGGTCTCTAATGAGTGACGCGATAAAACCGCACTTGATTCTGAGCCCTTTTTTTTTTTTTTTTTTTTTTTTTTTTTTTTTTTTTTTTTTTTTTTTTTTTTTTTTTTTTTTTTTTTTTTTTTTTTTTTTTTTTTTTTTTTTTTAGAATCCCTCCCGTGCAGAGTGGAAGGGTCTTCCTTCACACGGATGAGCTCGTCTGGCGACAATTGCTATACAAGTGACTGCATAAGTAAAACTCAGCTTGAAGGTTCATTGACAAAGATTTGAAAGGAATGAAACTTTCGCTGAGAGGGAGGTTTCCTTAAACTAATTTAATTTCCCAGATGATTTTCAGAACACGTGTCAAGGTTAAATTGAACGGGGGACCTCCCCACCCCTCGAACACAGAAATCCCTCTTTACTCCCACTATTGTTAACCCTCCCACCCACCTCCGACCCACTCCCACCCTGAAAGAAAAGCTGGTCTGTGACAAAGTGGAAGCGAGAAAGTTCGCAACTTGTTTTAGTACAGAAACCCGCCTCTGATACCACTCCCTTTTCCTCCTCCTCCTCCTCCTCCTCCCCTCCTCCCCCTTGCTCCTCCTCCCCCTCCACCACCTCATCCTCATCCTCTTCCTCCTCTTCCCTCTCCTCCTCCTCCTCTTCTTCCTCCTCCTCCTGGCTGCTTTGTATTTGTTGCAGTATTGATATTGCACTCTGCGTGCACCATGTAGATAACGGTCATGCTGCGTACGAGACGTAACCAGGTATGGGATATCGACAACATAATATTATGCTGTTGATATTTTGATGACGCCCCCACGGGCCAGAGTCCCGCAGTATTATTTTATGATTGGAGACTACATTCATAAACACACACAACTACACACTTACAAAAAACACACACACATACATACATACATATATACACATACATGCACATACACACACACAATATATATATATATATATATATATATATATATATGTATATGTATATATATATATATATATGCATAAGTATATACATACATACATATATACATATATACATACACACATACATACATACATACACACACACACACACACACACGTACATACACACACACACATACACACACATGCACACACACACACACACACACACACACACATACATGCACACACACACACACATACAGTATATACACGCACATCTGAGAAAAACAGCCTTACGAGAACTAGAATAAAAGTATAATGACAAAAAGTTCCCTTTATTAGGATTTTGTATCATTAAGAAACCTCTAGAAGCGCTTTCTAATATTCTGTTATTTTTCCTAGAAAGACGACTTCCTTCTGAATACTGAAGTTTCCAAATTTTGAAAATCCGCGAAAAGAAAATAAGAAAAAATAAACATCAGACGAGAAATAATGATCTCAGATGTCAGGGCGAAGTGGGTAAAAACAACTTCGCCAACCGTGAAGTCATTGAATGGAATCAACTTCCTACAATGGCAGTGCAATATAGTACGGTCCGAAATTTTATGATTCAGTTAGATGAATACCTAAGCAACAATGCTGTAATGCCTGCCAACTGTTTGGTTCGCTTGTTTATTCACATCTTCGTTTAACAAACGATTGTTAGCATCCGGCCTAGTTATGGACCAAAAGTTTTCCTGTCGGCGTGATAATCTCTCTCCTCTTGTAATCCTTTTGCATAAGTCACTGCCGGAGATGACGTGATTTGCGTTTATTCTTCGGGCGACGGCGCCTGACGCCTGACGCATCCCTTCTGAGAGACACTGACGCTGACGAGGATGATCCATCTCCGCAAAAGGAAGAGGTCAGGTCCTCGAAACCGCACTTCTATCCACCCTCAGATGAATAAAATCGCCTGGCGACAAACAGAATAAAATGCTTGAAGAGGGGCGTCGTAGATAAGTAGTAATGTACACTCCTGCCTGGTTTTGTGTTTTGGGTCATTTCTGATCAACACAAACACGAACACACACACACACACAAACACGTAAACGCACACATACACATACTTGTATACGTAATGTATACACACACACACATACATGCATACGTAATGTACGCGCACACATACACACACACATACTTGCATACGGTACATAATGTACCCACACACATAACACACACACACACACGCAAGCACACATACACACGTATATGCATACATACATACACACAGACAAACAAACAAACGTTGCGCTCTTTTGGAAGGTTCGAACAAGTGCATCAGGTGGCACCACCGACAGCTTCCTTTCTCCTCCCCCACCCCCATTCCTTCTTCCCCTCCCTCGCCCTTCCCACCTCCTGCTTGCTCCCACGACGCTCCCATCCAACCGAAGCCAAAGTGAATCGATGGAATTATGGGAGTTTTATTGTTGCCCATGACGACTGAGACCCGTTTACCCCCTATCCCACCCGCCCACCCCCCACCCCCCTCACTCGACCATTCTTATGATTCGTTTTGGGTATGTAGACTTTTCTCCGAGTTTCCGAATACTATGTTTATCTCAGCTGCCACCAGGAGATTTTATTCAGCGCTTGTCCGGAGCCTCACAGGATCTTTGTTCGAATCCTTCCACAGGTTTCAACGGTTCAGGATGTGCTCATGAGTCTTACAAGCAAGAATATCATTCTTTCTCTAAGGATCACTTCCCCAACTTCAGAATCACTGCTCTAAGCAGGCCAAGCCTAGCCTAATTTAACATGAGATGTCCTAACATAACCCAATTCAACTTAACCCAGCCTAACCTAACCTAATTCAACTTAACCCAACCTAACCTAACCTAACACAAACTAACGTAACCTAACCCAAACTAACCTAATCTAACTTAACCTAACCTAACCCAACCTAACCTAACTCAGTGCATCGGGAATAAAGGGTCCAAAGTATCCCAAGACGGAAAAAGGATCCGCTGGAAAGATTTCAATCTTTTGTACTCTTTCCCCCTTCCCCTCCCCCTCCCCCCGGTACAGTGACTGCCTCTATGCCAGTGGGTCCCCACTTTATCT
>NC_134786.1:58619576-58627076 GCF_046742065.1 Oratosquilla oratoria
GCGATGTGTCTGCCGATCAGTTTCACCCATCCACCTCCCCCCAAAATTAAAGGTTGATTTGTTAAAAAAAAAAAAAACGTTATTTTTCATGCACATGAGTAATGAGTTAGTCTTCCAATAGTTTGAAGGAAATCGAACCTGCAAAAACATGGATCTGGAAGTATCAAAAATGGCTCTGGTAATTAAAAAAAAAAAATGGCTCTGGTGAAAGTTAGAAACAGAAAATGAAAAATGGCTCTGGAAAAAAAGTATTTTTTCTCCCTGATATATATTATATATATATATATATATATATATATATATATATATATATATATATATACATATATATATACATATATATATATGTATATATATATACACACCTATATATGCATATGTATATATATATTACATATAAATTACACATATGTATGCATATGTATATATATACATATATATTTATACATACATATGTATATACATACATATATTATATATGTATATATATACATATATATGTATATATATACATAAATATATATATGTATATATATATATATGTATATATACACACACACACACATATATATATATATATACATATATTATGTATATATACATATATATATATGTATATATATATACATATACATATATATATACATACATATATATATATATATATATATATATATATATATATATACATATACATACATACATACATACATACATACATACATACATACATACATACATACATACATACACCAAAGCTTTTTCCCCCTTACAAGAGAGGAAGCCAAAAAGGGAAAGGCATAAAATCATTCCCACCCATTCCATCCCTGAATACACTCCACACCTCTCCACCCTCCCTCTTATCTTAGCACCTCCTGGATGACGGGTCATCCCTGCACCTTGTCCACTGCCATAGGTCAGAAGCAGTGTCGCAAGATACAGCACATCCACAGCAAGGCCGCTTCATTAAATCGGCGACCCCCCTACTCCGTCCCCCGATGCATAAAAGGAGAAGACGGGGAGAAATCCCTTCGGGCTGCGTCAAATTTTGCTCACACATACTACCTCATCCCCCATCCCCCCGCCCATTCCACCTCATGCATCACAACATCATCCATATACAACCATTCTCCATTCACCCCTCTCTTCTGTCCTCTCCCGTCCTTCCTCAACAGACATTCCCCTCTTCCCCAAAGCCCCCTTCACCCCATCCATCAACCTCATCCTAGGACATCCTCTCATGTTCACTCCCTCCACATATGCCTTCCATACCTCTTTTACTAGTCTTTCTTCACTCATTCTTTCCATGTGTCCAAACCATCCTAAAACTTTTTCCTCAACCCTATCTCCCAACTCCCTTTCCACCCCCGTTCTTCTCCTCATCTCCTCATTTCTCACTCTATCTAGCCTAGTAACCCCCATCATACTTCTCAGACACCTCATCTCAAACACATTCAAACTCCTTCTCTCTTCCTCTCTTATGTTCCATGTTTCTGCCCCATACAGTGCTGTTGGCACAATCACTCCTTCATACAGTCTCCTCTTAGCACCCATTCCCAAATGTCTAATTCTCATTACACTCTTCAATACACCAAGGCATTTACTCGCTTCTCTCAATCTACATTGTACCTCCACCCTCACTCCACCTTTTCCTGCCACATTTGCACCCAAGTATCTAAAACTATTCACTTCCTCCAGTCGCTCTCCCTTAATGCTCACTTCCAGTCTAATGCCACTTTCACCTCTTGTACATCTCATCACCTTACTTTTACCCACATTTATCTTTAGCTTTCTTCTATCACATACTCTCCCAAACTCTGTCACCAACTTCCTCAGTCCCTCCTCCGATCCTGCCACAAGCGCAGTGTCGTCAGCAAACAACAGCTGGCTCACCCCCCACTTTTCTCCATTTTTTTTAACCATCTCCAATCCCTGACCCTTGCATTTACCTCTCGCACTACCCCATCCATGTATAAGTTGAACAGCCAGGGCGACATAACGCATCCTTGACGAAGTCCCACCTTTACCTCGACCTACCCACTCTCTCCATTTCTTATCCTGACACAAGCTCTACTACTCTCATAAAAACTCTTGACAGCTCCCAGAAGCTTTCCTCCTATCCCATATATCTGCATAACCTCCCACAGTGCTTTTCTGTCTACCCTATCGTAAGCCTTTTCCAGATCCATAAAAGCCCAAAAAACATTCTTCCCCTTTCCTATAGCTTTCTCACATATTTGTCTTACCACAAAGATCTGATCTACACAACCTCTACCCGACCTAAATCCACACTGTTCCTCACCAATTACTCCCTCTGTTCCTCTCCTAATCCTCTCAATCAAGATCCTCCCATAAGCCTTCCCAACTACACTTAACAAGCTAATCCCTCTGAAACTACTACATTCACACTTGTCCTCTTTTCCCTTGTAAAGTGGAACTATACAGGCACTCCTCCAGTCCTCCGGCACTCTACCCTCTCTCCAGCAAACATTAAATAACCTCACCAGCCAGTCCACCATCACTGTACCTCCTTTTTTTTAGACATTCTGCATGGCATCCATCCAGACCAGGTGCCTTACCTGCTTTCATCATCTTAACAACTGCCTTCACTTCATCCTTCCCTATTTCTCCTCCATTTTCCTCACTCATCATGGTTATTTTCTTAGCATTTCTTACTGCAACTATCTTTCCCTCCCTATCCTCCTTCACATTTAGCAACTCCCTAAAATATTCTGCCCATCTTCCCCTTACTGCCTTCTCTTCCATTATCATCTCTCCATCTGCACCTTTTACCTTTTCTTCTCTACTTGATTCGCCTCCTCTTCCTCTCTTAATTTCTTTTAAAATATCTTTTCATTACTTTCAAAATTTTCAGTCATACTCTTACCCCACTTCACATCTGCTCTCCTCTTTGCCTCCTTTACCTTTTGCTTTACTTCTCTTTTCTTTTCTTTGTACCTCTCATATGACTCCCTCATCCTATTTTGTAACCAATCTGTGAAAGCTCGCTTCTTCTCTTCTACAACCTTCATTGTTTCCTCATCCCACCATTCACTACCCTTTCTTCTATTTCCTCCTGTCCTTCTTGTTCCACACACCATCCTTGCACACTTTGTGACTCCCTCCTTGAACCATCCTCATTCCTCCTCCACACGTAGCTCTACTCTATCCTTCACTTCATCCCACTCCTCCTTCAGCTTCTTCTTGTACTCCTTCTCCTTTTCCTTTTCATTTAAAGAGTTCACTCTTAGCACCTCCCTACCTTTTGTCCCTTTCATCTTTCTCTATCTATCCTCCACTCTAAACATCTCTCCCCTTAGCACACGTACATCCTTAACTCTTCCTATCATAGTCCTATTTACCACTACATAATCCATCAACGCTCTATCTACCACCCTTCCATCCACCACCCTCTCCCATGTGTACTTATGCTTGACTTTCTTCCGAAACACTGTATTTGCTATCATCAACTCTCTAGACACATTTCACCATCAACTCTCCACTACGATTCTTTCCTGGAACTCCACATTTCCCAACCACTCCATCAATTGGACCATTTCCTACCCTAGCATTAAGGTCTCCCAGTACTATTACATTGACATTTCTCCCTAAATCCTCTATGCACTCATTTAAATCTATCCAAAAAGCCTCCCTTTCTTATACACTCTTCTCACTGCCAGGCCCATATGCACTTACAAAGACCAACATCTCCTTTCCCAGTTTCACCTTCATCCACATTATCCTTGAGGAAACCTCCTTCCACTCCACTACACGTTTACCTATCTCTTCACTTACTAGAATAGCCACCCCTTCCCTCCCTCGCCCTCTCTTCACTCCTGATAACCCCCCACTTACACTCCCAAACCTACACTCACCCTTCCCTTTCAACTTAGTTTCACTCAAAACCAACACATCCATCTCTCTTCTCACAAACATACTACCTATCTCTTCCCTTTTACTCTCATCTGTACCACATCCACGCACATTAAAAGACCCAAACCTTAGGGTGCTGGTCGGAAAACTCCCAGACCCTCTTATGCCTTTACTTTTTCGTTTAGGAATGTCCCCTGTGGGGTTACAAGGAGAAGGATGCCTAGTCCCACTCCCCGTTCCTTTCTTCTCGCCTCATACGATCCAAGTGGAAATACTTGGTGGCAGTATTCTTTTCCCCCACCACAGGGAATTCCCCCACAGCAGAAAATGAATACTCAGAGAAATGGTACAGGACAGCAGCAAGGGGTTGGGGGACAGCATAACGGAGGGACAGTCGTAGCATAAAAGTGTCATCATTTCTCTATGAAGAGTTTCCTCTATCATAGACAAAATGATGTGTGGCTCTGGTCCGTAGGGGTGCCCCATATAGACCCTAAAGTATCAACTGCATGCTACTTTGCCACAATAACCAGCAGCCAATACCCTTTCCTTACAGAGCTATGCTGGAATTTTACATGATTTTGCCTTGGTACAATAAGGGCACTCCCCAAATATCAAGTTTATCCTTTGTCTACTGGTTGGCAATCCTCGTAGCCATTCATATAAACACTCCAGATGGAATGACTTATGGCACTGATCACATGTCCTCTCTGGTAATTTGTCTTGCAGATGTAAAGAATAGCACACTACACATTCTCCCCCCCCCCAGTCCTCTTCCTCTTCATCATCACTTCCATCAAGCTGCTTTGAAGACTTCCGTACAACAGTGACACCTAATATGGATTCCAAGTTGTTGACAATACTTCTATCAGTATCCCATTCCTGATATTTCTCTGTGAGTGTGGCTATAAGAGGCCGAGTGGGTTGTGAAGCTCCAAGAAACTGACACTGTGGTAAACTCCGTGGATGTTGCACTGAGACAGCTATCTGAACTGTGACGAAGTTGCTCAGTAATATTCTTCTTTTTGTGCGCTTTCTGGTTGGGTTTATAGGATCTAGGATTCGTGCAGTTTCGTCTAACTCATCAAGCACATTCCATAGTTCTTGATGCATATATATATATATTATATATATATATATATATATATATATATATATATATATATATATATATATATATTGGAAGGAGGCCATTTATGATGCACGCGTTGTTAAAGTCAACAGCTGCGATAGCATTATTATGCTTGTAGAAATGCTTTTCTAAGTTGTACACCAACGTGCGGTCGTCTGGAAGCAGGTTCTTAAGCAGATTGCTGAAGTCCATGGTGTATATCTCTCGGTGTATATACATATATATATATGTATGTATATATATATATATATATATATATATATATATTATATATATATATATATATGAATGCAAGGGTGGTGAGGTAAACACCAGGAACCGTTGCAATATTATTGCAAACGTTTTGTCTTGAAAGGACTTCCTTAGTTTGTGATATTCTGAGAAAGTCCTTTTTAGGACGAAACGTTAGCAATAATACTACAACGGTTCTTGGTGTTTACCTCACCACCCTTCCACTCACACATATATATATGTATATATATACATATATTCATATATATATATATATATATATATATATATATATATAAATATACATATATTTATGTATATATATATGTATGTATATATATATATATATACATATATATGTGTGTATGTGTGCATATATGTATTGGCTGTATGTTATTTTGGCAGAGCAGCATGCAGTTGATATTTTAATGTCTATATGGGGTGCCCCTACGGATAAGAGGCACACATCATTTTTTGTGTGATAGAGGAAAACTGTTAATAGAGAAATGATGACACTTTTATACTACGACTGTCCCTCTGTGATGCTGTCCTCTAACCCCTTGTTGGTGTCCTGTACCATTTCTCTGAATATTCATTTCCTTTTTTCGCCTATCCTGTGGCGGGGGAAGATAATGCTACCACCAAGTCTTTACACTTGAGTCGTAGAAAAAAAAAAAAAAACGGGACGGGGGATGGGATTAGGAGTCCTACTACCTGTAACTCCAAAGGGGACATACCTAAAAAAAAAAAGTAAAGGCATAGGAGGGTCTAGGACTCTTTACAACCAGTACCCTAATGTTTGGGTCTTTTAATCTGCGTGGATGTAGTACAGATGAGAGTATAATGGAAGAGATAGGCAGTATGGTTGCGAGAAGAAAGATGTATGTGCTGGCTTTGAATGAAATTGAAATGAATGGGAGGGGCGATAGTGAGGTTGGGATTGTAGCTGGGAGGTACTCAGGAGTGAAGAGGGGACGAGGGAAAGAAGGGGTGGCTATACTAGTAAGTGAAGATATAAGTAAGCGGGTAGTGGAGTGGAGGGAGGTTTCATCAAGGTTGTGTGGAAGAAGGTGAAGCTGGGAAGGGAGATGTGGGTTTTTGTAAGTGCGTATGGGCCTGTTAGTGAGAAATGCGTAGAGGAAAGGGAGACTTTTTGGGTAGATATGAATGAGTGCATAGAGGGATTAGAAAGAAATGTCAATGTAGTACTACTGGGAGACCTTAATGCTAAGGTAGGAAACGAACCAATAGACGGAGTGATTGGGAAGAATGGAGTTCCAGCTAAAAATCTTAGTGGAGAATTGATGGTGGATATATGTCTTGAAAGAGAGTTGATGAGAGCAAATACATTGTTTAGGAAGAAAGTCAATCATAAGTACACATGGGAGAGGGTAGTGGATGGAAGGGTGGCAGATAGAGCGTCAATGGACTATATAGTGGTGACCAGGAGTATGATAGGAGAGAGAGTGGGGGAATATCAGATCATTTTCTGGAGGAAGGTAAATTGAGAGTGGAGAATAGGTGGAGAGAGAGAAAAAAGGAAGAAGGGAAGGGAGTACTTAGAGTGAACTGGTTAAATAAGAAAGAAAAGGAGAATGAGTATAAGAAGAAGCTGAGAGAGGAGTGGGAGTTAGTGAAGGATAGAGTAGAACTAGGAGTGCAGGAGGAATGGGGATGGTTCAAGGAAGGAGTCATAAGGTGTGCAAAGATGGTGTGTGAAATAAGGAGGGGGCGGGAGGAAATAGAAGGAAGGGTAGTAAGTGGTGGGATGAGGAAGCAAAGAAATGTGTAGAAGAGAAGAAACAGGCATTTATAGATTGGCTATAAATCAGGGCTAGGGAATCGTATGAGAGGTGCAAAGTAAAGAGAAAGGAAGTTAAGCATAAGATAGAGAAAGCAAAGAGGAGAGCAGATGTGAAATGGGGTAAGAGTATGACAGAAAAATTTGAAAGTAATAAAAAGATGTTTTGGAAAGAAATTAAAAAAGGAAGAGGAGGCGAATCAAATAGAGAAGAAAAAGTAAAAGGTCCAGATGGAGAGATGATAATGGAAGAGAAGGCAGTGAAAGGAAGGTGAGCAGAGTATTTTAGGGAGTTGGTAAATATGAAGGAGGATAGGGGTGGGAAAGGTAGTTGCAGTGGAAAGCGCTAAGAAAATGAGTGATGAGTGATGAGTGATGAGGAGAGATGGTAATGGAAGAGAAGGCAGTAAGGGGAAGATGGGTAGAATATTTTGGGGAGTTGCTAAATGTAAAGGAGGATAAG
>NC_134786.1:58637076-58639576 GCF_046742065.1 Oratosquilla oratoria
GCCTAATCACAATCCAAGCTACATATATATATATATACATATATATATATATATATATAAATATGTATGTATATAAATATATATATATATATGTATATATGAATAGTAGAGAGTTGATGGTGGAAACGTTCCTTCTTTTTCTGTACATAAGACATGCCTTTTGTTTTAGTACTCTGTATTCCACTGAAGAGGATAACAGTCCGTGATCGAAATATATGGATATGAACTATTTCATTTATTCTTATCCAAAAACAGTGGGTTTCTTGTTGAATGTATATATATATATATATATGAATATATATATAATATATCTATATATATACATATATATATATATATATTATATATATACATATATATATATATATATATATGGTGTGTGTGTGTGTGTGTGTGTGTGTGTGTGTGTGTGTGTGTGTGTGTGTGTTGGTGAAGGTGGAAAAAGAAGTCACGGGTCTAGTTCCGAGTTCCTGAGTTTATTCCTGACCGGTTTTGCTCTATGCTTCTTCAGAGGACCCGTGACTTCTTTTTCCACCTTCACCAACTTGTCGCAATGTACCAGCATTTGTCCCAATATATATATATACATATACATATATTTATATATATATATATATATATACATATATATACATATATTTATGTATATATATTTGTTTATATATACATATATATATATATATATATATTAATATGTATGTATATCTATATTTATATATATAAATATATATATACATATATATATATATATATATATATATACATAAATATGTATGTATGTAGATATACATATATATATATATATGAATAGTGGAGAGTTGATGGTGGAAACGTGTCTAGAAAGAGAGTTGATGATAGCAAATACAGTGTTTAGGAAGAAAATCAAGCATAAGTACACATGGGAGAGGGTGGTGGATGGAAGGGTGGTAGATAGAGCGTTGATGGATTATGTAGTGGTAAATAGGACTATGATAGGAAGAGTCAAGGATGTACATGTGCTAAGGGGAGAGGGTGGAGGAATATCAGATCATTTTTTGGTGGAAGGTAAGTTGAGAGTGGAGGATAGATGGAGAAAGAGGAAAGGGACAAAAGGTAGGGAGGTGCTTAGAGTGAACTCATTAAATGAAAAGGAAGAGAAGAAGGAGTACAAGAAGAAGCTGAAGGAGGAGTGGGAGGGAGTAAAGGATAGAGTGGAGCTGGGTGTGGAGGAGGGATGGGAATGGTTCAAGGAGGGAGTCATAAAGTGTGCAAGGATGGTGTGTGGAACAAGAAGGACAGGGGGAAATGGAAGAAAGGGTAGTGAATGGTGGGATAAGGAAATAAAGAATGTTGTAGAAGAGAAGAAGCAAGCTTTCACAGATTGGTTACAAAATAGGACGAGGGAGTCATATGAGAGGTACAAAGAAAAGAAAAGAGAAGTAAAGCAAAAGGTAAAGGAGGCAAAGAGGAGAGCAGATGTGAATTGGGGTAAGAGTATGACAGAATTTTTTATAAGTAATGATAAGATGTTTTGGAAAGAAATTAAGAGAGGAAGATGAAGCGAGTCAAGTAGAGAAAAGGTAAAACGTGCAGATGGAGAGATGATAATGGAAGAGAAGGCAGTAAGGGGAAGATGGGCAGAATATTTTAGGGAGTTGCTAAATGTGAAGGAGGATAGGGAGGGAAAGATAGTTGCAGTGGGAAATGATAGGAAAAGGAGTCCGATGAGTGAGGAAAATGGAGGAGAAATAGGGAAGGATGAAGTGAAGGCAGTTAAGATGATGAAAGCAGGTAAGGCACCTGGTCTGGATGGATGCCATGCAGAATGTCTAAAAGAAGGAGGTACAGTGATGGTGGATTGGCTGGTGAGGTTATTTAATGTTCGCTGGAGAGAGGGTAGAGTGCCGGAGGACTGGAGGAGTGCCTGTATAGTTCCACTTTACAAGGGAAAAGAGGACAAGTGTGAATGTAGTAGTTTCAGGGGGATCAGCTTGTTAAGTGTAGTTGGGAAGGGTTATAGGAGGATCTTGATTGAGAGGATTAAGAGAGGAACAGAGGGAATAATTATTGAGGAACAGTGTGGATTTAGGACGGGTAGAGGTTGTGTAGATCATATCTTTGTGGTAAGACAGATATGTGAGAAAGCTATAGGAAAGGGGAAGGATGTTTTTTGGGCTTTTATGGATCTGGAAAAGGCTTACGATAGGGTAGACAGAAAGGCACTGTAGGAGGTTATGCAGATATACGGGATAGGAGGAAAGCTGTTTAGAGCAGTCAAAAGTCTTTACGAGAGTAGTAGAGCTTGTGTTAGGATTAGAAATGGAGAGAGTGAGTGGTTTGAGGTAAAGGTGGGACTTCGTCAAAGATGCGTTATGTCGCCCTGGCTGTTCAATCTATACATGGATGGGGTAGTGCGAGAGGTAAATGCAAGGGTAGTGGGTCAGGGATTGGAGATGATTAAAGAAAATGGAGAAAAGTGTGTGGTGAGCTAGTTGTTGTTTGCTGACAACACTGCTCTTGT
>NC_134786.1:58644576-58647076 GCF_046742065.1 Oratosquilla oratoria
GATGGCAAAATAATTAAAACAGAAAAACAGAGAAGCCGGACACACATGCACGTACACAGAAACATACGCAAACGAAAATCTATATTTCATTTGGCATACTCGTAAACCATTACCAATTACAAAAGACAAGAAATACGTGTGTGTGTGTGTGTGTGTGTGTGTGTGTGTGTGTGTGTGTGTGTGTGTGTGTGTGTGTGTGTGTAATTCGCCATGGTCTTGGATCACGTTTTGGATTCATTATCGACAGCTACTACCCTCCAGGATGAGAGCACAGAGCTCATGTATGACCAATCTATGGGTAATGCTATGACCTCACACACACACACACACACACACACACACACACACACACACACACACACACACACACACACACACACACACACACACACACACACACACACACACACACACACACACACACACACACACACACACACACACACACACACACACACACACACACCTCCCAGCCCACAATAGTTGTAAAAACGATTCGCAGCGCAGCGATACTTAGATTAGTTCAGCCCTGGGCGGGATTCGAAATCGGATCGCTATAGCAGCCTACCACTGCGCCGTCGAGTTCTGTGTGTGAGTGTATGTGCATGTGATTGTGTGTGTGTGTGTAAGTGTGTGTGTGTGTATGTGTGTGTGTGTGTGTGTGTGTGTGTGTGTGTGTGTGTGTGTGTGTGTGTGTGTGTGTGTGTGTGTGTGTGTGTGTGTGTGTGTGTGTGTGTGTGTGTGTGTGTGTGTGTGTGTGTGTGTGTGTGTGAGTGCGTGTATGTTAATATATATATATATATATATATATATATATATATAATATAGTTTTATATATATATATACATATGTATACATATATATATATATATATATATATATATATATATGTGTGTGTGTGTGTGTGTGTGTGTGTGTGTGTGTGTGTGTGTGTGTGTGTGTGTGTGTGTGTGTGTGTGTGCGTATATACATATATATATATATATATAATATATGTATATATATATATATATATATATATATATATTGTAAGAGGCCGGTAGTTGAGAAACGCGTAGCTGAGCACAAAAGAGACTTGAGGTCACACAGGACTTCTAACTCACTCGTCCAACATGCTGACCGGTCTGGACATTTGCCCCACTGGGATGGAGTCGAGGTTCTACACACGGGATTAAGGAGAGACATGAGGAAGACTGTTGAAGCTGCCTACATTAATTATTATGAAAACATCAATGACAGGGAAGGTTTTGTTTGTTTGTCAGAGGCAACAAGTAGATTAATTATAAATACAATTGGGAAACGTATGCTTGATACGGGAAAGGGAATCCCCAGACAGCCGGCGGGGTGACCTGTCCTTGTTCCCATCCTCGGGTGTATAAATATGTGGTCCAACTGTTTGTAGACAGCTTACTGAAGAAGACCGAGTCGGTCGAAACGTATAAGCAATAAAAAGTTCCAGCCCATCTTCGCTTATTCTTCCTCCACCCAGTCTCTCATCTGTCTAAACCATTCATCAAATATGTCGAGAGGTGGTGGAAGAGAGAAGATGTGGAAGGAATACTACAGACAGCGTCGGATCGCAAGTTACACACTCCGTGGACGGTTTCTTATGGACTGCCTAGAAGAACAGGTTCTCCCGGAATCAGCCCCAAGACAACTGAGAAGTGACAAACATCCTTTTACTGAAAGTGCAAGAGTTTACCTAGAGGAAGCATGCAAAAATCTTGAGGATAAAGTGAACGAGTTGCACCATGATATAGATAGTCTCGCGTTACCCGGCTGGTTATCGCGTAAGTTAGCCAAGGAGTATACGGTTCAAAGTGTTAAGTTAAAGCGCGAACTAGCTCGTCTGTGTGAGGTCAGCGATTGGAACATAGTAGGACGTTTAGACCTGGTTCTAAACCTTTCAGACAGACGGTTATCCAGCACAGAAAAGCAAGTACTCTCACTAGGTTTAAAGTTTGACATCGGAGGTAACGGAAAAGGTTTCAATGAGTTCATAAACTGCAACTATAAGTGGAGGGATCGTGATGCGGATAAAGGTTTTACTCAAGG
This sequence comes from Oratosquilla oratoria, assembly GCF_046742065.1. Lineage (NCBI taxonomy): Eukaryota > Metazoa > Arthropoda > Malacostraca > Stomatopoda > Squillidae > Oratosquilla > Oratosquilla oratoria. The sequence continues at coordinate 58,646,632 of NC_134786.1, forward strand.
AGTGGTCGCTTGCTATAAAGCCTTAGCCCAATCTAACATTTGTGTCATTCCGAGGAGGTATAAGGAGGCGCTACACACACTAAGCCAGGACGATAGCATAATAATCTCTCAAGCTGATAAAGGTGGGGGTGTGATTGTTATGAATAAGAATGATTACTTAGATAAGATGCTAGATCTACTGAACGATCACACCACTTACGAAAGAAAACCGGATGGAAACGCGGACAACGAAGCAGAGAAGTTTAAGATCGAGGCCAGGAATATCCTACGAAAATCTGTCAAAGGTAAGAAATTGTTAGGCCTGTTGGAAGAGGCCCCGAGACCCCCCTTGATGCAAGGCCTCCCAAAAGTTCATAAAACAGGAATACCTATGAGACCCATAACTTCAGGGATCGGGAGTGCTCCGCACAAGTTGGCCAAGCGTCTAGCCAAACCACTCTCGGGA
>NC_134786.1:58664576-58667076 GCF_046742065.1 Oratosquilla oratoria
ACGGATAAGAGCCACACATCATTTTGTGTGTGATAGAGGAAAACTCTGTTAATAGAGAAATGATGACACTTTTATACTACGACTGTCCCTCTGTGATGCTGTCCTCTAACCCCTTGTTGTTGTCCTATACCATTTCTCTGAATATTCATTTCCTTTTTTTGCCTAACCTGTGGCGGGGGAAGATAATGCTACCACCAAGTCTTTACACTTGAGTCGTAGGAGGAATAAAAAAAAAAAAAAAAAAAAAACGGGACAGGGAATGGGATTAGGAGTCCTACTACCTGTACCTCCAAAGGGGACATACCTAAAAAAAAAAAGTAAAGGCATAGGAGGGTCTGGGACTCTTTACAACCAGTACCCTAAGGTTTGGGTCTTTTAATGTGCGTGGATGTAGTACAGATGAGAGTATAATGGAAGAGATAGGCAGTATGGTTGCGAGTAGAAACATGGATGTGCTGGCTTTAAATGAAACTAAATTGAAAGGAGGGGCAACTGTGAGTTTGGGATTGTAGCTGGGAGGTACTCAGGAGTGAAGAGGGGACGAGGGAAAGAAGGGGCGGCTATACTAGTAAGTGAAGAGATAAGTAAGCGGGTAGTGGAGTGGAAGGAGGTTTCATCAAGGTTGTTGTGGATGAAGGTGAAGCTGGGAAGGGAGATATGGGTTTTTGTAAGTGCGTATGGACCTGGTAGTGAGAAATGCGTAGAGGAAAGGGAGACTTTTTGGGTAGATATAAATGAGTGCATAGAGGGATTAGAAAGAAATGTCAATGTAGTAGTATTGGGAGACCTTAATGCTAAGGTAGGAAACGAATCAATAGACGGAGTGATTGGGAAGTATGGAGTTCCAGGTAAAAATCGTACTGGAAAATTGATGGTGGATATGTGTCTTGAAAGAGAGTTGATGATAGCAAATACATTGTTTAGGAAGAAAGTCAAGCATAAGTACACATGGGAGAGAGTGGTGGATGGTAGGGTGGCAGATAGAGCGTTAATGGACTATATAGTGGTGACCAGGAGTATGATAGGACGAGTTTAGGATATATATGTTCTAAGGGGAGAGAGTGGGGGAATATCAGATCATTTTCTGGTGGAAGGTAAATTGAGAGTGGAGAATAGGTGGAGAAAGAGGAAAAAGGAAGAAGGTAAGGGGATACTTAGAGTGAACTGCTTAAATAAGAAAGACAAGGAGAATGAGTATAAGAAGAAGCTGAGAGAGGAGTGGGAGTTAGTGAAGGATAAAGTAGAAATAGGATTGGAAGAGGAATGGGGAAGGTTCAAGGAAGGAGTCATAAGGTGTGCAAAGATGGTGTGTGGAATAAGGAGGGGGCCGGGAGGAAATAGAAGGAAGGGTAGTAAGTGGTGGAATGAGGAAGCAAAGAAGAGTGTAGAAGAGAAGAAACAGGCATTTATAGATTGGTTATAAATTAGGGCGAAGGAATCGTATGAGAGGTACAAAGTAAAGAGAAGGGAAGTTAAGCATAAGATAAAGAAAGCGAAAAGAAGAGCAGATGTGAAATGGGGTAAGAGTATGACAGAAAAATTTGAAAGTAATAATAAGATGTTTTGGAAAGAAATTAAAAGAGGAAGAGGAGGCGAATCCAATAGAGAAGAAAAAGTAAAAGGTCCAGATGGAGAGATGATAATGGAAGAGAAGGCAGTGAGAGGAAGGTGGGCAGAGTATTTTAGGGAGTTGATAAATGTGAAGGAGGATAGGAAGGGAAAGGTAGTTGCAGTGGGAAGCGCTAAGAAAATGAGAGTGATGAGTGAGGAAAATTGAGGAGAAATAGGGAAAGATGAAGTGAAAGCAGCTATAAAGATGATGAGAGCAGGTAAGGCACCTGGGTTGGATGAATGCCATGCAGAATATCTGAAGAAAGGAGGTACAGTTATGATGGACTGGCTGGTGAGGTTATTTAATGTTTCTTTAAGAGAGGGTAGAGTGCCGGAGGACTGGAGGAGTACTTGTATAGTTCCGCTGTACAAGGGAAAGGGGAACAAGTGTGAGTGTAGTAGTTTCAGAGGGATCAGCTTGTTGAGTGTAGTTGGGAAGGCTTATGGGAGGGTCTTGGTTGAGAGGATTAAGAGAGTAACAAAGGGAGTAATTGGTGAGGAACAGTGTGGTTTTAGGACAGGTAGGGGTTGTGTAGATCAGATGTTTGTGGTAAGACAGATATGTGAGAAAGCTATAGGAAAAGTTAAGGATATTTTTTGGGATTTTATGGATATGAAAAAGGCTTACGACAGGGTAGACAGGAAGGCACTGTGGGAGGTATTGCAGATATATGGGATAGGAGGAAAGCTGTTAGGAGCTGTCAAGAGTTTTTACGAGAGTAGTAGAGCTTGTGTTAGGATTAGAAATGGAGAGAGTGAATGATTTGGGGTAAAGGTGGGACTTCGTCAGGGGTGTGTTATGCCGCCCTGGCTGTTCAATCTATACATGGATGGGGTGGAACGAGAGGTGAATGCAAGGGTAGTGGGTCAGGGTTTGGAGATGGTTAAA
>NC_134786.1:58677076-58679576 GCF_046742065.1 Oratosquilla oratoria
AAAGGGAAGATGGGCAGAATATTTTAGGGAGTTGCTAAATGTGAAGGAGGATAGGGAGAGAAAGATAGTTGCAGTGGGAAATGATAGGAAAATGAGAGTGATGAGTGAGGAAAATGGAGGAGAAATAAGGAAGGATGAAGTGAAGGCAGTTGTTGAAATGATGAAAGCAGGTAAGGCTCCTGGTCTGGATGGATGCCATGCAGAATGTCTAAAAAGGAGGTACAGTGATGGTGGACTGGCTGGTGAGGTTATTTAATGTTTGCTGGAGAGAAGGTAGAGTGCCAGAGGACTGGAGGAGTGCCTGTATAGTTCCACTTTACAAGGGAAAAGGGGACAAGTGTGAATGTAGTAGTTTCAGGGGGATTAGCTTGTTAAGTGTAGTTGGGATGGCTTATGTGAGGATCTTGATTGAGAGGATTAGGAGAGGAACAGAGGGAGTAATTGGTGAGGAACAGTATGGATTTAGGACGGGTAGAGGTTGTGTAGATCAGATCTTTGTGGTAAGAAAAATATGTGAGAAAGCTATAGGAAAGGGGAAGGATGTTTTTTTGGCCTTTATGGATCTGGAAAAGGCTTACGATAGGGTAGACATAAAGCCACTGTGGGAGGTTATGCAGATATATAGGATAGAAGGAAAGCTTCTAGGAGCTGTCAAGAGTTTTTATAAGAGTTGTAGAGCTTGTGTCAGGATAAGAAATGGAGAGAGTGAGTGGTTTGAGGTAAAGGTGGGACTTCGTCAAGGATGGTTTATGTCGCCCTGGCTGTTCAACCTATACATGGATGGGGTAGTGCGAGAGGTAATTGCTGACGACACTGCGCTTGTGGCAGGATCGGAGGAGGGACTGAGGAAGTTGGTGACAGAGTTTGGGAGAGTATGTGATAGAAGAAAGCTAAAGATAAATGTGGGTAAAAGTAAGGTGATGAGATGTACAAGGGGTGACAGTGGCAGTAGACTGGAAGTGAGCATTAAGGGAGAGCGACTGGAGGAAGTGGGTAGTTTTAGATACTTGGGTGCAAATGTGGCAGGAAAAGGTGGAGTAAAGGTGGAGGTAGAATGTAGATTGAGAGAAGCGAGTAAATGCCTTGGTGGATTAAAGAGTGTAATGAGGAATAGACATTTGGGAATGGATGCTAAGAGGAGACTGTATAAAGGAGTGATTGTACCAACAGCACTGTATGGGGCAGAAACATGGAACATAAGAGAGGAAGAGAGAAGGAGTTTCAATGTGTTTGAGATGAGGTGTCTGAGAAGTATGATGAGGGTTACTAGGCTGGATAGAGTGAGAAATGAGGAGGTGAGGAGGAGAACAGGGGTGGAAAGGGAGTTGGGAGATAGGGTTGATGAAAGAGTATTAGGATGGTTTGGACACATGGAAAGAATGAGTGAAGAAAGACTAGTAAAAGAGGTATGGAAGGCAGATGTGGAGGGAGTGAACATGAGGGGACGTCCTAGGATGAGGTGGATGGATGGGGTGAAGGGGGCTTTGGGGAAAAGGGGAATGTCTGTTGAGGAAGGACGGGAGAGGACAGAGGACAGAGGTGAATGGAGAATGGTTGTATATGGAAAATGTTGTGATGCATGAGGTGGAATGGGCGGGGGGATGGGGGGTGAGGTAGTATGTGTGAGCAAATTTGACGCAGCATGAAGGGATTTCTCCCCGTCTTCTCCTTTTATGCATGGGGGGACGGAGAGGGGAGTCGCCGATTTAATGAAGCGGCCTTGCTGTGGATGTGCTGTGTCTTGCGACACTGCTTCTGACCCAGGGCAGTGGACAAGGTGCAGGGATGACCCGTCATCCAGGAGGTGCTGAGATGGGAGGGAGGGTGGAGGGGTGTGGAGTGTATTCAGGGGTGAAATGGGTGGGAGTTTTTTATGCCTTTTCCTTTTTGGCTACCTCCCTTGTAAAGGGGAAAAAGCCTTGGTAAATATATGTATGTACATGCATATATATATATATATATATATATATATATATATATATATATATATATATACATATATATATATATACATATATGTATATATATACATACATACATACATATACCAAGGCTTTTTCCCCCTTACCAGGGGGGTAGCCAAAAAGTACAAGGCACAAAAACATTCCCACCCATTTCATCCCCGAAAACACTCCACACCCCTCCACATCCCTCCACCCTCCCTCCCATCTTAGCACCTCCTAGATGACGGGTCATCCCTGCACCCTGTCCACTGCCCTGGGTCAGAAGCAGTGTCGCAGAACACAGCACATCCACAGCAAGGCCGCTTCATTAAATCGGCGACCCCCCTCCCTCCGTCCCTCCATATAAAGGAGAGGACGGGGAGAAATCCCTTCGGGCTGCGACAAAAATTTTTGCTCACACACACTACCTCACCCCCATTCCCCCGTCCAATCCACCTCATGCATCACAACATTTTCCATATACAAACATTATCCATTCACCCCTGTCTTCTGTCCTCTCCCGTCCTTCCTCAACCGACATTCCCCTCTTCCCCAAA
>NC_134786.1:58704576-58727076 GCF_046742065.1 Oratosquilla oratoria
TCGGGCTGTGTCAGTTCAGTTTTCACACATACTCCCTCAACCCCCCCCCATCCCCCACCCAGTCCCCTTCATGTATCACATCATCCATATACATCCATCCTCCATTCACCCCTATCTTCTGTCCTCTCCCGTCCTTCCTCAACAGACATTCCCCTCTTTCACAATGCCTCTTTTACCTCATCCATCCATCTCATCTTTGGTCGCATCCTAATGTTCACTCCCACCTCTGCTTTCCACACCTCTTTTACTAATCTTTCTTCACTCATCCTTTCCATGTGTCCAAACCATCCTAATACTCTTTCATCAACCCTATCTCCCAACATCACCCTTGGTCGCCCCCTCATGTTCACTCCTTCCACCTCTGCCTTCCACACTTCTTTTATACTAATCTTTCTTCTCTCATCCTTTCCATGTGTCCAAACTATCCCAATACTCTTTGATCAACCCTATCTCCCAACTTCCTTTCCATCCCCGTTCTTATCACCTCCTCGTTTCTCACTCTATCCAGCCTATTAATCCCTACCATACTTCTCAGGCGCCTCATCTCAAACACATTCAAACCCCGTTCTTCCTCTCTTATGTTCCATGTTTCCGCCACATACAGTGCTGTCGGCACTATCACTTCTTAATACAATCTCCTCTTAGCATCCATTCCCAAATGTCTATTTCTCATTACACTTTTTAATCCCCTAAGGAATTTACTTGCTTCTCTCAATCCACATTCTACCTCCAGCTCCACTCCTCCCTTCCCCGCCACATCCTCACCCAAGTATCTAAAAATATCTGCTTCCTCCAGTCTCTCTCTCAATAATCACTTCCAGTCTGCTGCCACTTTCTCCCCTTGTACACCTCATCACCTTACTTTTACCCACATTTATCTTCAACCTCTTTCGTACACCTTCCCAAATTCTGTCACTAACTTCCTCAAACCCTCCTCTGATCCTGCTAAAAGCGCAGTGTCGTCAGCAAACAAAAAATGACTTATCTCCCACTTTTCTCAATTTTCTATTACCATCTCCAATCCCCGACCCACCACCCTTGCAATTACCTCTCGCACCACCCCATCCATGTATAAATTGAACAGCCAAGGCGACATAACACATCCCTGAAGAAGTCCCGCCTTTACCTCAAACCACTCAATCTCTCCATTTCTGATTCTAACACAGGCTCTACTACTCTCGTAAAAACTTCTGACTGCTCTTTAAAGCTTTCCTCCTATCCCATATATCTGTAGTACATCTGAGAGTGCCTTCTTGTCAACCTTGTCATAAGCCTTTTTCAAATCCATAAAAGCCCAAAATCATCCTTACCTTTTCCTAAAGCTTTCTTGCATATCTATCTTACCACAAAAATCTGATCCACACAATCCCTACCTGTCCTAAACTCACACTGCTCCTCACCAATTACTCCCTCTGTTTCTCTCTTAATCCTCTCAATCAAGAACTTCCCATAAGCCTCCCAACTACACTTAAACTGATCCCTCTAAAACTACTACATTAACACTTGTCCCCTTTTCCCTTGTAAAGTGGAACTATACAGACACTCCTTCAGTCCTCCGGCACTCTACCCTCTCTTAAACAAATATTAAATAACCTCACCAGCCAGTCCACCATCACTCTACCTCCTTTTTTACACATTATGCATAACACCCATCCATCCCATGTGCCTTACCTGCTCTCGTTATCTTAACAACTGCCTTCACTTCGTCTTTCCTTATTTCTCCTCCATTATCCTCACTCTCCACGGTCACTTTCTTAGCGCTTCCCACTACAGCTACCTTTTCCTCCCTATCCTCCTTCACATTTAGCAACTTTGCTCATCTTCCTTTTACTGCCATCTCTTCCATTATCATCTCTCCACCTACACCTTTTACCTTTTTTTCTCTACTTGATTTGCCCCCTCTTCCTCTCTCTCTCTCTCTCTCTCTCTCTCTCTCTCTCTCTCTATATATATATATATATATATATATATATACATATATGTATGTGTGTGTGTGTGTGTGTATAATACATGTATATATATATATATATATATATATATATATGTATATATATATGTGTGTGTGTGTGTGTGTTTTTAGAAGCTCTGCCATGGGATTCGAACCCTAACCCGTGCATCCATAATCACGAGTTCAAGGCGCTAGCAACCGTGCTACGTAGATGGTTCAAAAGGACTGTACAAGTCCCCGACCACGCTTCACGCAACATGAGAAGATCTAGTCTCATTTTCATCCAATTCTCGTATTAGACGAGCCCTCCGACAAGTTGTGTATGTTAAAGACAGATTGAAAATTTTTACAAGCTCTGTCATGGGATTCGAACCCTGATCCTTGCGTCCATAATCACGAGGTCAAGACGCTAGCAACCGTGCTACGTGTGATGTTCCAAAAGGACTGTACAAGTCCCCGACCATACTTCACATAACATCAGAAGATCTAGTCTCATTTTCATCCAATCCCCGTATAAGTTGTATGTTAAAGACGCATTGAACACACACACACACACACACACACACACACACACACACACACACACACACACACACACACACACACACACACACACACACACACACACACACACACACACATATATATATATATATATATATATGTATATATATGTATATATATATATGTATATATATATATATATATATATATATATACATATATATATATACATATATATATACATATATATATATCCGAGAGTTAACACTTTGACGTGGTGGATAGGCTTGCAAATCTTAATGACAACAAAAGCTATGTCGATAGAGAGGAAATCTCTGCAGGGGCACCCATGTCGAACAGGTTTTGTAAGAAAGATCAGACAAAAAGCACCTCGCACACACAGTCGTAGGACCCACTGCTAACTGGTACGTCCCTGATGACGAACAGGGAAATTCCTCATAGATATATGGGGTACCGTCATAATGACGGCGTGGGCCATTTGGCACCCTATTGATATATAGGGCTCCACCGAATGTAATGAATAAGGTGACTCCAGAGAAATATCTCACCAGAAACCAGTTGGCAGGGAGGTGAGATTACTGCCAAAATTCCTTAGTAAGAAACCATGAATTGCACAACCAAAACAAAACCGGGCGTTCCTGTTGGATCATTGTCTCCTAAATGTCCAACTGCATTGCCTCGTGTGCTTACTGGCAGTGTGCTACCGAATGTAAGCATTGTCCAAGCAGATCCAATCCTTGGACATTAGATAATACGAAGAAAATGAAGATCTATACTCACAACGTAAGAACTCTCTCAGAAGACCACAGGTTGGAGAGTTTAACGGAAGAATTGGACATCAAGTGGGACATCGTGGGAATCAACGAATTCCGAAGAACGGAAGAAAAGCTGATACAATTACAAGATAGTCACCACATGTTCTACTATAGAAGTAAGGAAAAAGAAAGGGTTAGTGGAGTAGGATTCTTGATAAACCGAGAGGTTGCTGGTAACGTAGTCAAATTCAGTAGTTTATCAGACAGAGCAGCTTGGATTTTGATTAGGCTGTGGAAAAGGTACACTCTAAAAACAGTTCAGGTTTATGCGCCAACTTCACAGAATTCAGACGATTAAATTGAGTCGTTCTATGATGATTTAAGTCAAGTAATGGATCAAGAAAAAAGTAAGTACACGTTGGTAATAGACGACTTTGATACTAAAGTGGAGAAGATGGGAGATATGTCGTGCACTGAGAAGTTTGGAGTACGTGAAAAAAATGACAGAGGCGAGATGTTAGTTAATTTTCCAGAGAGCTATAACATAAGAATAATGAACACTTTCTTCCAAAAGAGTGTAGGTCGTAAATGGACCTGGAGAAGTCCAAATGGAACAACAAAGAACGATGTAGACTTCATATCAAATGAGAGCAAGAGCGTTAACAGTGTTACGGTCATAAATAAAATCAACATAAGTAGTGACCATATAATGGTAGGTTGCACAGCTAAATTCAATTTCAGAGCCGAGACCAATAAACTAGTTAAAAATAAATAAGCCTTGCGAAGGTTAAACCTAATTATAGAAAACATCAGTTAGAAATGAAAAATAGATTCAAAGCCCTAAAAACTAACAAGGACACCGTCGAAGGTATGAATTAGAATTTAGTGAATATTGTTAGGAAATCGGCAGAGAAAGTAGGAAGTACAAAAAGTATTAGAGAAAACAAAAACTCCAAAGCTACAAATGACCTAATTCAAAGATGAAGGACCATGCATATTAAAAACAGAAGAGACGAAATAGAAAGAGTAGAACTAAACAAGCTTATCAACAAAAGTCAGAGAGCAGAGAAAAGAAAGAGAAACATGGTTGAAATAGAACAAACTATTCGGAAAGGTAAAAGTATTAAAGGAACCGAGTGCAGACATGCTTTAGGAAGACAGCAAATGATATGCTTGAAAGAGAGAAATAGAGAAATCATTAAATGCAGAGACAGAATGGTAAAAAGAATAGAAGAATTTTACCAAGAGCTTTACTCGTTGAAAACCGTAGTTCAGCCAGTAAATTCATGTGTAGACGTTTGTAGTGTACCAGAGATTACAAAAAAAGTAGAATCTGCTCTAGAAAATATGAAATTAGGAAAAGCACCTGAGGAAGATGGTATATCGATAGATCTTTTGAAAGACGTAGGGAAGGAAATTCATATTAAGTTAGCTCAGTTGTACACCCAGTGCTTACGTCAAGAAAGCATTCCTGAATCCTGGTGCAATGCTATAGTGATTTTGCTTCATTAATATATATATTTATATATATGTATATATATATATATATATATATATATATATATATATATATATATATGCAACAGTAATCACATAAAACACGTGAATAAAGATTTTTGCTTGTAACCACGAGGAAATTAAAGATCGGAATACTGAACGTTTTCGTCTATTAAGACATTTTCAAAGTACATAGTGTCACAACAAAGAATAACTTAAATATAATAATATAGAAAACAGGAGAGGTCACACAACGTAAATACGAAAGGATTATCTTACAAAGAAACAAAAATATAAAAACAATAAATAAAATGGGTGACAATTGGAACAGGTGAAAAAATGTCACACAGCATAAACCATAAGGATGACAAATGACAAGGTGAAAAAAAGGACATTCAACATAAAAGATAATAACAAGAAATAAGAAGGGTGACAATTGACACATGTGATTTGAAGAGTGTCCCAAAGCTCCGCCTTAGCCATCTTGTGTGACCTTTTTTCACCTGTGTCATCTGTCACCCATTTTTATTTATTTATTCTTGTTATTATTATTTTCTATTATATATATGTATGTATGCATATGCATACAATTTGTTTCTTTGTAAGTCAATCTTTATGTTGAATCACATGTGTCAATTGTCACCCTTCTTATTTCTTGTTATTATCTTTTATGTTGAATTCCTTTTTTTTCACCTTGTCATTTGTCATCCTTATGGTTTATGCTGTGTGACATTTTTTCACCTGTTCCAATTGTCACCCATTTTATTTATTGTTTTTATATTTTTGTTTCTTTGTAAGATAATCCTTTCGTATTTACGTTGTGTGACCTCTCCTGTTTTCTATACTATTATATTTAAGTTATTCTTTGTTGTGACACTATGTACTTTGAAAATGTCTTAATAGACGAAAACGTTCAGTATTCCGATCTTTAATTTCCTCGTGGTTACAAGCAAAAATATATATATACATATATACATATGTATATATATATCTATATACATATATATATTATATATATATACATATGTGTATATATATATGTATGTATATATATATACATATATATTATATATATATATATATACACATATATTATATATATGTACATATGTGTTATATATATATACATATGTATATATATATGTATATATTTATATATATATATATATATATATATATATATATATATATATGTATATATTCTCCATGATAATTACAAATACACTTAGTAAGGTTTTAGATGAAAACCAACCGAGAGAACACGCAGGCTTTAGAAGCGGATATTCGACTCTTGACCATTTGCAGGTGATGAACCAACTAATCGAGAAAACGACAGAATACAATATAGCTCTTTGTTTAGCTTTTATGTATTACGAGATGGCCTTTGAATCGGTAGAACAAACAACAATACTAAACTCGCTATGAAAGCTGGGTGCAAACGAACAGATTGTAAGAGTTCTAGAAAGGATTTATATGAAAGGTACCGCTATAATTCTACTGCATAAAGGTACAGAAACGATCAAGATGGAGAAAGGAGTACGGCGAGGTGATACAATTTCACCTAAACTAGTTACAGCTTACTTGGAAGAGATTTTTCGAAGGCTGAGCTGGGAAGAAAAAAGTTTGAAGTTTGAAGATTGATGTCAAATGTTTAAATCACCTAAGGTTTGCGGATGACATTATTCTTATTTCAGAAAGAGCAGAAGACTTACAACATATGCCAAATGATGTGAACAAGGAAAGTCTCAAAATAAGTTTAAAGATTAATAAGAGTAAAGCCAAAGTAATGTTCAACACAAAAGTTCAAAGTAAAGAGATTATAATCAATGGTGAGTCTTGAAGAAGTTAAGATTGTGAAAGTGACTAAAGATCATAATAATGAAGTAAAAATGCGTATTACAATTGGATGGAAAATGTTTGGTAAGCATAGGAGCACGAGAGGTCTCTTTACCTCTATGTTTGAGGCGCAAAGTTTAATCAATGTATAATGCCAGCCATTATATATGGATGTGAAACTTTCAAACTGAGGAAGGCAATGGAGACACAGCTAAGGAGTGCACAGAGGAGAATGGAGAGATCAATGGTGGGAATAATGCTGAAAGACAGAAAGAGAACAAGCTGGGTGAGAGAGCAGACTGGAGTGAAAGATATTGTGGAAGTGGAATTGGGCTGGAAAGTTAGCGCGAACGAATGATGAGCGATAGAGTGTGTTACTGAATGGACGCCGCGAAATAGGAAGCGTGCAATAGGGAGACGAGGCAGAAGTTGGAGAGATGAGATAGAGAAGTTTGCAGGAGTTACGCTGCAGAAGTCATGGAATGCTATGAAAGGAGCAGTGAAGTCAGAATGGCTGATTGATTGATATTCCACATATGTAAGCATGAAGTAATGGTAACCTCGTTTTAGTTTACAGTTATTTGACAGAACCAAACTGGAAGCTAGTCGTTTTCTTCTTCACAGTGCTATCATTGATATGAGTTTTTGTTTTTCTCTAATGTTACCTATTTTTAGACTGTTTTATATATTCTTACTATATATTGAGTTCCATTTTAGTGCAACGTTATCAGTAAACTTTTGCAGAAAACATAAATTTGCTTTCCACATCCTTTCTTACTGGCCGTTTTTCATTCATTCTTTCTATATGCCTAATTGACCCCAGTATCCTTTGATCAACCCTATCTACCAGCTCTATCCATACGCACTCTCCACCTCACTTCCTCATTTCTCCTATTATCTATCCTCGTTACCCCCGCCATTCTTCTTTATTTCAAACACATGTAGGTTCTTCCTTTCCGCCTCTCAAGTCCAAGCTCTTCGTACATTTATTCATCTTTTTATAATTTTCTACCTTCATCCCCAGTGACCTATTTCTCATGACGCGTTTCATTCCCCCAAAACATCTTGCCTTCCTTACTCTATAATCTACACAATCCCCACACCTCTTCCCATCGCAACATATGACCCAAGTAGTTCTTCACTTCCTTGCATCCTAGAAAAAAAAAAAATAAAATAAAATAAAATAAAATAACAAAATAAAATAAAATAAAATAAAATGAAATAATAATAATAATCCAGCATTTTTTTTTTCTTTTTGATATGGCCATTTCACCCTTGGTAAATATCGATATTCCTTATATATATTTTCTGAGGTCCAAAAATTCCCGTCTTCTTACCTTGTCCCTCGTTGTGAGTCCAGCTAATCGGCGAAGCAACCGGCATTTGACTTGTATGTACCGCCGAACAACTACTTCCAGGTACTGAACGACTCACAGTACTTGCGGACAATAAGGAAGCGAACCAACTACTACTGCTTCCCTAACTTGAGCTCCTTCACTCCGCTGCACTACGCCAAATTTTGGCCCACCAGGTACAGAAAAATTACTATGAAAAGACTCGAGCTCCCTTTCATCCACACACTATCAACGCTTACTGGAAAATGGGTTTTGCCCTTCCAGGAAACTTCCGACCAGCACTTTGACAATCCTTCCAACTCATCACCACATCAACAAATTGATGTTAACCTTACGTTCAGCTACACTACCCTTTATATAAGGTTTTATGAAATAGATGAATTTAATTAATCAAAGTAGTTAATTGTTTGATTGGGTGCACTAAGCAAATTAATAAAGATAATGGCATTCCTCAAAGTATTTCATTTTCTTTAGTAAGAAAAGGTCAAGAAAGAAAACGGTAAAGCGCAGGTAGTATCAGTCTGATGCTACTTACATTCCTCTCTTTCATGTTAGTTCTCTGTTCTTGTTCTCATATTCTTTATCTTGTCATCCTTTCTTCTTCGTCCTCTTTCTTCCGAATAACTGTCGAGATTCATACTTGTTATAATGTTATTATTATGGTTGACATCACATCATGAATGTGTTTGGCGTAGATAATTAATTAATCCACTGACTGTTTTCATGATTTTGCCACTAAATCCAGGCTTATTCAGCTAAATTTAAAATCTCGAGAGTTCGAGCGTTTCAAAATCGATTGCTACTACAATAACGAAATTACGCCAGTGTGCCATAATACTGTATGGGTTAAGTTTGCTACCGAGCGTCGCCACGGAATTGAATGGAACAGATTCCCGGAATGGAAGGGGTTTGATGCACGCGTCCTATTAACAGCAACCTCCTTATCACTGTGATTATCTTGGAAATGGATAAGAAGAAGTATCTCCAATACAGCCACTTTTTTCTACTTTGTTCTAAATTCAAAACAAGAATAGCTATCTCTTATTTGGGATTTTTGTTTTGTTTTGTTTTATTCTGAACTTGCGACCCACGAGGACAGTGGATGACGATCGTCTGCGAAAGAGGATCGAAACCGATTAAAAAATCGAAGCAAATGTTTTGCCGCAACGTTGACAATCTAAAACTGTCTCCAAGGTCACCTTTAGACTGCTCTTAGGAGTCGATGCTGAGAGTAGTCGACCCACTCAGGTACAGACAGTTGGCTCTTGCTTAAGGAAGTCCTTGCCCTTGGACAGCGGTTTTCTAAGTACGTATCTAGTCAAACAACGCAACCAATACCTAATAGATCTTTCAAAGACGACTATGTAAGTACATATTTAAATTCCCGATGTTTCACCAAGTGGTTCGTTTCAGACGAGGGAGTCCCCGAAGCCATTACACCTTAGATACATTGGCATACTTTCAAATGTTCTCCATCATCCAAATACTTTCAAATATTTTGGCTGTCACCAGCAGATCTATCATGTAGGTGCATGTGTGTGTGTGTATGTCTGTACATTTACCTCATTGTATTTACATGTATACATGGTTGAAACTAGAATCCCGTCTTATCTACACTTATCAAACTTTGCCTTAGATTCATGTATGTTGTTGGCCTGGGTAATTATTTTCCTAATTTATTCCTCAACTTGACGCATCTGTGTGGAACTCTATACTCCCTGATATATTCTAAGTGATTTCTCCTTTTTAATTCTTTGCTTGGCATAACCTCCCTCTTGTTCTTTCATACTATAACAACATATCTTCACCAATTTAGTCAGTTCTTTTATCTATTCTAAATACAACTATGATTATCATATCATCTCAGTTTGCTTTCCCATTGTGGAGGTTGGGTTTTTCCCACTCTCTACTTATAAATTGAGGATCATTCTGGTTCCCGCCCTTCTCAATCTCTACTTTTCTTATATCTTTCTTTTCATGTGATGACCATATCATTCCTGCATATTCTATTTTGGGATGGATCAGAGTTTGATTTATTTTAATTACATACTCACCTGTATAATGAAATACAATTCCTAAATTTATTAGCAATTTGTATGTCTCTCCCATTATTTCATTTGTATGGTTTTCCAGCTATAGAACAACTCTGAACAAATGTCTAATTCTCTTTCCTTCTTTGCTTTCGTGATTATTTCATCTCACTTTCTATAACTCCTTGGCAGTCTCTTCCTGCTTTGGTTCATTTATATATAGATATATAGATATAAATACATATACATATATATATATATATGTATATATATACAGTATATATATATATATATATATATATATATATATGTGTGTGTGTGTGTGTGTGTGTGTGTGTGTGTGTGTGTGTGTGTGTGTGTGTGTGTGTGTGTGTGTGTGTGTGTGTGTGTGTGTGTGTGTGTGTGTGTGTGTGTGTATATATATATATATAAATATATATATATATATATATTCCGTTTCATCTTCCATTTTTAGTACCTTCTCTGGCAATTTACAATCCTCTTCACTTTTCACTGTATTTATGATCTTACCAAAATCAGCAAATAAGTTTGTGTAGCAACGTATTCTATTCATCATGTCATTGATATACAGTAGGAACCTGGTGTCAACACCGAGCCCTGGGGTACCCCATTAATCACTTCATCCGAACACATCGAGCCGTGTGTTTGTGTGTGTGTGTGTGTGTGTGTGTGTGTGTGTGTGTGTGTGTGTGTGTGTGTGTGTGTGTGTGTGTGTGTGTGTGTGTGTGTGTGTGTGTGTGTGTGTGTGTGTGTGTGTGTGTGTGTGTGTGTGTGTGTGTGTGTGTGTGTGTGTGTGTGTGTGTGTGTGTGTGTGTGTGTTTGTATTTCCCTAATTGTTTAGTTGATTTCAGTGTACAGGAAAAGAGCTACGATGGTGGGACTCATTTCTATCCCTCTCAATCAAACTTGGCTTGAAATTCGTTCAGAAGCTTTTTTCTCATGATTGATTCTTCTTCGAGGTTTATTTCGCATATTGATGCATGTACGTTTACGTCTGCGTATGTGTGTACATGTTCATATAGAACTTATACCAACTAATTAATTTGTGTGAGATATGCAATTTACTATGTCAATGCACGATGCCTTCCACTTCATCAGGATGAAGACCTTCCTGATAAGTCTGTTCGTGTGTTTCGTGGCCGTGGGCGCTGACGGGGGCGAGAGCGGTGGCGAGAGCGGGGGCTACGAGGTGAGCATACCCTTGGGGCGACTGTCCGGGCGTTTGGAAACCTCCATAGAGGGGCGCAGCTTCTACGCCTTCAGAAAGATTCCCTACGCCAAGCCCCCTGTCGGACCTCTCAGATTCAAGGTACTTGTTTTCCCTAGTTAAATGTAGTTGCCTGGCGGGAGTTATATTTTATATAAGAATCTAATATACAATTCAAAGGGCTTAATTCGAGAAATTGTTTTTAAGGTTCATTGGATGTTTTTGGCAATATTTTGATCCCCGCAAGCAAATGGTTATATCTAAGCGTTTGCAAAAAGAAGAAAAAAAAAACAAACGCTGACAAATATACAATGATATCCAGTGGCTTCTCGAAATATTCTTAGTGGACGCCAGGCGAGTTTATTCAGCTCAGAAGGGTTCTCTGGGCATTGAAGAACTAAAGAACTTGATCCACCAGGACTTAGTGTCCCGTTTTTTTTTTTTTTTTACTAGCGCCAGACGTCTTCATATAACACAGAGAGGGACTCTAGGACTTGAGGGGTTAGATGCAAGATGATGTTCTGACACAATTCTCAACGTTCCTTCAGGATCCTGAGCCGGCAGACGCCTGGGACGGGGTACTGGATGCCACGGCTGGGCCTCCGCCTTGTCCCCAGTTCTTCTCAATCGGAAACACGTCGAACGGTTACATAGACGGCCAGGAGGACTGTCTTTACTTGAATGTTTACACGCCGAAGGTACAGTGTCTATATATAGATTTCAAGTCTCTACCCCAAACAGTGTCGTGGGCACGATCATCCTTCCCACAGTCTTCTCTTTACGTTCTTACCCGGGCATCTATTTCACGTGATACCTCTCCTTTCCCCAGACATTTAATTGCTTTCCCCCCTTCTCTGTAATCTCCACCTCGACTCCTCCATTATCTGAAGCATGTGATCCTACATACGCTTTGCCTCACCCAGCTTCTTTCTTTTGAAACTCACCTCCAACTCACTGTCATCTCCCCTTGCATCTCGTATATCTAATGACCTAGCTTTTGCTCACATTTACTTTCAGCTTTTCCTCTCACATAACCTCCCAAACTCCAGCGCTACCTGCCTCGCTTCCAGGCACAAACGTAGTGTCATATACAAACAACAACTGGCTAACCTCTCACTTCTTTTCATTCTCACTTACCAGCTCCAACTCCCCACTCATCACTCTTATGCTTAAGTCCCGCACCACTTCATCCATGTATACAGTGTACAACCATACTGAAATTACACAACCCTGGCTCAGCCCCTACCTTCATCTTACACCATTTACTCCCTCCATTTCCAAGACAAGCTCTACTACTCGCGTAACAAGTTTTGACCGACGTCAACAGGCCCCTATTACATACATCTGTAATATTTCCCGTAGTGCCTTTCAGTAAAATCTGTCGTACAACCTTCACCAAATCCATAAAAGCCCCCAAAGACATCCTTACCTTTGGCCTTTTACTACGAAAGTTTAATCAATGCACCCTTTCCTAAACCCACATTGTTCGTCCCCAATAACTTCCTCTGTTCCCCTCCTATCCCTTTCAATTAATACTTTTCCATATGACTTTCCAATTACAATGGACCCTCGAGTCCGCTATTCTTTTTTCTTTCTTTCTTTCTTTCTTTCGATTGAGACTCTGTGATCTTAATATCCTGCAGCCATCAGTGAGTGGTGGCCTCCCAGTCATGTTCTACATACACGGTGGGGCCTTCGTGCGCGGGCAGTCCTCCTGGTTCCAGCCCCGGACATTTCTCGACCACGACGTGGTCCTCGTCGTCATACAGTATCGCTTAGGCACGCTGGGTACGTAAGACGCGACGATGCTACCTGTTTCATTTATGGGTGAGACGTGGGTTGTACTAGTGCGGACAACTGACCAACCTGACCAATGCTGCATCATAACTACAAGTTAACATTTTCCGTTGTTGTTGTTGTTGCATAGATATGATCTTAATTTTACAAAATATGTTTTTTATTATAAAAGAACTAAGGTTGATATGAATATATCAAATAATAAAACTATATCTTAGCATCGATCTAATATATCGTTATGGGTCAGATTCGGATGCCCGCAGCAGTACAACGTTTGCATAGCGCTAGAGCGTCATATTATTTCTTTTAACTTTTGAATAAGACTTTGGCCATAGCCTCTCTGGCACATTGTTGTCTTGAGTCTATGATTGAAATAATGTCCGAGCTAAGACAACGGACATCATTCCCTAAAGAACTAAAAATTCCTTTGGAGAAAAAAAAAAAAAAAAAATGGTCCTCTAGGCCAGTGGAACTCAACCTGGAGTCCATGACCCCCCCCCCCTGTTGATGGGTGGGGGGGGGGGGCTGTGGGGGCAACACAGTTTCACGAGAGGGTCCACAAACTTTAACCTAGTAGTTATTCGTAGGAGGCTGACGATTTTAGTCAATGTTGAAATGATTCCCAGGAGACGAAGAAAAAGCATCATTGAAATGTGAAGACATGAGGAAGCATCTGGGCGAATTTCCATCTTTAATCTCTAACTCACAGGCTTCCTGTCCACCGAGGACTCTGTCATCCCGGGGAACTTCGGGCTCAAGGACCAAACGCTCGCCCTCCGGTGGGTCCAGCAGAATATCGGCTTCTTCGGTGGTGACCCCAACCGAGTGACCATCTTCGGCCACAGCGCCGGCGGGTCCTCAGTCCATTACCAGATGCTTGTTCCTGAAGCCAGAGGTATTGTCGAAGATGTTTGTGTAGTCTTTCACAAGTAGCCCTACCTCTCTTTCAGCAAAATAACTATAAAGGTTTACATAAGAAAATAAGAATGAAGGAGACTGCAAGAGACCATAAGGCTTACACTAGGCAGTTCCATGTCCATTACCACCTGTCATCCCCATCCATAAACTTGTCTAACCTTTTCTTAAAACAACCGATAGTTTCAATGCTCACTACATGATTACCAAGTCTATTCCATTCGTTGACCATTCTGTTGGTTAAATTACAAAGGAAGATAATACCGACAGGAGATTTTTTGATCCATAACTAGGTCGGATGCTAAGAATAAATGTTTAAACGAAGAAATAAGTAAACAAGCGAGCCAAACATTGTTTAGGTGTTTATCTAAATGGATCTTGAAAATGCGAATCGTACAGTATATTGCGCTGCCTCTACAGGAGGTTTACTCCATTCTTTGACTAATCTTTCTGCGCAAAGCTGTGCAACACAGACGAATAGATAAACAAGCGAACACGACCAAATACATAACCTCCTGAACGGGGACAATAAGGGTCAATGAACGAAAATAATGATGACGTTCATTAAGCTGCATAGTGGTGATGAACGAACACGTATGTTTTTTCTGTACATTTATTTATTCATCTATTCATCGATTTATTTACTAATTTGTCCATTAATATATTAATTTTCTTGCTCATATATTTTTATGTTTATCTATCAGATTGTTTGATTTTATCTTATAATTATCTATGTTATTGTATATTATCTTATTTCACTCTATTTTATTCAACTTTATATCGTCTATTTATTCATTTATTTATTTATCAATTTATTCATATATCTATTTCTTTATCTATCTATCCATTTATTTATTCATTCATTTACTTGTTTATTTATTTATCTATTCATCTTTCTGTATATATATATGTATATGTATATATATATATATATATATATATATATATATATCATATATATATATTATATATATATTATATATAAATATATATATTATATATATATATGTATATATATATGTATATATATATATATATATATATATATATATATATATATATATATATACATGTATATATATATATAATTTAATTTTTTTAATATACAAAATGTGATATTTTGTCAATAGAACGATGGAGTCCTGTAGATCCGGTGAAGTCCTGTAGATCTGGTGGAGTCCAGTAGATCCGGTGGAGTCCTGCAGGACCCGCTGGAGTCCTCTAGATCTGGTGGAATATTGTAGATCTGTTGGAGTCGTGTAGATATGTTGGATTCCTGCCGAATGCCGAGCTCCCTACGAAGCGAGGACCTGCTGCACCCGGTGGCTTGTTATTATTAATTTTTGTCTAGTCATATTTTTTTTCACTACAGGTTTGTTTGCCCAGGCCATTCTGATGTCGGGGTCAGCCCTGTGTCCGTGGGCCTTCGACACTTCGCACAAGCGCTACGCCCTCGAGGTCGCTCAGCAGGTTGGATGCCCCACCGAGGACGGGAGTACCGAGAGGCTGCTGGAGTGTCTGCAGAGGGCGTCGCCTAAGGACCTCGTCCAGATGGAAGTTTCCTTCAGAGTAAGCTGTTTGTTGTTCGTTGCTGGTCGCTTGTTCTTTGTCGATTGTTGTTTGTTGGTTGTCATCTGTCGATTATTGTTCGTTGGTTGTTGTTTGTCGATTGTCGTTTGTTGTGTTTTGTCTTTGTTTTTTGTTGTTCGATTATGTTGTTGTTATTGTTGTTGTTGCTGTTTGTGGTCCTGTTGTGCCATCAGAGCTCTAGTTGGTCAGGAGCCCAACAGGGTCCTTGTCCACCATCTCCCACACCACCACCACTATCGCCAACACACGTATCAGAAACCAAACTAAACATTACATACCTGAGCACGGTTAAACAGATTCTGCTCTTATGGCCACCACACAGCATTTAGGGCATGCCAGCACGGGTGTGGCAACGCAGCAGACGACAAATGTTCCATTACGCTTCACGATCATCCTCACGGACTGCTAAGCGCAGGACTGGCAGGAACTCGTGGGCACAAACGCAACACATCTTGGGGGTGGAGGAGTTCTGACGGGACATCGGTGTCCTCCGTAACTCATATCAAGTCATGGTCATTTGGTTACTATAGGATGAGGGTCGGGGAGGGGGTTTGGCAGAATATGAAACGAAAAGTGATAAAAGGGGCCATACATTGTGATTCGACTTTCAACAGCTGATAACTTTCGTCTGGATGCAATAAATATCAATGTAGAGTAAAAGAAAATTATTATTAAATTACTATGGTTGCACTTGAAAGGTCTTCAATTGATATATTCTGCGTAACAAAATTAATGCTACAGGGAAGTCAAGAGAACTGACCCTTGTTCTTCTAGAAAAACAAGGTCAAAGGTTTATTTTGATGTAGACCAACAGAACCATGTGTTTGTTCATTCTACCTGGGAGATCAAGGCGGTTGGCCCTTTTACCGGTGAAAAGGCCACCACCTGAGAATGTGTTTCGTAGAGACGAAACTCAAATTTGAGACTTCACTTTACCATCTTAGTGAGACGTATGTCACAGCATCTAATGACTTCGTTGACGACGCCCTCAGACTATACTCTGGAATCCGATGGTTATGTCACCGAGGGTGGACGGAACTTACCTTCCGGAGCGTCCGGAGATCCTCTTGAAGAAGGGACACTTCAGCCGAGTGCCAATCATGTCGGGAATCAGCTCACATGAAGGAGGGCTCAGCACTCAATGTGAGTGGTGCCACTGTATTCTTCTCTTTCTTTTTTTGGGGACCCGCACATTATACCGGTCACGGGCGGCATAATGTATGGGTGATGAGCAGGGGAATTAAGGGTCGGGGACAGGATTTGGACCAGGAATGGAGTCAGGATAAGGGTTATGGGTGGGATAGTTTGAGATTAGAATTGAGTAGAGGGAGGTAGTGAATTACGTAATTCATCTTCTTTATTTGTTCACCACTGGCGAAAACAGAATTCGCTCGAGCAACCTTGCACTATTCAGTAACCCTCAAGGTTTCACTCGAGATATACCTGGTAAGTTTTGATCAGGTGGATGACTTTAATCAGCTGATAGAGCATTCCATTAACCTGGTAGAACTGCCTTTGTTAGCCCCAACAAAGTTGTGAAATGAGCTGAAAATGAGTCAACAATATAAAAAAGACGAGATTTTCTTCTTCCCCTGGTCATTTGTAGTTCTATTTTGCACTTTGTTTATTTCCAGTCTTTTACACACATGAGAACGAAATTGACAGATTCTTGAAGAATTTCGACAAATTTGGACCGGAGAGCTTCGACATGGATGAGGGAGACGAGTACCCTGCGCGGATCGCGAGGAAAATCTTCGATCACTTTCTCGGGGGCGTTGTGGTCAACCTCGACAACGCTGATGACATCACGCAAGTAAGCCAATAAAGTCGAATAATGATGGCGTCGCTATAAAGTGAGTACAAAAGTTGAAGCTGAAATGAAATATCATAACATCTTTCCAGGTTTATGGCGACGCCATGTTTACAATCCCCGTCGACGTGACGTCACTGGCTCACGCCAAGCTTCAGCTCCCGGTCTACATGTATGAAGTCACGCACAGAGCGAAGAGGTCCTTCTTGGACCTGAAAGGTGCCGGGGACTTTGCAAAACACTGTAAGTTAAACAAACTTAAAAAACTCAACATATTTGTTACTGTTTCTCAATCTTTTTCATGTTATGAACCCCTTATTAAATGTATATATATATATATATATATATATATATATATATATATATATATATATATATATGTGCGTAAATAACCACTAGGAAAAAGTAAACTAACGAAGCAGAGCGCTTTCGTGTAATTACATCTTCAGTGCAGATACAAAGAAGGAATTATAAGATGAAGAAACAAGGTACAGAATATATGACATAGTGAAGAGGGCATTCGGAGAGGTAGTGGAAGAAGTACACGTGACGGACGTATGGGCCGTCCTGGTAGCCAACAAGTATGGGACGTTTGGGCCGTCCTGGTAACCAACAAGTATGGGACAACTGCTCATAATTTATATTACAATTCAAACAATTTTGAAATTTCATGAGAAATAAAACTATCTAATTTGTACAAACCTTGATGAAGATTAACATTTATCCCCTTACTAGATTTGATCAAACTGCATTCAATTAAATTTCTTTCTGTTATGTTGTTGTTGTATGTGATGACTTTAGCGTTATCCCAGTCAACTGGGTGGTTAAAATGGTTCATGTGGTTGAATATACCGCTAGATTGGTTTCCCTCTCTAACGTATTTCTTATGTTGATTAATTCGTGTTGTGAGTGCTTTAGCAGTCTGACCAACATAAAACTGATTACATGATTTGCAAGGTATTTTGTACACACACCCTTTATTACTATTGACAGAATTATTTATGAGCATTTGTCTTACAGTGTTCTTGTTGTTGAAAACTACATTAATGTTAAATTTACGTAACATATTTGGAATATTTTGCAGGTTCTCTTGGTACGGTAAAATTAGCAAGTTATTCATATTGAAAGTTTGAGTTGACCTAAGGTTGTAAAATGTCCTTTTAGCACGATTGTAAGCTTTATCAAGAACATGTGTGGGGTATTGTAGCTTAGTACCAATGTCGTAAATACATCCTATTTCATCATCGATGTACTCTGGGCTGCAAATGCGTAGGGCCCTGAGATACATCGACGCGAAAACAGATACCTTCACGCCATCAGGGTGTGAGGAATAATAGTGTATATATGAACAAACGTTGGTTGGTTTGCGATATACACTAAACTTCAACTCACTTTCACGGCGGTAGATATTACAATCAAGGAAAGGCAAAACGCCTTCTTTCTCTATCTCCACCGTGAACTTAATGGAACTGACCAAATTATTAAGCTTACATAAAAAATAATTTACATTATCTTGAATGGGCCACAGACATAGGATGTCATCAATGTACCGCATCCATGTAATGTTGGGGGGAATGATCTTACTTAAAATTTTGGTTCAAAAAAACTCCATATATAGATTACTCAATTACTCAATATTTGGAATGAGCATGGGTAATCCTCTCTCCCCCGTATTGAGTAATCTATATATGGAGTTTTTTGAAACCAAAATTTTAAGTAAGATCATTCCCCCCAACATTACATGGATGCGGTACATTGATGACATCCTATGTCTGTGGCCCATTCAAGATAATGTAAATTATTTTTTATGTAAGCTTAATAATTTGGTCAGTTCCATTAAGTTCACGGTGGAGATAGAGAAAGAAGGCGTTTTGCCTTTCCTTGATTGTAATATCTACCGCCGTGAAAGTGAGTTGAAGTTTAGTGTATATCGCAAACCAACCAACGTTTGTTCATATATACACTATTATTCCTCACACCCTGATGGCGTGAAGGTATCTGTTTTCGCGTCGATGTATCTCAGGGCCCTACGCATTTGCAGCCCAGAGTACATCGATGATGAAATAGGATGTATTTACGACATTGGTACTAAGCTACAATACCCCACACATGTTCTTGATAAAGCTTACAATCGTGCTAAAAGGACATTTTACAACCTTAGGTCAACTCAAACTTTCAATATGAATAACTTGCTAATTTTACCGTACCAAGAGAACCTGCAAAATATTCCAAATATGTTACGTAAATTTAACATTAATGTAGTTTTCAACAACAAGAACACTGTAAGACAAATGCTCATAAATAATTCTGTCAATAGTAATAAAGGGTGTGTGTACAAAATACCTTGCAAATCATGTAATCAGTTTTATGTTGGTCAGACTGCTAAAGCACTCACAACACGAATTAATCAACATAAGAAATACGTTAGAGAGGGAAACCAATCTAGCGGTATATTCAACCACATGAACCATTTTAACCACCCAGTTGACTGGGATAACGCTAAAGTCATCACATACAACAACAACATAACAGAAAGAAATTTAATTGAATGCAGTTTGATCAAATCTAGTAAGGGGATAAATGTTAATCTTCATCAAGGTTTGTACAAATTAGATAGTTTTATTTCTCATGAAATTTCAAAATTGTTTGAATTGTAATATAAATTATGAGCAGTTGTCCCATACTTGTTGGTTACCAGGACGGCCCAAACGTCCCATACTTGTTGGCTACCAGGACGGCCCATACGTCCGTCACGTGTACTTCTTCCACTACCTCTCCGAATGCCCTCTTCACTATGTCATATATTCTGTACCTTGTTTCTTCATCTTATAATTCCTTCTTTGTATCTGCACTGAAGATGTAATTACACGAAAGCGCTCTGCTTCGTTAGTTTACTTTTTCCTAGTGGTTATTTACGCATTTGTGAACACACGCTCCTAGTGTTTTTATTGCATATATATATGTGTGTGTGTGTGTGTGTGTGTGTGTGTGTGTGTGTGTGTGTGTGTGTGTGTGTGTGTGTGTGTGTGTGTTTACCTAGTTGTATTTTGCGGGAGAAGAGCTATGCTCGTAGTGACCCGCTGTTGTATTTTTCCGCATCCAGTTCTTTCTTAGAATCATGTATATTTTCAGCACTCACTGTTTTCTCTTTCAATTTGTTCCATGTATCTATTACTCTGTGTGGAAAGCTGTTTTTTCAGATCTCTTCTGTAACTGTCTTTCTTAAGTTTCTTCTCGTGTCCTCTTGTATTTCTTCTGTCCCATTAAAGTAGGTCATCCCTATCAAGGATTTCCATCCCTTTAAAAATTCTGTAGATGGTTATCAAATCACTCTTTCTCTACTTTGTTCCAGAGTTGATAAGTTTTGTTTATCCAATATTTGTTCGTATGTCAACTTGCTAAGTGTTGGTACCATCTTTGTCATTGCTCTTTGAGTTCTTTCTAGTTTCTTTAATTTTTTTATACTTGGTGTCCATAGTGACGCTGCATATTCTAATTTTGGTCTTACCAGTGTAACTAGTATCTTCTTTACAATTTCCTTATCCATGTGGTCAAAGGCCACTTTCATTGATCTTATCAAATTATAAGTTTCTCCAACTATTTTGTTTACATGTTTGTCTGGTGCCATGTCGTTTGAGATAATTACTCCTAGGTCCCTTTCTGAGTTTACTTTTGTAACTTTCTTTGTACCAATTTTGTATTGATTCGATATTCTGCTTTTTCCAAATTCCATTATACTACATTTCTTAATGTTGAAATTCACTTCGTTCTTTATACTCCATTTCCAGACTTTGTCCAGGTCTTCTTGAAAAGATTTGCAATACTCTTCTGTACTTACTCTCTTCAATAGTTTCGTATCATCTGCAAAGAAGTTCATATAACACTCCATCCATGGCGTTTATACAAATAGCAAACATTATCGGAGACAATACAGAACCTTGGGGGACTCCGCTTATCATATTTACCCAATTTGAGTTCTTTTCTCTAAGTACCATTCTAATTTTTCTTCCGTTCAAGAAGTCTTTCATCCATTCCGATAATTTTCCTTCTATTCCCCCTATTGTTTTAATTTTTCTTAGTAGCTTTTTGTGTGGTACTTAGTCAAAATCACATTCTGCCCCACCATCTGTTTCTTGTATTATTTTTATCATTCTTGAGTAAAAGCACATTAAGTTTGTAGTACATGATCCTCCACTTCTAGATCCAAATTGCTTGGGGTTTAGTACGTTGTTCTCTTCCAAGTGTTTAGTCCATTTATTTTTAATAACTCTAGCATATTTTTGCAGTTGTGCTTGTAAGAGATACTGGTCTATAGTTTGTTGAATTTTCTTTATCTCCTCCCTTGTATATTGGTACAATGTTTGCATTTTTCCAATCTTGTGGTACTTTCCTTCTTTGAGTGAGAAGTCAATTATCTTGTGTATTTTATCTGTGAGTTCATCTATACATTCTTTCAATATCCAGTTCGATATTCCGTCTGGCCCATGTGACTTTCTGACATCGAGTTTCCTTATTTGGTCCCTTATTTCTTTCTGTGTCACCGTTATTTCTTTCATTTTGGGGGATCCTTCTCGCTGTCCTTCATCCCACATTTGTGAGCTTTCAATTGTAAATACAGACCTAAAGTGTCTGGTCATTACTTCAGCCATTTCTACATCTTCTATATATTCTTTGTTTCCTTCACGCAGTTTCACTATTTCATGTTTGTCTTTTAGTTTATCGTTTACATATCTGTAAAATAGTTTAGGTTGGTCTTTGCATTTGTCTATTATATCTTTTTCGTAGTTTCTTTTTTCCTCTCTGCGTATATCTACATATTCATTTCTCAGTTTGATGTATGTTTGCCATTTAGTCACTTTTTCCATTTTTTATGTAAACCCTTTTTTGTTTCTGCTTAGGTACATGTTTATCTGTTCCCTCCTTATACATTTCTTTAAAAAAGTTCCATTTCTCTTCCATCTTTGTTTCATCATTTGCAAATTTTTCCCAACTAGTGTTTTGATTTTTTTTCCTACGTTTTACAAAGTCAGTTTTGTTGTACATTAGTTTTCCTTCTCTGTATTTCTCGTTTCTTCTCACAATTTTTTTTTCCTTAAGCTCGAACTCTACTAGTATATGGTCACTCTTCCCAATTGGTGTTTTATAATTTATTTCTTCTACAATTTCAGGCTCAGAAGTGAATATAAAGTCTAGTCTCGATGGTTCTTCGTTATG
>NC_134786.1:58732076-58762076 GCF_046742065.1 Oratosquilla oratoria
GATATACTAAAATTGAAAGACAACATGAAAGTTTTATTTTTCTAACAGAAGTTAAGACATGTTTATGCACAGCTCTTTTAGAAAAAAACTTCTGACTTTTTTATTTGCAAAATCTTTCAAAACGATATAAAATTCAATGGTTTTAGTAATGCTAATCACTATAGACAGCATCGCCAAATTGTTTAGTCTCTCTTTTGAAATTGTTGACCGTAAGTATCTTTCAATCAGTTTTAGTTTTGAGAAAGAAATGTTTCGCTCGATACGATTGTTACGGTCATTGTTAAGTAAATCACCAAAGCAATAAGAATATTAGGAAACACTATAAATTGATTGTTTACTACTAGATATTCAAACAGAACTTGAGGCTTATCGACACTGAAGGGAAGAGAAGTTTTCAGTTTCAAGTTCTTCGGCTAACAAATAGCCATCCACATCTTTGTTTCAGTAACTACCCCTTCATCAGTGGTGAAAGCTACTTCACTGTATGCTGTGTGTTTCCTTATTTCCGCCATTTGTAAGCTTTGAAAGTTATCAAGAAAGCCAAATAATTTGACGTGGTTTTAAACTGCTTAACTCTAAAGATGCTGTCTAGCACTAAACTGATGCACTGAACTATGTGCACCTCTTTTGAATCAGCTAAAGCTGTTTTTTTTCTCTTATCAAAACATTCTCTTCCTTCTACGTAGTTTTTTTCTTGAAATTATCTCAACTCCAATGGTAGTTCGACAACTTCAGACAATTCATTTGCGCCTATCAGGACATTAAAACTGCTCTCTCTATAAATTCTTAGCCATGATAATAGTTTTTCAAGTGACTTTATGCCTTCATCAATGTCCTTTGTTTTACCTTGCGCTTCCTTGCTTACATAGTTAACTTTAAAAAGTACTTCAAGCCAATATATATATATATATATATATATATATATATATATATTTTTTTTTTTTTTTTTTTTTTTTTTTCTTTCTTTTTAGCGGGTTTGCTAACGATTCAGCTTCTACTTTTACCTTGGGCTCATCTGTTATCTCTGATATTTCAACAAGTGCAGTACATACTTCTCCAACCTGATGACGAATGGCCTTGACATTATAACTCCGACACCACCACCTTGCATTGCTCAACGGTTTCATTGATAACCTGGGTAAATGTTTGTAAAAAACTGCCCACTGATAGCAATATGTAGATCCTTTGCAAGGTCCCCCAAAATTTGTTATAGCATATGGACAAAAATTGGCTACATCTCCAAGTAAAAGGTTATAGTTGTGATATGCAGTGGGTACAAAGAATGCTCTTGAATTATTCTTCAATAGCCGTGCTTGTAGGCAACTTCAGTTGTGTGACCTTTCATTTCACTACCATTGTCGTACCCTTGGCCCTGAATGTCTTTCACCTTTCTACTTAATTCCTCCAGTGGTTTTAATAATGTTTTATATTAATCTTTTTCCTGTGCTATTTTCAACTTACATAAACTTTATGAAATGTGCACTTGTTTTGATATATGCTGACCAGCTGGCTGGGTCATCATAAATGTTGATTACAACTCTTCTCAAAGATGATCCATGATGGCGTAATGCCTGGGCTTTGTCTTTTTCGGCTAAAAGTGGACTTTTCGCTTCGGTGCTGTCTTCTGGTGTGTTGAGATCGTTTTCAATTTGATTCACAGCTGCGTCATTCTTTTCTGATTTATTGCCAGTTTCATCATTGTATTCATCAATTGTTATTGGACTAAGGCTGTATCATTTTCTGAAGAATTTCTGTTGTCTTCATCCTTAGTACATGAGCGCTTCAAAGATATTCTTTCATTTTCAGTTACCATAGCCTTAGCAAGTGCTCGTTTCCGGTTTCCGCTTAAATATTTACACCCTTTGTCTCTATCTCTGCGCTTGCCATGATCTATGGGGTTTTAAGATAAACAATGACAATAAACTGAAAAAATCTTAATAATTACAAGTCCCTACACTGAAAAATTATAAGTATGTTCATATATGAATATTATGAATAAAGTAAAACAATTTCAAACTCTTCTGCATTCTGAAGGAATTTCCGAAATAAACTAATGTAAATTATCTATATTTTTGCAGTAAAAAAAACATGAGCTAAATAGAATCTAGATCTACTTAGATCTAGAGATTACATAGATCTAAATCTGCCTTTTTGAATTTTTGGTAATGGTGATTTGGTTTCACAGCCTTAGGTCAAAAACCCACGTTTTGTAAATGATATGCAAATTTTAAGCTGCTAATTCTCCAGGCTATATATTTAAGGTAAAAAAGGTAGAATAAGTATATTTAGAAATATTTAGCCTTAAATTTTCACATAGAAAAATACTTTAGTAATTTGTCATAAAATTGGACTTGGTATCCCTGATAACATGTCTACGTTGTTCCATTAGTGGAACAACATTGTCATCGTCGTTGGTAAAAGTATGACGGATTTCATTCACCCCGAGAAAAAAAAAAAAAAAAAAAAAAAAAAAAAAAAAAAAAAAACATCCGCATGGTGAAGCTAAACTATCTTCTAAATCACAAAAACATCAAATAGGCTATATTAAGCCCTAGGAGTGCAATAACAGTAACAGTAGCCTGGTGCTCTTTTGATGCTAAATCAAATCACCACAAAATTTTGAAACAATGACAGAAACAGCCTTGCCTAGAATATCTGGATCTTGTAAAGGTGAATAACCCCGAGATACACACGCCCCTATAACTGAATAATTTTGGATACCAGCTCATAAAGATGTAGGTTATAACCCCCACAGCGACCTAACCTAGAATAGATCGACTGAAACTAACCTAGCTTCGGGGTTATTCATCTTTATAAAACCCGAATATCCTAACCAATTCCATCTACGGTCGCTAACATTGTCATAGATTCTACGCTTAGGTCTAATCTATTTTCATGTTAATACTTAAGCCTAGGCAATAGGCTAGGCCCTAGGCTAGCATGACGTTATCTCAATCTCATATTAATGTACAAGTCCTCTTATTGATTAGCCTATAGCCTGAAAATCAGACGGTTGAACACGGTAGGTGTCGGTTGCTTGGATAAGCTCTGCTACTAAGCCCCTTTTTTCGCAAGATATACGGTGTTCCTATTATTCGGAGTTGGCCGGAAGCCGTGTTAAAAACTCAGTGCAACGTGCAGTGTTATCAGTGAACTTTGTTGTGGAACTTTACCGAAAAAGTGATTAATACTCGGGGAGGGCCTCCCTGATCGAATTCCTTACATCTGCGCATGCGCAGTGCGAGGTATTTGACGTAGATACCCACCTTATGGCTATGTCACTCACCTGGTAAAACTACTCAAGTTACAAGTGCTGCAGACTTGCCTCGTAAAATGGAATACACAGATCCCGGCTCACTTGCAAAAATTGAGGCGGATCTTGTATTAAGTGATGATGACGACCTGTCACTGAAAAACTAGCCTCGTATTAGTTATCACGATCACCGACAAATGGCACCAGTCAGTCCATCCCCCCAGCCTATGGACTTCACCAACACTTCCGCAAAGCGTCGCATAGATAACGATTCCGATGCCAATAGCGAAGTGTCATCTCTTGCTGCCAAGGCCACCAAGAGTGGCAAGGCTATGCCTCTGCGAGACACTACTACACCCATTCCATCACTCTCTGCTACACAGAATACCACTCCCACACCCACACCTTCACCTACTTCCCTTGCCTTTGAACCCCCCCCCCCCGTTCCGAGTATGTCAAACTGCAATTCAGAGGAAACCCATGAGTTATTGAGAAATTAAGATGGCTTTCCGAAGTCGTAAGAATGTTCGGTCTTAATTGAGAACTAGCCGAGGTCAAAATGTCAGCTGTCACATCTAGTTATGTCTATATATCGAGACGCCGACAGGACATCATAGGTGAGGTCAAGGATGGGGCGATTTTGTCGTTACCTCTTGATATACAAGATTCTGTAGATAGACCGCGCAAGTTCCCCACATATCTCATCACTCGATACCCTACTGATGTTGAGCCATCCCTAGCTAAGGAACTAACAGGAGTATATTCTGTACGCCGTTTTCTACAGAATAAGGTACCCATCAACAGACTTGTAATTACGTGGAGCCTACCTAACCCACCACCATCCCACATTAACTTTTCCTTCCTTCCTTGCCTACCATCATGTGAACTCCGCAAAATGCCTGACGAAAAGCCATGGTGCTTCAAATGTTGGGATATTGGCCATATTTCTCGGTATTGCAATGCCCATGAAAAGTGTGCATGGTGCTCAGCTGAACATGACTCACGTTCCTGCCCTCATCGTACTCCTACAGCAACCACAGCACCTACCTCTGCCTCGACATCATCGACAGACTCAACAAAACCACCTACACCAGACAAGTCGCAATGCAAATGCCCGCGATGCCAAATGCCTGGGGTTAATGAATGGCATGGATGTGCCAAACGAGTATGCTTGGCTCTGAGTACGCAAACTCCACCGCCACCACCGCCGCCATCCACTGCTGCCGCCTCTCGACAGATCATTACACTCCAAGAGGCCGTAGAATCTCTCAAGTCTCAGTGTGTCTCCCTCACAAATCGTGTTACAATTATTGAAACTCGATTGGATAGCACTGAAGCTCGCTTTGATTCTCTTATGACCGCCTTTGACTCCTTGTCTACACGACCATTGGTTAACGATACAACACTCAAATCGCTCGTGGATGCCCAGCAGGCTATCATCGCGTCAACCTCTGCACTTACTGTTAAATTTGACTCGCTCGCTACTCGCCTCGAGAAAATTATTGCCTTCACTGTGGACATACTTTTGTTTTGTATATAATGTTGACAGTGATATTATTAACACTGCTGTTTTATACATGCTGTTGTTGCCCCTGATTGTATCACCATGTCCTCCACCACTGTGTCCCAACCTCTGGAAATTTGTACTTGTCTACAAATTGCCGCCTCAGTCGAACAGCGTGTCCTGTGAGTCACGATTCTCATGTAAATAGTTAATTACCTGTGTACTAGGCTTGCCGCTCTTTGAGCGTAATGAAATTATAAAAAAAATCTATAGCCTGTTTTGATCTTGATAATAATGATATATATATTTCATTAGCTCTGGAATATATCTATTTTACTGGGTCAAATGAATATGAAACAGGGAATTTTTGGCTAGGGAGACAAAGGAGGCCGATAGCCAGTAGTTTAATTGAAACATACAACCTAAAAACATTTCACAATCAGTTAAGATCAATAACTACAAGAGCTCATTGACAAATCCCTTAGATGATAAGGACTACAGTATTATTACTTTCTTACCAGTTTAAACAAAGTCCGTCACAATGTTCTCTGGTCAAAGCTTGGACTCGAATACTTCCGCGCAGTGCCCAATTTGATCAAATCTGTCAAACAGGCTTAAAACCAGCCCTGCTTGCGACATCGAAAACAGACAATTGAGTTTGCGAATTAGTGTACGTGTTGACGACTACATGCAATTAGCCTGGGTTTCTTGTTATACGCAATAAGACGTCACTGGTGTACCACAGGCGAAGTTGCGAACCACGGTCACTGCTATTTAATGTATTTTCCACTCGTTACTCCTTGTCCACATAAATTGGTCACTCCGGAGTCTCTAGATTTGCGTTGGATTATTGGTTAATGATCAACGATTATATGAGTTTCATAGGTCTATTTGGATTTTGATAGGTAAGTGCATATATCGCCTTACTACAAACTTTGTCAAATTTACTCGTGACAATAAGAAATTAACATCAGATATGCACGTCTTAATGTCACAACAATATAGTTGTCCAGCAGCCCTGCGTGTAAGTGGCTAAGGCCTAGTCATAGTAATCACTTACGAGTACATTTGGGTCTCTCGGATATACAGGATTGCCAGACTTAGCCTAAGGTCATAGGTCATATCTACACAATATATATGGAAGGTTGTGTTAAGGCATAGGTACATATGTGAAACATCTGCATGCTACGATAAGTTCAGGAAGAAGATAGGAACTAGCTACATAAGGAACATGTAGGCACACGTGCCACTGACGTGTTGGCGTGAATGCGTGCCAAACGTGCCTCAATAACTGGGTCGCGCACGAGAGGAAGGTGCCTTTGACCTACTTGTGCCAACTACACACGAGCCAGTTACGCACATCTAAAATATTGCGATATACTTTTACAATGTTGCCTTATCACTATAATATATATTACAATATCACTATAGTAACTGCAATACTTGTTACAATATGACTACATGTGTTTGGACTATCATAATATAATTTACAAAGTCACTCCACCATCAATCTACTATTGAATATAGATCAATCTACCGTATTAAATTTCTAGTGGAGATATTCCCGGTGGACGAAAATTGACGTAATAATAAGTGACAGGAGTCCAGTGTTGCCAAGCCCACCGAGACTTGTTTCCGTTAATTGGCACCTCACTCATAGTTAGCAAATTCTCATTGCCAGGAGCATTGTTAAGGCAGAATCGCTGTACAGTACATCACACTATTTGCCTAATGCAAAAACCAAACAACATTTGAATATATTTTTTCCAGTGGATATCTACAAGAGTATTGTTGGCATCGCTTAAATGGAATTCTGAGTTAATGACCGATTTGTGTGAAATATTTCAGTTAGCAGAGAAGGCTAGCATAAGCTCAGATGCAGTGTTTGTATTGTTGCGATTCTAAAGCTTTGTCAGTTGCCTCAGCGCATAATTCAAAAATTACTCAATATGATACTCGGTAGTTATAACTGGGAATTACTCTGCCTAACAAAATTCTAATAGTTTGAATGATGGTATACACATCTGTTTATTCCCAAGACAGAATTCCCAAGAATTGTGCGATAGGTTTGTGTGGGAGGTGAATTGAATCACTTAGAACAGCCTAAGAAAGATTATTGTGTAATATCCCTTAACGATTACAGAAATATTCCTGCTATGAACTACTCAGTAATTTATTCTGTCAAGATCGCCCGAGGTAGTGGGAGGTTACCTGTTGCCCTACGCGTGGCGGATAGCTCCTCCTTCAGCTCATCTATCTGATCTTTTAGCTTATCCATCCTGTCACAAAGGTCTAGAAGGCTTTGCTTGCAATCAGCAGAACCTTCTGAGAGGTATTTGCTTCCTTCTTGGTCTTCCTGTGACCAGAGACTAAGGTTAAGCTTCTGCAGCCAATTTTTTGAGCTTCCATCATCAGGAGGATCTAAAGCTAAGAACTTAGGGACACACATCTCCAGTATCAAGACCCACTGAGCTCTGGATGCAACTCGATCAAAGAAGGCTCGTTGTCTGAAGTTTTCCATCAAGTCATTTGGCTTCATGATGATTAGATTTACAATAAAGCTACCTATGGTGATGATAAATACCATGAAGAATATGTTCGTGGTGACAGGGTAAGCCACACTATCATCACCCAAAAACATATCATCGTAACCATAGTCTCCTAGCATTAAAACGACCGTCTTGACCATAGCCTGAGGAATATTTTCAAAGGCCTTCTGGTTCCAGAGTAATAAGTGGAAAGTAAATGCGGAGAGAAGAATTACAGCGGATATGCACAGGAGAAGCCTGAGGTAGCTCTTCATGAAGTCCCAGGTGATGGGCAGGATGAAGGAGAGGAGAGGGAGCCGAAGGAGGGCTTTAATGAAGATGAACCATCCTAGGAGGACAGCCACAATCCCCGAGATCCACTGGAAATCCTGTAAAGTCATACATAGCGATGGAATTGTCGATTTATTTTTATTTTTATTTTTTTTCCCTCTTTTAAAGTTATACTGTCGAAGGATCTAACTTTCAACAATACAAGACAAACTGTAGATTCTTGATATCAAATATTGAGTTTACAATTTATGTATATGGTAAAGCTGGTGTCTTTTGCATATAAAAGGTATATAACAATCAATAAAACTACGAAATAAGAGGAACAAACCTTATGACATTGACGGTGAAAGTAAGACGAAAAAATTATCTATATACCAATAAGTTTCTTCCCTCTTATAAGGGAGGTAGAACGCCAAGGCATGCACCCATCCTCACCCATCCTACTCCCACCAGTCATCCATTTATTTCCCTTTCATCTTAGCTCCTCGTGGATACAGGGTCATCCCTCCTCCCCGCCCACTCACTGCCCGGTTTAGAAGCAATGCAGCAAGACACAGCGCGTCTACAACAGGGCCCGGCGTTTCATTTACACTACGACCTTCATTCCTTGTCCCCTCGTGCGAAAATAGAGAAGACGAGGAGAAATCCCTTTAGGCCACGTCAAAAGATTGAAAGTGAGAGCAATTATATAAACAATGGAAATGGTGATGGCATCATTAATAGACATAGCAATGGTGACGAGGAGCAAGCTCGGGCCGTCGTCGTTGATTTACTACATAGTTGTGGGCATGGGGCCTCACGCAATGGCAAATGACATAACCCCAGATCAATTCAGAAACTTTCTCATTCCCTGACTATAGAGATGCAACTTTCTAGGATAACAGCAAACCCAGAAATTGCATTTGTAGTGTATCTGCAGTTAATTACTCGATATGCCCAATTATTGTTGTGTGCCAGTTGCACAGAACTATAAAAAAGTTATATATCCCCAAAGATTGTATGTTTCTTTTTTTTTAGGGGGGTGGTGTAGCAGTAATCAAAGATAAAGAAATGTTACAGACAAATGTTTACAGAAATCTGACATATGTTGTCTTATGCGCATTATTACCTCAACCGTCATGTTAATGTGAAAATAGTCTTCACATAGGATCTCATACTCTGATGGTTAATGAGACAGAAGCTAAAGTATCCACCCTTGTGTCCTGATACTGTATTGAAGCATTATTATAGAACAGACTAATAAGCCCAAACGTCCAACCAAGTTTCTTCACGTTGTAAGAATTCTGAAGAACTTACCTCTCTGATACCCGTGCGGAGACAACACAACGTCCAAGGTGTTATGAAGGTTAACGTCGTCACTATTCTTAGGAATTTCGGCAACCACCAATGACGCCAGTACCAACGTCCAAACTAGGTAATTCAAATGAAGAAAAGAGAAATTAGTCATTCTTAAATAGAGCGCTATAAATCTATCAAATTGAGTATCTACTTCTTGTATTAATTGTCTCTATCAGCCAGGGTTTGAATGAAAAATCTTTGGGAAAAAGCCTAGAAATGTACGTTTCTGTTGTTACTACTACTTCAACTAACACCATAACGGATGTGCAGGTTGACCAGCTTGTTGAAGTTAAAATAATCAATTTGCAGAAAATGACATAACTTTAACACCCATTCATCTTCCCTCTCTTAAAAAAGAAAGGGAAAAAATGAGAAAGATTTATCTCTACTAAATGTTTAATTTATCGAATGAAAACTTCATGATTTCTGTATTCCATTTTTTTTTTTTTTTTTTCCCATTTGACAGTGGTACTTCCAGAAACGCAAATCCAGCGCATAGACTCTTCACCTCTGAATGGTTCTCCATAATTGTTTATCTGGGCATGCATGCGAATAGAGGCAAGGATATGCATTTACATGTAATTTTTGTATAATTTCTCACAGTCTTTCCAGGCGTATTCAGCTAAGACTCAACTCATCAACTAATGATATTTTTTATGAATTCTGAAAAGTTTAAAGAAAGAGTACAGGTATAGAAGAATAACTTACACGCATTAGGAAATATATTTCTGTGACGATGACGATAACAAGAATTACTGCAAGACAGACGCTGACGCAGATGACCCTCGGCGACCACCGGGGGACGACGTCGCTGCAAAGAACGGTTTCGTTGACGAATTCCGGACCTGCCGAATAGTGTGGCGAAGACATCCTCTTTCCACAGCTCAAGATTGCACTTTCGTCCACATTTCTTGTGCATCCAAAGTCGGAGACATTATAGCAAGTGGGAAAGCCGCATATTATTTCTCTTCCTAAGATGTTTTTCTCCCAGTTGCTGAAAATAATAACTGCAAGTGAGGATAACTGACTGCTTGGTTGTTGAAGATGGAACATGCAAATGCACTTACACTCAATTTTCTTTTTAACCGTACCTTGTGATGAGGGCAAGAACAGACAAAAGAACAACGAAAAGAAGCTCAAAAGCCAAATAGATGTAAAATCCAACGGCGAAACGCAGCCACTGGTTGAGGATCCAGACTTCAGTGACGGGGTGCTTTAGAAGATCCAGTCTTTTGTTGACTACCATGTTCACCAAAGGGTGTTCTTCGAACCACGCTTGGTCGCTGGTATAACGAAAGCAAACGTCTTCCGAAAGGTTACCCGATTCCTGATTGGGATAGTTTGACTCCTTGTGTTTATCTGGAAGGCACAAGGAGTATCGACCGGGTGGAGTAGAGTGAAAATTAGTTAAAAGAGACAATCCCAAGGCCCTTTCATCTAGAGTATTGCATTTGTCAAGGATAGTCTGGGCATGCTGAGGATACTTCTCTACTAAGTAAATGAAATTCTTGCTTGGTCTTTGCTTATCCGTTACTGCGTACTTCCACCATGAGGACTCAACTAGAGCTTGAATAACTATTCTGAAACAAGAAATGCAATAATGTAATCAATACCAAATGCCCATAAGGGTGTTACTATAACACAGTCAATTATCAAGATTATTTCCATCCTCCAGTTTCACAAACATTGCGGCAAAAGGGCCTTTTTAATATTGAATAAAATTGTCTGGAATTAGCCAGAACAATGTCATTAAACTGACCACCAGACTGAAAAAGGTCAGCGTACAACTCTTGCACTTGTTTGATGATGGCCACTAAGGCTGTATTCATTGTGAGCGAGTATAGCAGGAACCCGTAACAGCAAGCGGAATTGTCCATATTTCGTGAGGTTCCAATACGTATAAGGGACGGGAATAGAAAAAACAGGATAAAAGAACAGACTTGTAAAAAGTAATTAAAAGAACGTAAGGGAGTAGAAATGGAAATGGGAGTGACAAGTAGTTAGAAAGGAAGAAGTAAGTGGTCGACCTGCTGCTCAACGCAAGTTTCACTGGTTATCAGAAACTCTGATGAAAAACTGATAAGCCTTGCCTCGAGAAATGGAAGAGCACTGGGTTGATCATTGTAACTAGTGAAATTCTATATGTGTGTTTTTCTGCTGCACCTATATTTTGGAGGACAGCAATGAATATAAAAATCGATGAAATGATAGACTGGTCTAGAAAGTTATAACTGTCAAAATAAAAATCAATACTTATAATTCAAATAAATGCAACATTATATTGTTTCAGTTAGGTCCTACCTCACCATTTTATTATGGGGATATTTCAAAACTTTTGTACGCTTACTACAACGGGTCGTGCTACACTTGTTCACAGTAAAAACTTAAAAAAAAAAAAAAAAAAAAAAAAAGTAAAGTATTTTAGAAACACACACATCCATACTGAAGCACTGTTGGGCCAGAGTACTTACAGTCTTTTCCTATGGAGAGCTTCTTTCAGGTGCCTATGAAGACGAACTTCCAAAGCTTCTCGTCTTTTCTTGATTACTAGATTTTGGATTCTCTTCAATGGCATGTTTTGTAATAAGAATCTGTACACATCATCATGTTTTCCTTCGAATGCAAAGTCTAGAGGAAGAGTATCGGTCTTGGCCGTGGTCCAGAGTAGAGACTGGCATATATGAACAAGAACCTTGCAGGACCCCAATGCCCCAGAGGCGGCGGCCACATGGAGCACGGTTCTGTCTTCCTCATCTGTCGTTTTCTGTGTTGTACCTGTATTTCTTGCCAGCAGCTCAACGCAATCCTTATGGTCCTTCTCAGCAGCCAGATGGATAGGAATTTGCCCCTTAGCGTTCTTTGCAGAAACCCTGGCGTGCTTCCGAAGGAGGAGTCTGCAGCATTCCACGGACCCCTGAGCGGCAGCCAGATGTAAAGGTGTGTTTTGATTCCCATCTTCTGGACTAGCCAGAATTCTTTTTTCATAGAGTATTTGCTTACATACGCTGGCGTTACCAGTGTTAGCAGCAAGATGGAGTGGTGTCGTCAGCTCTGTACTAGGTAGACTACCCGAAGCTCCTTTCTGACAGAGAGCGATGCAACACTCAGTGCTCTCATTGGTGATTGCGTGATGGAGTGGCGTGAGACCATTTTCATCTTGATCGTTCACCATTTGCTGCATAATATCCTGCTCTAGAAGGAAAAACAAGGTTTCCTCGGAGCCTCTGCGTGCAGCTAGGTGAAGTGCATTCTGACCTTTCCTGTTCTTGAGGCGCAAATCACCCCCTTTTTCAGTACCCAGTCTTATACAGTCTGGTGACTTGTTGGATGCGGCTTCTAAGAGGGGAGTGTACTTTTTATTGTTATAGACATTAGCATCAGCACCGACTGAGAACAGGACTTCTGCTGTCCTATGAAATTCCCTTCTGAAGGCGAAATGAAGGGCTGTATTCCCGTAGTTATCCTGGATGGAGATGGTGTTTACATTCTTCATGAGAACGCAACATCGGTGGTGACCCTGCCTGGCTGCGAGCATCAGAGGTGTTAGGCCATTACTTTCTTGAGTCTTCAGCTGCTTGACGGCCACCTCCTCCAAAAGAAAACGGGAACTTTCCGTACAGCCTCGCTCAGCTGCATAGTGAAGGGGGATGCGCTTTTCTTTATTCACAGCTTCCCTATTGGATCCTCTATTGAGAAGAAGTCTAGCAACTTTATAATTACCCTCCTTCACGGCAAAATGTAAAGCTGTAAACTTCTTATTATTTCCAATATCAATGATCTTAATATTCTTGTTCAAAAGTCGCTGACAGATCTCTGCATTACCTTGTTTTCCCGCCAAATGCAAAGGCGTGTTACCATGGTAGTCTCGCATATTAAGTTTGATGTCATCACTCTCTAAAAGCTCCGAACAAGAAGCGACGTTCCCTTTCTCAGCAGCAATATGGAGAGCTGTTTGCAAATTTATGTCTATCCCATTTACAGAGAATCCATGACTTAGGAGCAGCTTGATGATCTGTGGGTTCCCTTTTTGTGCGGCCAGAGTGAGTGGTGTAGTTTCATTCCTTAGATAAGATTGTTCATTTTCTCTATAATCTTTTAATATGGAAACACAAGAACTTAATGAGTCTCTGTCCACAGCATCTAGCAGAAGATCGTCGTAGCGAAATCGTACTCTGGAAAATACATTTATTTGTAATTACATTGACACACACACACACACACACACACACACACACACACACACACACACACACACACACACACACACACACACACACATTGTCTGCGCCCACACCGCTGCTTCAACTGACAGCATTTTCGACACACCAGACAATGTTGTCGCCGCCTCGAAGGCGTATGTATACACTGCTCGGCCCCTGCACACGGTGCCACATGCTCAACCCCAGCTAAATGTATAAACTGCAACCAAGATCACTTTATATTATCCTCAAACTGCACAGTACACCAATTTGAAAAAGAAGTCCTGTGTCTCAGAGACTCAGAATACAACAGCTCCAGAGAAGCCCAAACACAACTACGATCCTGTATGAACAGACCAGGTGTCACATACACAGAAACACTACAATCGATCAGACGAACGCCCCAACAGTCCCTTTCCCAAGCATTCACACCAAGAAAGACCACCCACATAATACAAGAAAACTCTACACAAACTCCTACACCCCCTCACCTGTATCACTAGATACAGGCCGGAAAATAAAACAAGTTAAGCAAGCTAGAAATGACTGTACAAGAATCCGGAGGCAGTAGGAAAGTGATTTTGAGAGGTGTGCTGTAGATAAATGCAGAGATCAATGGTAAATTAAGACATCGGGAGGAAATCACCAAACAAATAGTGGGTGATGAGATTTTTGAAGAGGTTTCAGCTCAGGAAGAAATAATAAATTGCAGTTTCTGATCTGTATTCACAAAGGAGATTATTTTTTTAGAGGAAGGCCAGGAAAGCAAAATTTCTGGTTTGGAAAATGGAAATGTAGAAGTGAAGGAAGTGTTCAATCTTTTGCGATCATTGGATGCGAGAAAAATTTCAGGAACTGACGGGACCTCGGACTGGATACTTATAGAATGTAGGGAACAGCTGGCGAACAAGATTCAGTCTTATTGTATGTTCATTAAAGGAAGGCATAGATATGGACCAAAGGGTCTCCTGTCGGCATGCTCCGCCTTTGTAATCCTTTGTACAAGAATGGAAAAGATTTAATGTGGTGCCAATTCACAAACGTGGAAGTAAGGAGGCATCACTCCATTATAGGCAAATCCTTGAAAATATTTCCCAGCCATAGTAAATAGACTATTCATTTTGCTATAATCTGTGCGAAAATATCTTATGTTCATGTTTTACGGAGTGAAAGAATCTAGTGCAAGTTATATTTTAGCAATTCTTGGCATGCACTCTGTACTTACCCTTGCCTCCCTTGCAAAGCTGTTAACAGAAAGAATAAAAGGTAAATCCTTGACTATTGAAGGGAGGCAATTTCTTGAATAAATAGATTCAATTCAGTATAGCCAATATAGAATCTCTGGAATGTGGAAGTTAATTTTCATATTTTCACTGCATATTTAAATGTGCATATCATGCCTAACTCTGGAAATTTTACAGAATACTTCAGCTCCCTGACTTCTTTAGTGGGGTACATTTCATTTCAATCTTCTTTCTCTCATACCTAAACATAAGGTTTCAATGTTCGCCCCAGGCTTTGGACTTCTTCCTCTTTAGCTGATTCATCCTGGGAATTAGTTTTCATGTTTCCTGAACAAACCGCATTTGCTAGTTGAGCAACCTACTCATATTCCTGACGGTCTTGGAAACAGACGCAACATTCTAGATAATTTCTTTGCCACGCATCTACTTCTTACTTTTTTTTTCTAATTTCCTCTACGTTGAGTACCTCCGATGATAATCTCATATCTGTTACTTGTCATATAAATACACTACTGCCTGAAGACTCCCCCCCACCTCCTACAGGCGACTTCTTTATTTATTTTTTTTCTGTGCTGCCGATAAGAAATTTATAAAGCTGTATTTTTCTGGTTTCTCGAAGAAAGACTACTGTTTTTGAACCCGAGATCCTTTGGTTATTGCAGATAATTTTGGGTATGGAGGGATACATTTTTTCTGGCCCTAAATGTATAAAAAAAAATAGTAAAAATAATCACACACCTTTCCTGATCCTAGAAAAGAGTCCTCACATTCCCATTCCTAACCCGAAATAATAATTATGATAATAATGCTGATTATGATAATAACAACAATAATACTAATACTAACAATAGTAATGACAACAATAACAATAATAGTAATAACAA
Organism: Oratosquilla oratoria; assembly: GCF_046742065.1. Lineage (NCBI taxonomy): Eukaryota > Metazoa > Arthropoda > Malacostraca > Stomatopoda > Squillidae > Oratosquilla > Oratosquilla oratoria. The sequence goes on from NC_134786.1 coordinate 58,747,318, forward strand.
TAACAATAATAATAATAATAATAATAATAATAATAATAATAATAATAATAATAATAATAATAATAATAATAATAATAATAATAATAATAATAATAATAATAATAATAACTAGCGGAACCCGTGTAAATTACACGAAAGAGAAGAGGGTAAATCATTGCATCAAGATGGCAAGAGAGGTAGGATATCCTCTCCCTCTGTTGTCCTTCAGGGTACACTATAATGTCACGCTGGACAGGAGGTGCTCCATCATCACCAACAAATATTGCTGCAATTTCATCATTTGTTGGATTATTATATCTCCTCGCATCAGGGCCGGCAATAGATTGCATGGTTATTTTTGTGGGAGGGATATTTTGTAATGTAGCTCTCTGTTGCTCTTCAAGTTCGACAGTTCTCATGTTTTATATACCACTACATAAAGATTATCGACCACTGCTTGAGATATTTTTTCGAAAACTGAATATAAGCAATTAGAATTTTGATTAGCATTTGACCTCAGATTTAATGCTTCATTTGTTTCAATTATATAGAGCTGTCCATATTTTCTTTCTTCATTTTCATTTGATCTTCGAGACCTTCCAGAAGTTCGAGACCTTCCAGAACTTCGAGACCTTCCAGACCTTCAAGAACTTCGGCACTTTCGAGAACTTCGGCACTTTCGAGAACTTCGGCACCTTCGAGAGCTTCGGCACCTTCGAGAACTTCGGCACCTTCGACAACTTCGGCACCTTCGACAACTTCGGCGACTTCGAGAACTTCGGCGCCTTCGAGAACTTCGGCGCCTTCGAGAACTTCGGCCCCTTCGAGAACTTTGGCACCTTCGAGAATTTCGGCACCTTCGAGAACTTCGGCACCTTCGACAATTTCGGCACTTTCGAGAACTTCGAGAACCTCGACACCTTCGAGAACTTCGGCACGTTCGAGAACTTCGGCACCTTCGAGAACTTTGGCACCTTCGAGAACTTCGGCAGCTTCGAGAACTTCGACACCATGGAAGGTCGTTGCTTATGATGTAAGCTTGACACACAAAATAAATAAATAACACACACGCTATCGTATTATTATATAGATAATAATAATAATAATAATAATAATAATAATAATAATAATAATAATAATAATAATAATAATAATAATAATAATAATAATAATAATAATAAAGTCTACGGAACAAACATGCCTTATTTCAACCATTCAGTTTTGCGTGACACACAAAATAAATAAATAACACACGCTATCGTATTGATATATAGATAATAATAATAATAATAATAGTAATAATAATAATAATAATAATAATAATAATAATAATAATAATAATAATAATAATAATAATAATGATAATAATAATAATAATAATAATAATAATAATAATAATGATAATAATAATAATAATAGTAATAATAATAATGATAATAATAATAATGATAATAATAATAATAATAATAATAATAATAATAATAATAATAATAATAATAATAATAATAAAAATAATAATAATAATGATATAATAATAATAATAATAATAATAATAATAATAATAATAATAATAATAATAATAATAATAATAATAATAATAATAATAATAATAATAATAATAATAATAATAATAATAATAATACATAAATACATACATACCGGTACATACAACATTTTCCCCCTAACAAGGGAGGTAGCCGAAAAACAAAGGCATAAAATTCACTCCCACGCATTCCATCCCTACATACTCCACTCCCGTTCACCCCAATCCCTCCCTCTTATCTTGGCTCCTCCTGGATGACGGTTCATCCCAGCATCTCGCCCACTACCCTGGGTCAGAAGCAATGTAGCAAGATATTCACAGCAAAGCCGCTTCATTTAATCGGCGAGCCCCCCTCCCTTCTATGTCCCTTTATGCAGAAAAAGAGAAGACAGTGAGAAATCCCTTCGGGCTACGTCAAAATATCGTTCACGCACACTCCCTCATCACCCTATCCTCCACCCACACCCTTCCATGCATCACATCATCCATACACGACCATTTTCCACTCACCCCTATCTTCTGTCTTCTCCCTTCCTTCCTCAACAGACATCCCCTTCTTTCCAAATGCTCCTTTTACCCCATCCATCCATCTCATCCTTTGTCGCCCCCTCATGTTCACTCTTTCCATCTCTGCCTTCCACACCTCTTTTATTAATCTTTCTTTTCATGTGCCCAAACCATCCCAATACCCTTTCATCAACTCTATCTTCCAATTCCCTTTCCATCCCCGCTCTTCTCCTCACCTCGTTTCTCACTCAATCCAGCCTAGTAACCCCTATCATACTTTTCAGGCATTTCATCTTAACCACATCTAAGCTCTTCCTCTCTTATGTTCCATGTTTCTGCCCCGTACAGCGTTGTCGACACAATTACTCTTTCATACAGTCTCCTCTTATCATCCATTCCCAAATGTCTATTTCCCATTACACTTTTTTAATTCCCCAAGGCATTTACTTGCTTCCCTCAATCTATATTCTACCTCCACCTCCACTCCTCCCTTTCCCGCTACATTCGCACCCAAGATTGTAAAGTTACCCACTTCCTCCATTCTCTATACATTAATACTCACTTCCAATTTGCTGCCATCCTCTTCCCTTGTACATCTCATCACATTAGTTTTACCCACATTTATCTTCAACTTCCTTCTTTCGCACACCTTCCCAAACTCTGTCACTAACTTCCTTAATCCCTCCTCTGATCCCGTTACAAGCACAATGTCGTCAGTAAACAACAACCTGCTTATCTCCCACTTTTCTCCATTTTCCTTAACCACCTCCAATCCCTGGCCCATTACCCTTATATTTACCTTTCGCACCACCCCATCCATGTATAAATTGAACAGCCAAGGCGACATAACACACCCCTGGCGAAGTCCCACCTTTACCTCAAACCACTCACTCTCTCCATTTCTAATTTTAACAAAGGCTCTACTATTCTCGTAAAAAATCCTGACTGCTTATAACAGCTTTCCTCCCATATATCTCCAATACCTCCCACAGTGCCTTCCTGTCTACCCTGTCATAAGCCTTTTCCAAATTCATAAAGACCTAAGAAAACATCCTTACCTTTTCCCAAAGCTTTCTCACATATCTGCCTTAGCACAAAAATCTGATCAACGCAACAAAGATAAAAGGGACGGAGATTAGAGAGGGCGGCGTTCCCTTCAATGTCCTTAGCACCGTGAGATGCTTATCTCTCCCGCAATTGAGCAAACTCGGTCTTCTTCTCCAAGTGCCAGACACTAATTTGAGGTCTCAATTTTTTCTAACTTTAGTCATTTCAGGCGCTTAGCTAATAATATTTCCAAGAATATCGTTTCCCTTATTACGTCTTTTCCACTGTACCGCCAGTTTTGTTACTGTTCCTCCCCCCCCCAAAAAAAAAAATATATATATATATATATATATATATAATAAATGAAGAAAATAATGAATGGATAGATAGATAGATAAATAATTAAATAGATAGATAAGAATAGATAAATGAATAAACAAATGAATAAATAGATAGATAAATAGATTATCAAGAATGAATAAATGACAACAAACAAAATATAAAAATATATAACTAAATTAAAAAACAAACAGTTAAACGAATACATAAATTTACAGAACAGATAGATAAATGAATGAACAGATAAATAGATATATAGATGAATAAATGAATAGATTAATTAATGAATAAACAAACAAATGAATAGATAATATATATACATATATATATATACATATATATATATATATATATATATATGTATATATATATATATTATATGATTATATATATATGTATATATATATATATGTGTGTATATATATATATATATATATATATATATATATATATATATATATATACATATATGATAAATAAATGAATATATGAGTAAATAAAAAATAAAAAAATTATCTTAGGTGCGCCAAGATCATGACGGCAAGAAACCAAGAAAGAGAAGGAGATTAAAGCGAAAAAGTAATGGTAATGGAAAGGTCAAAGCTTTAGGTCACCGAGCATAAAAGATAAACAATCATTTCACCGACTTAATCAGCAATTAATCTTTTTTCACCCCGTTGCGAAAGCCAACCTTTGCAGACACATCTACCTTGACAAAAACAAAACTAAATATGACCACATCTAGTTTGGCAAAAGCAAAACTAAATATGCTCATTACAACCTATTTTGGCGAATTAGCCCCGTCTACCTCTCTCATTTTTTTTATCCCAGCCGATAGATTATCACGACCTACTTGTTCCTCCGACCAATCATTTACTCTCGCTATTTCACCTAGCAATCACGTGAGCCATGGATATAAAATAGAGTAAAGGAGGGGCTTGTAAACCATTATTTGTGGAGAGATAGTATACTCTTGTCAATGTATCTTGATAAGTGCAGCCTGGGGAAAAGTCTTGAAACACCATAAGAACATTCTTATCCAAGTACTCCTTTTACTGCTGGTTATCTGATACATTTTCTGTACAGTCACCTTAGAGCAGTGGTTCTTAAAGTTTTTCATCCCCGACGATACCCCAAAGTTCGACTCCAAGTCAAACTGATACCCTCACCCTGTCCAATATTAGCTTATTCCTCACTAATTCTAACTTTTGATTGACAAAAAAAAAAAAAAAAAAAAAAACGGCTACAAACAGCTGGTTTCTAGGGAATTTTTCATTCTTATTTCCGGTAAATTAATGAATAAAGTATTATTCTTACATGACATTAATAGCAATAGTTTCCAGGATGACTTTTAGGATACCCCTCCAAGAACCGATTTCGATACTCCCTGGGGCTAGTGAGGCACTACTTTAAGAATCCCTGTCTTAGAATAAGGTGTGCTTTCTTGTACAGCAAAAAGTATACGAAAGACTAATTAACAAGTGCTACATCTGCAGTGAGAACTATTGCATTAATTTTAACCACAGTGTGACACATTCTTATTGACATTACTCTCATGTTGTCTCCGCTGCATGTGAAACTTGAATATATAAATAGCGTATGTTAACAAACTGATATGAAAATTAAGTCAGTCTACATAACATGCAATATTTGATGAAATTAGATAACACAATCCATTTTACGAACTTGTTCGTTGGGAGATGTTGAGGGAGATGATCCTCCGGGCCGATCGCTTACGTCGGTTCTGCATTCGAATAGAAATGAATTAACACATGGAAATATGGATGTATACATACAAAGAAAGATCATGCCGACACGAGACCTTTTGGTACATAACTAGGTCGGATGCGAAAAAAGTAAATAAATAAATAAAATAAATAGATAATGATCAATAACAAACAAACAGGTAAATAATAATAATATATAATAAATAATGAATATATAGATAATAAAATATAAATAGATAAATAGCAATGAATGAATAAACAGTAACAAGTAAATAAATAAAATAAATGTCAAGCATTACAGCATAGTGTAGGTGCTTATCTACTAGTAAATGAATCTTAAAACTTAGAACTGTGCTACATAGCAGTACCTCTGCAGGAAGTTTATTCCATTCATTTACTACACGGTTGGCGAAGTTGTTTCTACCCACTTCCAAATTAAATCTACTTCCTGACATTTTGAGGCAATTATTTCTTGTCTGGTTCGCATTCAGTGTGAACATTTCGTCACTTTTGATGTTAATTTCCTTTGGAATCTTAAAGACCTGTATCACATCACCCCTGAGCCTACGCTTTTTTAAGGAAAATAGATTAATATGTTTTGGTCGATTTTCGTATGATTTATTTTTTATATTTGGAATCAGTTTTGTGGCTCGCAGTTGTACTTTTTTCAATCTGTCAATGAGATTCGGTGACCATACGGAAACAGCATATTCCAAATGTGGACGAACTAACTATTCATATAGCTTGTTAACAAAAGATGGACTTTTAAAATTAAAAGATAGCGCAATCAGTCATAGAATCTTTTTTGTTTTTTCTGAGGCGAACATACACTGCTTTGATGATTTGAGATCATTACTGATAATTATGACAAGATCCTTTTCACTATCAACTTTTGTTAACGAATTTCCAAATAATTTGTAACCGTACTTATTTTTACCTCTGTGCATAACCTTACATTTACTTGGTTGATTTCATTGGCCACTTTTCAGACCATTATTGTAGTTTATCTAAAGATTCTTGAATATCTAACTGGTTTAAGTGATCATTTGCCATTCCACACATTTTTGTATCATCAGCAAATTTGGAGATAATAGATTTTAGTCCGTGGTCTATATAATTTATATATACTGTAAATAGAAATGGCCCTGAGGAACTCCACTCGTAACATTTTTGCATCTAGAAGTTTTGCAATTTAGAAGAACATACATTCGTGCATGCACATTATATATATGTGTTTTGACCGGTGACCTGTGGAATTGTAACCTAAAGTTGCCCCATATCTTTGACTAATATGTAATATACCTTTCTTGCCCAGATATTATGTTCACCGGTGAGTCATCTTGGTTTCTTGTACTCTTGTATTTTTTTCTCTTTATTAACAGAAGGGAAGTACAGGTCAAAAAATAATGATTTTCTTAACCTCTCCTCACCGGTATTTTTTTTTTTTTTTTTTTTTTTTTATAAGTGCTCAGTAGTAGCAACAACGTTGCATCAGCACCGGTTACTATAAATGATAACCCTGAAGAGCGGCCGTTTTCGCCTCTGACCGCATGTTGGCCACCGCCGACCTCCTTGTTTGCTGGCCAAGGCCGCCGCCGCCACCCTCCCTGCCTGCTGTTCACTGCCGGCCCGCCTGCTGAGTCGCCGCTACCTGTCCCAAGTCGCCGCTACCTGTCCCAGTCTCCTCGCTAAGTCGCCGCCGCTTGTCCCAGACCGCCCGCTGAGTCGCCGCCGCCCGCCCTGCCTGCTGGTCACCGCCGCGCCGCCGCCGACTCCCCTACCCAGCGAGCCGCTGCTACATGCTGAAGCTGTCCAGCCGTCCGCCCTGCCACCCGTCCTGGGGGACTGCCTATAGAGAGCTGACTGCCGGATCACTTACCTGTCCATGGACCACTGAATGCTGGCCCACCAGCCTGCACACGAATCACGGGTGTCAGCCACAGGACACGCACTTGCATCCAATGACAAAGTTCCATGGTATCGCGTTACGCACGCTCTCCAGCGACTAAACCTTCTTCAGCAAGAAAGGACGCTTCACCAACCAACATGAAACCAACAAAATCTGTGTCGCTCCTTTCTCGTTACTGGGAGTGGGGGTGGATTATGTAGCCTATAATCACCCCTTGGCTTTGACTAATATGTAATATGCCTTCCTTGTCCAGAGATTATGTTCACCGGCGAGTCATCTCGCCCATGTATACACTTGTAATTTTTTGTTAAAAGGAGGAATGTAAGAATTAAACATAAATTTTCTTAACCTTTTCCTACCGGTATTTACTAATGGTAAGTACCCAGTAGGAGCAACGATGGTACTTCAGCGCCAGCTACTACAAAAAGTCGCTGTCAAAAAGTTCACTAAGAAGGCATGCACAGCGAATTAATCTCATGGCCAGAGCTTGGAATGGCATGCACAGTGCATTGTTGAATGTCGCTCCGATAAGACACTGGGCGATGGATCAGTGGCGAAAAGGTATTTTGTTGTGTCAGTGTGAAAATCCACGTGACACAAACGTACGCCATGCAGGGAGCAGATATGAAAGGAAGTGTGCATACCATCAGAAAGCCGAATGAGTTTGTGTGTGTGTGCGCTCGCGCGCGGTGTTCGTTGTGTTTTCCTGTAGTCTTGGACCACGTGCTGAACTCATGATCGACAAGTATTACTCCCCGTACATAAGACCGCTATATTCATATGGGGAGGTAATGCTGTCATCTTACACACACACACACACACACACACACACACACACACACACACACACACACACACACACACACACACACACACACACAGAGGCACACTGTACCGGCTCGACGGCGCAGTGGTAGCGCTCGTAACCGCTACTCTAGCGGTCCTAATTCGATTCCTGTCGAGGGATGAAATAGTTTCATCACCGCTGCGCTGTGAGCCGGCACACCAAATCTCGTGGGCGAGGAGTTGGGTGTGTGTGCAAGATCACAGCATTACCCATAGATCGGTCACAAATGAGCTCTGAGCGCTCATACGGGAGGGTAATATCTGTTGATCACGAGTCCAACACATGATCCAAGACCATGGTGAATCACACATGGACAGCTGAGTTAGCACTCCAAGATTACACCACTACACCACCATGTGCGTGTGCGCGAGTGTACGTGTATGTGTGTGTTTGCGCGCACGCGCGTGTGATTATTCATAAAGTTATATGCTGGAAACTAGGCGGTTAGGTAAATGGTTGCAGATATAAAAAAAATTGCTTTAATATATGTTTATTCCATCAGGCATTTTTTTTTTTTCAGAACGAAGCTTAGTCACCATTGATCTCTCAAGAATAGAATTCTTTCCCAACAGGTCCCTTTCTCGACTTGGGAAGCACTGCGCCCTCCCAGACAACGGACACGTTGAAACATCGCGGGAGAGAAACATGACGTTACCGTAAGTGCAGAGGGAGGGACCCTCTTGGAAATAATTCTATTTCTGCTATGTTCTTGAAGTGTCTCTCCTCTGCTGGCATCAGAGGACACACAAGTCCAACTGCGGATTTTAATTTTGTTCTCTTTTTTCTTTGCTCTCTTTGTCTCTCATTTTGTTTCATTCAAATACAAAAAGGGTCCTTGTGGCACCGGTATGCTGCTGATGTCAAAGTGATGTAATAATAATAATAAAAATATTGTGAGTATTGACCGTCCTGACCCACCCCCTCCAATGCTTCGAATATACAGTTATCGTCATCTCACCCAGAACAACAAAAGATATGTAATAATTATTGCTTACCGTCATCCTTGATAGGAACTCAAATGGAACTATCCCTCTGCTGGTCACAGTCTAAACTCACTGTATTGCTCAATACGCACACACGCACGCACGCACACACACACACACACGCGCACACACACACACACGCGCGCGCGCGCCCTCTTTTGGCAAAGTGCCTGCCGTCTCATATGGCGCCACATGGACTGGCGAGGGGGTAGCGCCTGGATTCTTTGATCTCTCAATATTTCTGCATTTCGGTTTTGAAAGAAAATATATAATTCAGGTTATAGAGATGAATCTCTTTTTCAAGAAATATCTCTTCTATTTCTATTTCGGGAAATTGGAAGTTATATCCATACCAATTTCTCTATAGAATGAACAAAAATTGTATACCAGGAAGTGATGGCGTCATAGCTACGTCAAAGTCATGTTTCCTTTGCACTGGAGGAGGAGGAGGTTTTGTTGTGACGTCATAGATTCAGTTAAAGGATGATTATCAGAACATTCTTACTTTTCATCATTTTCTTCTTTGTTTTCTCCTTTTTTCCTTTTCCTCTCCACCTTCTCCTCTTCCTCCTCCTCCTCCTACTACTACTACTATTACTACCACTACTACTATTACTCCTCTTCCTACTCCTCCTCCTCCTCCTCCTACTACTACTACTACTACTATTACTACCACTACTACAACTACTACTACTATTACTACTACTACTCTATTCCTACTACTTATTCCTCTTCCTCTTCCTCTTCTTCTCAGTTACAGCAGTTTTACAGTCATCAAGAATATCTTCTTCGTTTTAAGTCATGGTAGAAGACAAAAAAGGAAACGCACCTTCTCGTCAGTCAGTCAGTCAGTCAATGAGTCAGTCAGTCAGTTGCTGGGCATAACTTAGGTTCATGTTGGCATTCTAATGTGGACCGGCGCGGCGCCACGCTGACAGGACTAAGACTGACACAGACTCAGAAGCCGAACATCTATTAAGCCTCTGGCTGCTTAAAACTTGACAGCCTGTATGCTTACTAAGTCTAACGTCAGTCGATTTTATTTAGCTTTGGTGAGAATGGCATATTGATTCTATGTGCCGCCAGGCGATTTTATTCAGCTAAACATGATGATACTGAACATTGCTTGAAAGAAGCTTCCCTCCACGTCCAAGTAGAGAAGGTTGGTACTCGTGATTTTCTTCGATGGGTGCAGCAATGCCTTGACTCAGGTGCGAAAGAAAGGGGTGGTGTTCATCTCTTATGCCGGTGTCACACTATGCGGCAGCGACGGATGCGGCTAGATTATGGGCAAGCTCAATGAGCTTAATAAAATCACCCAACGCGTAGCCAGAACTTGATATAACGAACACTCTCCCCTTAGTTAATAGTTAAGATACTCTCATAATCCCTCGAGTCTAATGACTCGTAATAAGGGAGACTTTGCTAGAGCCAACAACAAGCCGCAACGGCGGCGGCGGGCAGTGTGACACTGACTTTAGTAGACTTGTTTATCCCTTCCGTATCTGGTGTTCCTTTCACTAGCATTCTGGCTGCCGCCAGGCTATTTCATACATCCCCCTTGGGCACGAAGGGATTGTAGCCTATTTTGAATGATGTCCAGATAAATCCTAAAGTTTTCCTATACACTATTCGAGAGAAAAGTAGAAGAAAAAGTCAAGGGTCTAGATCTAAGTTTTGAGTTTATTCCTGGCCGGTTTCGCTTTACGCGAAGAAACGTAAAGCGAAACCGCTAAGAAATAAACTCAGAACTCGGATCTAGACCCGTGACTTCTTCTCTTATCTTTCTCAACTTGTCACAGCGTCTCAACACATCATTCAAGCTCAACAACCAAGGTTATATCGGTTACCTCAGTTGTCTTCCAAAACCATGATCAACTTCATCAGCATATTTTGCTAAGTTACTTATCCGTTTAGAAATACAGTATGAAAAACCTAATCGTTCGTTTTTAGAATGTTTATATTTGTTCTTGTATAATCTGACAGTCTCACGCAGCTATCATGTGGGCGTGTACTTTTCTGACTTCCAAGAAATATGAAGCACCTGCATATTCCTATCAGTAATTTTATCGTCGAATTCTTTTTTCTTGAAGTAATAAAAATCTATCAAGAAAGATAAGAAAAAAGTCTGTGTTGACGGGTGGATGAGGTTTTGTTTTTAAGTAAAAAGCTCATCGTATTTCGTATAATTAAAGGAATGTATAAGAACAGCAGACAAGATCTAAATGAAGGTCTAATTAAATAAAATTTGACGAGAAGGCGATAATCTTCTCGACATAACGTAACCAAGAATGACGTCATGTCGTCGATAGCTCTCAAATGTTCAACCAAATTTTCTGGAAACTTAAAAGCCAAGATGAACACATTTGTTGAATATTGATTATCAAACGTATCATAAAAGAGGAACATTTACCCGTATCATCCCACATTAATTAATTCATTTATTAATCAATACTCATTTTAACGTATTATACAAGCCCATGCATCCATACCCTCTCTTAATATGCATGATCCTTTTTTGATACATTGGGTGTTCTATCTATCCATTTACCAAAAGACCTTCTTCCCCCTTATAAGGGAGGTAGCCTTGTGTATGAAGGGCCATCCCTGACTCCCGCCTACTGTCTTAACTAGAAGCAATGCAGCAAGACATAGCAGCTCCACAGCAGGGTCCAACACTCGAAGCAGCTTTACCACCATCCTTTGGGCCTCGACAATTTGTTATCCACCCACAATCATTCTCCATTCAGACCTATCTCCTGCCCTCTCTCTTCCCTGCTCAATAGACAGCCCCCTATATCGTAGGCTCCCTTCACCACATCCGTCCATCCTACAACTATTGGTCCTCCCCTCAAGGTCACGCTATCCACCTTTTTTTTTTATCACTTTATCCATGTGCCCAAACCACCCCAGTATTCTTTTTATCTACCCTATCTGCCAGCTCTTTTTTTTTTTTTCTTTTTTCTTTTTTTCTTTAGTCTTTTCATTACTTTATCCATGTGCCCAAACCACCCCAGTATTCTTTTATCTACCCTATCTGCCAGCTCTCTTTTTATCCCCGCTCTTATCTTTACATCTTCGTTTCTCACCCTATCCGCAACTAGTGTTATCTACCATACTTTTCGAACATTTAATCTCAAATACATTTAAACTTCTTTCCACCTCCTTAAATTCCAGATATCCGTCCCATGCAACGGTGGTACATGGTTAGATTTTTTTTTATAGTGACTCCTGATTTACACTGATGCAAAACGATTCTGTTCTAATGAATATCAACCCCATCAATGACTAAGGGAGTAGTGGTGGCATATCCTTATCATGTCATGTTGTGTTCAAATGGGTTACAATGATAAATCCTTTAATTTTAGTCATGTTGTGTTAAAATGGGTTACAGTGATAAAACTGACTGGAGACATTTCAGTAGATAGCGAGGTTGGAAACACCCCCAAAAAAAAAAAAAAAAAAAAAAAAAAAGTTGAGCATGGAAATAGAATGAGCAAAACAAAATAGCTAACTGAAAAGACACTACAGCATATTGCTTAGTAAGTGTTTATTCAAATAAATCTTAAGATCTCGGTCAACAACAGATTCGAACTTGCAGCAAGATTATGAATGGGCTAATCGGAACCCGTTCAGGTCTGGAAGTCTCCATCTGCTTAAAAAAAAAAAAAAAAAAAAAAAAAAAAAAATCGACTGGTGTTTGACAATATAGTTTCTAGAGCACACCAGGAACGTAATTAGATTTTTACATCCTCCAGGTTTCATAAAAAATTCCATTTACCCATCTTAAATTTGCATTTATTAACGAGCCAATAAACTGAGATGACACGGAGATGAAAGAAATAGGCTAGCAGAAACCATGATAATAATAAAAGGGCTATTCAAAGTAGGCTACACCCCTTTGTCTGTCAAGTTTGGGTTGGATGGGATTAGGGCTATCACGTACCTCCTGAGGGTATTGAAGCAACACCGGAAAAACACCTAAAACATCTTTGCGGCAGCCAAAACAATAGAAGAAAGTGCCACCCGCCAAGGAAGGACCTCAATAGGAAGTATATTACTGAAAATATTACTTCCATAAGACGAGAGATATTGAGGTAGAGAATGAAACAATTTTCGCTTTACGTAACACGGTCATCAACTGCAAAGGTTGTTATAATGCCAAGGGTAAAGATGGGGAGAAAAACAGCCCCGCAGTCCGCAGGTTGCCGGATGACTTTGCTGAAAAGGTTGGGGAGCACATTAGAGTGCAATAAATAATGACTTTTTATATATTTTGTATTACCGGGATAAAACAACCGGGGAAGGGGGGCACTCGGTTAAAATAAAAATTAACAGTGCCTATTCATATAATGAATCAGGGTGCTGGGCAGATGGGAAGAAACTTTTATGAGAATCAGTCGACGGGTGTAGTGTTTTGATTTCCTGAAGGCTTTTGATAGGGTGCCCAACGATAAACTGAATTCTTATCGAACAGGAGGAAGGTAATTGCGGTCATTGGCTATGTATCGTATAGGAAGACTTACATGTGGTGTCCCTCAGGGCTCTGTCTTTGACCCCGTCGTTTTTCCTGAGTCAGTTACACAAGGTGACGTACGCTGAAGCTACCAAGATTTTCAGAAAGGCAGAGAGGAAAGAGTTTTGCGGCAAGCTGCAGTAGCGACCAGAAGAGACTTTCGAACATACGGGAAAAGCTATATTGAATTTCAGCCACAAGAGAAGTGGGTACATAAGATTAGGGACCGCGGACCCGAAGATCACTCGGTTCTATGGAGGGCCGGGTACAATTCGAACCTTAAGGGGAAAAAAGGAGAGTGCATCATGGGCTCTTGAAAAAGTACGGCCACCAGATTAGGAACACTTTTCGAAGAACACATAAGTAGTAGAATTGGAGTTAGTCACGCAAGAACGTTTCCGTCGGAATCCATGCTGGCTATCATTTATCAGACAGTTACTTTCTAAATGATGTTCGATAGCATCTCTGATAATAGTTTCCATCATTTTTCCTACGATTGAAGTCAAGCTTATAGGCCTGTAGTTATCCGGTTTCTTTTTGTCACATTTTTTAATATGGGAGTAACGTTGGCTAGCTTCCATTCTCTTGGGACATCCCCGGGTATAAGAACATAACATAAGAACATAAGAATAAAGGAGACTGCAAGAGACCATAAGGCCTACACTAGGCAGCTCCGTATCCATCACCACCTGTCATCCCCATCCATAAAGTTGTCTAATCGTTTTTTAAAACAACTGATAGTTTCTGTGCTTATTACATGGTTACTAAGTTAATTCCATTCATTGACCACCCTATTGGTAAACCAATTCTTGCCTATTTCCTTCTTAAATCTAAATTTGTCCAGTTTATACCCATTACTGCGAGTCCTGCCCAGTTGTTTTATTATGATGACCTTGTTTGCATCACCCTTGTTATAACCTTTGATCCACTTGAACATTTCTATTAGATCACCCCGCACTCTGCGTCTTTCCAGAGAGTGTAAGTTAAAGTGCCTAAGCCTCTCTTCGTAAGGTAAATTTCTGAGTCCATGTATCATTTTGGTCATTCTTCTCTGTACTGATTCTAGTGAATTGATGTCCATTCTGTAGGACGGAGACCAAAACTGTACCGCATAGTCAAGGATGGGTCTAACTATCGCTAGATAGAGTTTAATAATTACCTCTGCACTTCTATTCGTTACCGTCCTAGCAATGAAACCTAATGCCCTGTTAGCTTTATTTCTGGCGCCAATGCACTGCTTTCTGGTTTTAAGGTCCGGACTCACCAGAACCCCCAAGTCCCTCTCGCACTCCGATTTTTCTAAAAATGATGGATTTCTTGAAAATTTCTAATGGAACAACAATCTCATTTTTCATTTCTTTA
>NC_134786.1:58769576-58784576 GCF_046742065.1 Oratosquilla oratoria
AAGGTAGAGGACAAGAGATGAAATTGGTCTTACTGTACAACGTTTACATATCCTAATTTACTAATTATAGTTTCATTAGTTTGTCAACAAATGAATATAGTTTTCCAAAATTCTTACCACCTAAGCAGAATTTAAATTCTACTGACAAATTAATAAAAAAGAAACACACACACACACACACACACACACACACACACACACACACACACACACACACACACACACACACACACACACACACACACACACACACACACACACACACACACACACACACACACACACACACACACACACACACACACACACACACAATACTATACAGAATAAAACACAGAATCCTCCTGTGGTAGGATGAAAAATAGATATAAAAATGCGAGGAAATGTGGTAAGAAAGAGATGGAGGAGAGGTATGAAAGGAAGACAAAGAGGAAAGGGGGAAGGTAGCAGAAGATAAAGAGAACAAAACAAAATCTAAAAATAAAAGAAAGGGGGGGGGGCAGCTTTGAGGAAAAGTTCCTTTGGAGCACAGAGGAATGTGGTACCTGCATGCTTATAAAAAACAGAGAAGAAAAACGAGTGATGACACGAGGAAGCAAAGTAAAAATGTGTGTGTGGGGGGGGACACAGGAGTGGAAAGAAAGAGGACGAAAACACTGATAGAAAAATAAGATAAAAAAGGCAAAGAGAATGGTCAGGACAATGAAAAGAGAAACGTGAAAGTAGACAGTGGAATCGAAACTCCTTGAAGCGTGTCAGCAGAGCAAAAAGAAGCTCTGCTGTAAGGTTAAGTGAAGGAGGAGATGAAAGGGTGTAAAGTGCAAGAAAAAAAAAAAAAAGGAAATGTGAAGGAGACACTCCTTCAAATTACATCACACAAAAAAACAAAAAAACAAAAAAACGAGTCAATTAAGAAGCTGGCAACAATAAGAAGAGAAAAGATGGGTAGAGGAAGTACCTAGGACTCAATGGAGATATATAGTAAAGGGTAAAACGGATAATGGATATTGTTGAAGGGGAAGGCGCTATTACAACTGAAATGGTGAAGGAAGAAGAAAGGAGCACGCCTGACTGGTTGCAGTCATGACAATATCTCATGCTCTGTTCACATTTAACGTCAGGGGTCGACATGGATTAGCTGCTACTACATGGAAGACAGAGAGAAGCCTGTGCACGGGACACTGAAGATGTAAGGTAAGATGTGATGTCGGTGGCAGAGTACCATGGGAGGCGTGGGTACAGCCTGCATGATGCATTAGGTTGACTGTGGGCCTCAGGGATCAAGGATGCAAATCTAGCGCTATCGATTATTTTATTAGTTTTATTTGTTAATTTATTGATCTATTTATTGATTGGGGGATATATCTGTTTAGTTATTTGGTTATTTATTCATTGCTGTATTTATTCATTTGTTAATTTATTTATCTATTTATTGATTGAGGAATATATCTGTTTAGTTTTTTGATTATTTATTTATTCATGTATTTATCTATTTGTTTATTTATTTATATACCTATTTATTTATTTGCTTAATAAATCATTTATTCATTTATTTATTTAGTTATTTACTCATTTACTCATTTTTGTATTTGTGTATTTGTTTGTTAGTTTAATTGCTTGTTTTTCTATTTTCATTCATTTATTAGCTATTTGCTTATTCAACCTTTTATTTCTTACCTATTCATTAAAAATTTTCTTTTTCTTTTTTTTACATACTTCAAAAAGCAATGAAAAAAGCTCAAAACAGTATAAAACATGAGCATCGGCTAACACACCACATTATTGGAAATATAGTCACGCTATCTATTCGAAACCATACAACTCGAAAAAAAAACAATTATATATAATCAAAATATTCCCTCTATCAGAAAAAAAAAACACAGATTGGAAGAAGTACAATGGCGAGCCACAAAACTGATTCCAAATATTAGAAATAAATCATACGAAAATCGACTTAAACATATAAATCTATTTTCCTTAAAAAAGCGTAGATTCAAGGGTAATATGATACAATTCTTTTATATTTTAAAAGGAACTGACATCATCAAAAGTGATGAAATGTTCACACTGAATGCGAATCAGACAAGAAACAATGGTCTCAAACTGTCAGGAAGTAGATTTAATTTGGAAGTGGGTAGAACCAACATGGCCAACCGTGTAGTAAATGAATGGAATAAACTCCCACCCATTCCATCCCCTACATACTCTACTCCCCTCTACCCTCTTCCCTCCCTCTTATCTTGGCATCTCCTGGATGAAGGGTCATCCCTGCATCTTGTCCATTGCCCTTGGTCAGAAGCAGTGTCGCAAGACACAGCACATCAAGAGCAAGGCTGCTTCATTAATTCGGCGACCCCCCTCTCCGTCCCCTCATGCAGAAAAGGAGAAAATGGGGAGAAATCCCTTCGGGCTGCGTCAATTTATTTCTCATACATACTTCCTCACTCCCATCCCCCACCCACTACCCTTCATGCATCACAGCATCATCCATAGACAACCTTTCTCCATTCACCCTTATCTTCTGTCCTCTTCCGTCCTTCCTCAAGTGACCTTTCCCTCTTTCCCAATGTCCCTTTTACCCCATCCATCCATCTCATCCTAGGTCGCCCCCTCATGTTCACTCCTTCCATCTCAGATCTTCCACACCTCTTTTACTAATCTTTCTTTGCCCATTCTTTCCATGTGTCCAAATCATCCCAATACTCTTTCATCAACCCTATCTCCCAACTCCCTTTACACCCCCGTCATCCTCCTCACTTCCTCATGTATGTATGTATGTATGTATGTATGTATGTATGTATGTATGTATGTATGTATGTATGTATTTATGTATGTATGTATGTATGTATTTATGTATGTATGTATGTATGTATGTATGTATGTATGTATGTATGTATGTATGTATGTATGTATGTATGTATGTATGTATGTATGTATGTATGTATGTATGTATTATGTACAAGAACATAAGAATGAAGGAGACTGCAAGAGACCATAAGGCCTACACTAGACAGCTCCGTATCGATCACCACCCGTCATCCCCATCCATAAAGTTGTCTAATCGTTTCTTAAAGCAACTGATAGTTTCAGCGCTTACTACATGGCTACTAAGTTTATTCCATTCGTCGACCACCCTATTAGTAAACCAATTCTTGCCTATTTCCTTCTTAAATCTAAATTTGTCCAGTTTATATAAATTACTGCGAGTCCTGCCCTGTTGTTTTAATATGATGACTTTGTTTGCATCACCTTTGTTAAAGCCTTTGATTCACTTGAACACCTCTATTAGATCACCCCGCACTCTGCGTCTTTCCAGAGAGTGTAAGTTAAGGTGCCTAAACCTCTTTTCGTAAGGCAAATTTCTGAGTCTATGTATCATTTTGGTCATTCCTCTCTGTACTGATTGTAGTGAATTGATGTCCATTCTGTAGGACAGAGACCAAAACTGTACCGCATAGTCAAGGATGGGTCTAACTATCGCTAGATAGAGTTTAATAATTACCTCTGCACTTCTATTCGTTACCGTCCTAGCAATGAAACCTAATGCTCTGTTAACTTTATTTCCGGTGCTAATTCACTGTTTCCTGGTTTTAAGGTCCGTACTCACTAGAACTCCCAAGTCTCGTACTCAGTTTTCTCTAAAAGCGTGTTATCTAAGCTGTATCTACTTTAGGGGTTGTGTAGCCCTACGTTTAACACGCTACACTTAGAGATATTGAAGCTCATTTGCCATTTCACCGACCATGTGAACAATTTGTTAAGATCATCCTGCAGAATCTCTGCGTCGTCTCCTGACCTAATTAGGCGTCCTATTTTAGTGTCATCCGCAAACTTACTAACATCACTATTTATCCCATCGTCTAAGTCATTTATGTATATAATGAACAACAAAGGACCAAAAACCGAGCCCTGTGGGACCCCACTAGTAACATTGCCCCACCTAGATTTTATTCCATTTATGGTGACCCGCTGTTTTCTGTTACTCATCCAAGCTCTAATCCATTCTAACACTTTTCCTCCTATGTCATGGGCTTTGATCTTATTTAGTAGTTTCTGGTGTGGCATCTTGTCGAACGCTTTGCTAAAGTCAAGGTAAATAACATCGTATCTATCATTGTTATCTGACGCCTTATATACTTTAGTGTAAAAGGATAGACGATTAGTCACGCATGACTTACCCTTGGAGAAAACATGCTGTGAATTATGAATTAAATTATGTCTTTCGATGTGTTCTTTGAGTTTATATACTATTACTGATTCAAGCATTTTTCCTATAACCATGTCAAACTGATTGGCCTGTAGTTGCATATAGACGATCTATCTCCCTTCTTAAAGACAGAAACAACGTTTTTCTGCCTCAAAGCAGTAGGTACAAAACCAGTGTCTACTGATTTATTAAATATTTCAGTTAACTGGTTGCAGATTTCAAATTTACACTCCTTAAGCATTCTCGGAAAAATTTCGTCTGGACCCGGGGATTTTGTAGCTTTAAGTCTTTCAATCTGCTTGACTACTTCTTTACTAATGCTGATATTAGATAGATACTTTCTTCATCCCCTCTGATTATCGGATCGCAGTCAGGTACTTTATCTAACCTCCCATTAGTAAACACCGATAGAAAATAATTGTTAAGTTCCTCACTCATTTTTCTTCCGATTCTATCATAACATTTTCATCGTTTTTAATTGGTCCTGTTCTTTCTTTATTTTTTGTTCTATAGAGATGAAAGAAACCCTTTGGGTTCGATCTTGCTTGACTGGCAATCTTAATTTCATAATTACGTTTTGCTGTACGTATATTCTTTTTAACCAGTTTTGCCATTTCGTTATATCTTGATCTAAGGTGTGATTCCCCTTTTTTATTTTTACGTAAAGTCCTCTTTTCATTCCGATCTCATGTTTCAATCTCTCCGTCATCCATTTGGGAGTATTACTATTTTTCCGTTTTGACTTCAGGGGGATAAATATATTTTGTGCATTAATAATTCAATCCGTTAGATTGCTATACATTTCATCCAAATTGCTGATCTGTCTGTTGAGCCCCCGTCCCCAAGTGACCTGACCCAACCTATGCATATTACCCTCCGTGACCTGACCCCTGATCAAGTACCGAGATCTGACCCCCCCCCCCCCCGTCGATAATGCCCGAAACGTCCGTATAACATTTCATATTCAATTTCAATAGGTTTTTATATTGTCAAAGTTTGCTCTCCTGAAGTCTGGTACTTGGACATTATTCGTACTTTTTAATTCTTCCCAAATGATATCAAATCTTATTTCCTGATGATCACTAGAGCCTAGACTATCTCCCACTTTTACGTTGCTCATTAGGTGCTCATTATTAGTTAAAAGTAAGTCCATAATATTTTCTCCCCTCGTAGGATCGGTAATCACTTGTTTTAGGAAATTATCCTGCACCACATCTAGGAATTTCTTCGTCTCCTGATCTCCTATTAAAGTTTCCCAGTCAATGTTTCTATAATCAAAATCTCCCATGATCACAACGCTTTTGTACTGGGACGCTCTGTGAATTTCATGAATCAGGGGATCAGTCTGCTCAGTGTTGATGTTAGGAGGTCTATACAAAACGCCAATGATAACTTTCTTATTCTTGCCTATAATCTCTACCCAAATAGATTTCGTATAGTCCTCTTCCTTAATCGAATTGTTGATAATACAGCTTATTGTATTTTTAACGAAAAGTGCTACACCTTCCCCACTCCTGCCAACTCTATCCTTGTGAAAAAAAAACTTATATCCTTCTATTTCGATTTCTGGAAGGAAATGTTTCTCAGCCATGTTGATCCAGGATTCAGTAATAATTATAATATCGAAATTCTCTACGCATGCTTCACCTCGCAGCAAATCAATTTTGTTAATTGTGCTTCTGCTATTTGTATAGTAAACTTTAAGTTCATCTTCCCTCCACCTGTTTTGGTGATTCTTTTCACAGTCCATCTCTAAGTTGTTTCTATTGCCTAAACAATATTTCGATACTTCCCCCCCTTACACCCACGTAATCTACCCGAAAAAATCCTGTAGGATGCCTATTTCTTGCTCATGGGATTCAGCAAGGAGCCGAAATCATCTGGGCGACAAGTGCACCCCGTCCCTTGTATATAGTTGATTCTTACCGTAAAAGCGGTCCCAGTTGTCGACAAATGCCCATCCATTAGCCTTACAATGTTTTGCCAGCCTGCAATTAATTGCAATAGCCCTGGAATGCCACATGCCTCCAACACTACGCCTAGGAAGGATTCCAGATACAACAGGAACACCTCCCTTATTTCTAATCTTGTCTACCGCATCCCGGAACTGCGCAAACAATTCCTCACTCCCTAACTTACCTATATCATTGCCCCCGACACTTAAGCAAACTACAGGGTCCTTACCTTCCCCTACTAAACACTCTTTAATCCTATCTCTAACATCTATCCCCGCGCTGGGGAAACACACCTGTGTCCTATGTTTCCTATCTTTGTCGCAGAAAGCCCTGTCTAAGTACCTCACTTGACTGTCTCCTACAACCAAATTCTTACCTGTGGGCATGGGTCCAGCGTCTGCCCTTCCCTTTTTCGCTTGAATTTCATTTTTTTCTTCTTCCTGCAGATTCGCTAGTGCTTGAAACGAGTATGTATGTATGTATGTATGTATGTATGTATGTATGTATGTATGTATGTATGTATGTATGTATGTATGTATGTATGTATGTATGTATGTATGTATGTATGTATGTATGTATGCATTTTTACAAATGGAATCCCTGTGGTGGTAATAAAGAACACAGGCAAGAACCGGAGTCCTAATCTCTAACGTAAGATCTTTTTGCCAAAGAGGTGAACATGAAGAAACGACTAGAATAGACTTAGTAACCATCAGCGAAAAAAATACACGGGAGCGACGAGCGATTTCGCTCGGGAAAGTTCCAATGTCGCTCTCGCAAATCCAATAGCGGGAGCGATCCCCCCCCCCCAAAAAAAAAAAAATCGCTCCCGTGGCAAGATTCAACGCTTTTCATGCATTATCCATCATTTGATAATCCCTGAATCCCATCGCCATTGATGAAAGGATCAAAGCAAACACAACTTACCCGTGATCAATCATTGCATTATCAATCGATATCATAAACGCAACGCATCAATGAACTTTAATTTGTTGATGTACGTACGTATGTGTACGCAGTATAGCTGCTAGTTCAATGGCTTACCCAAGGTCTAAATATACAGGTCAGACCGTTTACATTCTTCTGCGCAGCTTCTGACGTCATTTGGCTGAGTCCATTTTCTCTTTGTGATACACTGAAGAAAACTGTGAAACGCCAAGGAAGACAGGAACTATAATATTTTATATATATATATATATATATTATATATTCATATATATAGACAGGAACTATAATATTTTATATAATATTTGTCAGAATATAACTAATTGCGTGGAGCTGTGCGAGCGAAGGCGACGTCATTTTCGAACGACGGACCAGCTTCAACTGACAGCTATAGGACCCGCTAACCCCACTTTGAACAGCCAGGTGACGTTCACGGGCTCGCTGCGCCAACTCCCTCGAAATTCGGTCGGAAGTGGTTAGACCTTATATTCTTAGATCTTGGGCTTACCTAGCCTAGCTTCGTATCAGCTGCATGCGCGCGTATACTAGTACATGTTGACTAGACTTTACACGACTATCGTGCTACATAATGTCGCTAGTTGCGAATTGCATGGTACCTGTATGCAGGGAAGTTCATTGGTTGCATGCAGCTAGCTGCCCACTCAACGCGCTGACTACATGTACAATGCACCATTGACTAGATAACAGTAACTGGATCGAATCATCAAAAATTCAAAGTGCAAGAGTTAAAGAGTGAGTAAAACTGATTAAGAGAGCTAGTGTAAACTGAGCATTGAGAATGAGAAGTTGAGAACTACATGCTAATGGATTAATCAAATAATATAATCATATAAACAGGTTTAACCTATTAGGTTGCTATAACTAGATTGATATCAAGTAATAAAAATTGCATAGTGACCTTGTACTGCTACCATAGAAGACCTGCATAGTACTATGCAGAACACCAGAAAGTCAGAAACTACTAATCTTATTCTACAAAACTCTGCAAGTGGATCTTAAACAACTTAACAAGGAAACTCAGTAATTTGCATCATATTGAAATCCATTAACTAATTTGACATGTTTGTATCAATACATTAAAAAAATAACCTGTAAATTTGAATGTATCTTATTCTTCCCCCCACCCATCCCACTCCCACTCCCCCAAAATTAAAGGCTGATTTGCTTAAAAAGAAATATATATATTTTTCATGCACATAAGTAATGAGTTAGCCTTCCAATAATTTGAAGGAAATCGAACCTGCAAAAACATGGCTCTGGAAGTATAAAAGATGGCTCTGGTAATTAAAAAAATGGCTCTGGTGAAATTTAAGAAAAAATGAAAAATGGCTCTGAAAAAAAAAAATAAATCCTGGTAACCATGATGTATTGAGGCCGCTGAAATTATAATTGGTTGTTTTAAAAGAATGTGAAATTATTTTATGGATGGGGATGGCACGTGCTTAAGAACATGGAGCTGACTGGTGTAGGGCTTATGGTCACTTGCACTCTACCCTATTCTTAGGTTCATAGGTTCTTAACGTCTCAGCTATCCGTTTAGCCCCTTCCCGTCGTCTGTAGCCATCTTGCTCACCTCGCTGCCACAAGGGTGTCGGTCCTTGGGTAACACAACCCGCAAATCCATCTCGGTGGCTGGCTGCTTCATTCTTATCAACACACATGTTCGCCGCTTCCAGCGTTTTTCTCGCGTACTTAGATAATCCTTAGTGTAATACTGTGGGCGCCTTTAATGCTGGTAAATGGTTATATTTATCAAAATGCATTACTAACGAATTTGATCTTCTATGAATTTTCGTGTCCCTTTGGTGTCCTCTTGTTTTTCACAATACTAAATGCGTTTCCCTATATTGCGCAGGTGGGGTTTATGAAGTCCAATAGTGTCACACACAAAATATTGTGCAATACGTATATATATGTATACTGACGGGAAGCGCAATTACAAAGGCGGATTACAAAGGATTACAAAGGCGGAGCATGCCGACAGGAGACCTTTTGGTCCATATCTAGGTCGGATGCGAAAAAAATCATAATAATAATAAATCAATAAACAAAAACTATAGTAATTTAGATAACAAATAGAATACATAAATAAATGCATAGGTATAGTTAAATAATAAACAAACAGGACTCAGGAAATAAAAGAGAATACTACAAAAGTGACACAAGAGATCATAGAATGTCAAATTTGCCAGTCATTCGACTAGATAGATATAAATCAATTCACCAAAATAGAAGGCTAGAGAAATAGCACATAAGCAGTGGGCATATATATTATTGAGAATAAATCAACCAATGAACGACATTCAAGGTCTGGGCAGGTACAAGTCCTAAAAAAAAAAAAAAAAAAAAAAAAAAAAAAAAAAAAAAAAAATAGAGAGAGAGAGAGAGAGAGAGAGAGAGAGAGAGAGAGAGAGAGAGAGAGAGAGAGATCAAAGATTGTGCAACACGAAGAAAATACAGCAGCCCCATGGCCACACCCTAGCGAGGAGAGCACAAAGGAGTTACGTCAACGACGACGGGAGGAGGCAGAGCGGACGTGATGCCGTTCCTCCACATTAATCTTTCAGAAAAAGGCCTTGGGCAGAAACGTTAGGCATCAGGACTCGGCTCTCGTCCGTGTTCTTTCTTGCCACCACACAACACACCCATATAAAAAGAACAACAAAGAAATAAGTAGACTTCATATTAAGAGATGAGAGCAATGTTACAGTCAAGTCAACATAGGTAATGACCATAGAATGGTAGGTTGCACAACTAAATTCAATTTCAGACAAGCTAGTTTTAAAAAAGAAAATAAGCCTTGCGAACGTCAAGGATAATGAGAAGAAATTTCAGTTAGAAATTAAAAATAGATTCTAAGCTCTAAGAACTAACGAGACCACCGTCGAAGATATGAATTTGAATTTAGTTAATATTATTAGGTAATCAGTAGAGAAAGTAGGAAGTACAAAAAATACTAGAAAAAGCAATTAATTCAAAGCTACAAATGACCTAATTAAAAGAAGGAGGAAAGACGAAATAGAGTAGAATTAAACAAACTTATAAAAAAAAGGCAGAAAAAAGAGAAACATGGATGAAATAGAAGAAACTATTCGGAAAAGTTAAAGTATTAAAAAGACCGAGCACAGATATGCTTTGGGAAAACAGCAAATAATATGTTTGAAAGATAGAAATGGAGAGATCATTAAATGCAAACAGAATGGTAAAAAGAGTGGAAGAATTTTACCAACAATTTTACTCGTCGAAGACCGTAGTTGAGTCAATAAATTCAACTGTAGGCGTTGGTAGTGTACAAAGGATTACATAGAAGGAAGTAGAATTTGCTCTAAAAATATGAAACGGGGAAAATCTCCTTTGGGGGGATGGTATATAGATAAAAAAAATTGTAACACGCAAGAATAGAAGTTCATATTAAGTTAGTTCATTTGTACACCTAGTGCTTACGTCAAGAAATCGTAGTGCAATGTTAGTGATTTTACTTCATAAAAAAGGAGATCAGAAGGGCCTTAGTAACTACCGAGCGATTAGCTTGCTATCAAATGTATATAAAGTTCTCCAAGATCCTTCCGAATTGACTAAGTCAGATTTTAAATGGAAACCAAGAAAACAGGCAGGCTTTAGAAGCAGATTTTCAACTCTAGACCATTATGACAGATTACAATATACCTCTTTGTTTAGCTTTTGTAGATTATGAGAAGGCCTTCGGCTCGGTAGAACAAATAGCTATAATAAATTCGTTACGCAACAGGGTACAAACGTAAGGGTTTTAGAAAAGATTTATGCGAAAGGTACCGTTGTGATTCGATTACACAAAGATACAAAAAATATCAAGATCGAGACAGGAGTATGACAGGGCGATATAATTTCACCCAAATTATCTACAGCTTGTTTGGAAGAGATTCTAAGAAGGTTGAGTTGGGGAGAGAAAGGTTTGAAGATTAATGGCGAATATTTGAACCAACTAAGATTTACGGATGAAATTATTCTTATTTCAAAAAGATCAGAAGACTTGCAAGATATGCTGAGTGATCTGAACAAGGAGAGTCTAAAAGTAGGTTTAAAAGTTAATAAGAGTAAAACCAAAGTAATGTTCAACATGAAAGTTCCAACTAAAGAGATCATAATCGATGGTGAGAGTCTTGAAGAAGTTGAAGAGTATAATTATTTAGGCCAGATGGTAAAAGTGACCAAAGATTATGATAATGAAATAAAAACACATATTACAATTGGTTGGAATGTGCTTGGTAAATATAATAAAATCCTGAGAGGTTCTCTACC
Organism: Oratosquilla oratoria; assembly: GCF_046742065.1. NCBI lineage: Eukaryota > Metazoa > Arthropoda > Malacostraca > Stomatopoda > Squillidae > Oratosquilla > Oratosquilla oratoria. The sequence goes on from NC_134786.1 coordinate 58,780,983, forward strand.
TTTATATTTGAAACGTGAAGTTTACAATCAATGCATCCTGCCAGCAATAATCTACGGGTGTTAGACTTGGAGGAGGCAGAAGAGAATAGAGATATCAATGATGGGAATAACTCTGAGAGATCGAAAGAGAGCAAATTGGGCGAGAGAACAGACTAGAGTGAAAGATACTGTGGTGGCAGTAAAAGAGAGGATGTGCAATTGGGCAGGTAAGTTGGTGCGAACGACTGATGAGCGATGGATCAAGTGTGTTACTGAGTGGACGCCGCGAGATGGGAAGCGTGAAACAGGGAGACCATACAGAAGGTGGAGAGACAAGATAGAGAAGTTCGTAAGAGTGACGTGGCAGAGGTTGGCTCGGTCGTATAAATCATGGAATGCTTTGTCCTCCCACCACTTGTCCTCCATCTTTCGAAGTGTTGTCTGGACCAGCCTCTGGAGGTGTTTAAAGCGATCATGCTTGAAGGTGGAAGAAGACATTCTGCCACTCAATAAAGGCCTTCTATTTGTTGTCGAGGAATGACTTTATGGTCTCATCATCCTCATAAAACCGGTTTTTAAGGATTCTCTTCCTGGGACCAATGGTGGCCCTGGCTGACTCCGTCACTAGAGACTTGAACTGCTCCCATTGTTATGTCGGTCAGGGGTCCGTGAGCAATTAGTCGCTCGTCCAGGTCATCCTCAAATTTGTTACGTTGCTGGGAGTTCTTAAGTCGAACGACGTTGTATGATGGCTTGATGGTTTTCGGCATTTTACGGTGTGGAGGGATGATGTGTAGTGATAGGATGCATATGACCAGCCGATGGTCTGTCCAGCATTCTGCACCGCGCATTGCTCTTGTGAACTTCACATTGCGGATGTCTCTCTGGCGGCAGATAACGAAGTCGATCAAATGCCACTGCCTAGATCTGGGATGTAACCAGGTCGTCTTATACTTGTCCACCTGTCCAAACATGGTGTTCGTAATGGCGAGATGGTTTTCAGCGCACATGCTTAGGAGCATTAGGCCGTTGAAGTTTATCCTTCCTATGCCATGTAGTCCCAGCACACCATTCCAGTTGTTATTCGCTCCAACTCTGGCATTGAAGTCGCCCAGCAGAAAGAGTTTGTTGCTAGGGGGGACGTCTTTCACTAAGGTGCTGAGCTCTTCGTAGAAGGTTTCTTTCGCTTCGTCACTGCATGTGAAGGTGAGGGCGTAAGCGCTGATGATTGTGGCATGTTGGGTACAGTCAATAGGTAAACGAATCTTCATCAGCCGTTCGTTAATAGGTGTTGGAAGGTCGGGTAACTGTTTGAGGAGTGAGGTTTGATGGCGAGTCCTAGTCCATGTATTCTGTCTTCGTCTTTGCTCTTGCCTTTCCAAAATAAAGTGTAACTACCTCTCCGTTCTGCAAATGATCCCACCTCAGGAAGTCTGGTTTCTCTGTATATATATATATATATATATATATATATATATATATATATATATATATATATATATATATATATATATGTATATATATATATATATATATATATATATATATATATATATATATATATATATATATGAGTATGTATATATGATTGTATATGGGTACACGTACAGTTGTATGTATAGTAGCACTAAGCAACTCGTTACGTAAGCTTCCAGTTTTTTTTATGGACAAGTTGATAATATTTGGCCCAGAACTGGATTAAATGTCGAGTAAAAATAGCTTCTATCAAGGACCTTGAGAAGAGAGGGACTCTCATTTTTTTTTTTTTTTTTTTTTTTTTTTTTAATCACTATCAGATATTTTAATGGGCGGTGACGGTGCAAATGCTCGAGTTAAACGACGGGGCCCACAAAAAAGGGGCTCCACATTAAATGAAGAAAAATACATTTGCAAGAAATCTGATTATAGTAAAATATTACCATCAATATCATTCCATTATATGTGGGGTGGGGGTATTATAATCCCCTCGCTGCTTAGGGCTACTGAAGGTCGTGTTGTCCCATATTTGTAATATGTTGTTCCCGTTAGGCCCCCGATTCGATTCTCATTTATATTGACAGATCGGAAAGAGCCCAGCGGTGAGCAACAAAATTGACACCAAATATTAGAAATTAGCAAAGGACCCGAGAGTCGCCTATCGTATTTGAATTCGGTTTCCCTAAAAAACCGGAGCCAAGTTTTAAAAATAATCGGTGGTATCAGAACTGTGAATATTCTGGCACTCACCAACTGAGAAACGGTAACCTCATTCATACTGGCAGGAGGTAGATTTGATCTCGAGATAGGTCGAAGATATTTCATAAGAACACAAAAACATAAGGATAGAGAAGACCGCAAGAGACCATAAGGCCTACACTAGTAAGTCTAATCTTTATTTAAAACAACCATGATTACTAAGTCTATTCCATTCGTTAACCACTCTATTGGTAAACTAGTTCTTGCCTATTTACTTCTTAAACCTAAATTCATCCAATCTAAACCCATTGCTACGAATCCTGTCCCTGTTGTCTCAATATGATGACCTTGCCTGCAGCGACACTGAAACATGGAACGAACTTCTTCCCACAGGGAGGGCGATAGAGAAGAAAGTTTTAAGAGTCATTTAGACTCGTGCACTGCAATGTCTACCATCTAGTTGTTTTATCTACTCTTTCTATTTTCTTTTCCCTTGCATCTGACCTCGTTACAAACTGAAAACATTCGTGTTAGCGCAATTCGCCACTGATACACGTGACTGACACATGACTTTGAGTTCCTACACAAAGTAGCATGAGACGATACAATTCATATTAGTCACGTAACCCAGGGAACCATTTTGTGGCCAAATCATTTTCGCCGCTCGAGCTTCCTGTTTGTTCTTATTGTTGATTCTTCGAATCTATTGTGTTTGTTCACTGAATATGCTGCCGGGTTCTTGTGCATTCGGATGCACCAACAGTCCCTTTAAAAGAGTCCCTTTATACAGAGAGTTGCGACAACTCCGGACACGCCGCCATTTTGTGACCGATCTGGGAAGTTGTCGCAACTCCACCCCGCCCGAGGGCTTCCCCTGACCCAAGAAGGGCGATCATTTCTTCCTCGGGTCCCTTTTCGAGATGTTGCGGGTAATAATTATGCAAACTGGCGGCAGGGAACTGACGGAACTGATAGATCCGCTGATATTTATGGTAAATGTCCATCGTTGTGAAATGTCAGGTCCCTCGCCACGACGACATTCTCTCTCTCTCTCTCTCTCTCTCTCTCTCTCTCTCTCTCTCTCTCTCTCTCTCTCTCTCTCTGTGTGTGTGTGTGTGTGTGTGTGTGTGTGTGTGTGTGTGTAGTACAGGCCAGAGTATACATACACGATAGTAAGCCTTTTCGTGCCTCAAGCGGGTCCTCTCACTTGAATAAAATCGCTTGGCTCTGCTAAAACAAAGGCTTGAGTCATTAGCAGCAGTGAAAGGGTTTAAATCTTTTCTGAGCGGGTGAGCTTACACCACCTCCTCAATTAGAGAAAGAGAGAGAGAGAGAGAGAGAGAGAGAGAGAGAGAGAGGGGGGGGGGGGAGACAGACAGACAGACAGAGAGACAGAAAGACAGACAGAGAGAGGAGAATGGAGGGTTTGCTGGGCTTACT
>NC_134786.1:58789576-58792076 GCF_046742065.1 Oratosquilla oratoria
TAACTAAGAAGGATATAAACGTGAAGGGTGTCACATATGGAAAGAATACAGTCGAAATGATAATGATGGAAGTAGAAGACAGAGATAAGAAGAACAGAAAGTTTGTGATAAATTATGTGCCCCCAAAAACAACCTCATGGGAAGAGAGTAAACATAAAAGTATGTTAGAGGAGACAAAGATAACATTAAACAAGATAATGGAAGAGGGAGGAAAAATAGTTATGATGGGCGACTTTAATTGCAAAGAAATCTGCTGGGAAGAAATGACAGTAAAGGGTGGAGACGGCTCATGGGGTAACGCTCTACTCGAGATGGTTACTGACCATACAATGACACAATGGATACAGGAGAACACTAGGTATAGAAATGAAGAAGAGCCATCGAAACTAGACCTAGTAATTACATCCGAACCTAGAATAGTGGACAAAATTGAATATAAAACACCAATAAGTAAAAGTGACCACATACTGATTGAACTGGAACTTAATGAAGAAAAATATATGAAAAGAAATGAACAATACAGAAAAGGAAGAATGATGTATGAAAAAACAAACTTTGATAAAATAAGAGAATTCTTTCAAAAGGAAAACTGGGAAGAAATATACAAAGAAGAAACAACAGTAGAAGAGAAATTGAATATTTTGACAAAAATTTACAAAAAAGGAGTGGAAAAGTATGTCCCAAGACAAAAACAAGAAAAAGAATATGTAAAATGCTGGTACAACAAAAGCTGTAGGGAGTTAAAAGACAATAGAGACAAAGCCTGGACCAGATGGAAAAAAGACAGAAGACCTGAAAAATGGAAAATATATACCTGCTATAGAAATGAATATGTACAAATGTGCAGAGAAGAAAAGAGAAAATATGAAAAAGATATCATAGAAAAGTGTAAAGATCAACCGAAACTATTCTACAGATTTGTAAACAATAAACTGAAAAACAAACAAGACTTGGAGAAATTAAGACAGGAGGGAGTTGAATACACTGAGGAAATGGAAATGGCGGAAATTATGAACAAACATTTTAAATCAGTGTTTACAAGGGAGAACATACAACCTGAAGAGAACGAATGGAAAGAGAAAGTCCCCCCTATGGAAGAAATAAAAGTAACAAAGAATGAAATATTAACACACTTGAGTAATCTTGATGTCAGAAAATCGCATGGACCAGATGAAATAGCAAACTGGATACTAAAAGAATGCAGGAATGAACTGGCAGACAAAATACATAGCATACTAAATAGTTCCTTGAAAGAAGGAAAAGTTCCAGAAGATTGGAAAAAAGCAAACATAGTACCTATATACAAAGGAGGAAATAAAGAAGAACCTACCAACTATAGACCAGTCTCTCTAACAAGTACAATAGCAAAACTTTGTGAAAGAATTATCAAAAGTAGATGGGTAAAATATTTAGAAAAAAAACAAAGTGTTAAATCCAAGGCAATTTGGATTCAGACAAGGACGATCATGCGTCACCAATTTAATATGTTTCTATTCAAGACTAATAGATATAATACAGGAAAGAGATGGATGGGCAGACTGTGCATTTTTAGATCTAAAGAAAGCTTTTGACAAAGTACCACATAAGAAGTTGGAATGGATGGAAGACTTTTTGCAAGAAAGAAAAATGAGAGTAGTGATAAGAAACCAGCACTCAAAATGGGATGAAGTAATAAGCGGTGTTCCGCAGGGAACAGTTCTGGCCCCAATAATGTTTGCTATATATATTAATGATATGGATGAAGGAATAGAAAGCTATATGAGCTTCTTTGCAGATGATGCAAAACTACTGAAAAGAGTGAAAACTGAAGAGGATTGTGAATCACTACAGAGAGATCTAAATAAAGTACAAGAATGGAGTAGGAAATGGGAGATGGAGTTCAATACAAAAAAGTGTAGTATAATGGAATTTGGAAAAAGCAAAAACAGAATAACAGGAGCATATAATTTGGGAGAAGAAGGAATAAAAAAAGTAGAAAATGAGAAGGACCTGGGAGTCATTGTTATGAATAATATGTCACCTGAGAAACATATAAATAAGATTTTCGGAGAGACTCATAATCTAATAAGAACGATCAAAGTTGCATTTACATACCTGGATGAAGAAATGGTGAAGAAAATCCTAATCACCCTGATAAGACCAAGATTGGAATATGCAGCAACGATATGGTCACCAAGTACAAAAAAATGTATAAAAAAAACTTGAAAGAATACAAAGAGCAATTACAAAACTGGCACCAACACTCTCAAAACTATCATATGAAGAGAGACTAGAAAAACTTGAACTACAGACACTAGAGCAAAGAAGAGAGAGAGGAGATTTGATAGCTATTTACAGAATCATGAAAGGCATAGAAATTACTGATAGAGAGAATCTGATAAAATGGGATGACAGAAATACAAGAGGACACGGAAAGAAAATAAAAAAAGACAGCTATAGAAGAGATTTGAAAAAGAACAGCTTTCCTCACAGAGTAATAGACAGTTGGAACAAGTCAGAT
>NC_134786.1:58797076-58819576 GCF_046742065.1 Oratosquilla oratoria
ATCTTAGTTTATAGTCAGGTTTAGCAAGTGAATTAGATCAATATTCCACTTAATAACTATCCCTGTGAACACTGATCAAATATGAAATAGACTATACCCGGAGCTCATTCTTGCAAGCCGAAGAGATGCACACACAAAGGATTACAAAGGCAAAGGATTACAAAGGCAGAGCATACCGACAGGACACCTTTTGATCCATGTCTAGGTTGGATGCGAAAAAAATCATAATAATAATAAATAAATAAATGAATAAATAAAAACTATAATAATGTAAATAATAAATAAAATACATAAATAAATGTATAGGTATAGTTAAATGATAATAAATCAACATATAACTAATAATAAATGAGAATCAGGCAAACAATGATAAACAGACAAATGATAACAAATATATGTGTATATATATATATATATATATACATATATATATATATATATATATATATATATACATATATATATATATATATATATATATATATATATATATATTATTTGGATGATGGAGAACATAAACACAGGGGAAGGCTCGGAACCCTAAACACTCTAACTTTTCGTTCGCATAGAACTTCTTCAGAGAGTGTATGTAGAACTGCAATTGAAGTTTATGTACTAAATCTAATTATCTTTTCGGACACTTGGGAAAGGTCGTTTTTCTGGCGTGCTTTAGAATTAAAATACTAGTTTCTTTAGCTAAATTGATAAACCCTCCTCGATGATTCGATGAATTATTAGTTGAAATATATGCCGATTCAACAATTCTTCTAGTGAATTTATCAAAACCTTTATGTAGCACTTCAGCTTCTCTCCAGTTTGGTAAATGATCGAATTTTTCCGCATGAACTACTAAAGAATTAGATGTCCTATGTGCTTTTATGTCGTTTTTATGTTCATAAATTCTTTTTTCTAATCCTCTTGACGATTCGCCATAATAAGCACATAGGACATCTAATTCTTTAGTAGTTCATGCGGAAAAATTCGATCATTTACCAAACTGGAGAGAAGCTGAAGTGCTACATAAAGGTTTTGATAAATTCACTAGAAGAATTGTTGAATCGGCATATATTTCAACTAATAATTCATCGAATCATCGAGGAGGGTTTATCAATTTAGCTAAAGAAACTAGTATTTTAATTCTAAAGCACGCCAGAAAAACGACCTTTCCCAAGTGTCCGAAAAGATAATTAGATTTAGTACATAAACTTCAATTGCAGTTCTACATACACTCTCTGAAGAAGTTCTACGCGAACGAAACGTTAGAGTGTTTAGGGTTCCGAGCCTTCCCCTGTGTTTATGTTATCCATCATCCAAATAATTTGTCTAAAATACTTATCAATATATATATATATATATATATATATATATATATATATATATATATATATATATATATATATATATATATATATATATATAAATTATAATCATTACAGCATCTTGCTGAAATATTTATCTATATGATTTTTAAAGCTTCGAATTGAACTGCATTGCATTGCCTCTGTAGGAAGTTTATTCCATTTATCAAATGCATGGTTGGCGAAGGTGTTTCTACCCACTTCCAAATTGAATCTATTTCCGGACAGAGTCAGTAAATAAACGGCGGAAACAAAGACAAGATATTGAAGAGGCACACCGGGTGCATGTCTTTGCTTATTCAATCATCTATTTATTTGTCTACTTTTTCATTATTCATTCACTTATATACAATATCTATCTATGCATTTATTTATATACTTATCTATTCTTTCACTTATTCACTTATTCAATGAATTCATTTATTCATTGATTCGTTCATTTATTCATTTTTCATTTGTTTGTGTATTCACTTATTCACTGCAGCATCTACAGGACTTCACTGGATCTACAGGACTCCGCAGCTTCTACAGGATTCCGCAGCATCTACTCGTACAGGAGTCCGTAGCATTTACAGGACTCCTCAGCATCTACAGGACTCCACTGGATCTACAGGACTCTGCACCATCTATAGGACTCCACAGCATCTACAGGACTCCATTGGATCTACAGGACTTCACTGGATCTACAGGACTCTGCAGTATCTACAGGACTTCGCAGCATCTACAGGACTCCACAGAATCTACAGGATTCTGCAGCATTTACAGGACTCCGCAGCATCTACAGGACTCCACAGCATCTACAGAACTCCACTGGACCTACAGGACTCTACAGCATCCACAGGACTCCGCAGCATCTACAGGACTCCCCAGTATCTACAGGAATCTGCAGCATTTACAGGACTCCGCAGCATCTACAGGACTCCACAGCATCTACAGGACTCCACTAGATCTACAGGACTCTGCAGCACCTACAGGACTCCACAGCATCTATAGGACTCCATTGAAACTCTAGGACTCCACAGAATCTACAGGACTTCGCAACATCTACAGGACTCCGCACCATCTACAGGACTCCACAGGATCTACAGAATTTCGCAGCATCTACAGGACTCCACAACATCTACAGGACTCCACTGGATCTACAGGACTCTGCATTATCTAAAGGACCCTGCAACATCTACAGGACTCCGCACCATCAACAGGACTCCACACCCTCTACAGGACTCCATGGATCAACAGGACTCCACATCATCTACAGGACTCCGCTGCATGTACATGACTCCGCCGGATCTACAGGAATTCGCCGCATCTACAGGAGTTTGCAATATCTACAGGACTCTGCAGTATCTACAGGATTCCATCGGATCTACAGGACTCCACTGGATCTATAGGACTCTGCAGCATCTACAGGACTCCATTGGATCTACAGGACTCCGCAGCATCTACAGGACTCCGCAGCATCTACAGGACTCCGCAGCATCTACAGGACTCCGCAGCATCTACAGCACTCCACAGCATCTACAGCACTCCACAGCATCTACAAAATTCCGCAGCATCGACAGGACTCCGCAGCATTTATAGGATTCCACAGCATCTACAGGACTCCACAGCATCTACAGGACTCTACTGGATCAACAGGACTCCGCAGCGCTCTACAGGACTCTGCAACATCTACAGGACTCCGCAGCATCTACAGGACTCCACTGGATCTATAGGATTCCGCAGCATTTACAGGATTCCACAGCATCTACAGGCAGGACTCCATAGCATCTACAGAACTCCACAGCACCTACAGGACTCCACAACACCAATAAGACTCCAAAACATCTACGGGATTCCACCGGATTTACAAGATTCTGCCGGATCTACAGGACTCCAAAGCATGTACTAGACTCCACCGGAGCTACAGGACTCCACCATTATATTGACAAAATGTTACAATATGTTTATTTTAGAAAACGAGAGATTTATTTTTCACACATTCTAAGAATAGTCTAGAAAAGAATGCTGTGTGACTCTGATCCGTTGGGGATAGTCCCAAAGAGCATTGACTTCATAAAACTTATGTAATTAGTACCCTATGCGAGTGGGAATAATCTTAGAAGACATAGGAATACTATAAACATCATTAAGCAGAATTAAGAAACAAGCATCACAGAAACTACTCCGGAAACTTAGTTATGGCCTGTGGCTGTTTGGCGGCTCCTGCATCTTGAAGGACCGAACACCAGAAAGGACCTAGGACACTGTCAAATACACGCAGGCCATTGCACTTAGGTAATTACAAGTGCACACACGAACAGATGGACACAGACAAATACACAGGCTTAGGTACCTTAACTTACACTCTCTGGAAAGACGAAGAGTCTCTCATGTGTGTAACTTCGCTAATGATAACGTTGTTCAAACTTTTTTACATAAGAAACAGGAGTATGTTGTAAATCAATGTGACTTCTCGAACCCATTGTCGTCCCCTGGATGCAATGTTCCTAGTATATGAATCCCATCACCATTATATATCTGTAAACGATTAGAGGTCTTCTTTTTTCCTTTTTATTCAAAGATTGTTATCAACCTTTCAAGGTACAACAGGCGCTGGAATTCCAAAATCTAAGGAATGGTTACACAGAATCGTCAAAATACCAGAAAATACCAACTTAGAAAAAAAAAAAAAAAAAAAAAAAAAAATAGAGGAGCTCTCCAGACCACCTATAGGTCAAGATCTGGGCAGGTACAAGTCCTGCAAATTGTAAAAATAGATAAATAAAAAATGAATAAATATAACAATAGATAAGTCACAATCCATAGACCCTCCTTCAATGCCCACCGCCTGAGCCCTACGAATTATGCAACAGTTATGTTAGCCGACAAGGATTTTACGTCATGAAATAGAACAAGAACTGCATGGACTGGTGGCCTATATCTATCAAAGTAGTGGTTAACAAAAAGCTTCAAGGTTGATGTTTCAGGGAGCATCGGGAAGGATCAAAGTGTGGGAGGACAGCAGCCATGATAGCAAACCTATGGCAAAAGCAAATGATGAGATAATCCACAAGTACGAGAGACTGAGAAAACCATATCATTTCCACGTGTGAGTTTTTGTATCAAATTTCTTATGTATATCCAACGGGGCATGGGAGGGAATGTGTAGTTGATGAAACGATAGGAAATTGTTGAAAAGGGACGACATGGCAACTCTAGTCAGAGGGAGCGGAGGCGGTATATATATACAGTATGTAAGTGTATTTCGGAGACTTGGCTTTACATTTCCTCCTCCTTCATTCGGCAAACTCTCTCCTGAGGCATTCGTGTCGACATTCCGCCTGTCACAATGTATACGTGTGTAAGTATGCTTATACACTGCAAGTACGTTTATGTAGCACCCGCCGTGTTCCTCTCATTACGCTCCATATTAGCGCATAGATAATTGTGGCAGAAATTCAAAGGAGAACGCGAACATCATCCAAATGTGCTTGATAGGATTTAGTCTACTGGGGCTTGTGTTAGCATATGAGATTATTTCTCTTTTATATTATTTTTACTCTATCATATATTTATATCTATATTTATATATATAGATATATATATATATATATATATATATATATATATATATATATATTGAAGTATGGAAGACAAATGAGTGGAAGGGTGGTGAGTTAAACACAGAGAACAGTTGGAGTTTTATTCACTGACGTTTCGTCCTTACCAGGACATTCTCAAAGTACATGTACTTTGAGAATGTCCTGGTAAGGACGAAATGTCAGTGAATAAAACTCCATCTGTTCTCTGTGTTTTCTCACCAACCTTCCACTCATATATATATATATATATATATATATATATATATATATATATATATATATATATGCGCGCGGGCCAGGGTTCGAATCCCGCGGCAGAGCTTCTAAAAATGTTCAATCTGTCTTTAACATACACACACACACACACACACACACATATATATATATATATATATGTGTGTGTGTGTGTGTGTGTGTGTGTGTGTGTGTGTGTGTGTGTGTGTGTGTGTGTGTGTGTGTGTGTGTGTGTGTGTGTGTGTGTGTGTGTGAGTATTCACCTCGGATCTGCTGCAGTCTCTGTCGAGACAGCCAGACACCACCCTACGGCAGTGAGCTCAGAGCTCCTTATTAGCCGATCTCTGGGTAGGTCTGAGGCCACTCACACACCACACACCGGGACAGCAAGGTCACAACTCCTTGACTAACGTCCCGTACCTACTCGCTGCTAGGTGAACAGGGGCTACACGTGAAAGGAGACAAACCCAACTTATCTCCGCCCGACCGGGGAATCGAACCCCGGTTCTCTGGCTTGTGAGGCCAGTGCTTTACCAATCCGCCACCGAGCCGTGTGTGTGTGTGTGTGTGTGTGTGTGTGTGTGTGTGTGTGTGTGTGTGTGTGTGTGTGTGTGTGTGTGTGTGTGTGTGTGTGTGTGTGTGTGTGTGTGTGTGTGTGTGTGTGTGTGTGTGTGCATTTATTATACTTTTAGAGTGTGTTTTGTGGGAGGCTGGGCAATGATATTCAAGACGTTTCCGACCTTCAGGGAATACATAAATAATGCAGATATGCAAACTCCATACTGACGAGAAAGTAGAGAAGGAGAGGAACTCGGGTAGGTTCGACACTGACCTCACTCAACATGAGTCATGACGTAAGACTGGACCAAGATCCCCGCGGCTGTAAATAGCTCCACGGCCCGGACGACTCAAACTGTTAAGTGTGGTCAGTGTCGGACTTCCCCGAGTTCCTCTCCTTCTCTCCTTTCTCGCCTGCACAGAGTTTCCTGGTCTGCAATACTTATGCGTTCCCTGAAGATATCGTTATGGACCAAAATGTTTGAACTACATCTCTCATTTCCCAGTGGTTTGCAGCAATACAAATACATGTGGATATATATGTACACGCACACACGCATACACTACACGGCTCGGTGGCGTAGTTGGTAGAGCGCTGAACTGCCACCATAGTGGCCCGCAGTTCTTGGTTCGGATCCTGCCCAGGGCCGAAATTATTTCGGTACCGCTGCGCTTCGAGTCGTTACTCTGACTCTCCTGGGCGGGGAGTTGGGTGTGTGTGTGTGTGTGTGTGCAAGGTCATAGCATTACCCATAGATCGGACCTACGAGCTCTGAGCTCTCTTCCAGGAGGGAAATCGCTGTTGATCACGACTCCAACACGTGATCCAAAGACCAAGTGAATATACACACATACATGGCAACACATAACCGACACAGCCGCCCCTGACATCGCTCCGTACCATCTCGCTCTATAATCCAATCCATCTCACCACATTTTTACGCACAGGTCAACCAAGAACTTTTATCGATAGCAACGCTTCTCCATTTTTCGTAAGTACGTCGTCTTCTCAGGGTAAACAAAAAAGGCACAAAATTGCTTAATAACAATTGTTATTCAAAGGTGTACAGCAAACAAAAACACGACTACGCGCACAAACATCTTCATGAACTTTTTCTTCTCCTGAAATGAATTTCATTTCTAACATTCTCTCCTACTGTCTTTTCTCATTTCAGTTTACCTACCACTAAAAGTCTTTCCAATTTTTCTGTCTGGCCGTACAACTAAGCTTCCTACTTCCTTTCTAACTTTGTTGGTTGAGGTTATTGATGATTAAATCTTCCTAAAGCAGCTTCACAGTTACATATAATCATTTCAGCCTCCAACTCCAAGTCTCCTGCACACTCCTCCTGAGTCAAGACTTCATATCCCTAAGAATCGCCGGATGGCAATAGCCCTCTTTCATTCACAACTATCTTTTCATTTCCATACGGACGCCTCTTCCCTTCCTACAACTACCGATCCCGCGTGAGCTGGTGGTCTTTTCTGGGTAGTCCATAGTCCATACATACATACATACATACATACATACATACATATATCTGAGTGTGTGTGTGTGCGTGTGTGTGTGTGTGTGTGTGTGTGTGTGTGTGTGTGTGTGTGTGTGTGTGTGTGTGTGTGTGTGTGTGTACGTATGCGTGTGTAAATATGTATACATATACATATATATGTATACATATATATGTATATATATATATATATATATATATATATATATATATAGATAGATAGATAGATAGATAGATAGATATACATACACATATATCGGTATGGTAGAAGGAAACAAGAGTGATTTTGTGTGCGTTTGTTTCTCTAACATTTCGGACAAAAGTATTTCCTCAGAGAGATCTTTGATTCAATGTCCTATCCTAGTTCGCTGTGTTGACCCAGACAGCTGAAAGTATGAGTCGTGGTGGTTGGTCTCTCCGCGCGCACGGTCCTGTGATCATTTGCACCCGGCCTTTTGTTGCTACCATTTTTTACACTCTTTAAATGGTATATTCCGTAAATGGGCATTGACTGTGTGTTTTATGCAGTCATTAATTTGGAGCTTCAGTGACATCCCCATGGATCAAGTCACTCAGTATAATTTTTGACTGGAGACTAGCCTCCGCTTAGAAATGAATGAGGACCAGTCCTAACTTCTACTGTCCCTTTATTCTGCTGCCGTTCCTCCTTAAATATTTCCATTAACACTTTTACGACTCAACTTCCTCGGTGTGATATTGTCCCCAAGGATAGAAGCGTTGGCTGTTTGCGACAAAACACTAAAAATATATGATATACTGCAAACAAGACCTCCATTTCCAAAGAGGGAGCTTCTTAATTGTGTGACATTTCTTAAAGACAAAATGGATGTTGAGCTCTTAAAGAGTGAAAGGAAGTCTCATCAAATCATCGTCGTGGAAAGGGAGAACAAGAAGGTTTTTACAACTAAAACCTCACCTTTGAGACTCATCATAGACTCACCACAGATTCGCCATAGCAAGACTCCGTAGTCATTCTCAACGCTGTATCAACCATATGCGTTGGATATTTCAAACTGGATGCTATGTCAAAGATCCTATGTACTTTCTCATTTAGAAATTTTGGCTAACTCTGAAAGTCTTTAGAAACATTTATGACAAAACGACAGAATGTAGTAAACTCCTGTGTTGGGAACCACTGCATGAAGAGATTTGGCACGATATCCCTCCGGATAGCAATTACTTAAAAGGTGTGCAGCACGGCACTTAACAGCGAACATAAAACCGCTGAATGGGCGGGCTGGTGACGAAAAGATGGATGAATGGTTGGATGAGTAGGTGGATGGATATTTCCAACAAAATGAACAGTCATGGGTCGTGTGGCACCCTGCCAACTCTATTATGAGAGAGGAGCCCCTACATCACCTTTGGTGGCAGCCACTTGCCCGGAGTTCCTGAGTTGAAGGAATGCCCTGGTAAAGGGCGAGTGGTTCCTCGATTATGCAAGGAAAGTGTGGACGCGGCTGTAGCTCTCAGTGCCCCTGGGCGTTCTGTTCAGCTCCAGTGGCCGCGCGTCGTTTGCCGCGCCACGCTTGGTTACCCCATAGCCAACCTAGTAAACACCTGAACTCACCTACGAGACGGGTGTGCTTATTGGAGGACATCAGTGTGCAACTCCTCTCGCGCAGGGTGACCGTTTTTCATCCCATGCTTTGGCTGCCGTCAGGCTCTTGCTCATTTTTGGGTCACCACCACCCCTCCTGTCGTGCGCCTTGGGTAACGCGTCTAAATGCGGTTCAAGGGTCTCTGGTGAATGCAGGATAAGTCCAGCAAACCACTGCTGGACTGAGCAATCAATCAGCTATTTCGAGTCCACTGCTGAACAAAGGCCTTCCTCATACCATTCCATGTTTTGCACGCCTGTGCCAACCTCTGCCACGTTACTCCTGCAAAATCTCTATCTCGTCTCGCCACCTCCATCATGTGGTGTCCAGTTAGTAACACATTTCTTTTTTTTTTATTAGCTAACTTCTCTGTCCAATTAAACACAGTGTCTTTTATTCCAGTCTGCTCTCTCACTCAATTTGCTGTCTTTCAATGTTATTTCCACCATTGATGTCTCTGTGCACCTTTTACCTTTGTCTCCATCACTTTGTCAGTTTCCAAGTCATATATCCGTACATCGTTGCCAGCATTATGCACTGATTGTAAACTTTGTGTTTCAAACATAAAGGTAAAGAGCGTATCGTGATGTTCTTCTATCTATATACCAATGGATTCTTCCCCCTTATAAAGGAGGTAGCCAGTCCAGGTATGTACCCACTCATACTCATGCGTCCACTTCCATCCACTCCACTCCCATCCACTACCCATTGCTTCCCTCTCATCTTAACTCCTCGTGGATGAAGGGTCATCCCTGTCTCTTGCCCACTGCCCGGGTACAAAGGCAATGCAGTGAGACACAGTTCAGCCACAGCAGGGCCACTTCACTTACATGGTGATCCTTCCTCTTCAAACCCTTATGCGGAAAATAGAGAAGACGGGGAGGAATCTCTTCGGGCTGCGTCAGAATATCCTCCATATAATGTTATTACCTTTACCACACGTTTTCCAACCCGTTGTGGAACGTCTCTTTATTTCCACAATGAGAGGTAAAGGGTCAACCACCTCCGGCTGTCGGGCCCTGATGTGGCAGTGCCATCTTGTGCTGCACTATCCCCAACCCGAGAAGTGTGGCAGGAGAGAGGAGTCGCCCTTCATCCAAGAGGTACTAAAATGGGAGGGACATTGAATAAGTTCCGGATGGGTGTGTGGTGTGAGTAGATCCTTTGACTCGTTCAACCCCCTTATAGGAAGGAAAAGGCTTTTTGATATATGTGTTACTACTATTATCATCATCATTAATCAGTAATGTCATGTGTGTTGCTTATGTCACATATATTATCATTCATATCTTCTGCAGGATCCCCATCGATCCCTCAGCACCCTCCATATCGAGGGGTCCTGTACCTAGTGCCCTGCTCTGACGTCAGACGATTTTATTTACCTAAGCGGTACCTCCTTGGTACTAAATAAGATAACTATATTTCGGTTAACGCCAGACGAATCTATTCACTTGCGCAAGCCCCCCCCCCCCACATAACAACGAGTTAGCTGTTACAACCTGACCTCCATTCTTCTAGGAACTAAGCTAAGCTCCCAGACAGTCACCTGGTCGATCCCCATCGCCCCCAGACGAGGTGTCTGAAATTGTTCTGTCCCACGTGAGCGTCCCCTGTTCCTTCTCCATCCCTTCAGGGTCATCTCATTCGGAAAGAAGCTTGTGATTAGGGTCAATACAGAACAATCATGCAACTTAAAAGCGTTGCCCCAGCTGTGGAGTTCAGGGAAAGGGCATCAACAAAAATTCAGAATTCGGAATTCTTCAATATTCGGGACGAAACTTTTCTAAATGTAGAAATGTTTAGATACCAGAAGCACTGTCTAACATTCCAGTATATTTTCGAAAGGCATTTTTCGTTCCAGCTACAACAAACGTAAAAGTCAAATGCAGGTCGGCTAAGGGGTTTTTGGATCAAATTTTGGATCAAATTCGGACATGTGTAAAGGCTCTGAGGTCTTGACCTCAGAGCTCTTTACACAAGTCCGAATTTGATCCAAAAACCAAGAGACTTAAAAAAAGTTCGAAGATTTGAACTTTCGGTGTGAGCAGGTTTCTGCATCACCAGAGGTCTCAGTCAAGGCTGCGTCACATTGGAAGGCCCAGTCGTCCAGTAACTTCCAAGTCAGACGCTTCAGGATCTAAGCAACCAACTAAACAATAAATGAATCTCAAATATTGGTGTTCTTCTTATATACGGGAACATATCGGTTATTTGCATCCAAGACAATCTTGGACGCCTGAACTTTGATTCGACAGCCCAAGAGAGCCTAAATCCTAAGCATGTGGTTTCATCTCCACACTCGGTGACTCAAGGCTGAAAAGATGTAGTTCATACAACAGTAACCCCGTTATTACTCGCAGTATGACTGTAATAATTGCCTCTATTTTTTCCGCTGATACAGTTATGATTGTTTACTTTTCAGATTATTTCTCTGACTTTAACCCTCTTCGCAGCGTCACCAGTTATATCCACATCCAGGCAAAATCAATGGAGTCACCCCAGTTCGCATTTTGGAAAGACAACACCTACTCCAAACCTCTTTGGCTTAAGGTAAGCGTTTCTTCCCCCCGCTGCCTCGCGTGATGATGATTCAGTTTAAGTTCGCGAACTCCTCCTATCAGCAGGCTAGGAAGGTGTCCCTTACAGGGGACTTTGTAGCGTGGAATATAATGAGCCATGCTCTTGGCCCAACTCGCCCGGAGCAGGGTTCGAAGTGCCGTCACCTCGACCTTCGTCGCAAGTAGCGACGCTCTAACCCACACGGGCAGCAAGCTACCTTAGTATAAAAAAAGTACCAACGCTATAGTATACAGGAGAGGATATACAGTCTTCAACGTTTTACCAGTATGAATAAGTATGAAGTCTTATGTGTGTAATTGAAAAAGTGTCTGCCACTGATACTCTTGGTAAAAGAAGTAAAATTGGTTTGTTAACTGGCAATTAATTACGATATGACAGTTTTCTACAAAAGACTACGCGAGAAAGTCTCAAGGAACTTTTTTTCCCTGAAATCTAAAATGACATTGCAGAAAAATAAATGTATGATAAAAACTCATCATCCTTAAGCCATACAGAGACCAATAACTGGTGAAATGTTTTTAGGTCCAGAAAAATGAAATCGTCGTAAATATATATATATATATATATATATATATATATATATATATATATATATATATATATAGTCTATATATATATATATATATATATATATATATATATATATATACATATTGCAGTAATTCACAAGGTATACGTGAAAAACACTTTGTAGAAAATCCACTGGGAAATAAGAAACTTAGTCCGAACGTTTTCGTCTATTTAAGACATTATGAAGGAATATGATAACGTCTTAGACGAAAACGGTCGGACTAAGTTTCTTATTTCCCAGTGTTTTTTCTGCATATATATATAAATATATATACATATATATATATATATATATATATATATATATATATATATGTATATATATATATGTATAATGGATGTTAGCGATAAGTGGTGAGGAATAATAAAAACAGGATTATTATGCAAATTGGCGCTCAGAATCATAACAATTATAAATAGTAAGTTGAAGGAAATATGAGAAACCTTGAACGTACATTTATTCTATTGTGGAGAAATTAGACCTTTTTCATGATAACTTATATATATCTTTATTTCTAAAGAAACTAGACAATCACAAACCTAATACTGCTTTAGACTGGACAATGTAAATGTGATTATATCAGAGGAACTGCTATTATTTTTCTTTTTTCCCAAGATGTTCTAACGTGAATTCTATGAATTGCAGAAGTGATCCAACAGAGGCTCCACAGTCCGGCACCGACTACTTGGTGGAACTCCTGAACAGGCCAGAGACAAAAGAAACTGTCGACAAGGTAATGCCGGCCGTCGTCTCGTTCATATCCTTCGTAAGGTCCCTGCAAGCGATCGACTTCGGGGGCGACCTGACCAACACGGTCCTCGCCCCAAAGGTCCCTGTGCGCATCCCCGCAATTCCCATCTACGTGCCGGAGATAAACCTGGGCAACGGGAACAAGATCGAAGCAGTGGATTACACCATTCCAGAAGTTTCGTACGACGTCCCAGAAGTCAAAATAGTTCCTGCTTAAAAAAAGAAATCTATGATCGTCTAATATTGTATTGTAACTTCATTTTCTTCTTGACTAGTGAAGCAAATGTAAATAAAAAATTAGGTTTTCACAATTGTTTCATATCATAACATAGAAAAATAAACCTATGATTTTGATCGTCACTGTCTCAGCTGCTTTCAGTGACGCAAATTAAAGAAAATCTTAATTGTTTAATACGGCGTAGGGCAATTTTCTCCAAAGTGGATGTAGGACACGAACCCTACATTGGTGTAACATACAAACGTAATCACATTTACACATATAACTATGTACATAAATACATATACACACATGCATACATACACACACATGAATATAGTTTAGATGTAGAAACATTTTGTCCGATGCGGACAGACGGAAGTCAAGCCTGAAAAAGGTGTGCGATGATTTTAAATATATATATATATATATATATATATATATATATATATATATATATATATATATATATATATATCAACCCAATCAAATCAGCCATCCTGAGTCCACTGCTGAACAAAGGGCTCCTTCATAGCATTCCATGATTCACAAGACCGTGCCAACATTTGCCACGTCACTCCTGCAAACCTCTCTATCTCGTCTCTCCAACTTTTGTCCGGTCTCCCTCTTCAACACTTCCCATCTCCCGGCGTCCACCCAGTAACACATTTGCTCCATCGCTCATCAGTCGTTCGCACTAACTTACCTGCCCAATTCCACTTTCTCTCTTCTACCGCCTCCTCAATATCTTTCACTCTAGTCTGCTCTCTCACCCAACTTGCTCTCTTTCCGTCTCTCAGCGCTATTCCCATCATTGATCTCTCCATTCTCCTCTGTACAGTCCTTAGCTTTGTTTCCATCGCCTTTATTAGTTTCCAAGTCTCACACCAGTAGATTTGCTGGCAGAATGCATTGATTGTAAACTTTACGTTTCAAACATAAAGGTAGAGAATCTCTCATGATTTTATTATACTTACCAAACACTTCCCAACCAATTGTAATACGTCTTTTTATTTCATTATCATGATCTTTCGTCACTTTCACCTTCTGGTCTAAATAATTATACGCTTCAACTTCTTCAAGACTCTCACCATCGATCATAATCTCTTTACTTGGAACTTTCGTGTTGAACATTACTTTGGTTTTACTCTTAGTCATTTTTAAACCTACTTTAAGACTTTCCTTGTTTAGATCACTCAGCATATCTTGCCAATCTTCTGCTCTTTCTAAAATAAGAATAATGTCATCCGCAAATCTTAGGTGGTTAGAATATTTGTAATCAATTTTCAAACTTTTCTCTGCCCAACTCAACCTTTTAAATTTTTCTTCCAAATAAGCTGTAAATAATTTGGGTGAAATGATATCACCATGCCGTAGTCCTTTCTCGATCATAATCTTTTCTATATCTTTATGTAGTCGAATTATAGCGGTACCTTTCGCATAAATATTTTCTAGAACCTTTACGATCTGTTCGTTTGTACCCTGCTTGCCTAGCGAGTCTAGTATTGCTATTTGTTCTACCGAGTCAAAGGCCTTCTCGTAATCTACAAAAGCTAAACACAGAGGTAAATTGTATTCTGTCGTTTTTTTTCTATTAGTTTATCTATTGCCCGCAAATGGTTTAGAGTCGAATATCCGCTTCTAAAGCCTGCCTGTTCTCTCGGTTGTTTTTCATCTAAAACCTGACTTAGTCTATTTGTAAGGATTTTGGAGACTACTTTATATACATTTGATAGCAAGCTAGTCGGTCGGTAGTTACTAAGGTCCTTCTATAGCATTACACCACGATTCAGGAACGCTTTCTTGACGTAAGCACTGGGTGTACAACTGAGCTAACTTAATATGAACTTCTTTCCCTGTGTCTTTCAAAAGATTGATCGATATACCACCTTCCCCGGGGGCCCTTCCTCGTTTCATATTTTTAGAGTAAATTCTACCTCTTCCTTTATAATCTCTGGTACACTACTAACGTCTACAGATGAAGTTACTGACCCAACTACGGTCTTGGACGAGTAAAGCTCTTGGTAAATTTCTTCTACTCTTTTTACCATTCTGTCTCTATATTCAATGATTTCTCCATTGCTATCTTTCAAACATATCATTTGCTGTCTTCCTAAAGCATGTCTGCTCTTGGACCCTTTAATACTTTTACTTTTCGCAATAGTTTTATCTATTTCATCCATGTTTCTCTTTTTTTTTTTTTTCTCCGTTTTCTGCCTTTTGTTGATAAGCTTGTTTAGTTCTACTCTTTCTATTTTGTCTCTCCTGCTTTTAATCTTCATGGTCCTTCTTCGTTTAATTAGGTTATTTGTAGCTTTAGAGTATTTGTTTTCTTTAATACTTCTTATACTTTCTACTTTCTCTGCCGATTCCTTAACGGTATTCATTAAATTCAAAGTCATATCTTCGACAGTGTCCTCGTAATCTACTTTTAATTTCTAACTGAAGTTTCTTCTTGTAATCCTTAACATTGTCAACGCTTATTTTCTTTTTTAAAACTAGTTTATTTCTCTCGCCTCTGAAATTGAATTTAGCTGTGCAACCTATCATTCTATGGTCACTACCTATCTTGATATTATTTATGACCTTAACGTTGTTAACGCTCTTACTCTCATCTCGCAATATGAAGTCTACTTCTTTCTTTGTTGTTCCATTTGGACTTCTCCAGGTCCATTTACAACCTACACGCTTTTGGAAGAGTGTTCATTATTCTCATGTTGTAGTTCTCTGTAAAATTGACTAAAATCTCGCCTCTGTCATTTCGTTCACCTACTCCAAACTTCCCAATGTACATCTCATCTCCCACCTTCTTCCCTACTTTAGCATTAAAGTTGCCTATTACCAACTTTTTTCTTTATCCATTACCTGACTTAAATCACAACTTAATCACAGTCCAAGCTACCCTGTCTGATAAACTACTGAATTTGACTATGTTACCAGCAACCTCTCGATTTATCAAGAATCCTACTCCACTAGCTCTTTTTTTCCCCTTACCTCTATAGTAGAACAACTAAATCGGCTTTTCTTTCGCTCTTCGGACTTCGATCAGTCCTACGATGTCCCACTTGAAGTTGTCAAGTTCTTCCATTAAACTCTCCAGCTTGTGGTCTTCTGAGAAGGTTCTTACGTTGTAAGTGTAGATCTTCATTTTCTTCATGCTATTTAGTGACCAAGACTTGGATCTGTTTGGACAGTGTTTACTCACATCCGGTGGCACACAAAACAATGCGATTGGACCTTTAGGTGATGATGATACAACAGGAACGCCTGGTTGTCTTTTGGTTGTATAATTCATAGTTTATACGAAGGCATTTTTGCAGTAATATCACCTCCCTACCAACTGGTTTCTGGTGAGATATTTCTCTGGTGTCACATTATTATATTCGGTGGAGCCCTATATATCTATAGGGTGCCCAATGGCCCACGCCGTCATTATGACGGTACCCCATATATCTATGAGGAATTTCCCTGTTCGTCATCAGGGACGTGCCAGTTACCAGTGGGTATTGCGACTGTGTGTGCGAGTGCGAACTACTCTTTGTCTCATTTTTCTTACAAAATCTGTTCGATATGGGTGGTCCTGCAGATATTTCCTCTCTATCGACATAGTGTTTGCAGTCATTAATATTTTCAAGCCTATCCACCATGTCAAGGTGTCATCTCTTGGACACACACACACACACACACACACACACACACACACACACACACACACACACACACACACACACACACACACACATATATATATATGTAAAGACAGACAAATATGGAGGTGAGGTGGCAAAATGAAACGTTAAGGCTAGAGTATGAAGCTTTATTCAGAACCAGACGTTTCGACCTCTTGGGCCTTCCTCAGTGGAAGGCCCAAGAGGTCGAAACGTCTGGTTCTGAATATGAATAATCAATCAGCAATACTGAGTCCGTTTTCATAGCATTCCATAACCCATACGACTGCGCCAACATCTGCCATGTCACTCCTGCAATTTTTTCTATATCATCTCTTCACCTTATATCTGGTCTCCCTCGTGTATGCTTACAATGTCGCGGACTCCATTCAGTAACATACTTGCTCTATCGCTCATCAGTCGTTCGCGCTAAATGACCTGCCCACCCCCACTTCCTCTCTTTCACCGATTTTACAATATTTTTTCACTCCAGTCTCCTCTCTTAACCAAGTTTATCTCTTTCACTCTTTGGGCGTTATTTCCACCATTGAATTCTCCATTTTTCTCTGTGCACTCCTTAGCTTTGTCTTCATCGCCTTCATCAGTTTCTATGTCTCACATCCGTAGATTATTGCTGGCAGAATGCATTGATTGTAAACTTTACTTTTCAAACATAAAGGTAGAGAGCATCCTACGATCTTCTTATACTTACCAAACATTTTCCATCCAATTGCAATACGTCTTTTTATTTCATTACCATGATCTTTAGTTACTTTCACCATCTGGTCTAAATAATTATACTCTTCAACTTCCTCAAACTCTCATCATCGATTATAACCTCTTTACTTTCAACTTTCATGTTGAACATTACTTTCGTTTTACTTTTATTCATTTTCAAATCTACTTTGAGAGTTTCATTGTTGAGATCACTCGGCATATATTGCAAGTTTTCTGCTCTTTCTGAAATAAGAAATCTGCAAATATTAGCTTGTTAAAATATTTGCCATCAATCTTCAAACCTTTCTCTTCCCAACTCAACCTTCTAAAAGTCTTCTAAGCAAGCTGTAAATAAACTGGGTGAAATTGTATCACCTTCCTGTACTCCTTTCTCGATCTTGATCTTTTCTGTATTCTTATGTAGTCGAATTTCGCATAAATATTTTCTAGCACCCTTACGATCTATTCGTTTGCACCCTGCTTGCGTCACGAATTTAGTATTACTATTTGTTCTACCGAATCAAAAGCCATCTCGTAATCTACAAAAGCTAAATAGAGAGGTTTATTGTATTCTGTCGTTTTTTCGATCAGTTGATTCATCGCCTACAAATGGTCTATGGTTGAATATCCGTTTCTAAAAGCTGCCTGTACTCTTGGTTTTCATCTAAAACTTTACTTAATCTATTTGTAAAAATCTAGGGGAATATTTCATATACATTTGATTACAAGCGAATCGGTCGGTAGTTACTAAAGTCCTTCTGGGCTCCTTTTTTACGATGGGTGTATGTGTTCGTATGAATATATGTAAAGTATGTGTGACGATGACTTTGTCTTACTTTTATGACCAAGAATCAAGTATGACATCGTCACCTTTTGGATGAATATTTGTCTAATCTTAAATGAAGACATAAAGAATAACATAAAAAAAAAAAAACATCGCTTATGACGATGAAGACTAGAGTAGATTATTTCCCAACGAGTCTTTTTCTACTGGTTCGGACTCCTTCGACTGGTGTCACACGATGCGACGGCGTTGGATGCGGGCAGATTATGAGCAAGTTCAATTAGCTTAATAAGATCACCTGGCGATAACCATAACTTTATATAAAGACCACTATTTCCCCCCTGGTTAAAAAGCAATCATGAACTTTCGAGTCTAATGCATCATAAGGAGATTTTGTTATAACCAAGAATAAGCTGCACCGGCGGCGCCGGACAATGTGATACCGGCCTTCCCCGTCTTTGGAATCACCGCACATCACCTGATATCCCTTGACACAACGCCAAAGATCATCGAGGCACATAGGGGGCATGGGCGACCTGGATATCGCGCGGGAAAGGAAATGGTGTCATCCGAAGTGTAGGTGGAAGAGTCCCTTTATACAAAAAGTTGAGACATGATACGATAATTATCAGTCACGTGACCCAGGGAGCCATTTTGTGGCCAAATCATTTTCGCTCGCTCTTTCTGTTTGTCCTTGTTTTTTATTCTTCGAACCCTTTGTGTTTGTTCACTGAATATGTCGGGTTGTTGTGCATTCGGATACACCAACAGGTCCTGTACAGAGAGTTTCAAACAACTCCGGACATGTCGCCTTTTTGTGACCATTCTGCAGTGTTGCAACCCTCTGTATGAAGGGAAGTGATCTAAATTATCCGAAGTCGGGGAAGGGACTCCCTGAAAATAAAATCCATTTTTGTCATGACAGTCGGCCATTGACGACAGTGACAGCATGACTTGTCAGTGACGACAGTGAAATAAAAATCTTAAATGCATCTCATTGATAAGTCAGAAATTCTTAATCTTATCTGAAGGGAGTTGCCGTTATCAGTGACACCTTATCGAACCTGTGATAACTCCTGGGTCATAACTGAAAAAAAATTAATTTCATAAGTAATAATTAATCAATTGAACAGCAGTTCCCATATTTGTGTGTCAAACCTTAGTTAAAACGTAAATTATACATGCGTTCTTACTACTAAATAATACTTATCATGGATATTAGAGTTACCTCCAAAAGTGTACTTCGTTGAAATGACCATGGTAGTTATTGTGCTCGTTCTGGGGCCCCATGTGCACCAGGACTCCGAGTGAGTTTGCCGAACGGGAAATCTAGACCTCTGCATTCGTCTTCAAGTACAAGAGGTTTAGGTATGTTGACACATTTTTTTAATATTGTCCTGTATCTAAAGCTCCACTGGGCGTTATATAATAATCACCAGTTGAGTAGAATATGAATGTATATATAATTTTTGTTCGTCTTTGAAGCAGGATAACATGTTCTTCGTGTAAGACTGTTGATAGACAATTAGTAATGTGATGGCTGAAATGCATAAATCCCGCCAAGCATTATAGAGGTGCACCGATGCAGAGGCATGCGACTAGCAAATTTGAATATACGTTGACGTTGCACTACTTTTTTTTTCAAAGACTACATATTATGGTTCAGTGCGCAATAACACATACATACATGCATGTATATATATATATATATATATATATATGTATATATATATATATATATATACATACATGAATATATATGCATATATATATATATATATATATATATATATATATATATATATATATATTCTATCAATACCCTGACCTCCAACCTCCGCTCTGTCATTCGAAATATCGAGAGTACTTCTTACAAGTTGAACAATGCTACTACTGCTGTAGACTTCAACAAAGCCTATATATATATATATATATATATATATATATATATATATATATATATATATATATATATATATATATATATATATATCAAGGACTATTACACAGGACGTGCGCACCCAGATCCCTGGGTCCGCTAGCGGAGGCCATTGCTTTCTTTGTAACCTAACATTTTATATTGGACAAATATATCAAAACTAGAAACCTAACATTGTATATAGGACAAATATATCAACTATTGACTCATTCAATGCAGTATAAGTTAATATAAACTTTTATAGTGAAATAAGAAACTATTTTTAAGGCACTGTTATGCTTTGAAATGCCAATTTTAGCCGGACTTAACAGGTATTATTGTATGAGGTTAGTGGACACCAGGGTTGGCGATTTTTTTTTTTTTTTTAATATAAAAAATATATTTTTTTAAATCAGATTTATTTGATTTAAATAGATTTTTTTTATAGATTTTAAATATTGTGGGATTGCTATCTGATATGCGATCTGATTGCTAAAGGACATTTTTAGCATATCAATATAAGGAACAGTGTTATATAGACTTGCCACAAGTATACAAGGAACGGTATAAGTCGTATGTGAGGACGGTATGCTCAGGTTCACTCGATTCCTCCAAGAGTTTTCTCATCTTGGTGACATTTGCTGCATTGTCTGTCACAACACTTCCAATGTGACAAACAAAATCTTATTCAGCCTTCTTGATCGAATTTTGTACAAGTTGTAGAAGATATTCACCAGTGTTAGTTTTCCCTAATGTGTCTATTGTGTCAACTAAATAAATCCGACCAGTGGATGTTGTTAGAGTGACACATATTATGGGCTCATTATGGATGTTAGATCACCTATCAATTGAAAGACATACAGTTTCATTATTCAGGTCATCTGCACACTTTTTATATTCCTTTTCATACACAAGATCCAAGTACTTATCATCAATATCTTTTTTGGATGGAGGAATATAACCTGGCCTCAGGTTCTGAACCATCTTAAGAAACTGAGGATGCTGAACAAGACGAAATGGTGTGTGTATGTGTGTGTGCGTGTGTTTGTGTGTGTGTGTGTGTGTGTGTGTGTGTGTGTGTGTGTGTGTGTGTGTGTGTGTGTGTGTGTGTGTGTGTGTGTGTGTGTGTGTGTGTGTGTGTGTGTGTTAACATACTGTCGCCGGGGAGGATGTTCTTTACGTTACTTAAGCGTTTAGGCAAAACTCCCTCAACTTCACACATGAGCTAAAAGTGAATAAAAAACCTCCCCTTCCTTGACACTGTTACACGCAGAGGCAATGAGACTTTTTTCTGCTAAAGTGTAGAAAAAAAGGGATTTTGCTTAAACTGTGCGAGTGAACTTGTCAAGAGACACTGAGTTAGTGTCATCAATTTTTTTTTCTTGTTTCATGCGTTTACACATTGTACCAACGCAAAATTGAAAAGTTTCTCAACTATTTACTAACAATTGATATCCAAACGAAGAAAATGACGACGATTGGACGCCTTTATGACCCAACAGGCACCTCAAGCCCGTTCAATTGAGCCTTATGTTCCATAAATGTCGTGTCATCTCTCTACTAAGATGAAAAAACCTTGAGAAACATTATATAGATAGATATCCAAATCAACAATTCAGTCACAGATGTGAAACGCATTATTTACAAATCCAGACGAACCTCCGGCCAATGTTCCCTCTAGTTTTTTGCTGTGAGTGTGAGCAGAAATTAGCTTGTGCGCAAACTTTGCCTTCTCTGGAAAGTATATGCGCGCGCACCCATGGCGGCAGAGCCATTTCATTTGCAATGGAAGCGCTACATAAGAAAAAAAAATATATATTGGTTTGACGGTTGGCAAGTTACCATACTATTAGAAAATTTATAAGGTGATGTTTGGGTAGAACTACTTTATTGAATGGATTTTAATATAATTTGACACGGTATCCAATGGGCTACCGCGCGGCTTGTCGCAACTTATGGGCTCTTGCTCTACCAGGGGTTTCTGACTTCCCACTGCGTGGCAATGGGGATGGTGAGTAGCAATAGTAGCATAGCTTTTGTGGGATGAGTAACGGGGAGTAGAGTCAAAAGCTAACTGCTAAATGGAGACAAAGGTGCGCGGTGGTTGAGAAAAAAGTATAGAATAAAAGTGAACAGAAAGCACTGTTTACCAGCGTGTTATTTTCAGATGTCTACGGTGCCTGAACACGGCTGGCATCCTGCGGCCTCTATCGGCCAAGGGATAAACTGGCTGTGGAGAGAGCACAAGCTGGCGATCGCCACTGTCATCATCGTTGTCTCCTTCATCAAGATAACAAAGATTCTCAGGAAGAAACGCTTGAGGTGAGTTTTACAATGTGGACACAAAATACTTGAAGGAACTGACATCAGGGATCTGTAATGTCTTCTGTTATGTAGCTTATAGTTTGATTTTTATCCACATTAGGCATCT
>NC_134786.1:58824576-58827076 GCF_046742065.1 Oratosquilla oratoria
ATCATGAAACAAGTTGAAGAGATATATAGACTCGGAAAGTATAGTACATATAAGACCAGACCAATTAAGATTAAATTCAGGTCACAAACGACGGCAGAGAATATCTTAGCAAAAACAGGGAAACTAGCAGCAAGTGAACAATATAAAACGGTATGGATAAAAAGGGAAATGAATAAAGAGGAAAGAGAGGAGGAAAAAATAAAAAGACATGAAGCTAAGGAAAAAACGAGAACAGAACAGAGTCAGAAAAAGACAAATTCTATTGGAAAGTAGTGAATATGAAAGTAAGGAAATATGACATACTAGAGAAAAACAAAAGGGAAACAGAGAATACAATGGAAGTGGCAGAAAACTAAGAGTGTCTTACACAAATATAGATGGATTAATAACAGGATTGAATGAGCTGAATGATTATCTGAAGGAAAAAGAACCGGGCATAATGGGAATAGTAGAAACGAAATTAAAAGGTCCACTACCACCCAACAGTGTAGGACATGATGCATATAATTATTGGATTAGAAATAGAGAGACAAAACAAGGGGGTGGAGTTATGTTCCTGACTAAGAAGGCTATAAACGTGAGGTTTGTCACATATGGAAAGAATAGAGTAGAGATGATTATGATCGAAGTGGAAGACAGAGATAAGAAGAGCAGAAAATTTGTGATAAATTATGTGCCTCCAAAAAACAGCCTCGTGGGAAGAGAGTGAACATAAAAGTATGTTAGAAGACACAAGGATAACATTAAATAAGATAATGGAAGGTGGAGGAAGAATAGTTATGATGGGCGACTTTAATTGCAAAGAAGTCTGCTGGGAAGAGATGACAGTAAAGGGTGGAGACGGCTCATGGGGAAATGTTCTACTCGAGATGATTATTGACCATACAATGACACAGTGGATACAGGAGAACACTAGGTATAGAAATGAAGAAGAACTATCGAGACTAGACCTAATAATCTGAACCTAGAATAGTGGAAAAGATTGAATATAAAACACCAATAAGTAAAAGTGACCACATATTGATTGAACTGGAACTAAATGAGGAAAAATACATGAAAAGAAATGAACAATATAGAAAAGGAAGAATGATGTATGAAAAAACAAACTCTGATAAAATAAGAGAATTCTTTCAAAAAGAAAACTGGGAAGGAATATACAAAGAAGAAACAACAGTGAAAGAGAAATGGAATATTTTGACAAAAATTTACATAAAAAAAAGGTGTGGAAAAGTGTCCCAAGACAAAAAACAAGAAAAAGAATATGTAAAGTGCTGGTACAACAAAAGTTGTAGGGAGATAAAAGGCAAAAGAGATAAAGCTTGGACCAAATAGAAGAAAGACAAAAGACCTGAAAAATGGAAAATATATATATTTGTTATAGAAATTAATATGTACAAGTGTGCAGAGGAAAAGAGAAAATATGAAAAATGTGAAGATCAACCAAAATGATCTTACAGATTTGTAAACAACAAACCGAAAAAACAAACACGATTTGGAAAAATTAAGACAAGGAAGAGTTGAATACACAGAGGAAATTGAAATGGCGGAAATTATGAACAAGCATTTTAAATCAGTGTTTACAAGGGAGAACATACAACCTGAAGAGATCGAATGGAAAGAAAAAGTCCCCCTATGAAAGAAATAGAAGTAACAAAGAATGAAATAATGAAACACTTGAGTAATCTTGATGTCATAAAATCGCATGGACCAGATGAAATAGCAAACTGGATTCTGAAAGAATGCAGGAATGAACTGGCAGACAAAATACATAGCATAATAAACAGTTTCTTGAAAGAAGGAAAAGTTCCAGAAGATTGGAAAAAAGCAAATATAGTACCTATATATAAAGGGGAAAATAAAGAAGACCCTACCAACTATAGACCAGTCTCTCTAACAAGTACAATAGCAAAAACTTGTGAAAGAATTATCAAAAGTAGATGGGTAAATTTGGATACAGACAAGGACGATCATGCGTCACCAATTTAATATGTTTTTATTCAAGGCTAATAGATATAATACAAGAAAGAGATGGATGGGCTGATTGTGCATTTCTAGACCTAAAAAAAAGCTTTTGACAATGTACCACATAAGAAGTTCCTTAAGAAATTAGAAACTGAAGGAGGAATACAGGGCAAACTGCTTAAATGGATGGAAGACTTTTTGCAAGAAAGAAAAATGTGAGTAGTGATAAGAGACAAACACTCAAAATGGGATGAAGTAATAAGTGGTGTTCCACAAGGAACAGTTCTGGCCCCAATAATGTTTGCTATATATATATTAATGATATGGATGAAGAAATTGAAAGTTATATGAGCTTCTTTGCAGATGATGCAAAACTATTAAAAAAGTGAACACGGAAGAAGATTGTGAGTCACTACAGAATGATCTAAATAAAGTATGGGAATGGAGTAGGAAGTGGGAGATGGAGTTCAACACTAAAAACTGTAGTATAATGGAATTTGGAAAAAGCAAAAAACAGAATAACAGGATCATATAAATT
>NC_134786.1:58829576-58837076 GCF_046742065.1 Oratosquilla oratoria
ATTAGGTCAGGAGACGACACCCAGATTCTTCAGGATGATCTTAATAAACTGTTAACATGGTCGGTGAAATGGCACTATCCAGCCTAGTAACCCCTATCATAGTTCTCAGACACCTCATCTCAAACACATTCAAACTCCTTCTCTCTTCCTCTCTTATGTTCCATATTTCTACCTCATACAGTACTGTTGGCACAATCACTCCTTCATACAATCTTCTCTTAGCATCCATTCCCAAATATCTATTTCTCATTACACTTTTTAATCCACCAGTGGATTTACTCGCTTCTCTCAAACTACATTCTACCTCCACCTCCACTCCTCTCTTTTCTGCCACATGCCCACCCAAGTATCTAAAAATACTCACTTCTTCCAGTCTCTCTCCCTTAATACTCACTGCCACTTTACATTTACCCACATATATCTTCAACTTCCTTCTTTCGCACACCTTCCCAAACTCTGTCACTAACTTCCTCAATCCCTCCTCTGATCCTGCTACAAACGCAGTGTCGTCCGCAAACAACAGCTGGCTTATCTCCCACTTTACTCCATTTTCTTTAACCATCTCCAATCCCTGACCCACTACCCTTGCATTCACCTCTCGCACCACCCTATCCATGTATAAACTGAACAGCCAGGGTGTCATAACACATCCCTGACGGAGTCCCACCTTTACCTCAGACCACTCACTTTCCCCATTTCTAATCCTTACACACATTCTACTACTCTCGTAAAAACTCTTGAAAGCTCCTAAAACCTTTCCTCCTATCCCATATATCTGCAGTACCTCCCACAGCACCTTCCTGTCTACCCTGTCATAAGCCTTTTCCAAATCCATAAAAGACAAAAAGAAAAAGAAAAAAATCCTTACCTTTTCCTATAGCTTTCTCACATATCTGTCTTACCACAAAAATTTGATCTACGCAACCTCTACCTGTCCTAAATACACACTATTCCTCACCAATTACTCTGTTTCTCTTCTAATCCTCTCAATCAAGACCCTCCCATAAGCCTTCCCAACTACACTTAATAAGCTAATCCCTCTGAAACTTCAACTACTAATAATGATGATGATCATAATGCAAATGATAATCAATAATAAAACTGATAATAATACCACCAGGCCACTCTCCGTTCCTGATGGGTGAGGAACCAACAGAAGTCGACTGCGCCGTCTTCGGCTGCCTGGCCCAGTTCGAGTGGTGTGACGTCGACACGCCCATGCACGCCATGATGCAAGGTGGGTGACCAGGGACTCCAAGAGAAGTTTTGCAAGGCGATACAAGACCCCTTTGGCGCCCAGAGGCAGGCAAAGATTTTTCTCAATATTGAGAATCTGATGCAATAATTTTAATGATAAACACTGATAAAAAGAAGTAAGTGTGGTGTAAAAAGTCTAATGGTATTTTATTTGTGTATGTGAATGCATGTCGGGCTGGGTGTAGTAGAAAGTGCTTGTCCTCGAGGTGTGTGTGTAGGGGGTGGGGGGATGGATGTTGCATGGTTGCTGTGGGGCCCTTCCTAGCTCTTTGGCCCCGGAACAAAGTACCGGCGGGAACCCTCCACCCTCCGCCCTTGTAGGGCCTGTGGTTGACCCTCAAACCCTGATGCCTGAATGAGTTCTTGTGCAGCGTTCACAAAGAACGGTATGCCACGTGTCACCGTGGTTGCTGCAATTCACGGAATCGGCTGATGCGTTAACACGTGAACTGCGGAGGTGGGGGGTTGGGGTCCCTGTGCTGATTAGAATTCCCTGAGAACATCCACGAAATACATTGACCCAAATTAATTTGTCAACTTGTTGACTTATTCCTTGTGATGATGCAGAATTTTTTCCGGTTAGAGACGTGAGATTTTATTTGGCTGAAGGGCGAATTAAGGGCTTAATGGGGCTTCAATCAATATAGGCGCCGTGTGATTAATATCTACGAGGTGTTCTTAAAGCAGTGCCTCAATATCCACACAAGGTATCGAAACCAGCTCATGGGGGTATCAAAAAAGGCATCCTGGAAAATATTAAATCAATCATTCCATGTAAGAATTATACTTTATAGATTTATTTACTGAAAATAAGAATGAAAAAAGTCCCCAAAATTCAGATGTTTGTTCATAGCTGTCCTGGTTTCTCTTTTTTACAACAAATTAAAATTAGATTTAAAGGTCGGTAGCAGAAGGCTCATATGAGAGATGGGGTTGACTTGAGAGTTGAACTTTGGGGTATCGGGGCTGAAAAACTTGAAGAACCTCTGATCCACGAGATACATCACCGTGAGTCACGGAAAGGTGAAAGGCAATTCATATCATTGTCTAAATCTGAGAATCTTTCTTTGCAGGCGAGTTTGAAAACCTAAAGCAGTACTGCCATCGCATGAAGCAGAGGTTTTGGCCTGACTGGGACCGCCTTTGCCATGTATAGGAGGTGACGATGATCACAGCAAAGCGATGAGGACGACATGACATCACAGTAAAGCGAAGAGGACGACATAACATCACAACAAACAACTTAATGTCACGCGGAAACGTGAATTTCTTCAAGTGATTTGGGTCTTGAATTCGAGAATCAGTAACCAAATTTATAGAAATAATTGCGAACATGTACAGAACGTACGATTAAATTTACTCATGATGTGTGTCCTTTATCATTTCACCTTAGGGGCCATATATGTATATATATATATATATATATATATATATATATATA
The DNA here is from genome assembly GCF_046742065.1 of Oratosquilla oratoria. Taxonomy (NCBI): domain Eukaryota; kingdom Metazoa; phylum Arthropoda; class Malacostraca; order Stomatopoda; family Squillidae; genus Oratosquilla; species Oratosquilla oratoria. The sequence goes on from NC_134786.1 coordinate 58,832,275, forward strand.
TATATATATATATATATATATATATATATATATATATATATATATATATATATCAGCTGAAAGAAACCTGCACAGTGAACCTATAGCGATAATCCCATACCACACTCCTGGTCATATGGCCACTTCCCGAAAGGTGAGTGTGGTTCGGACCATCAATGGTCCTCTAACGCCTCACGGCTTGTTTCGTCAGGTTCTAGGCGTAGACTTTGACCTCTTCCGCTCGCGGTCCGTCCTCCGGCGTCTCCGGGCCGTCCGTGGGTGGGCGACCCGGGCCTCTCTGGGGACAGGGGGACGTGTCTGGTGGTGAGGAGGGTGGCGCCCCTGGGGGTCGGCAGGCCTCTCGGCGGCCCCGTGCCTCCGACCATCGGTGGTTCTCTGGCGCCTCTCGGCTTGCTTCGTCGGGCCCTGGGCGTGGAGTTTGGCCTCGTCCGCTCGCAGTCCGTCCTCCTGCGTCTCCGGGCCGTCCGTGGGTGGGCGGCCCGGGCCTCTCGGGGGACGGGGGGACGTGTCTGGTGGTGCGGAGGGTGGCGCCCCTGAGAGTCGGCGGGCCTCTCGGCGGCCCCATGCCTCCGACCATCGGTGGTCCTCTGGCGCCTCGCGGCTTACTTCGTCGGGCCCTGGCGTGGCCTTTGACCTTGTCCGCTCGCGGTCCGTCCTCCCGCGTCTCCGGGCCGTCCGTGGGTGGGCGGCCCGGGCCTCTCGGGGGACGTGGGGGGGGGGCGTGTCTGGTGGTGCGGGGGTGGCGCCCCTGGGGGTCGGCAGGCCTCTCGGACCGTCGTGGTCCTCTGGCACCTTGCGGCTTGCCTTTTCGAGCGGGTCCGTGAGCTCATCTTCCTCCCGGAGCCGCTCACGTGGACCCAACAGGAAGTCCCGCTCGAGAAAGAGTTCTATCTCACCCAAGAGGCCTAGGACGCTCAGCTCGTCCACACCCTCCACATCCCGGTCACGGCACCACCCTCCTTCCGTCCCTGATAGGCCCCGTCCTCGACTCTGCCCTATCGCGCTATCCGGCCTTTCAGGCCGCGCAGACCAGAGCATCCCCCCCTCCAGAGCAGCCTTCTAACGAGCCTCCGGCTCTGGCCCCCTCTCCCACACTCCCTCCTGGTCCTTCCCTCCGCCCCTCCGCGCCGGCGGCGGGTATAGGACTGGAAGGCCCCTCTCATGAGGACCCCCCAATCAGACGACCGTCGGGTTGGGGGACGGGGTGGAGGACCACCTCCGTTCATCTTTACCTTATCCTCCTACCACGACGGACTCTTACGAGTTCCGCCCCTTCTCATGGTATGACCTTGCCTGCATCCCCCTTGTGTAGCGGCGAGGGATTTTATTCAGCAAAGATGGGGTCTCGCCTAGTGGAAACGCTCTTCAGCACGGGGTCCTCTGTTCACCTGAATGACATCATTTGACGTCTCGATCTGGACTCCGCCCTACTAGGCTGTCCAGGCACCCAAGAAATGGCACCTCGCTATATCACAGTGTAATCCTTTGACGTCACAATGTGATCCTGTGACGTAAGTGATCCTTTGAAGTCACAATATGATTCTTTGACGTCACGATGTGTTTCTGTGACGTCACGAGGTGATCATGTGACGTCATGATGTGATCCTTTGACGTCACTTGATGCTGTGACATCACAATGTGATGCTGTGACGTCGTGATGTAACCCTGTGGCATCACGATGTGACCACGTGACATCACTAATTCTGTAACATTACTGTATGGTCCAGTGAAATTACAATGAAAACATATGACGTCACGATGGGGGTTCTGTGACGTCATTTTGTTTGTGCCGTCACAATATGATTACATGATGTCACGATGTGATAATAGTTCACGATGTGATCAGGTAAAGTCAATATGCGATAAAGTGATATCACGATGCGATAAGATGACGTTATTATGTGATAATATGACGTCCCGATGTAGTCCTATGACGCCAATTTGTGGCCCTGTGACGTCACGAGGCGATCCTATGACGTCATGATTAGATCCGGTGATGTCACAGTATAATCACATGATGACACTATGTATCAAACATATGGGAGTCAGTTTGTGGGTGACGAGACGTCACAAACTGCCATAGCGCACTATTGGATGAGGACGCTCGCCACAGGCTTCGAGGACTTCCCGCGGGAAGACTTGGGGTGAGTTGAATACACACCGAGGGTCCAGGCCCGTCTTAGCGGGAGACGCTCAAGGAACGTCTTCACCCAGGACGAAGCCTCTTGACTAACGCCCACAGACGAGGTCGCTCGGAAACGACCTCAGCCTCTCATGTATGTTGTTATACATTCTACAATCGATTTTTGTGACTTCACTACACCCTCCGGGGATCGGAATCCACCTTGCCCTACTAATTTGATTCTCTTTACCATACCAAAGAAAGGCCCAGAAAAAACGAGACTGGCTATGAACCTGAGCGCACTGAACAAATTCTTGAAACCCCTGCGATTCAAGTTGGTGTCGGTGGCTCAGGTCCGGTCAGCACTCCGGGAGGGAGTTGGGTTAGCGTCCCTGGACCTTCAGGACACAGATTGGCATTTCCCCCATCCACCCCCGATATCGCCGTTTCCTGATGTTCCAGGTAAGGAGGGAGACATATCATTTTACCAGACTCCCTTTCGGACTCTCGCTTACCCCGAGGATCTTCACGAAACTAGTGAGAGTGGTAGGCGCACGCTGTGCGGAAGCGAGCGTCTCCACACTCATGTACCTGGACGGCTGGTTGATGCATTCGCCCACCGGGGAGGTTGCATCGGCCGACATCTGAGAGTGCTAGCGGACGTGGAGTTCGGGGTGGACTGGGACGGGTCTACCCTCGCTCCCACACAGAGACTTTATTGGCTCGGGATTGAGTGGGACAGTCAGCGCTCTTCGGGCGCTCCACTGCATCTAGAGGGCGTGCTTCTCTCACACGTTCTCCTGCCTTCGGTGTGTGTGTGGGGGGGGCCTGTTGGGTTGCCTCAACTTCGCGACCCCGGCCCTTCCACTGAGCCGCTTGGGGCGCCGACAGCTGGCACGGGAGGTCGACAGGAGCATACCGCTCCTCCCGCGCGACCTGCCAAGGCCGGTACCCTCAGCACTCCACAGCTTGTTGCATCCCTGGCTTCGGTCGGGGCCCCTGCGCCGGTCAAGGTCCCATAGTCCCCGCCCCCACCTCGAATGGCAGGGGCGGCGGACGCCTCGGACATGGGGTGGGGCTTCCAGTCGAGCTGGAGACATCAAGCTTGCCGGGGATGGTCGGAAGATATAAGGTCACTACACATCAACCTTCGGGAGCTGATAGTGGTGAAACAATGACTCTAGCGACACTCCGAAATCTCCTGCATGAGCGTCCGCTTTGACATAGACAATGTGACGGCAGTACAGTGTTTACAGAGGTAAGGTACGGCCCGACCAGGTCCACTCCTAGCCCTGTCGGAAGACATCTTCGCCGAGGCATCACGCAGGGCCATATCACTCTCGGCGAAGTATATTCCGGGCCGGGAGAACGACTGGGCGGACGCTCTATCCAGGTTTCGGGAGACCTCCGTAGAGCGGCAACTACGCCCACAAGTGTTTGAGTCGCTCTCCCTCCGCTACGGCACCCCAGAGGTGGACCTGTTTGCCTACCCAAACACGACCCAGCTCCCCCTCTACCTCACCTACAACCAAAGGACACGCTCATGAGGCCCAGACGCCTTCACGGAGGACTGGAACCGCTGGAAGTACGTATATATTTTTCTCCTCCAGCGACACCGGTCCTCCTGAAGGTGATGCAGACCCTCAGATCCTTCAAGGGTCAGGTTCTCCTGATAGCTCCCTACTGATGGAAATTCCAGAACTACCTTCGGAGACATGCGATAGTGACCATCTCCGCCAGCACGGTTCTGGACTTCCTGACTTGGCTAGCTGACTCCACCAACAGGGCACCGGCGACGATCTCGGCTCACTATACAGCCCTCACTGATCCGCTATGCTTTGGCATGAACATCCGAGTGCCACAGAGGGCGCGAACCCTCCTAATGAAGGGGATCAGCGCCTCGAGAGAACCGAGACATCAACCGGTCCTGGCCTGGTCCTTGCATCGTCTTCTGCAGTACCTGGCGTTCGAAAGGGCCATTATGGAGGAAGAACACTTCCTTCAACGTGCCGTCTTTCTGCTCGCCCTGACTACGGACTACAGGGCTTCACAGCTGGCGGCAATCACGCGCCACCCGTCCTTCTCCAAACTGGAGGAGGACAGCTCGGCCCTAACCCTCTCTCCACCACCAACATTCCTAACCAAGAATAAGCAAGAGGACGACATGATTGGCCCTCTCAGAATACAATCCTTCCTGGAGGGAGGACACCCACACCCGCTGCGCCCGATCCGTGCGTTCAAAGACTACGTGGAACGCACGGAAGAGATCTCTGAGGATCATCTCTTCTACAACTCAAACTCTAGGAACTCCCTAACCCCAAGGTCCCGGGCGCACCTGCTTTGCCGCATTTTAGAGAAAGCCGACCTGGGCCATGCCCCACACGCCCACAACATCAGGGGCTTCGCGGCATCGCTAGCGTTTCTCCTCACCCACTCTGTGGAGCGGGTGCAGGATCTAGGAGCTGGACATCGACGACTTCCTTAAGGACACGGTATCTCTACCACTCGGTCACCCCTGTCCCATGTGTCGCCATGGAAACGGCTCCACCCCTCACATCTCAGAAAAAAAAAAAAAAAAAAAGTGGGTGGTCGGGGCAAAGGGCGACCGAGGAGTAGGGAAAGGCCTAGGAACCGCTGAACAGGATACAATTTTCTTATAATTTACGCATTATGTAAACAG
>NC_134786.1:58839576-58852076 GCF_046742065.1 Oratosquilla oratoria
TTGGAGCTTTGTCTTTAATGTGAAAGGCTTTGAGTAATTGTAGTCTCCTAGGGTCATTACTCGATCCAATAATTTTGGTGTTATTGATCAAATCATCCCTTCTGAGTGCAGTGTTATGGAAATTCCTATGATGTTCTTTGATTGCTCCCTCTTGTAGATGAAAAGATAGGCGACGGCTGACTTTACATCTAGTAAAACAAATGTAATTGTGAGAAAGGAGCTTACAATCTCCTGTAGAACAGCTATATTGATACACTGCATTAGTTCTAGATGTGAAATCTGATCACCTAGACAAAATGTTTGTCATGATCAGAGAAGAAGTTTTTGGATTTTTGTAGTAGATGAGAACTCTGATTTTGTTGTTCTCATTAGTAGGAAGGCAATTCTTATGAATGATATCCCTAATGACTTTTTCATCTTTTTTGTAATTACTAGTGAAAGTGTTTCTGTAGTAAATGTTAATGAAATTATGATTCTGTGGTTCTTTGATTGTAAGATGGGATTCTAGCAGTTTGTTGGTAATAGAATCAAAGTCGGTGTTAGAATACCCATTGTTTGTGAGCATTTGTCTAAGGTGTTGAAGTTCAGCATGTAAAGCTTGCCACGAGGAACGCACTGATATGGCTCTTTTTACATATGCTCTAATGACACCTTTCTTGTAGTTGTCTGTGCACTCGCTCTTACCATTCATACATTTATCCATGTTGGTGGGTTTTTGATATACACTAGTAGTGAAGTTGTCTGAAGTAGAATCAACCAGCACGTCCAGGAAGAGAAATAGACCTTTGTTATTTATTTCGGTGGTAAAAGTTAAGCCTGAAATTTCCTGAAGTCGGCACCGTATATTTTCTAACAAATCAACAGAAGGGGTGCTGACAAAGATGTCATCTACATATCTACAGTAGATAAATGGTTTTAACTCTCCGTCCTGGAAGACTGATCTTTCTACAGCAGACATAAAGGCTTCAGCGAAGAGGACACCTAACGGCGATCCCATCGCTACCCCATCTTGCTGCACGTACAGGTTACCTTCTGGGCACCTGAAAGGAACTTCTGTGGTGCAAGTTACGAGTAATTCTTTTAAAGTAGACTCAGGGATATGGGGGGGAAGGTGTCATTATTATGATACACCAAATCAAGAATTATATTGATTGTTCTTAATACAGGAATTTCAGTAAAAAGATTTTTAGCATCTAATGATGCCAGGATTCCGACCGGTTTTTTAACCCATAGGATGTCTACAAAGCCCTCAGTAGAGCGGAGGGAGTAAGTTCTAGGAATGTAAGGGGAGATGATATCATGTAGCCGTTTGGCAACATGGTAAGAAGGGGTGGGGATTTGGGAAATGATTGCCAAACGGCTACATGATATCATCTCCCCTTACATTCCTAGTAAAAATATTATATGCATTTTTAATATATATATATATTTACTTCTCAGCCGAATATATATACTTTTACCTTATTATTATTATTATTATTATTATTATTGGTGTTGGTGTTGTTGTTGTTATTATTGTTGTTGTAACCAGCGAGGACTGAACCCGGCCAGCCAAGGCACGTCTACTGAGAATCTGCTACCTTTCCTCACGCTTACCGTGGTACTTAGACAGAACCCAGGACATTACGGCACGTCTGGTCACGATCAGTCAAAGCTGGTAAAAAGATACGTTATTAATATGCGCGGCGATACACGATTTTTCGTGTACACCGCCCGAGAGGCGCAGCTGACAAATAGTCTGTACGGTGTGGTCTAGGTGTGATGTGTCGTATTAGGTGTTTATGTTTGGCATGCAGTCTTTTTAGATGTCTCATGTGAAGTTTGTGCTTGTGTTGGTTGAGTGGACGGATGTTGGCAACTCGGAGTAGGGATTCAGCGATTCTGAAGTCGCTCCATCGCGAACACGTGATGAACTTGACTGCGGTATTCTGAACGTTCTGCATGTTGCGACATGATACGATAATTATCAGTCACGTGACCCAGGGAGCCATTTTGTGGCCAAATCATTTTCGCTCGCTCTTACTGATTGTCCTTGTTTTTTATTTTTCGAACCTTTTGTGTTTGTTCACTGAATGTGTCGGGTTGTTGTGCATTCGGATACACCAACTCCAGACATGCCGCCTTTTTGGGATCATTCTGCAGTGTTGCAACCCTCTGTATGAAGGGAAGTGATCTACATTATCCAAAGTCGGGGAAGGGACGCCCTGAGAATGAAATCCATTTTTGTCATGACAGTCGGCCCTTCGAGGGTTTGAGTTGGCAACAGTGACAGCACGATTTGTCATTGATGGCAGTGGAATAACACGTTGAAATGCATTTTATAGATAAGTCAAACATTCTTAATCTTATTAGAACGGAGTTGTCGTTATCTATCGAGCCTGTGATAACTCCTGGGTCATAACTAAAACTATAATTTTATAAGTAATAACTAATTAATTGAACAGCAATTCCCATATTTACGTGTCAAACCTTAGTTAAAACGTTAATTATACATAAGTTCTTACTGCTATATCATACTTATCCTGGATATTTGAGTTACCTCCCAATGTGTAATTCATTGAAATGACCATGGTAGTTATTGTGCTCGTTCTGGGGCCCCATGTGCACCAGGACTCCGAGTGAGTTTGCCGAACGGGCAATCTGGCCACCGCATTCAGCTTCAAGTACAACAGGTTAAGGTATGTTGACACATTTTTACTAATATTGTCCTGTATCTAAAGCTCCACTGGGCGTTTTCAGTTGAGTAGAATATGAATTTATATATAATTTTTGTTCGTCTCTGAAGCAGGATAACATGTTCTTCGTGTAAGACTGTTGATAGACAATTAATAATGTGATGGCTGAAATGTATAACTCCCGCCAAGTACTATATAGGTGCACCATTGCTGAGGAATGTGACTAGCAAATTTGAATATACGTTGACGTTGCACAAACTTTTTTTTAAATCACATATCATGGTTCCGGTCGCAATGATACATGCACATATGTACATGTATATATATATATATATATATATATATATATATATATATATATATATATATGTAATATATACACACACACACACACACACACACACACACACATATATATATATAATATATATATATATGTGTGTGTGTGTGTGTGTGTGTGTGTGTGTATATTTATATATATCTATATATATGTGTGTGTATGTATATCATATATATATATATATTTTTTTATATATATATATCTTATATATATATATATATAAATATATATATATACACATACATATTTGGGGGTAAAGTCCATTCTGGATACATGTTGTTAAAGTCGACAGTAGTTTCAGAGTTGTTCGGTTTGTTTTTTCATTTTCTCTCACAATGTCTCTGTCTTCGTTAGCCAGGGTACGAATTAGATTTCTATAATATGTGATTGTTTCCTCGAAACGACTTTCGGTTATCAATCGGCCATGTTCAGTTGTATCCTGCAGTGATAGTACGGATACAATTATGTGTTTGCCTGACATGGCTATTCATGTGGTTCATGTTGACAGTGGGAAAGGTAAAACTTGAGGAGATAACCCTTGGCGAGGTAACATTTCCATAGTGTATTCATGGGGTGACGTGAGGTGGCCTATTGGGAAAGGTAACATTTGGGTGTGGGAACTGCAGACAATCTTTGCATAGTATGTTCACGAAGTGGAGCTCCGGGGGATGCTGTTTGTCGCGTTTGCCCAGTTTTTTTTTTTTTGTTGTTGTTTTTTTTCACGTGGTGGAGCTCCATGTGTTGCTGCTAGGGGTCTTCTTGTCGAGGGGAGAGTAGACTCGGGCATTTGTTGAATGTTCACAATAAGTTTTTGGTTATGAATGTATACTGTTTCCGTCATTCTTATCCTCCTAGTGTCAGCTTCTCTATGCAGAATGACTGTCTGCTCTTCCATCTACTTTCTTCTCAGTGCTTCTTCCTGTTGTTATGACGGCGTATTGTTACGTCCTGCAAGTGTATTGTGATTCTTTTGGATAGTGTAGTGGCAGTGAAACCTGGTGGATAGGCGACTGCAGTCACCAATATTGCAAGTATATTGGTATCCTAGGTTCACATCCTGAAGTATATTTACTGGTGGAAGACAACTCTTCTTCATAGCTAGGTTGTGAGCTTAATGTGTGCATTAGGATTGATGGGCTGCATGTTACGGTGGATGATATTTCTTACGACTTTCACGTCTTGTTTGTAAGCAGATGAAATATAGATAGATATTCAAACCAGCGATTCAGACACAGATGTCAAACTCATTATTTACAAATTCAGACGAACCCCCAGCTAATGTTCCCTCTAGTTTTTTGCTGTGAGTGCGAGCAGAAATTTGCTTGTGCGCAAACTTTGCCTTCTCTGGAAAGTATATGCGCGCGTACCCATGGCGGCAGAGCCATTTCGTTTGCAATGAAAGCGTTAGATTTAGAAGAAGAAGAAAAAAATTGGTTTGACGGTTGGCAAGTTACCATACTTTTAGAGAATTTATAAGTTGATGTATGAGTGGAACTTCTTTATTGAATGGATTTTAATATAATTTGACGCGGTATCCAATGGGCTACAGCGCGGCTTGTCGCAACTTATGGGCTCTTGCTCTACCAGGGGTTTCTGACTTCCCACTGCGTGGCAATGGGGAATGTGAGTAGCAATAGTAGCATAGCTTTTGTGGGATGAGTAACGGGGAGTAGAGTCAAAAGCTAACTGCTAAATGGAGACAAAGGTGCGCGGTGGTTGAGAAAAAAAAATAGAATAAAAGTGAATAGAAAGCACTGTTTACCAGCGTGTTATTTTCAGATGTCTACGGTGCCTGAACACGGCTGGCATCCTGCGGCCTCTATCGGCCAAGGGATAAACTGGCTGTGGAGAGAGCACAAGCCGGCGATCGCCACTGTCATCATCGTTGTCTCCTTCATCAAGATAACAAAGATTCTCAGGAAGAGACACTTGAGGTGAGTTTTACAATGTGGACACAAAATACTTGAAGAAACTGACATTAGGGATCTGTAATGTCTTCTGTTATGTAGCGCATAGTTTCATTTTTATCCACATTAGGCATATGTGGTTTTCTGTTATTTGGTGTATAGTTCGATTTTTAGCCACGTGCTGTAGGACACAAGTATCCCCTTCCTCATTGATGTTTGTATTTCTTAGGAACAATATTTTGTAACTGTGGAATACCCAGCCCAGATGATCTCTTTCGCCGGGATTTTCTGTCTCGTTCTAGATCGAAAGGCTCCCCGTTGTCATATCCTCCCATTGCAAACAGCCATTCTTTTACCACACAGACAACAGTGGGACACTGCGGGCCAGGACGTGGTGGTCCTCCACACCGTCCCGAGGTCCACAGTCTGTCCAGGTGTGTCCCCGTTTGCCCTCAAACTCGAGACCTATCTGAGGATGGCCAGCATCAAGTACGTGGTAAGTTAAACCATCTTCGCTCTTTTCCAAAGGTGTATTATGGAACAGGTTATTGTGTACAACCGATAAGAGTTGATTGAGGGGCCTAAACGAGAAAAGAGAGAGAAAGAGAGAGAGAGGAGAGGAGAGAGCGTGGAGGAGCGAAGGGGTGTAAAGAGAGAGGGAGAGAGAAAAACAAGCCGATTCACACATTTTACCGAAGGAAACCTCACATACTCGAAATCTATTATATAATTTCCGCAAATGACGTTTGAAGCAATTTTGATTACTATTTGGTAAACTACTTTTTTTTTTTTTAGGACCAACGCTCAACTCTCCGAAGGGTTGAGCACGTACCTTGCTGGAGTGCCTATTAGTTTTAATTGGTGTTTATTTAATTTATTCGTGTGTTTACTTGTGTGTGTGTGTGTGTGTGTGTGTGTGTGTGTGTGTGTGTGTGTGTGTGTGTGTGTGTGTGTGTGTGTGTGTGTTTCACTTTGGTCTTTGGATCACGTGTTGGACTCGTGATCGACAGCTTTTTCCCTCCCGGAAGAGAGCTCAGAGCTCGTATGACCGATCTATGGGTAATACTATGATCTTACACGCACACACACACCCAACTCCCCACCCACGAGTGTTGGAGTAACGACTCGAAGCGCAGCGATACTGAAATAATTTCAGCCCTGGGCAGGATTCGAACCAGGTACCGTCGGTACCGCCATACTGACAATCTGGGACTCTACCAACCGCGCCACCGAGTCGTGTGTGTGTGTGTGTGTGTGTGTGTGTGTGTGTGTGTGTGTGTGTGTGTGTGTGTGTGTGTGTGTGTGTGTGTGTGTGTGTGTGTGCGTATGCGTGTGTCTACGTGTGTGTGTGTGTGTGTGTGTGTGTGTGTGTGTGTGTGTGTGTGTGTGTGTGTGTGATTCATTTTGGTCTTTGGATCACGTGTTGGACTCGTGATCGACAGCTATTTCCCTCCCGCAAGAGAGCTCAGAGTTCGTATGACCAATCTATGGGTAATGCTATGACCTTACACGCACACACACACCCAACTCCCCACCCACGAGTGTTGGAGTAACGACTCGAAGCGCAGCGATACTGAAATAATTTCAGTCCTGGGCAGGATTCGAACCAAGTACTGTCGGTACTGCCATACTGATAATCTGGGACCGCGCCACCGAGTCGTGTGTGTGTGTGTGTGTGTGTGTGTGTGTGTGTGTGTGTGTGTGTGTGTGTGTGTGTGTGTGTGTGTGTGTGTGTGTGTGTGTGTGTGTGTGTGTGTGTGCGTGTGTGTGAATCTTTAATCCCTGTATACATATGACTCCCACCAGCTCGACCACGAGGAACCTATGGGACCCAAGGGCAAGTTACCCTGGATCACAATCAACGGCGAGGATATCGCCGACTCACAGCTCATCATCGAGAGGTTGAATGGACGCTTCCAGAGGGACCTGGACACTTCTCTCAGCCAAGAGCGCAAGGCGGTGGCCACTGCCTTCCGCATCATGGTGGATGAGCATCTTTTCTGGTAAGGATTATATAAGCTGCAAGTGGGTCTCTCCCACACTATCAGTTTTTGTCTTCTTCCTTAAGTTTCCCAATTTTATCTTCTGCATTCGCCCTACATTCGTGCTTCACATTTACACACACACACACACACACACACACACACACACACACACACACACACACACACACACACACACACACACACACACACACACACACACACACACACACACACACATATATATATATATATATGTATGTATATATATATGTATATATATATGTATATATATATATATATACATATGCATATATATACATATATATATATATATATATCCGAGAGTTGACACCTTGACGTGGTGGATAGGGTAGAGAATCTTAAAGATTACAAAAGATATGTCGATAGAGAAGATACAGAGGAAATCTCTGCAAGTTTACCCATATTGAAAAGGTTTTGTAAGAAAGATCAGACAAAGAGCAGCTCACACACACATTCGCAGGACCCACTGTTGACTGGCACGTCCCTGATGGCGAACAGGGAAATTCCTCGTAGATATATGGGGTACCGTTATAATGACGGCGTGGACCACTGGGCACCCTATAGATATAGGACTTCACCGAATATGATGAATAAGGTGACACCAGAGAAATATCTCACCAGAAACCAGTAGGCAGGGAGATGATATTACTGCCAAGACCTCTTCGTAGCAAACAGGGTAGCTTGGATTGTGATTAGGCTATGTAAAAGGAACACCAAAAATAGTTCAGGTTTATGCACTAACTTCACATAGTTCAGACGATGAAATTGAGTCCTTCTATGATTATCTAAGTCAGGCAATGTATCAAGACAAAAGTGCGCGTTGGTAATAGGCGACTTTAATGTTAAAGTGGGGAAGATGAGAGATAAGTCGTGCATTGGGAAGTTTGGAGTAAGTGAAATGAATGACAGAAGCGAGATATTAGTCAATTTTGCGAAGAACTACAACATGAGGATAATGAACACTTTCTTCCAAAAGCGTGTAGGTCGTAAATGGACGTGGAGAAGTCCAAATGGAACAACAAAAAACGAAGTAGATTTCATATTAGAAGATGAGAGTAAGAGCGTTAACAATGTTATGCTCATAAAGTCAACATAGGTAGTGACCATAGAATGGTAGGTTGCAGACCAGAGAGAAATAATCTAGTTTTAAAAAAAGAAAATTGGCCTTGCAAAGATTAAGGATGATAAGAAGATATTTCAGTTAGAAATTGAAAATAGATTCGAAGCTCTAAGAACTAACGAAGACACCATCGATGATATGAATTTGAATTTAGTGAATATCATTAGAGAATCGGCAGAGAAAATAGGAAGTACAAAAAGTATTAGAGAAAACAAATACTCCAAAGCTATAAATTATCTAATTAAAAAAAGAAGGACCATGCAGATTAAAAGCAGAAGAGACGAAATAGAAAAAGTAGAACTAAACAAGCTTATCAACAAAAGGCAGAAATCAAAGAGAAAGAGAAACAAGAGTGAAATAGAATAAACTATTCGGAAAGGTAAAAGTATTAAAGGGATCGAGCGCACAAATGTTTGACGAAGAGAGCAAATGATATGTTTGAAAGATAGAAATGGAGAAATTATTAAATGCAAAGACAGAATGGTAAAAAAGAGTATAATAATTTTACCAAGAGCTTTACTCGTCGAAGACCGTAGTTGAGTCAGTAAATTCATTTATAGACGTTAGTAGATTACCAGAGATTGCAAAAGAAGTAGAATTTGATCTAAAAAAAATAAGAAACGAGGAAAAGCACCTAGGGAAGATGGTATATCGATAGATCTGTTGAAAGACGCAGGAAAAGAAGTTCATATTAAGTTAGCTCATTTATATAGGCAGTGTTTACGTCAAGAAAGCGTTCCTGATGCGTGTGGCTGACAACTTTGTAGCGCGGGCAGTGCTGGTAGCACGGCTATTACTGGACGGTGCATCACGCAGTGGAGGCTTCCTGGGAGGGCCAGCAAGGTTTTCGGAACGAATGGTAATCTAATCTAACTTTTATAAGGCTCTCCGTTGTGTGTGTGTATTTACCTAGTTGTATTTACCTAGTTGTATTTTACGGGAAGGGGAGCTATGCTCGTGAGGTCCCGTCTTCATATCTCATTTTATCTAAACTATTTTTAAATTCATGTATTGTTTTTGCACACACCACTTTCTCATCTAACTTGTTCCAACTGTCTATTGCTCTGTGAGGAAAGCTGTTCTTTTTCAAATCTCTTCTATAGTTGTCTTTTTTTATTTTCTTTCCGTGTCCTCTTGTATTTCTGTCATCCCATTTTATCAGATTCTCTCTATCAGTAATTTCTATGCCTTTCATGATTCTGTAAATAGCTATCAAATCTCCTCTCTCTCTTCTTTGCTCTAGTGTCTGTAGTTTAAGTTTTTGTAGTCTCTCTTCATATGATAGTTTTGAGAGTGTTGGTGCCAGTTTAGTAATTGCTCTTTGTATTCTTTCAAGTTTTTTTATACATTTTTTTTGTACTTGGTGACCATATCGTTGCTGCATATTCCAATCTTGGTCTTATCAGGGTGACTAGGATTTTCCTCACCATTTCTTCATCCAGGTATGTAAATGCCACTTTGATTGTTCTTATTAAATTATAAGTTTCTCCAAAAATCTTATTTATATGTTTCTCAGGTGACATATTATTCATAACAATTACTCCCAGGTCCCTCTCATTTTCTACTCTTTTTATTCCTTCTTCTCCCAAATTATATGATCCTGTTATTCTGTTTTTGCTTTTTCCAAATTCCATTATACTACACTTTTTTGTATTGAACTCCATCTCCCACTTCCTACTCCATTCTTGTACTTTATTTAGATCTCTCTGTAGTGATTCACAATCTTCTTCAGTTTTCACTCTTTTCAGTAATTTTGCATCATCTGCAAAGAAGCTCATATAGCTTTCAATTCCTTCATCCATATCATTAATATATATAGCAAACATTATTGGGGCCAGAACTGTTCCCTGCGGGACACCGCTTATTACTTCATTCCATTTTGAGTGCTGATCTCTTATCACTACTCGCATTTTTCTTTCTTGCAAAAAGTCTTCCATCCAATTTAGCAATTTACCTTGTATTCCTCCTTCATATTCTAATTTCTTAAGCAACTTCTTATGTGGTACTTTGTCAAAAGCTTTTTTTAGGTCTAGAAATGCACAATCAGCCCATCCATCTCTTTCTTGTATTATATCTATTAGCCTTGAATAGAAACATATTAAATTGGTGACGCATGATCGTCCTTGTCTGAATCCAAATTGCCTTGGATTTAGTACGTTGTTTTTTTCCAAGTATTTTACCCATCTACTTTTGATAATTCTTTCACATATTTTTGCTATTGTACTTGTTAGAGAGACTGGTCTATAGTTGGTAGGTTCTTCTTTATTTCCTCCTTTATATATAGGTACTATATTTGCTTTTTTCCAATCTTCTGGAACTTTTCCTTCTTTTAAGGAACTGCTTATTATGCTATGTATTTTGTCTGCCAGTTCATTCCTACATTCTTTCAGAATCCAGTTTGCTATTTCATCTGGCCCATGCGATTTTCTGACATCAAAATTACCCAAGTGTGTCAATATTTCATTCTTCGTTACTTCTATTTCTTCCATAGGGGGGACTTTTTCCTTCCACTCAATCTCTTCAGGTTGTATATTTTCCCTTGTAAACACTGATTTAAAATGTTTGTTCATAATTTCTGCCATTTCCATTTCCTCAGTGTATTCAACTCCCCCTTGTCTTAATTTCTCCAAGTCTTGTTTGTTTTTCAGTTTATTGTTTACAAATCTGTAGAATAGTTTTGGTTGATCTTTACACTTTTCTATAACATCTTTTTCATATTTTCTTTTTTCCTCTCTGCACTTTTGTACATATTCATTTCTATAACCAGTATATATTTTCCATTTTTCAGGTCTTCTGTCTTTTTTCCATCCGGTCCAGGCTTTGTCTCTTTTGTCTTTTAACTCCCTACAACTTTTGTTGTACCAGCATTTTACATATTCTTTTTCTTGTTTTTGTCTTGGGACATACTTTTCCACTCCTTCTTTGTAAATTTTTGTCAAAATATTCCATTTCTCTTCCACTGATGTTTCTTCTTTGTATATTTCTTCCCAGTTTTCTTGTTGGAAGAATTCTCTTATTTTATCAAAGTTTGTTTTTTCATACATCATTCTTCCTTTTCTATATTGTTCATTTCTTTTCATATATTTTTCTTCATTAAGTTCCAGTTCAATCAATATGTGGTCACTTTTACCTATTGGTGTTTTATATTCAATCTTGTCCACTATTCTAGGTTCAGATGTAATTATTAAGTCTAGCCTCGATGGTTCTTCTTCATTTCTATACCTAGTGTTCTCTTGTATCCATTGTGTCATTGAATGGTCAGTAATCATCTCAAGTAGAGCATTTCCCCATGAGTCATCACCACTCTTTACTGTCATTTCTTCCCAGCAGATTTCTTTGCAATTAAAGTCGCCCATCATAACTATTCTTCCTCCGTCTTCCATTATTTTAGTTAATGCTATCTTTGTGTCCTCTAACATACTTTTATGTTCATTCTCCTCCCATGAGGCTGTTTTCGGAGGCACATAGTTGATCACAAATTTTCTGCTCTTCTTATCTCGGTCTTCCACTTCTATCATAATCATCTCTACTGTATTCTTTCCATATATGACACCTTTCACGTTTATATCCTTCTTTGTCAGGAACATAACTCCACCCCCTTGTTTTTTCTCTCTGTTTCTAATCCAATAATTGTATGTATCATGTCCTACACTGTTGGGTGGTAGTGGGCCTTTTAATTTTGTTTCTACAATTCCCATTATGTCCGGTTCTTTTTCTTTCAAATAATCATTCAGTTCATTCAATCCTGTTATCAATCCATCTATATTTGTGTAAGACACTCTTAGTTTTCTGCCACTTCCATTGTGTTCTCTGTTTCCCTTATGTTTTTCTTTAGTATGTCGAACTGCTTTATTTTCATGTTCACTACTCTCCAATAGAATCTCTCTTTCTCTGACTCCGTTCTTTCCTCGTTTTTTGCCTTAGCTTCAATTCTTTTCTGCTTTTCTGCCTCTCTTTCCTCCTTATTCATTTCTCTTTTTATCCATACCTTTTTATATTGATCATTTGTTGCTAGTTTCCCTGTCTTGGATAGAATTTTCTCTGCCGTTGTTTGTGACCTGAATTTAATCTTAATTGGTCTGGTCTTATCTGTACTATATTTTCCGAGTCTGAATTTTTCCTCAATTTCCTTTATAATTTCTGGTTCATCTTCCTGGACTAATTTTAATAAACTGCTTACCCTTTCATTTTCCTCCTTGATTCTTGCGGTTCTATCTGGGTTATGTTTCTCTTCCATTCCTAATATAATTATACATTTCTTTTTGTCAGCTAATTCTCTTACTATATTCTCCTTCTGTCTCATCACTTTAATAACTGAGTCTTCATTATGTTCTTTCAATTGCTGTTTGACTATGTCAGTGAATGAAACCTTATTCCCTTCTTGAGTTATTCTCCAATTTTTAGCTTCTGTAGCTATTTTCTCACTGTTTT
>NC_134786.1:58855900-58863400 GCF_046742065.1 Oratosquilla oratoria
TCAGTAGGCTCCCTGCTTTCTGCAGACTCATCAACCATCTTGACCGATCCAACAAATATCCTAGATCGTTGGAGAGATCACTTCTATCAACTGCTGAATCGGCCATCGACAGCTGCAGATGACTTCCTGAAAAATGTCCAACACAATCCAGTCCAGCTCTGGATGAATGAATCTCCAACATTTTCTGGAATTGGAGAAAACCATGAACTAAATAAAGGCCCGGAAATCACTAGGCTCAGATAATATCCCTTTCGAGCTCCTGCACTATGGAGGGATATCACTTAAGATCGGGTTGCACGATCTCATCCTAAAGATATGGATAATCCAGCAAGTTCCAAAAGATCTCAGAGATGCGGTCATCATCATCCTCTTTAAAAAAGGAGATCGAAAGCTCTGCGGCAATTATCGAGGGATTTCACTGCTCTCCATTGCAGGGAAGATATTTGCAAGGATCCTGCTATGCCGTCTCCAGGAAATGGGAGAGCGGATTCTTCCAGAATCACAATGCGGTTTTCGTGCATCCCGTGGAACCACTGACATAATCTTTTGCGCAAGACAGCTGCAGGAGAAAGTCGGGAACAACAAAAACCCCTCTTCATAGTTTTCTATGACTTGGAGAAAGCCTTTAACCGCGTACCAAGAGCTGCCATGTGGCGGGTTCTCAAACGTTTCGGTTGTCCGGACAACTACATCTCTTTGGTCCGAGCTCTACATGAAAACACCTCTGGACGTGTGCTCTATCAAGGAAAATTGTCCGAAGAATTTGAGATCACGTGTGGGCTGAAACAAGATTCCATCTAACAACCCAGGCGTTGACATTGGGTATCGAATTGATAGTGGGCTGCTCAACCTGGCCAAATTCCGCTCCAAACAACTAACAACCATCAAAATCGTCACGGAACTGCAGTATGTAGATGACATTGCTACCTTCTGCCACTCAGCTGATGATCTACATCAGTCAGTCAACAACTTCACTGCAGCTTATCAACGTTTCGGGATGAGCGTGAACATACAGAAGACCAAAGTACTTACACAACCGGCTCCAAGAACAGCCCTGTCAGAATTTGACATCACAATTTCTGGTACATCGATGGAGAAAATCTCCCAATTCTCGTATCTTGGCAGCTTACTTACCTCCAAGTGCAACTCGGAAAAGGACGTAGAACATCGAGTTGCAACTGCCCATATCGCTTTTGGGAAGCTGTGTCGACGGGTTTTCGACAACAAAGATCTTACCCGAAGAACGAAACTAAGGGTTTATGAAGCCGTCGTTGTCTCCACTCTGCTATACGGCTGCGAAACATGGACACTTTATCGCAGAGATCTGAAGAAAATTGAATGCTTCCATCAACAGAAGCTCCGATCCATGTTGTGCATTAAGTGGTAGGATCACATCACCAACAATGAAGTTCTTTCCCGTGCAAACAGCCAAAGCATGGAGTCTACCATCATGAGGCATCGACTTCACTGGTCCGGCCACGTCGCTAGGATGCCAGAAACAAGACTGCCCCGGCAAATCCTCTTTAGCGAGTTGGCCACAGGAGGACGCCCCCGTGGCCGTCCCGTCCTAAGGTACAAAGACCAGCTGAAGGCCACCCTGAGGTCTACCACAATTGAGCCAGAGACCTGGGAAGAGGTTTCCAGTGACCGCTCAATCTGGCGCAACACAATTCGGGCTGGAACGGAGAGGTTCGAGACCATGCGAAAGGAGAAAGACGAGGAAAAACGTCAACATAGAAGACTTCGTCTCGCTGTCCCTCGTCCTCCCCCGTCCATCCAGTGCCCGTCATGCCCCAGAAAGATCTACACCAGAATTGGACTACACAGCCATCTCAGACACCATAGATAGGACGAAGCGTCATGCCGTAGAATGCTCTACACCAGAATTGGACTATACAGCCATCTCAGACACCATAAATAGGAGGAAGCGTGGTAACATCAGACTACGATGCACCGCCGACGACGACACACACACACACACACACACACACACACACACACACACACACACACACACACACACACACACACACACACATATATATATATATATATATATATATATATATATATACACATGCATACATATATACATATATATGTATATATGTATGTATACATTTACATACACACATTATATATATATATATATATATATATATATATATATATATATATTATATATATATATCACATAATTTCCGATAGTTGTCCCCGTACTCGAACCCAGGACTTGTCCGGGGACAACTGTCAAAATTATGTGATTGACATCGTCTTCATTGGCGATTCCATTCAGATATACATATATATATATCTATATATATATATATATATATATATGTATATATATATATATATGTATGTATATATAGGGATATAGACCTATATATATATATATATATATATACATGTTATATATATATGTGTATATATATATATATATATATATGTGTGTGTGTGTGTGTGTGTGTGTGTGTGTGTATATATGTATACTGTATACACACACACACACACACACACACATATATATATATATATATATATATATATATACATATATATGTATATATATATACATATATATACATATATATATATATATATACATACATATGTTTGTGTCATTTTGACAATTGGAAATAAACTCATCTGCTGGGATTCGAACCCCCGCCAGAGCGGCTTGCTTCATACAAGGGGAGGGTCGCGGTGGCACAGGCGGTACGATGCTCGCCTTGTATGAAGCAAGCCGCTCTGGCGGGGGTTCGAATCCCATCAGATGAGTTTATTTTCACACACACACACACACACACACACACACACACACACACACACACACAAACACACACACACACACACATATATATATATATATATACATATACATACCGTGAATCGAATGCGACTTTCAAATCTCCCGCCTGCTACGATCGAAGTTTTGAAGCCATCTCATCAACCAACGTTGTTCATACGTGTGACAACGTACGCCATACATTCGGCTTCGAAGCATGACCATGAATCGCTAAGCCACGCGCCCCTCAACTATATAAAGGTGACCGGCCCCGAGCCGACTCTCTTATCTACTATCCCCCCTATGGACTTCACCTTCCTGGTCTCACCCCTTCAACGCTGTTGATCGTTACACCACGTGTGGTTTGGCAAGTAGTGTGAACCATTGTCTTGGAGTTAAGTTTTATTATTTGTTGTGTGTATTTATCTAGAAATGCATATTTATGTTAAATTTCTCAGAATACTATGAATGTATGTTCGTAAATGTAAAAACAGTAAATCTTTATTTTTCTTATGTCATAAATACAGATTATTTAAGTTTCGTGCAGACTTCCATATTAACGAACCTTCCTTATAACCTTGCTTACATCCCAGTCTTATATGAGCTGTTAATCGGAACGTACCATAATCAACCTGTAATCTCTATACGTTCCACTTTGTTGTTCCGGGCTTGCTCCCGAACTTGAATTCGATTTACCCCTAGACTCCAAATTAGTTACATTCCATCAACTTAGGCCAACCCTAGCAAGCCCATGACAATATATATGTGGGAGGGGAAGAATGTCTGTAAGAAAATGAAAAGATAGTAGCGTATAAAAGAGGGCTATTGGCACCGGGCGAATTAGCGAGCGATTTGGAGCAGTTGGTGTTCGTGGCTCGGGAGAAATGGACTGGGAGCTTGGACGGGGCGCCGACGCCGGGAGTAGGATTAGGATCACCAACGAAAGTTTAGAAAATGGTAGGAGGCGTAGTAGTAGAGAAAGGTGGAAAAATGGAAAAATCTTTAGTGGGAGGTAAACTGAAATGAGAAGATGTAGTAGAAGAGTAAGTTAGAAAGGAAGCGAATTTTAGTCGAAGAAAAAGTAAGTGTAGATGTTTGTGCGAGTGGCGTGGCTATGTTCGTGAGAGGTGTGTGTGTGTGTATCTTACGGGAAGTGAGTAGAGTTCACTTCCCGTGTGTAGAGCGCGTTCCTGTTAAGCCACAGGTGGGGCCTGAATAGCCTGCTTTTCCCCAGGTTGGGTTTGAGGTCCTATAGAGTTGATCCAGTGGCGGTGCGAGGGGGGGCAGGCGGGCGGTGTAAACCCGTCTGCCGACGTCAACGAAAAGGTCGGCCGGCAGCAGCAAAGGAGGAATAGTTTGAAGTCAAGTTGGTCAATATATATATGGCATAAAAAGGAACGTGGCAATGTGTCAGGTTGGTCCCCCACTCGACCCAATCTGTTGGTGTGACGAGCTATCGCAGCGGGTGGACCAATTAATTATCCGGCTGTTGGTATGCGCGTGGCTTAAATGTCCGTCTGGATCAGGGGCTCTGTGTTTATTGTTCATGACGGCAAAATAATAATAATAATAGTAATAATAATAATAATAATAATAATAATAATAATAATAATAATAATAATAATAATAATAATAATAATAATAATAATAATAATAATAATAATAATAATAATAATAATAATAATAATAATAATAATAATAATAATAATAATAATAGTAACAATAATAATGATGATACTACTACTGTACTACTACTACTACTACTACCACCACCACCACTACTACTACTACTGATACATACTCGTACATATACCAAAAGCTTTTCCCCACTTACAAGGGAGGTAGCCAAAAACCAAAGGCATGAAATTCACTCCCAGCCATTCCATCACCAAATACTCCGCTCCCATTCACCCCCTCCCTCCCTCTTCTCTTAGCTCCTCCTGGATGATGGGTCATCCCTGCACCTCGCCCATTGTCCTGGGTCAGCAACAGTGTCGCAAGACACAGCACATCCACAGCAAGGCCGCTTCATTAAAACGGCGACCCCCCTTTCTCCGTCCCCTCATACAGAAAAAGAAAAGACGGGGAGAAATCCCTTTGGGCTGCGTCAAATTATTTTTTCACACATACTCCCTCACCCCCATCCCCCACCCACCCCCTTTCATGTATAACAGCATCATCCATATACAACCATTCTCCATTCACCCCTATCTTCTGTCTTCTCCCGTAATTCCTCAACAGACATTCCCCTCTTTCCCTGTGCCCCTTTAACCCCATCCATCCATCTCATCCTTGGTCACCCCTCGTGTTCACTCCTACCTCTGCCTTTCACACCTCTTTTACTAATCTTTCTTCACTCATTCTTACCATGTGTCCAAACCAACCCAATACTCTTTCATCAACCCTACCTCCCAACACCCTTTCCACCCCCGTTCTCCTCCTCACCTTCTCGTTTCTACTACTACTAGTAGTATTACTACTACTTCTACTACAACTAATACATACATACATACATATACCAAATGCTTTTCACCCCTTATAAGGGAGATAGCAAAAAAAAAAAAAAAAAAAGGCATAAAAACCACTCCCACCCATTCCATCCCCACATACTCCACTCCCCTCCACCCTCTTCCCTCCCTCTTATCTTGGAACCTCCTGGATGACGGGTCATCCCTGCATCTCGCCCACTGCCCAGGGTCAGAAGCAGTGACACAAGACAGCACATCCACAGCAAGGTCGCTTCATCAAATCAGCGACCCCCCCCTCTCTCCGTCCCCTCATGCAGAAAAGGAGAAGACGGGGAGAAATCCCTTCGGGCTGCGTCAAATTATTTCTCATACATACTCCCTCACCTCCCCATTCCCCACCCATTCCACCTCATGCATCACATCATCATCCATACATAATCATTCTCCATTCACCCCGTCTTCTGTCCTCTCCCGTCCTTCCTCAACAGACATTCTCCTCTTTCCCAAACCCCCTTTTACCCCATCCATCTATCTCATCCTAGGTTGACCCTCATGTTCGCTTCCACATCTGCCTTCCACACTTCTTTTACTAGTCTTTCTTCACTCATTCTTTCCATGTGTCCAAACCATCCCAATACTCTTTCATCAACAATATCTCCCAACTCCCTTTCCACCCCCGTTCTCCTCCTCACCTCTTCATTTCTCACTCTATCCAGCCTAGTAACCCCTATCATAGTTCTCAGACACCTCATCTCAAACCCATTCAAACTCCTTCTCTCTTCCACTCTTGTGTTCCATGTTTCTACTTCTACCTCATACAGTGCGGTCGGGACAACCACTCCTTCATACAATCTTCTCTTAGCATCCATTCCCAAATATCTATTTCTCATTACACTTTTTAATCCACCAATGGATTTACTCGCTTCTCTCAAACTACATTCTACCTCCGCCTCCACTTCTCCCTTTTCTGCCACATACTCACCCAAGTATCTAGAAATATCCACTTCTTCCAGTCTCTCCCATTTAATATTCACTGCCACTTTACATTTACCCACATTTATCTTCAACTTCCTTCTTTCACACACCTTCCCAAACTCTGTCACTAACTTCCTCAATCCCTCCTCTGATCCTGCTACAAACGCAGTGTCGTCCGCAAACAACAGCTGGCTTATCTCCCACTTTTCTACATTTTCTTTAACCATCTCCAATCCCTGACACACTACCCTTGCATTTACCTATCGCACCACCCCATCCATGTATAAATTGAACAGCCAGGGTGACATAACATATCCCTAACGGAGTCCCACCTTTACCTCAAACCACTCACTCTCCCCATTTCTAATCCTGACACACATTCTACTATTCTCGTAAAAACTCTTGACAGCTCCTGAAAGCTTTCCTCCTATCACATATATCTGCAATACCTCCCACAGCACCTTCCTGTCTATCCTGTCATAAGCCTTTTCCAAATCCATAAAAGCCCCCCAAAAAACCCTTACCTTTTCCTATAGCTTTCTCACATATCTGTCTTACCACAAAGATCTGATCTACGCAACCTCTACCTGTCCTAAACCCACACTATTCCTCACCAATTACTCTGTTCCTCTCCTAATCCTCTCAATCAAGACCCTCCCATAAGCCTTCCCAACTACACTTAACAAGCTAATCCCTCTGAAACTTCAACTACTACTAATGATGATGATCATAATGAAAATGATAATCAATAATAATACTGATAATAATACCACCAGGCCACTCTCCGTTCCTGATGGGTGAGGAACCAACAGAAGTCGACTGCGCCGTCTTCGGCTGCCTGGCCCAGTTCGAGTGGTGTGACGTCGACACACCCATGCACGCCATGATGCAAGGTGGGTGACCAGGGACTCCAAGAGAAATTTTGCAAGGCGATACAAGACCCCTTTGGCGCCCCGAGACAGCCAAAGATTTGTCTCAAAATTGAGAATCTGATACAATAATTTTAATGATAAATACTAATAAAAAAGAAGTAAGTGTGGTGTAAAAAGTCTAATGGTATTTGTGAATGCATGTCGGGCTGGGTGTAGTAGAAAGTGCTTGTCCTTGGGGTGGGGGGGGGGGGATGTTCCATGGTTGCTGTGGGGCCCTTCCTAGCCCTTGGGCCCCGGAACAAAGTACCGGCGGGAACCCTCCACCCTCCGCTCTCATAGGGCCTGTGGTTGACCCTCAAACCCTGCTGCCTGAATGAGTTCTTGTGCAGCGCTCACA
>NC_134786.1:58868400-58880900 GCF_046742065.1 Oratosquilla oratoria
AGGAAAAAGAGGAAGAGAAAGCAAAAAAAAAAAAAAACGAAGCTAAAAAAAAAAAAACGAGAACAGAACAGTCAGAAAAAGAGAAATTCTACTGGAGAGTAGTGGATATGAAAGTGAGGAAATGGTTCATAGGAGAGAAAAATGGAAGAGAAATAGAAAACAGGATGGAGGTAATAGAATATTATGTGTCTTTCACAAATATAGATGGCTTAATAACAGCCTTGAATGAACTGAATGATTGCCTGAAGGAAAAAGAACCGGACATAATGGGAATTGTAGAGACAAAATTGAAAAGTCCATTACCACCCAACAGTGTAGGACATTGTGTATGTAATTATTGGATTAAAATAAGGGGGTAGAGTTATGTTCCTGACTAAGAAGGATATAAATGTGAGGAACGTTACATATGGAAAGAATAGAGTGGAGATGATTATGATGGAAATAGAGGACAGGGACAAGAAGAGCAGGAAGTTTGTGGTAAATTATGTGCCTCCTAAAACGGCTTCGTGGAAAGAGAGAGAACACAACAATATGTTAGAGGGCACAAGGATAACACTAAATAAGAAAATGGAAGATGGAGGAAGAATAGTTATAATGGGTGACTTTAATTGTAAAGAAATCTGCTGGGAAGAGATGACAGTGAAAGATGGAGACGACCTATGGGGAAATGTACTACTTGATATGCTTATAGAACATACAATGACACAGTGGATACAAGAGAATACTAGGTATATAAATGAGGATGAACCATCGAGACTGGACCTAATAATCACGTTAGAACCTGAAATAGTGGACAAGGTTGAATATAAGACACCAATAAGTAAAAGTGACCTCATATTAGTTGAACTGGAACGAAATGAAGAAAAATACATGGGGAAAAACGGACAAGATAGAAAGGGAAGATTGATGTATGGAAAAACAAATTTTGATCAAATGAAAATTTTCAAAAAGCAGATTTGGAAATGATACACAAGGAGGAAACAACAGTAGAAGAGAAATGAAAAAAATTGACAAAAATTTAAAAAGAAGGAGTAGAAAAGTATGTTCCAAGACGAAAACAAGAAAAAGGATATGTAAAATGTTGGTACAACAAAAGATTTAGCGAGTTAAAAGACAAAAGGGATAAAGATTGGATAAAATGGAAGAAAGATAAGACATTAAAAATGGAAAATATATACGAGTTATAGAAATCAATACGTATAAGTGCGCAGAGAAGAAAAGAGAAAATACAAAAAGGATGTCAGAGAAAAATATAAAGATCAACCAAAACTATTCTATAGATTTGTAAACAACAAACTGTAAAACAAACAATAATTAGTGAAACTACGACAAGGAGTTGAATACACAGAGGAAATTGAAATGGCAGAAATTATGAACAAACATTTTAAATCAGTGTTTACAAGGGAGAACATACAACTTGGAGATGTCGAGTGGGAGGAGAAAGTCCCCCCTATGAAAGAGATAGAAGTAAAAAAAAAAAAAAAAAAAAAAAAAAAAAAAAAATCACTTCAGTAATCTCGATGTTAGAAAATCGTATGATCCAGATGAAATGGCAAACTGGATTTTGAGAGAATGCAGGAACGAACTAACAGACAAAATACATAGTCTAATAAGCAGCTCATTGAAAGAAGGAAAAGTTACAGAAGACTGGAAAAGAACAAATATAGTACCATTATATAAAAGGGGAAACAAGGAAGACCCTACTAACTACAGATCAGTCTCTTTTACATGTACGGTAGCAAAAATTTGTGAAAGAATTACCAAAATTAGGTGGGTAAGGCACTTGAAACATGCAATGTACTAAATCCAAGGCAATTTGGACTTAGATAAGGAAAATCGTATGTCACAAACTTGATGTGTTTCTATTCAAGACTAATAGATATAATATAGGAAAGAGATGGATGGGCTGAGTGTGCATTTCTAGACCTGAAAAAAAACAACTGTTGATAAGATGCCACATAAGAATTTGCTAAAGAAATTAGAAACTGCAGGAGGAATACAGGGCAAACTACTTAAGTGGATGGAAGAGTTCTTGCATGAAAGGAAAATGAGAGTGGTGATAGGAGACAAACATTCATATTGGGATGAAGTGATTAGTGAAGTTCCACAAGGAACAGTTTTGGCCCCAATAATGTTTGCTATATATGTTAATGATATGGATAAAGGAATTGAAAGTTATATGAGCTTCTTTGCGGACGATGCAAAACTGCTGAAAAAAGTGAACACTGTAGAAGATTGTGAGTCGCTGCAGAGTGATCTTAATAAAGTATGGGAATGAAGTAGGAAGTGGGAAATGGAATTCAATATTAAGAAGTGTAGTATAATGGAATTTGGAAGAAGCAAAAAAAAATAAAAAATTGTGGGATCATATAAATTGGGAGACGAAGAAATTAAAAAAGTGGAAAATCAGAAGGACCTGGGAGTCATTATTATGAATAATATGTCCCCTGAGAAACATAAAAAAAAAGAAAAAAAAAATGGATAAACTTAAAGTTTAACAAGAACAATCAAAGTGACATTTATATACGTGGACGAAGAAATGGAGAAAAAAATACTAGTCACTTTGATAAGACCAAGATTGGAGTATGCAGCGACGACGTGGTCACTAAGTACAAAAAAAAATAAATAAATAAATAAATAAATAAAAAATAAAAAACTATACGAAGAGCAATTACGAAATTGGCTCCAAAGCTCTCAGAACTACCATATGAGGAGAAACTGGCAAAACTTGAGCTACAGATATTAGAGCAAAGAAGACAGAGAGGAGACTTGATAACTATTCATAGAATCATGAAAGGCATGGAAATTATTGGTAGAGAGGATCTAATAAAATGGGATAGTAGAGATACAAGAGGACACGGAAAGAAAATAAAAAAAGACAATTATAGCAAAGACCTGAAAAAGAACAGCTTTCCCCACAGGATAATAGACGTTTGGAACAAGTCAGATGAAAATGTGGTGTGTGCAAAAACGATACACGAATTTAAAAACAGGCTAGATAAAACGAGATATGAAGACGGGACACCACGAACATAGCTCCCCTTCCCGTAAAATACAACCAGGTAAATACACACAAGTTGGGTTTGTCTCCTTTCACGTGTAGCCCCTGTTCACCTAGCAGCGAGTAGGTACGGGACGTTAGTCAAGGAGTTGTGACCTTGCATTCCCGGTGTGTAGAGTGTGAGTGGTCTCAAACCTACTCAGAGATCTGCTAATAATGAGCTCTGAGCTCACTGCCGTAGGGTGGTGTCTGGCTGTCTCGAAAAGAGGCTGCAGCAGATCCGAGGTGAATACACACACACACACACACACATACACACACACACACACACACACACACACATATATATATATATATATATATATATATATATATAAATATATATATATATATATATATATATATATATATATATATATGAGAGTAATTCGCTAATAGCAGCGACATCAAACCGATAATTTTTTTTTGTGACAGTTGCATGCAGGATTCGAACCCGCTGTACTCGGCCATCCGTAAATTACCTTCCCAGTGCCCTAACCACTAGACCACAGAGGCTATAAGATCCTTGAAACCTGGAACCGAACTGATTCCCGAGGGAAGGAAGATCACTTATTACGGCGATCCGAAATTCCTGTTTTACTCAAGGACCAGCCCACCAGTGGTATGGGGTAAGGACCGGGTCGAACCCCTTTCACGCTTATCGCCATTGTAACTATGAGAGTAATTCGCTAATAGCAGCGACATCAAACCGATAATTTTTTTTTTTGTGACAGTTGCATGCAGGATTCGAACCCGCTGTACTCGGCCATCCGTAAATTACCTTCCCAGTGCCCTAACCACTAGACCACAGAGGCTATAAAATCCTTGAAACCTGGAACCGAACTGATTCCCGAGGGAAGGAAGATCACTTATTACGGCTGGTCCTTGTGTAAAACAGGAATTTCGGATCGCCGTAATAAGTGATCTTCCTTCCCTCGGGAATCAGTTCGGTTCCAGGTTTCAAGGATTTTATAGCCTCTGTGGTCTAGTGGTTAGGGCACTGGGAAGGTAATTTACGGATGGCCGAGTACAGCGGGTTCGAATCCTGCATGC
The DNA here is from genome assembly GCF_046742065.1 of Oratosquilla oratoria. Classification (NCBI taxonomy): domain Eukaryota; kingdom Metazoa; phylum Arthropoda; class Malacostraca; order Stomatopoda; family Squillidae; genus Oratosquilla; species Oratosquilla oratoria. Next base: position 58,872,494 of record NC_134786.1, read on the forward strand.
AACTGTCACAAAAAAAAATTATCGGTTTGATGTCGCTGCTATTAGCGAATTACTCTCATAGTTACAATGGCGATAAGCGTGAAAGGGGTTCGACCCGGTCCTTACCCCATACCACTGGTGGGCTGGTCCTTGAGTAAAACAGGAATTTCGGATCGCCGTAATAAGTGATCATCCTTCCCTCGGGAATCAGTTCGGTTCCAGGTTTCAAGGATTTTATAGCCTCTGTGGTCTAGTGGTTAGGGCACTGGGAAGGTAATTTACGGATGGCCGAGTACAGCGGGTTCGAATCCTGCATGCAACTGTCACAAAAAAAAAAAAATATATATATATATATATATATATATATATATATATATATATATATAAACAATAAAAACACCTCTATGGTCCAGATACACCAGTGAACAAAACATGGCCTCTGCACCTTCCTGCTAACTCCTTTCTGGATTAAAATTAATTGCAGGGAGATATGCTTTACTACAATTGCGAGTGAGTTATCAATACAGGTGTTTCACCCATCTTGTACAACAAATATTAATTTGCTTATAAATAGTTTTATCCAAAGGCTCTGTTGCTGTCAAAAGTGATACTTCATATATTTGTCATACTTAAAACTATTCAGAACCATTAGTTACTGATTAATTTACAACTAAGTGAGCATGAATTTATATGTAATATATTTCCAAATGCAACTCCCATAACTTTAAGTCATCTTTGATGACAGTAAACAAACTGTAAAGATGTGAAGATTGTCTTAATTTTGCCTAGGTCACTAAAAAGAAAATAATTAATCAATATTATATGCAAACTCTTCATTGTATGATACAGTCACTTACATCAACTTAAAAAAGCTGTGTGAAGCCTGACTAATCTGATTTTCATTCATATATTTCAGTGGAATTTCCATCACTCCACAGATATTGCCGGCATATAAAAAAAAAAAAAACATTCTGGCTAGATTGGAAAAAAAAATATCCGATTATGAATTTCATCTCTTACCAACCAGGTGTGTTAACCATCGAGAGGCTTATTTTCTTTTTCAAAAATATTTTACTTCTCTCGGCTTTTATTTATTTATCTATTTATTTATTTATTTATTTATTCATTTATTTATTTGGGGGGTGGAGGAAAAGGAGGTCATTTTAAATGCAGGCGGTTTTGAAGTCTACAGCAGTGGTAACATTTTTCAGTTTGTGAGAAATACTCTCAATACGTCTTATGAGAGAGCGAAGATTGAAGGCCAGGACATTGATCAGTTTTCCAAGACACATATTACTTTACTCGAGACGTTTTTCAACCCAATCAGGGGTCATCTTCAGGAATTACAATAGTTATGAAAACGGGGATACGAGAACAGTAATGGACTATGGACTACTACCTAGGACAAACCACCCGCTCGCACGGGATCGGTAGTTGTAAGAAAGAGAAATCTGTATGAAAATGAAAAGATAATTGTGTATAAAAGAAGGCTATTGACGCCGGGCGATTTTAGGGATACTTATTCGTGGAGTCGTGGCTTAGGAGTGGGGAGTAGGAGACTTGGTGCTGGAGGTTGAGATCAATGCATGTAACTGTGAGGTTATTTTAGGAATATTCATTCATCTTAACTTCAACCAACAAATTTAGAAAGGGAGCAAGAGGTTTAGTCGCATGGATAGATTTTTTTTTTCTTTTTTTTTTTTTTTTTAGTAATAGGTAAGCCGACATTTTTCGTGTACACCGCCAAAGAGGCGTAGCTGACAAATAGTCTGTACTGTGTTTGTGTTGGCTGAGTGGACGGATGTTGGCAACTCGGAGTAGGGATTCAGCTTTTCTGAAGTCGCTCCATCGCGAACCCGTGATGAACTTGACTGCGGCATTCTGAACGTTCTGAATGTTGCGACATAATACGATAATTAATTATCAGTTACGTGACCCAGGGAGCCATTTTGTGGCCAAATAATTTTCGCTCGCTCTTACTGTTTGTCCTTGTTTTTTATTCTTCGAACCTTTTGTGTTTGTTCACTGAATGTGTCGGGGTGTTGTGCATTCAGATACACCAACAGTTCCTATACAGAGAGTTGCGACAAATCCGGACATGCCGCCTTTTTGTGACCATCAAAGACTATGTTGGTTGCAACCCTCTGTATGAAGGGAAGTGATCTAAATTATCCGAAGTCGGGGAAGGGACTCCCTAAGAATAAAATCCATTTTTGTCATGACAGTCGGCCCTTCGAGGGTTTGAGTTGGCGACAGTGACTGCATGACTTCATTGACGACAGTGAAATAACACGTTTAAATGCATTTTATAGAGAAGTCATTCTAAATCTTATTAGAACGGAGTTACCGTTATCAGTGACACCTTATCGAACCTGTGATAACTCCTGGGTCATAACTAAAAAGATAAATTTTATAAGTAATAGTTAATCAATTTAACAGGAATTCCCATATTTGGTTAAAACGTTAATTATACATGAGTTCTTACTGCTATATCATACTTATCCTGGATATTTGAGTTACCTCCCAGAGTGTACTTGGCAATGACCTTGGTAGTTATTGTGCTCGTTCTGGGGCCCCATGTGCAACAGGACTCCGAGTGGGTGTAGGCCTCTGCATGCAGCTTCAAGCAGAACAGGCTAAGGTATGTTGACACATTTTTACTAATATTGTCCTGTATCTAAAGCTCCACTGGGCGTTATCAATTGAGTAGAATATGAATCTATATATGATTTTTGTTCGTCTTTGAAGCAGGATAACATGTTCTTCGTGTAAGACTGTTGATAGACAATTAGTAATGTGATGGCTGAAGTGTATAACTCCCGCCAAGCACTATGTAGGTGCACCATTGCAGAGGAATGTGACTAGCAAATATGAATATACTTTGACGTTGCACCACTTTTTTTCTCACAAATCACATATGGTTCAGTGCGCAATGATACATGCATATTTATGTCAGCTCCTCTATGCGGAATGACTGTCTGCTCTTCCATCTGCTTTCTTCTCAGTGCTTCTTCCTGTTGCTATGACGGCGTATCGCTACGTCTTGCAAGTGTGTTGTGATTATAAAGGATTACAAAGGCGGAGCATGCCGACATGAGACCTTTTGGTCCATATCTAGGTCGGATGCGAAAAAAATAATAATAATAATAAGATAATAAATAAAAACTATAATAATGTAAATAACAAATAAAATATATGAATAAATGCATAGGCATAGTTAAATATTAAACAAATAGGTAAATAGTAAATAATAATAAAATGACATATAACTAATAATAAATGAAAATCAAACAGACAAATGATAACAAAACAAAAACAAATGATAACCTGGTGGATAGGCGACTGCAGTCACCAATATTGCAAGTATATTGGTATCCTAGGTTCACATCCTGAAGTGTATTTACTGGTGGAAGACAGCTCTTCTTCATAGCTAGGTTGGAGGTTCGTCTGAACTTGTAATGAATTGTGAGCTAAATGTGTGCATCAAGATTGGTGGGCTGCATGTTACGGTGGATGATATTTCTTACGACTTTCACGTCTTGTTTTTAAGCAGATGAAATATTGATAGATATTCAAACAAGCGATTCAGACAGAGATGTCAAACTCATTATTTACAAATCCAGACGAACCTCCAGCCAATGTTCCCTCTAGTTTTTTGCTGTGAGTGTGAGCAGAAATTTGCCTGTGTGCAAACTTTGTCGCCACCCATGGCGGCAAAGTCATTTTGTTTGCAATGAAAGGGCTAGATTTAGAAGAAGAAAAACATTGTTTGACGGTTGGCAAGTTACCATACTTTTAGAGAAATTATAAGTTGATGTTTAGGTGGAACTTCTTTACTGAATGAATTTTAATATCATTTGAAAAACCATGTGTGCGCACATTTTTTCTGTAAATGCATTAGCTGTAAAACATATGTGCGCGCGCACATGCACACAGGTTAGAGGTAACGTTACCTCCAGTCTAGTTATAAAGAACAGCTGTCTTACATCGACAAATACACTTGAAGATACCCATTATAACGATATATATGCAATTTTGGTAACTACACTCACCTACCTGCGAGATACATAGGCTCCACCATGAACACCTTGTCAAAGAAAATTACAGCACACTTGCAGGATGGAGCATTATGTCGTCATACTAACAGAATACACGGGCAAGTCATTACAAGGACCACGATGGAAGACCACATCATTATCCTGCACGAGGAACATGACATCAAGAGATTAAGAATACCCGAAACAACCTACAGACATAACGAAAAGCCTACCATAAACATACAACAAAGACCTACATCACATTTCCGCTTAGCCAGAAGATCCCGAACAGCAATCCACGGATCTCCTCCACAGGCAGTACTCCCGGGGACATAACCTCACACCTTTAAGATATTCATTAGCAGTACTCGCTGTTTTTTTGTTTTTGTTTTTTTGTTTTTAAGCCGATGTTGGTTCGCCTCCCTGCCTGGCCAGGGCTGTCGGGAACCAACACGATATAACCCACAGCAAGTCGCGGGGGATCGAACTCACGACCACCTAGTATTGAGTTTGACACGGTATCCAAGGGGCTACCGCGCGGCTTGTCGCAACTTATGGGGTCTTGCTCTACCAGGGGTTTCTGACTTTCCACTGCCTGGGAATGGGGATGGTGAGTAGCAATAGTAGCATAGCTTTTGTGGGATGAGTAACGGGGAGTAGAGTCAAAAGCTAACTACTAAATGGAGACAAAGGTGCGCGGTGGTTGAGATAAAAGAATAGAATAAAAGTGAATAGAAAGCACTGTTTACCAGCGTGTTATTTACAGATGTCTACGGTGTCTGAACACGGCTGCCATCTTACGGCCTCTATCGGCCAAGGGATAAACTGGCTGTGGAGAGAGCACAAGCCGGCCATCGCCACTGTCATCATCGTTGTCTCCTCCATCAAGATAGCAAAGATTCTCAGGAAGAGACGCTTGAGGTGAGTTTTACAATGTGGACACAAAATACTTGAAGAAACTGACATTAAGTCTCTGTGTTGTCTTCTGTTACTTGGTGCATAGTTCGATTTTTAGCCATATTCTATAGGACACAGGTATCTCCTTACTCGTTGATTTTTATATTTCTTAGGAACAATATTTTGTAACTGTGGAATACCCAGCCCAGAAGATCTCATTCGCCGGGATTTTCTGTCTCGTTCTGGATCAAAAGGCTCCCCGTTGTCATATCCTCCCATTGCAATTCTTGGCAAATAGCCTTTGTTTTACCACGCTTTCTACACAGACAACAGTGGGACAATGCGGGCCAGGACGTGGTGGTCCTCCACACCATCCCGAGGTCCAGAGTCTGTCCAAATGTGTCCCCCTTTGCCCTCAAACTCGAGACTTACCTGAAGATGGCCAGCATCAAGTACGTGGTGAGTATTATGGAACAGATTATTGTGTACAACCGATAAGAGTTGATTGGGGGGTCTGGACAAGAAGAGAGAGAGAGAGAGAGAAAGAGAAAGAACTTGTTAGATATCCGAAAAATAGGAGAAAGGGGAGATCGTGGAGGAGCGAAGGGTGTATGTGAAGAGAGAGAGGGAGAGAAAAATAAGCCGATTCACATATTTAACCGAAGGAAACATCACATACTTGAAATATATTGTATAATTTCCGCAAATGACGTTTGAAACAATTTTTATTACTATTTGGTAAACTACTTTTTTTAGGACCAATGCTCAACTCTCCGAAGGGTTAAGCACGTACCTTGCTGGAGTGCCTATTTGTTTTAATTGCTGTTTATTTCACTTATTTGTATGTTTACTTGTGTGTGTGTGTGTGTGTGTGTATGTGTGTGTGTGTGTGTATTTCTTGTATTACGCCTATTAGCCTTGAATAGAAACATATTAAATTAGTGACGCATGATCGTCCTTGTCTGAATCCAAATTGCCTTAGATTTAGCACGCTGGTTTTATATATATATATATATATATATATATATATATATATATATATATACATATATTTTACCCATTTACTTTTGATAATTCTTTCACAAATTTTTGCTATTGTACTTGTTAGAGAGACTGGTCTATAGTTGGTAGGGTCTTCTTTATTTCCTCCTTTATATATAGGTACTATATTTGCTTTTTTCCAATCTTCTGGAACTTTTCCTTCTTTCAAGGAACTATTTATTATGCTATGTATTTTGTCTGCCAGTTCATTTCTGCATTCTTTTAAAATCCAGTTTGCTATTTCATCTGGTCCATGCAATTTTCTAACATCAAGATTACTCAAGTGTTTTATTATTTCATTCTTTGTTACTTCTATTTCTTTCATAGGGGGGGGACTTTCTCTTTCCATTCGATCTCTTCCGGTTGTATATTCTCCCTTGTAAACACTGATTTAAAATGCTTCTTCATAATTTCCGCCATTTCTATTTCATCTGTGTATTCAACTCCTCCATGTCTTAATTTCTCCAAATCTTGTTTGTTTTTCAGTTTGTTGTTTACAAATCTGTAGAATAGTTTTGGTTGATCTTTACATTTTTCTATGACATCTTTTTCATATTTTCTCTTTTCCTCTCTGCACGCTTGTACATATTCATTTCTATAACAAGTATATATTTTCCATTTTTCAGGTCTTTTGTCTTTCTTCTATTTGGTCCAAGCTTTGTCTCTTTTGTCTTTTAACTTTCTACATCTTTTATTGTACCAGCACTTCACATATTCTTTTTCTTGTTTTTGTCTTGGGACATACTTATCCACTCCTTTTTCTATAAATTTTTCTCAAAATATTCCATTTCTCTTCTACTGATGTACCTTCTTTGTGTATTCTTTCCCAGTTTTCACTTTGAAAGAATTGTCTTATCTTATCAAAATTTGTTTTTTCATACATCAATCTTCCTTTTCTATATTGTTCATTTCTTTTCATGTATTTCTTCTCATTTAGTTCTAGTTCTATCAATATGTGGTCACTTTTACTTATTGGTGCCTGGTATTCTATCTTTTTCACTATTTCAGGTTCTGATGTGATTATTAGGTCTAGTCTCGATGGTTCTTCTTCATTTCTATACCTAGTGTTCTCTTGAATCCATTGTGTCATTGTATGGTCAATAATCATCTCAAGTAGAACATTTCCCCATGAGTCTTCTCCACCCTTTACGGTCATCTCTTCCCAGCAGATTTCTTTGCAATTAAAGTCGCCCATCATAACTGTTCTTCCTCCATCTTCCATTATCTTGTTTAATGTTATTCTTGTGTCTTCTAACATACTTTTATGTTCACTCTCTTCCCACGAGGCTGTTTTTGGGGGCACGTAGTTTATCACAAACTTTCTGCTCTTCTTATCTCTGTCTTCTACTTCTATCATAATCATCTCTACTCTATTCTTTCCATATGTGACACACCTCACGTTTATATCCTTCTTAGTCAGGAACATAACTCCACCCCCTTGTTTTATCTCTCTGTTTCTAATCCAATAATTATATGCATTGTGTCCTACACTGTTGGGTGGTAGTGGACCTTTTAATTTTGTCTCTACTATTCCCATTATGTCCGGTTCTTTTTCCTTCAGATACTCATTCAGTTCATTCAGTCCTGTTATTAATCCATCTATATTTGTGTAGGACACTCTTAACTTTCTGTTATTTCCATTGTATTCTCTGTTTCTTTTTTGTTTCTCTCTATTATGGTCCATTTCTTCAATTTCATATTCACTACTTTTCAGTAGAATTCTTCTTTTTCTGACTCCGTTCTGGTCTCGTTTTTTTCTTTAGCTTCTTTCCTTTTCATTTTTTCCTCCTCTCTTTCCTTTTTATTCATTTCCCTTTTTATCCATCCCTGTTTATATTGTTCACTTCCTGCTAGCTTCCCTGTTTTTGCTAAGATATTCTCTGCTGTTGTTTGTGACCTGAATTTAATCTTAATTGGTCTGGTCTTATCTGTACTATATTTTCCGAGCCTAAACATCTCTTCGATTTGTTTCATTATTTCAGGTTCATCTTCCTGAACTAATTCTAGTAAACTGATTACTTTTTTTTTTTTTCCTCACTGATTCTTGAAGTTCTATCTAGGTTATGTTTCTTTTCCATTCCTAATATAATTATACATTTCTTTTTATCTGCTAAGTCTCTTACTAGATTCTTCTTCTGTCTCATCACTTTGATAACTGAGTCTTCAGTTTGTTCTTTCATTAGCTGTTTAATTATGTCAGTAAATGCAGCTTTACTGTTTTCCTGGATTTTTCTCCAACCCTGTGCTTCTTTTGCTATGGCCTCTTTATTGTCTTTATTGTTCCTCTTTAATTCTTCATTCTCCTCTTTTACTTCTTTTAACTGTCTTTTTAGTTCTTCTATTTCATTAGTTAAAATTTTGTTCGCCTTCTCTAGTTCTTCCAATTTTTCAACTCTCTGCACAATGTTGGTTACGTTACCGAACCTGTCTTCCCAATGTTCGATCATTTTATC
>NC_134786.1:58888400-58915900 GCF_046742065.1 Oratosquilla oratoria
ACCAATAAGTATAAGTGACCACATATTGATTGAACTGGAACTAAATGAAGAAAAATACATGAAAAGAAATGAACAATATAGAAAAGGAAGATTGATGTATGAAAAAACAAACTTTGATCAAATAAGAGAATTCTTTCAACAAGAAAATTGGGAAGAAATATACAAAGAAGAAACAACAGTGAAAGAGAAATGGAATATTTTGACAAAAAATTACAAAAAAGGAGTAGAAAAGTATGTCCCAAGACAAAAACAAGAAAAAGAATAAATAAAATGCTGGTACAATAGAAGTTGTAGGGAGTTAAAAGACAAAAGAGACAAAGCTTGGACCAGATGGAAAAAAGACAGAAGGCCTGAAAAATGGAAAATATATACTTGTTATAGAAATGAATATGTACAAACGTGCAGAGAGGAAAAGAGAAAATATGAAAAAGATGTCATAGAAAAGTGTAAAGATCAACCAAAACTATTTTACAGATTTGTAAACAACAAATTGAAAAACAAACAAGACTTGGAGAAATTAAGACAAGGAGTTGAATACACAGAGGAAATTGAAATGGCGGAAATTATGAACAAACATTTTAAATCAGTGTTTACAAGGGAGAACATACAACCTGAAGAGATCGAATGGAAAGAGAAAGTCCCTCCCATGAAAGAAATAAAAGTAACAAAGAACGAAATATTGAAACACTTGAGTAATCTTGATGTCAGAAAATCGCATGGACCAGATGAAATAGCAAAATGGATTTTGAAAGAATGCAGGAATGAACTGGCAGACAAAATACATAGCATAATAAACAGTTCCTTGAAAGAAGGAAAAGCTCCAGAAGACTGGAAAAAAGCAAATATAGTACCCATATATAAAGGAGGAAATAAAGAAGACCCTAACAACTATAGACCAGTCTCTCTAACAAGTACAATAGCCAAAATTTGTGAAAGAATTGTCAAAAGTAGATGGGTAAAATATTTAGAAAAAAAAAAAACGTGTTAAATCCAAGGCAATTTAGATTCAGACAAGGACGATCATGCATCACCAATTTAATATGTTTCTATTCAAGGCTAATAGATATAATACAAGAAAGAGATGGATGGGCTAATTGTGCATTTCTAGACCTAAATAAAGCTTTTGACAAAGTACCACATAAGAAGTTGCTTAAGAAATTAGAAACTGAAGGAGGAATACAGGGCAAAATGCTTAATTGGATGGAAGACTTTTTGCAAGAAAGGAAAATGAGAGTAGTGATAAGAGACAAACACTCAAAATGGGATGAAGTAATAAGCGGTGTTCCGCAAGGAACAGTTCTGGCCCCAATAATGTTTGCTATATATATTAATAATATGGATGAAGTAATTGAAAGCTATATGAGCTTCTTTGCAGATGATGCAAAACTACTGAAAAGAGTGAACACGGAAGAAGATTGTGAATCACTACAGAGTGATCTAAATAAAGTATGGGAATGGAGTAGGAAGTGGGAGATGGAGTTCAATACAAAAAAGTGTAGTAGAATGGAATTTGGAAAAAACAAAAACAGAATTACAGGATCATATAGATTGGGAGAAGAAGGAATAAAAAAAGTAGAAAAGGAGAAGGACCTGGGAGTCATTGTTATGAATAATATGTCACCTGAGAAACATATAAATAAGATTTTTGGAGAAACTTATAATTTAATAAGAACAATCAAAGTTGCATTTACATACCTGGATGAAGAAATGGTGAAGAAAATTCTAATCACCCTGATAAGACCAAGATTGGAATATGCAGCAACGATATGGTCACCAAGTACAAAAAAATGTATAAAAAAAACTTGAAAGAATACAAAGAGCAATTACAAAATTGGCACCAACACTCTCAAAACTATCATATGAAGAGAGACTGGCAAAACTTGAACTACAGACACTAGAGCAAAGAAGAGAGAGAGGAGATTTGATAGCTATTTACAGAATCATGAAAGGCATAGAAATTACTGATAGAGAGAATCTGATCAAATGGGATGATAGAAATACAAGGGGACACGGAAAGAAAAAAAAGACAGCTATAGAAGAGATGTGAAAAAGAACAGCTTTCCTCACAGAGTAATAGACAGTTGGAACAAGTTAGATGAGAAAGTGGTGTGTGCAAAAACAATACATGAATTTAAAAATAGTTTAGATAAAATGAGATATGAAGACGGGACTCCACGAGCATAGCTCCCCTTCCCGTAAAATACAACTAGGTAAATACACAATATGTTTTCGTGGGACCGGCAAGGTATGTATCCATTCCAGCTCTTGTATCAATAGTTTGAGCACAAAATGGAAAGTAACAAAGAAGAATTAAGGACTAACGAATGAACCAAGAGAGGACTGGATGTATCCAGAATTGAGTCCCCATCGGGAGTTATACGAAAAAAGACATGTCTAAATGATAATCCGAAGACGACTAGCAGGTACGTCAATGAGGATTTATTCTCGGGATTTAGGAGGCAAGGGGAAATTATGGATAAAACCTTGGACACTGATAGAGATATCAGGATTAGTAGAGCAATAAGGAATCGAGGAATCAACAACTTGGCAGATGAATTGAATGATTTAAAATTTGGCCATAAAGTTTTGCAACTAAGGTGTCCAACTTACGCAGAACTAACGAGGTGATACTAAGACAATTACAAGAGCTAAAATGTAAACTAAGTGCGACAAAAAGAGAAAATAAAAGAAAGGAAAACGAGGTTAGAAATACAAATGAAGAACTGAAGAAAGAGGTCAAAGAACAATTGCAAGCAGTAACTCAAAAGATGGAAGAATCAGTCGAAGAGACTGATCTGAACGAAATAAAAAATCAGTGGAAAAGGGAACGTGAAAATCAAAAACTTTCATTCAAAGAAATAGTACAGCAGCAGGTAGAAGAGAATGCAAAGGAAACAGTGATCAAAGTGATCAAAGAAAAGGAAAATTGGGTGAGAGACACAGTGGACTAAAAAGAAATGCATTGTGGTTTACGGTATCAATGAAAAACACCATGTACGCAAATGCCAAAGAGAAAAGGAAGAGAAAGAAATTGCGAAGAAGATACTAAAAGCAGTTCAAGACGAAGGACAGAACCTGGATAAGGATATCGATGACGTACACAGAATCAGTGCATACTCAAATGAAAAAACCACAGAGATGAAAGAAACCCTTTGGGTTGGATCATGCTTGACTGGCAACCTTAATTTCATAATAACGTTTCGTTGTACGTGTATTCTTTTTAACCACCTTTGCCATTTTGTTATATCTTAATCTAAGGTGTGTTTCCCCGGTTTTTTTTTTTTTTTTTTTTTTTTTTTTTTTTGTACGTAAACTCCTCTTTTCATTCCGATCACATGTTTCAATCTGTCCATAATACATTTGGGAATATTACTATTTTTCCGATTGACTTCAGGTTGATAAATGTATTTTGTGCATTAATAATTCAATCCGTTAGATTGCTATACATTTCATCCAAATCACTGACCTGTCAATTGAGTCCTCGCCCCCAAGTGACCTGACCCAAGGTATGCATATTACCCTCCTTGACCCGACCCCTGGTCATAACCTGACCCCCGACCACACACCGAGACCCAACCGCGCCGACAATGTCCGAAACGTCCGTATGATATTTCATATTCAATTTCAAATGGGTTTTTATATTAACAAAGTTTGCTCTCCTGAAGTCTGGTAATTGGACGTTATTCGTAGTTTTCAATTCTTCCCAAATAATATTAAATCTTATTTCTTGATGATCGCTAGAGCCTAGACTATCTCCCACTTTTACGTTACTCATTAGGTGCTCATTATTAGTTAAAAGTAAGTACAGAGTATTTTCTTCCCTCGTAGGATCGGTAATCACTTGTTTTAGGAAATTATCCTGCACCACATCTAGGAATTTCTTCGTTTCCTGATCTATTAAAGTTTCCCAGTCAATGTTTCTATAATTAAAATCTCCCATGATCACAACGCTTTTGTACTGGGAAGCTCTGCGAATTTCATGAATCAGGGGATCAGTCTGCTCAATGCTGAGGTTAGGAGGTCTATACAAGACGCCAATAATAACTTTCTTATTCTTGCCTATAATCTCTACCCAAATAGATTCCGTACAGTCCTCTTCCTTAATCGAATTGTTGATAATACATCTTACTGTATTTTTAATGAAAAGTGCTACACCTCCCCCACTCCTGCCAACCCTATCCTTGTAAAAAATAATTATATCTTTCTATTTCGATTTCCGGAAGGAAATGTTTATCAGCCATGTTGATCCAGGATTCGGTAATAGCTAAAAATATTAAAATTCTCTAAGCATGCTTTACCTCGCACCAAATAAATTTTGTTAATTATGCTTCTGCTATTTGTATAGTAAACTTTAAGTTTATCTTCCCTCCACCTGCTTTGGTGATTCTTTTCACAGTCCCTCTCTAAGTTGTCTCTATTTCCTAAACTATATTCCGATACTTCCCCCACGTAATCTACCCGAAAAAAAACCTGTAGGATGCCTACTTCTCGCTCAAGGGCTTCAGCAAGGAGCCGAAATCCTCTGGGCGACAAGTGTACCTCGTCCCTTGTATATCGATGATTCTTACCGAAAAGCTGTCCCAGTTGTCGACAAATTCCCATCCATTGGCCCTACAATGTTTTGCCAGCCTGTAATTCATTGTAATAGCCCTGGAATGCCACATGTCTCCAACTCTACGCCTTGGAAGGATTCCACATACAACAGGAACACCTCCTTTATTCCTAATCTTGTCTAGCGCATCCCGGAACTGCGCAAACAATTCCTCACTCCCTAACTTACCTATATCATTGCCTCCAATATTTAAGCAAAGAACAGAGGCCTTACCTTCCCATACTAAACACTCTTCAATCCTATCTCCAACATTTCCTATCCCCGCGCCGGGGAAACACACCTGCGTCCTATGTTTCTTATCTTTATCACAGAAAGCCCTGTCTAAGTACCTTACTTGACTGTCTCCTACAACCAAAATCTTACCTGTAGGCAGAGATCCAGCGTCTGCCCTTCCCTTTTTCTCTTGAATTTCCTTTGTTTCTTCTTCCTGTAGACCCGTTAGTGCTTGAGACGAGTTCTTGCGGTCGAGCAGGGCTGGTGAGGACTTTTTTCCAACTTTCCGCGTCTTGTTTGTCACCGTTTTCCATCTAGTCTCCAAACTAGTTTTGTCTTCCGTATTTTGGGCCTTTGAGCGGAGAGCTCTATTTTCCTCTTTAAGGCACTTTAGAGCATCCTCCAATGCTTCAATTCTACTAAATAGAGATTTTACCTCATCGGCGCTGAACACTAACACAACCATTCGCCATATCACTATTTGAAGCAGCTACCCGATTGACCTGACCTAACTGACGACTACTGCTCAACGGGTCATCCCTGCATCTTGTCCACTGCCCTGAGTCAGAGGCAGTATCGCAAGACACAGCACATCCACAGCAAGGCCGCTTCATTAAATCGGTGACCCTCCTCCCTGTTCCCTCATGCAGAAAAAGAGAAGACGGGGAGAAATCCCTTCGGCCTGCGTCAAAAATTTTTCACACATACTACCTCACCCCCCATCCTCCCACCCATTCCACCTCATGCATCATATCATCATCCATATACAATCATTCACCATTCACCCCTGTCTTCTGTCCTCTCCTGTCCTTCCTCAACAGACATTCCCCTCTTCCCCAAAGCCTCTTTCACCCCATCCATCCATCTCATCCTTGTTCGCCCCCTCGTGTTCACTCACTCCACATCTGCCTTCCATACCTCTTTTACTAGTCTTTCTTCACTCATTCTTTCCATGTGTCCAAACCATCCCAATACTCTTTCATCCACCCTATCTCCCAAATCCCTTACCACTCCCGTTCTCCTCCTCACCTCCTCATATCTCACTCTATCCAGCCTGGTAACCACCATAATACTTCTCAGACACCTCATCTCAAACACATTCAAACTCCTCTCTTCCTCTCTTATGTGCCATGTTTCTGCCCCATACATTGCTGTCGGCACAATCTCTCCTTCATACAATCTCCTCTTAGCCTCCATTCCCAAATGTTTATTCCTCATTACACTTTTTAATCCACCAAGGCATTTACCCGCTTCTCTCAATCTACATTCTACCTCCACCTCCACTCCCCCCTTTTCTGTCACATTCGTACCCAAGTATCTAAAACTATCCACTTCCTCCAGTCGCTCTCCCTTAATGCTCACTTCCAGTCTGCTGCCACTTTCACCCATTGTACATCTCATCACCTTACTTTTACCCACATTTATCTTCAACTTCCTTTCACACACCTTCCCAAACTCTGTCACCAACTTCCTCAACCCCTCCTCTGATCCTGCTACAAACGCAGTGTCGTCCGCAAACAACAGCTGGCTTGTCTCCCACTTTTCTCCATTTTCTTTAACCATCTCCAATCCCTGACACACTACCCTAGCATTTACCTCTCGCACCACCCCATCCATGTATGAATTGAACAGCCATGGTGTCATAACACACCCCTAACGGAGTCTCACCTTTACCTCAAACCACTCACTCTCTCTATTTCTAATCCTGACACAAACTCTACTACTCTCGTAAAAACTCTTGACAGCTCCTAAAAGCTTTCCTCCTATCCCGTATATCTGCAATACCTCCCACAGCACCTTCCTGTCTACCTTGTCACAAGCCTTTTCCAAATCCATAAAAGCCCCAAAAAACATCCTTACCTTTTTCTATAGCTTTCTCACATATCTGTCTTACCACAAAGATCTGATCTACACAACCTCTACCTGTCCTAAATCTACACTGTTCCTCACCAATTACTCTGTTTCTCTCCAAATCCTCTCAATCAAGACCCTCCCATAAGCCTTCCCAACTACACTTAACAAGCTAATCCCTCTGAAATTTCAACTACTACTAATGATGATGATCATAATGAAAATGATAATCAATAATAATACTGATAATAATACCACCAGGCCACTCTCCTTTCCTGATGGGTGAGGAACCAACAGAAGTCGACTGCGCCGTCTTCGGCTGCCTGGCCCAGTTCGAGTGGTGTGACGTCGACACACCCATGCACGCCATGATGCAAGGTGGGTGACCAGGGACTCCAAGAGAAGTTTTGCAAGGTGATACAAGACCCCTTTGGTGCCCCGAGGCAGGCAAAGCTTTTTTCTTGAAATTGAGAATTTGATACAATAATTTTAATGATAAATACTAATAAATGAAGTAAGTGTGGTGTAAAAAGGCTAATGGTATTTGTGAATGCATGTCGGGCTGGGTGTAGTAGAAAGTGCTGTGGGGCCCTTCCTAGCTTTTGGGCCCCGGAACAAAGTACCGGCGGGAACCCTATACCCTCATAGGGCCTGTGGTTGGCCCTCAAACCCTGCTGCCTGAATGAGCTTTTGTGCAGCGCTCACAAAGAACGGTGTGTTACGTGTCACCGTGGTTGCTTCCAAGGTCTAAATATTCTTAGATCTTGGTTGCTTCAATTCACGGGAATCGGCTGATGCGATAACACGTGAACTGCGGGTGCCTGTGCTGATTAGAACTGCCTGAGAACGTCCACGAAGTACATTGACCCAAATTTGTCAACTTGTTAACTTATTCCTTGTGATGATGCAGAATTTTTTCCGGTTAGAGACGTGAGATTTTATTTAGCATAGGGGCGAATGAAGGGCTTAATGGGACTTCAATCAATATAGACGCCGTGTGATTAATATCTACGAGGTGTTCTTAAAACAGTGCCTCAATATCCTCTGATCCACGAGATGCATCATCGTGAGTCACGGAAAGGTGAAAGGCAATTCATATCAGTGTCTAAACTTGAGAATCTTTCTTTGCAGACGAGTTTAAAAACCTAAAGCAGTACTGCCATCGCATGAAGCAGAGGTTTTGGCCTGACTGGGACCGCCTTTGCCATGTATAGGAGGTGATGATGGTCACAGCAAAGCGATGACGACGACATGACATCACAAAAAACAACTTGATGTCACGCGGAAACTTGAATTTCTTCAAGTGATTTGGATTTTGGTTTCGGGAATCAGTAACGAAATTTAAAGAAATAATTGCGAACATGTATAGAATGTATGATTAAATTTACTTACGATGTGTATCCTTTATCATTTCACCTTAGAGGCCAAATATATATATATATGTGTGTGTGTGTGTGTGTGTGTGTGTGTGTGTGTGTGTGTGTGTGTGTGTGTGTGTGTGTGTGTGTGTGTGTGTGTGTGTGTGTAAATAGCCAGAGCGGCATAAAATAAAAAATTGACAAGCATTCTGGCACTAACAGAGCTGAGCAGTGGGAATGTGGAATTTAGAAATCAGTGATATCAAGTTGCACGTATAAAAATTAATTGTTGATAACACTGTTCATCTAGTTCACCCAGAAAGGGACAGGGAGCTTTCATGAACAGTTGTAAGTGTCGATAAGCAGTCTAATTGCAAAATGCAGTATTTCACATGCAGAAATTTTAGGTTGATACAGACCTGCATCTTGGTTTGGTCGCTGATCCTGGAAACATTGGGTGTAATCACAAGATACTCTTCACTGATAACAGCCGACATCGCTCGTCGGAGATAAAGCGCTACGCTCGATCTGGGGCGACAAAGACAAAATTCACCGGCGAAACTTTGTGTTAATTCTTGGTGAGGTGAAGTGAGCATTGTCATTCGGTGCTGCAAGCGTAAAGAGTGTCCTGGACACAAGGTCGTTTAGGTACCCCCAAATAAACCACATTGTTTATGCCCTACTTCTCTGAAGACCATTTCGAAAATTATGCTTACATGCTAGGTACGTGATATGCAATGAAGGTAGTCCACCTGCCATTAGTCAAGTCACATTTCAGAGTGGGAACCCGCGGTACATCGACTGACTTGGATGCCAAACAGGTATTATACTGTATATATATATAAATATATATATAAATATATATATATATATATTTGTATATATGTATATATATATATATATATATGTGTGTGTGTGTGTGTATGTTAGATATACAATATCTATATATATATATATATATATATATGTGTGTGTGTGTGTGTGTGTGTGTGTGTGTGTGTGTGTATTGATATATATATTTATATATATAAATATATATATATATATATATATA
This sequence comes from Oratosquilla oratoria, assembly GCF_046742065.1. Classification (NCBI taxonomy): domain Eukaryota; kingdom Metazoa; phylum Arthropoda; class Malacostraca; order Stomatopoda; family Squillidae; genus Oratosquilla; species Oratosquilla oratoria. The sequence goes on from NC_134786.1 coordinate 58,897,489, forward strand.
TATATATATGTGTGTGTGTGTGTGTGTGTGTGTGTGTGTATTCACTTGGTCTTTTGGATCACGTGTTGGACTCGTGATCGACAGCTATTTCCCTCCTGGAAGAGAGCTCAGAGCTCGTAGGTCCGATCTATGGGTAATGCTATGACCTTGCACACACACACACACCCAACTCCCCGCCCACGTGAGTCAGAGTAACGACCCGAAGCGCAGCGGTACCGAAATGTGTGTGCGTGTGTGTGTGTGAGTGAGTGTGTGTGTGTGTGTGTGTGTGTGTGTATACATATGTACATACATTTTTTCGGAATATGTCATTCACTTGACTTCTCACTATGCCCCTTCCACTCTCCCACTCACTATCTATAATTATGTTTATCTCCCTGTTGTGAACAATCTCGCGCACTGTCGTGCGTTATCATATCTTTCATATTTTGGTTTAGTTACTTAAAGGCATTTATACTTTTGTTAATAGTTCGGTTTTCTGTAGGAAGTTATGGACAGACGAAGAAGTATTGGTGTTTTGTCTCTCAGGATTTGGTGTAGCGTGGCATTGTATTTTGAGGGGGTAAACGGCAGAGTAGGTGGCTGTTTTGAGGTGTAAATTTGGCAGTCTAGCAGCATGTCTGATAATGCGAAGGGAACCTTTCACTGGCAAATAGGAGGGTCCTTCCCTGTCCTGAGGTGCCCATGTGTGGGGGTGGGAATGTCTTGTTTTTCGACGTACTAAAGCTGCTTTTAAACGTCGGTTATGTTGATGTGAGGACAGCCATGGGTACATATATGGTGTTTGATTATTTTTAGATAATTTGCCGGGCGTTACTCCCAGCGTTCTTGCCATATTACTGATCTAAGTACTAGATAACAGTCTGTTTCTGACGGAGTGGATTTATCGAAAATGGTGGATGCCACCTTTCAAGCCGCCTCGTCGGCTTGTTCACTCCTGAGAATGCCTCCTTGAGATGGCACCCAGCTGTCATATTTCCCTCTGATTTGAATATCTTCATGCAATGTTGACAGGAGATTGGTAAAATGCAGTGAGTGTTGCTGACAACTTCGGGATTGGGTGTAAAAGGAGGAAGAAAGGGAAGATGAAGTGCGTTAAACATCAAGGCATAAGAGGGTGACGGTGTTCGGATATTTGGAGGTCGCTCTTCCTAAAAAGAAGACGGGAGAATGCGACAGGAAGTTGTTAGCGAAAGTTGACAAATGCAAGAGGACTGGCTGTAGCGATCATGAATGTTTGGGTCCACAGAAAAATACCAATATCAGCAAAGGTGGGGGGTGGGGGGTGGAAATCACTATGGAGTGAGTGTTTTTATGCGAGAATGTGTTGTGAATGTGTGCGGCTTAAAAAAAAATAAAAAGAGATGTACAAACATAAGATATGTGTGGTGAAAGGTGAATGTGATATAGAATATGTACAGTTTTTATGAGTTGAACAACCGTGCAACTTGTTTTAAACATTTCTGTCTTATATTGTGTAACTGGAGAATGACGTGACACCTGTTTTTATTTTTACTTATTTATTTATTTATTTATTTATTTATTTATTGCATGGTCACATGACTTTAAAAGTAGCATTTGCAAGATAACTCATATGTCAATTCTCTTATTTTACATCTCTTGTCTTTTTACATTTACGGACCAGACAACAACCCAACCGTTATCTGGCGACAACTATAGCTTTACTGCCCAATAAAATGTCAATTAATAAATAGAGACTGTAAGCGGTCTTCCGGTATTTTATTCCAAACAAACGACTGCAACGAATTTGATCACACTCAAAAGGATTCCGTTCTTTGTAACACCAAACAATTTCTCTCAACTTAGGAAATCCAGGTCGTTACAGGGTGTAAACTAACTGACGACCTTTTCCTCATCTCGCTGAAAGGCTCCTCCATCCCTTCTTGGTGAGATGATCGGACGCCTTCTGCAGAACCTCCATTGGCTGCTCGAAGGGCGGGGCAGGATCACCTTCGTCATCATCGTCCTGCTCGGGGTGGCGAGATGGAAGCGAGCCAAGCAACGCTTACGCCAAAAGCGTGTTAGGTAAGTTCAAGACCATTGATTAACATCACTTTCTTTTATCATTGTAAAAAGTAATGAATGGTGGGGTGATGAGGTGAAGGCGGTAGTAGAAGAGAAACGAACATGTGGATTAGCTGGAAGGTAGGAGTCCGGAAGCATATGGGAGGTACTGTACAAGAAAAAGGAGACAAAAGGAAGACATGTAAATTGGGGTAGGAGCAGGGCAGAAAAATTGAAAAAAATATATATAAAATATATATACAAAGGTGTTTTGAAAGAAAGTAAAGCTGGCGGATGAGTCAAATAGATAGGTAAAGGTGAAAGGTGCAGATGAACAGATGTTAGTGGAAGTTAAGGCGGTACAGTGAAGATGGGTAAGGTATTTCAGAGTTGCTGAAAGTGAATGAGGTTATGGAAGGATAGGCTGCGGCAGTGGGAGGAGCTAAGGAAATGACAGTGATAGGAGAGGAAAATGACAGGAATATAGAAAAAGATGAGACGCAAAGAACACTGAAAACCATGACAGCTGGTAAGGTACGGTTGGATGGGTGTCATGCAGCGTGGCTAAAAAAAGTGAGATACGATTATAGTGGACTAGTTAGTGAGGTTATTTGATTTATTGTGCTGAAGTTTCCCATGCCAGAAAGGTGAAGACGCCAAAACCATGTTTTGAGTTATCGCTGTCCAAAGATTGACCCAATGAGGCGTTCTAAAGCGGCCCATGCACGATATATCGCCCATACACGGTCAATTTAATTGTCAATTCAGAGTATTGACAATGAAATTGCGCAATATAATTGATCGTGTATGGGCCGCTTTAGAAAACGTAATTTTTGAGGCGCTGGCGCCTTCGCCTGTTTGGCACGAAGCGCCTCGTATGTATCATTGCTATCATTGTCATCATTACCACTAGGAAACGGGCAGCCGGACGAGATGTGGTGATCGTGCACACCCTCCCGAGGGGCAAGTTCTGCCCGAGCCTGTCACCGGCCACCCTCAAGGTCGAGACGTTCCTCAGGATGTGCGACGTCAAATACGAGGTGGGACCTCCGTCGCCACTCGATTCTTTTACTTCTTCAGTTAACTCCATAGACACCGTTGTAAAAAAAAGGTAGTCCCTTTATACAGAGTTGCGACATGATACAACAAATGACCCAGGGAGACATTTTGTGGCCAAATCATTTTCGCTCGCGCTTACTGTTTTTTCTTGCTATTGATTCTTCGGACCTATTGCGTTTGTTCATTGAGTATGTCGAGTTGTTATGTATTCGGATGCATCATCAAACCTCTTAAACAAAAAGTTGCGACAACTTCAGAAATGCAGCCATTCTGTGTTGTCACAAACTCTGTATAAAGGGATTCTATTGAGTGGGTGACGCACTATTTTCCCTCTTTGTTTGAGCTCAGGCGACCTTATACAGTTGCTGGGATGGGGTGGGGCGTGCATAACTAAGAAAGTCAATGTCCCCTTTTATTGCATTTGATCTGGCTGTCTCCACTCAACCCCACTCATCAGCGAAAGCGTTAAGCCCATCTCGATGGATCTTTTGAATGTTGTAACACGATTCCTCCTAATTCTATTTCGACTGCCGACGGTCAGGCGACTTTATTAAACCGAAGGCACCTCTTATTTCCCGTGTCACCCCGTCCATCTCATTCGCGGTTAATATCTCCGTCCTGGCTGACGTCCGTCAGACCAAGGTCCATATAGTATCAGGCCAAACTAGGATGTGCGGGGCCCAATTGGGAACAATTTTGCTCGGACTCAGGTTCCCAGCCAATTTGCACCAAAGTCAGTAGAATTACATAAATGCATATAAAAAAAAGAGCCTGTCATAGACTTTACATCTCTGTGGTAGAACGGAAAACAATCAATATGTGCGCTTAAAAGATGCATGCGAGTTGATAGACCAAACAGGCGTAAGCTACAGTTTACTATAAATTTTACAAGCCGAGCGTACATTACATTCTAACGTGGGGTCCCCTTTGGCACGGTTCTCAATTGGCGGCCGGCCCTGCCGAACGCCCCCCCCCCACCTCTCAAATTAGAAAGCTAGAAACCTATATCGATGACCTTTTTCGATGTTACTTAAGACTTGTATAGTTCTGGCTGCCGTCAAGTGATTCCTACAGCCCTAATCATATATATAGAATTAGTGCTCTTAAACAATCGTTTGACGATTATCGTTGAGCCATGAACAATAATCGCACCGAGAAAAACATACATTAATCTCGAGGATGATCTATTAAACACGTCATTCTGGGGAGGATTTAGAATACATTTCCAAGGGTTGTTCATTGGGTGACGCATATATACGTACAGGATTCTTTTATCAATCCGCCAATCAGCTGTTAATACGCAAAGTGAGGTAGCTAAGCAAAAATAAATATGATCACATCTGTCCCTCCCAAGTTAATCAAAACAATAATAGTAATAACTATGGTGATAATATTAATAATAATATACCTCACAGGTGGTTACCAGACGACCCGTTGGACCCAAAGGTCAACTTCCGTGGATAATCTTCAACGGCGAACCCATGACGGACACTGAAGTCATCGACTACGTTCAGGACCTCTTCGCCATTGACTTCGACCTCAATTTGACGAAGGAAGAGCGAGCGGTTGCCAAGGCCTTCACCGTCATGGCCGACCACCACCTGAGTTGGTAAGTGGGTGCAGATGGTTCAGTGGACAAGAACCCCGTTCCCCAGCCAGCACAGACACAAAATCCGGGGCCATTGATTGCTATGGTGACGAACCCCTAAGGATGACAGGGCGCGCGGATTAAATATTGGTTACTACTGTTACTGATACAACTGCTGATACTAATGAAGAGAAAAACTATAATGATAACAATAAAAAAATGATAATGATGATGATGATAATAATAATAATAATAATAATAATAATAATAATAATAATAATAATAATAATAATAATAATAATAATAATAATAATAATAATAATAATAATGATAATAATAATAATAATAATAATAATATTATTATTAATAATAATAATAATGATAATAATAATAATGAAATAATACTAATGACAATGTGATATCATTATCATAATTACCATTATTTTTATTACTATTATTACAATTCCCATTATTATTACTACTACTAGCAAAAGTATTGGTAGTGGTCATACAATACAGTGGTAGCACGCTGTCCTGGCAATCACGGGGTCGCCAGATTGAGCCCCGCCCGGGGCCCCGAGAGCTTAAACCGTTTACTGGGGAGGTTGCTGCTGTAGCTGGGCACCACTGTGGGGGTGTTGAGGCTTGCCTTGGCTGACGTCCTGAGAGTCTTTGAGACAACTGGAATTGAAACTAGACAACTTTAACTTTTTAACTTTAACAATCGTAATTATTCGCAACTATAGACAAGCGACAGTAATTTTGAAAATTGCTGTTTTTTTTCCGAGAACCCCCAAACTTATACTTTATTGTTCGGTGATGAATATTTAGGTGTGTGTTTACATGGCATTTTCTGCACTCTGGAGGTCTTCACCTGCCCCTTGTGATACGCCTACCTCTTCCTGTGGTTCTCCTTCAGCCCCTGTGGCCCATCGCTTTTAGGGGCGCTGTCCGGAGGGCAATGGCACAGGGCATGGGTTTGCACACAGAAGGAGAATTGGAAGATATAGTTAGAAAAGATCTTCAGACCATCAATACATTTCTGGGTAAAGTATTAACCTCCATCTTTCATCCAGTGGATAACTCTTCTTTGAATATTATTCTATTAATAGACCTCATCACTTTCAGTTGTGTGGGTGTTCTCTACCTTACATAAATCTTTTATTATGAATATTTATACCCAGCAAATATTTTAAATGAGTGAACATTTGGTGTTTCATGGACAGGTACCAAGAGCTTTCTCATGGGTGACGTTCCACATCCAGTGGATTGTGCCTTATTTGGAGTTGTGGGACAGATGAAGTGGAATATGCCTGGGTCTCCATACTCTCGGATGCTTGACTGTAAGTATAATATATGCATACACACACACACACTTCAACGAACGGACGGCTTAGAGGACGTTCTGAAGAAAAAGTGAAATTTCGTGGATCCCGAAGCAAAGGAAGTACCTATTGTATTTACAGGGTGGGGGGAAATTGCTCGTGGTGTAGGGGAAAGTGAGGAAAAAGGAGAAGGGGAGGGATTACTGAGGGAAATGGAAGGAAATGAGGAAGGTGAGGACTTGGCCCAGGCAGGCAGACGCCATCTAAATAAAAGAGGTCCGGACCAATTTAGCGACGACGAAATGTCTAACAAAAATGTAAAGATCAGAAGTATAGATAAGAGCAATACAGTAGAAGGTGATGAGAATATTTTCCAGGGATTTAAAGAGGGGGGGGACACAACCCCCCCCCCCCCCCCATTAACAAAACTAGAAGAGAAGCTCGATAAGATGATCGAGCACTGGGAACTTAGGTTCGGTCACGTTAACAACATTGTGCAGAGGGTTGAAAAATTGGAAGAACTAGAGAAGGCGAACAAAAACTTAACTAAGGAAATTGAAGCATTAAAAAAACAGTTAAAAGAAGTAAAAGAGGAGAATAAAGTCTTAAAGGAGAATAATAAGGACAAGGAGGGTTGGAAAAAAAATCAAGAAAACAGTAAAGTTGCATTTACTGACATAGTCAAACAGCAAATGAAAGAACAAACTGAAGACTCAGTTATTAAAGTGATGGGACAGAAGGAGAATATAGTAAGAGATTTAGCAGATAGAAAGAAATGTATAATTATATTAGGAATGGAAGAGAAACATAACCCAGATAGAACCACAAGAACCAAAGAGGAAAATGAAAAAGTAAGAAATTTACTAGAATTAGTTCAGGAAGATGAGCCAGAAATAATGAAACAAATCGAAGAGAAATTCAGGCTTGGGAAATATAGTACAGACAAGACCAGACCAATTAAGATTAAATTCAGGTCACAAACGACGGCAGAGAATATCTTATCCAAAACAGGGAAACTAGCAACAAGTGAACAATATAAAAAAAGTATGGATAAAAAGGGAAATGAATAAAGAGGAAAGAGAGGAGGAAATAAGGAATAGACATGAAGCTAAGAAAAAAAAAACGAGACCAGAACGGAGACAGAAAAACAAGAATTCTACTGGAGAGTAGTGAATATGAAATTGAAGAAATGGACCATAAAAGAGAGAAACACAAACAAAACAGAGAATACAATGGAAATAACAGAAAGTTAAGAGTATCCTACACAAATAAAGATGGATTAATAACAGGATTGAATGAACTGAACAAATATCTGAAAGAAAAAGATCCGGACATAATGGGAATTGTTGAGACAAAATTAAAAGGCCCACTACCACCCAACAGCATAGGACACAATGCATATAATTATTGGATTAGAAACAGAAAGATAAAACAAGGGGGTGGAGTTATGTTCCTGACTAAGAAGGATATAAACGTGAAGAGAGTCACATATGGGAAGAATAGAGATGATTATGATAGAAGTAGAAGATAGAGATAAGAAGAGCAGAAAGTTTGTAATAAACTACGTGCCCCCAAAAACAGCCTCATGGGAAGAGAATGAACATAAAAGCATGTTAGAAGACACAAGAGTAACACTAGATGAGATAATGGAAGATGGAGGAAGAATAGTTATGATGGGCGACTATAATTGCAAAGAAATATGCTGGGAAGAGATGACCGTAAAGGGTGGAGAAGACTCATGGGGAAGTGTTCTACTTGAGATGATTATTGACCAAACAATGACACAATGGATCCAAGAGAACACTAGGTATAGAAATGAAGAAGAACCATCGAGACTAGACCTAATAATCACATCAGAACCTAAAATAGTGGAAAAGATAGAATACCAGGCACCAATAAGCAAAAGTGACCACATATTGATAGAACTAGAACTAAATGAGAAAAAATACATGAAAAGAAATGAACAATATAGAAAAGGAAGATTGATGTATGAAAAAACAAATTTTGATAAAATAAGAGAATTCTTTCAAAATGAAAACTGGGAAAGAATACACAAAGAAGATACAACAGTAGAAGAGAAATGGAATATTTTGACAAAAATCTATAAAAAAAAAAAGGAGTGGAAAAGTATGTCCCAAGACAAAAAAAAAAAAAAAAAAAAAAAGAATATGTAAAATGCTGGTACAACAAAAGTTGTAGGGAGATAAAAGACAAAAGAGACAAAGCTTGGACCAAAATAAAGAAAAACAAAAGACAAGACAAATGGAAAATATATACTTGTTATAGAAATGAATATGTACAAGCGTGCAGAGAAGAAAAGAGAAAATATGAAAAAGATGTCATAGCAAAATGTAAAGATCAACCAAAACTATTCTACAGATTTGTAAACAACAAAATGAAAAACAAACAAGATTTGCAGAAATTAAGACAAGGAGTTGAATACACAGAGGAAATTGAAATGGCGGAAATTATGAACAAACATTTTAAATCAGTGTTTACAAGGGAGAACATACAACCTGAAGAGATCGAATGGAAAGAGAAAGTCCCCCCTATGAAAGAAATAGAAGTAACAAAGAATGAAATATTGAACCACTTGAGTAATCTTGATGTCAGAAAATCACATGGACCAGATGAAATAGCAAACTGGATTTTGAAAGAATGCAGGAATGAACTGGCAGACAAAATACATAGCATAATAAACAGTTCCTTGAAAGAAGGTAAAGTTCCAGAAGATTGGAAAAAAGCAAATATAGTACCTATATATAAAGGAGGAAATAAAGAAGACCCTAACAACTATAGGCCAGTCTCTCTAACAAGTACAATAGCAAACATTTGTGAAAGAATTGTAAAAAATAGATGGGTAAAATATTTAGAAAAAAAAAAACAACGTGCTCAATCCAAGGCAATTTGGATTCACCAATTTAATATGTTTCTATTCAAGACTAATAGATATAATACAAGAAAGAGATGGATGGGCGGACTGTGCATTTCTAGACCTAAAAAAAGCTTTTGACAAAGTACCACATAAGAAGTTGCTTAAGAAATTAGAAACTGAAGGAGGAATACAGGGCAAACTGCTGAAGTGGATGGAAGACTTTTTGCAAGAAAGGAAAATGAGAGTAGTGATAAGAGATCAACACTCAAAATGGGATGAAGTAATAAGCGGTGTTCCACAAGGAACAGTTCTGGCCCCAATAATGTTTGCTATATATATTAATGATATGGATGAAGGAATTGAAAGCTATATGAGCTTTTTTGCAGATGATGCAAAACTATTGAAAAAAGTGAACATGGAAGAAGATTGTGAATCACTACAAAGAGATCTAAATAAAGTACAGGAATGGAGTAGGAAGTGGGAGATGGAGTTCAATACAAAAAAGTGTAGTATAATGGAATTTGGAAAAAGTAAAAACAGAATAACAGGAGCATATAAATTGGGAGAAGAAGGAATAAAAAAAGTAGAAAATGAAAAGGACCTGGGAGTCGTTGTTATGAATAATATGTCACCTGAAAAACATATAAGATTTTTGGAGAAACCTATAATCTAATAAGAATAATCAAAGTGGCATTTACATACCTGGATGAAGAAATGGTGAAGAAAATTCTAATCACTCTGATAAGACCAAGATTGGAATATGCAGCAACGATATGGTCACCAAGTGCAAAAAAATGCATATAAAAACTTGAAAGAATACAAAGAGCAATTACAAAATTGGCACCAACACTCTCAAAACTATCATATGAAGAGAGACTAGCAAAACTTGAACTACAGACACTAGAGCAAAGAAGAGAGAGAGGAGATTTGATAGCTATTTACAGAATCATGAAAGGCATAGAAATTACTGATAGAGAGAATCTGATAAAATGGGATGACAGAAATACAAGAGGACATGGAAAGAAAATAAAAAAAGACAGCTATAGAAGAGATCTGAAAAGGAACAGCTTTCCTCACAGAGTAATAGACAGTTGGAACAAGTTAGATGAGAAAGTGGTGTGTGCAAAAACAATATATGAATTTAAAAATAGTTTAGATAAAGAGAGATATGAAGACGGGACTCCACGAGCATAGCTCCCCTTCCCGTAAAATACAACTAGGTAAATACAACTAGGTAAATACACACACACACACACACTTTTGTCGGATGGACGGCGAGGATTAGAGTTCTGAAGAAAAAGTGAAATTTTCGTGGACCTCAACGCAAAGGAAGTACCTATTGTATTTACAGGGAAGGGGATAACTCGTGGTGTCGTGGGAAAGTGAGGAAAAAGGAGAAGGGGAGGGATTACTGAGGGAAATGGAAGGAAATGAGGAGGGGGAAGACTTGGTCCAAGAGGCCAGACGTCTTGTAAACAAACGGAGGACCGATGATTCTGGTGATGGGATTAACAAAAATGTAAAGATTAGAAATATAGATAAGAGCAGCACAATGGAAGGTGAGGATAATAATTTCCAGGGATTTAATGAGGGTGGGGGGGGGGATACCAACCTCCCCCGATTGACAAGACTAGAGGAGAAACTTGATAAGATTATCGAACATTGAGAAGACAGGTTCGGTAACGTAACCAACATTGCGCAGAGAGTTGAAAAGTTGGAAGAACTAGAGAAGGCGAACAAAAATTTAACTAATGAAATAGAAGAATTAAAAAGACAGTTAAAAGAAGTAAAAGAGGAGAATGAAGAATTAAAGAGGAATAATAAAGACAATAAAGAGGCCATAGCAAAAGAAGCACAGGGTTGGAAAAAAAATCCAGGAAAACAGTAAAGTTGCATTTACTGACATAATTAAACAGCAAATGAAAGAACAAACTAAAGACTCAGTTATCAAAGTGATGAGACAGAAAGAGAATATAGTAAGAGACTTAGCAGATAAAAAGAAATGTATAATTATATTGGGAATGGAAGAGAAACATAACCTAGATAGAACTTCAAGAATCAGTGAGGAAAAAGAAAAAGTAAGCAGTTTACTAAAATTAGTTCAGGAAGATGAACCTGAAACAACGAAACAAATCGAAGAGATGTTTAGGCTCAGAAAATATAGTACAGATAAGACTAGACCAATTAAGATTAAATTCAGGTCACAAACAACAGCAGACAATATCTTAGCAAAAACAGGGAAGCTAGCAGCAAGTGAACAATATAAAAAGGTATGGATAAAAAGAGAAATGAATAAAGAAGAAAGAGAGGAAGAAAAAATGAAAAGAAAAGAAGCTAAAGAAAAAAACGAGACCAGAACGGAGTCAGAAAAAGAAGAATTCTACTGGAGAGTAGTGAATATGAAACTGAGGAAATGGACCATAACAGAAACAAAAAAGAAACAGAAAATACAATGGAAAAAACAGAAAGTTAAGAGTGTCCTACACAAATATAGATGGATTAATAACAGGACTGAATGAACGAGTATCTGAAGGAAAAAGAACCGGACATAATGGGAATTGTTGAGACAAAATTAAATTAAAAGGTCCATTACCACCCAACAGCATAGGACACAATGCATATAATTATTGGATTAGAAACAGAGAGATAAAACAAGGGGGTGGAGTTATGTTCCTGACTAAGAAGGATATAAACGTGAAGAATGTCACATATGGAAAGAATAGAGTAGAGATGATTATGATAGAAGTAGAAGACGGAGATAAGAAGAGCAGAAAGTTTGTAATAAACTACGTGCTCCCAAAAACAGCCTCGTGGGAAGAGAGTGAACATAAAAGTATGTTAGAAGACACAAGAATAACATTAAACAAGATAATGGAAGATGGAGGAAGAATAGTTATGATGGGCGACTTTAATTGCAAAGAAATCTGCTGGGAAGAGATGACCGTAAAGGGTGGAGAAGACTCATGGGGAAATGTTCTACTTGAGATTATTGACCACACAATGACACAATGGATTCAGGAGAACACTAGGTATAGAAATGAAGAAGAACCATCGAGACTAGACCTAATAATCACATCAGAACCTGAAATAGTGGAAAAGATAGAATACCAGGCACCAATAAGTAAAAGTGACCACATATTGATAGAACTATAACAAAATGAGAAAAAATACATGAAAAGAAATGAACAATATAGAAAAGGAAGATTGATGTATAAAAAAACAAATTTTGATAAAATAAGACAATTCTTTCAAAATGAAAACTGGGAAAGAATACACAAAGAAGATACAACAGTAGAAGAGAAATGGAATATTTTGACAAAAATTTATATAAAAAAAAAAAAAAAGGAGTGGAAAAGTATGTCCCAAGACAAAAACAAGAAAAAGAATGTGTAAAGTGCTGGTACAACAAAAGTTGTAGAGAGTTAAAAGACAAAAGAGACAAAGCTTGGACCAAATAGAAGAAAGACAAAAGACCTGAAAAATGGAAAACATATACTTGTTACAGAAATGAATATGTACAAGCGTGCAGAGAGGAAAAGAGAAAATATGAAAAAGATGTCATAGAAAAATGTAAAGATCAACCAAGACTATTCTACAGATATGTAAACAACAAAATGAAAAAAAACAAGATTTGGAGAAATTAAGACATGGAGGAGTTGAATACACAGAGGAAATAGAAATGGCGGAAATTATGAACAGGCATTCTAAATCAGTGTTTACAAGGGAGAATATACAACTGGAAGAGATCGAATGGAAGGAGAAAGTCCCCCCTATGAAAGAAATAGAAGTAACAAAGAATGAAATAATGAAACACTTGAGTAATCTTGATGTTAGAAAATCGCATGGACCAGAAGAAATAAAGAAGACCCTACCAACTATAGACCAGTCTCTCTAACAAGTACAATAGCAAACATTTGTGAAAGAATTATCAAAAGTAAATGGGTAAAATATTTAGAAAAAAACAACGTGCTAAATCCAAGGCAATTTGGATTCAGACTAGGACGATCATGCGTCACTAATTTAATATGTTTCTATTCAGGGCTAATAGATATAATACAAGAAAGAGATGGATGGGCTGATTGTGCATTTCTAGACCTAAAAAAAGCTTTTGACAAAGTACCACATAAGAAGTTGCTTAAGAAATTAGAAATTGAAGGAGGAATACAGGGCAAACTGCTTAAATGGATGGAAGACTTTTTGCAAGAAAGAAAAATGAGAGTAGTGATAAGAGACAAACACTCAAAATGGGATGACATAATAAGCGGTGTTCCACAAGGAACAGTTCTGGCCCCAGTAATGTTTGCTATATATATTAATGATATGGATGAAGAAATTGAAAGTTATATGAGCTTCTTTGCAGATGATGCAAAACTACTAAAAAAAGTGAACACGGAAGAAGATTGTGAGTCACTACAGAGTGATCTAAATAAAGTATGGGAATGGAGTAGGAGGTGGGAGATGGAGTTCAACACTAAAAAGTGTAGTATAATGGAATTTGGAAAAGGTAAAACAGAATAACAGGATCATATAAATTGGGAGAAGAAGGAATAAAAAAAGTAGAAAATGAAAAGGACCTGGGAGTCATTGTTAAGAATAATATGTCACCTGAGAAACATATAAATAAGATTTTTTGAGAAACCTATAATCTAATAAGAACAATCAAAGTGGCATTTACATACCTGGATGAAGAAATGGTGAAGAAAATTCTAATCACTCTGATAAGACCAAGATTGGAATATGCAGCAACGATGTGGTCGCCAAGTACAAAAAAATGTATAAAAAAACTTGAAAGAATACAAAGAGCAATTACAAAATTGGCACCAACACTCTCAAAACTATCATATGAAGATAGACTAGCAAAACTTGAACTACAGATACTAGAGCAAAGAAGGGAGAGAGGAGATTTGATAGCTATTTACAGAATCATGAAAGGCATAGAAATTATTGATAGAGAGAATCTGATAAAATGGGATGACAGAAATACAAGAGGGCATGGAAAGAAAATCAAGAAAGACAGCTATAGAAGAGATGTGAAAAAGAACAGCTTTCCTCACAGAGTAATAGACAGTTGGAACAAGTTAGATGAGAAAGTGGTGTGTGCAAAAACAATACATGAATTTAAAAATAGTTTAGATAAAATGAGATATGAAGACGGGACACCACGAGCATAACTCCCCTTCCCGTAAAATACAACTAGGTAAATACATATATATAGATATATATATATATATATATATATATATATATATATATATATATATATATATATATATATATATATATACATATATATACATATATAGCAAATGAGAATGAATTGCATGGAGGTATACTTTACTATAATTGCGAGTGAGTTATGAATACAGGTGTTTCACCCACTATGTATAACAAATATTAATTTGCTTATAAATAGTTTTATCCAAAGGCTCTGTTGCTGTCAAAAGTGATACTTCATATGTTTGTCATACTTAGAACTATTCAGAACCATTAGTTACTGATTAATTGATAACTGAGTATGAATTTATATGTAATATATTTCCAAATGCAACTCCCATAACTTTAAGTCATCTTTGACGACAGTAAATAAATTGTAAAAATGTGAAGATTCTCTTAATTTTGTCTAGGTCACCGAAAAAAAAAAATTAATCAATAATATATGCGCACTGTTCACTGTATGATACAGTCACTTACATCAACTTAAAAAAGCTGTGAAGCCTGACTAATCTGATTTTCATTCACATATTTCAGTGGAATTTCCATCACTTCACAGATATTGCCAGCATATAAAGGAAACATTCTGGCCAGATTGGAAAAAAAATATCCGATTGTAAAGTTCATCTCTTACCAACCAGGTGTGTTATGTTTAGTCCTATAATAGCTGCTAATAATGTTAAAACTTCCATCCATATACCAAGGGTTTTTCCCCTTATAAATGAGGTAGCCATGTCAAAAGATACCCACTATCACCCATTACACTCTCTTTCACCACCCTTTCATCTTAGCTCCTTTTTGGATGAAGGGCCTTGTTTCCTGACCAACTTGGATCAGAAACAACACCGCAAGACACAGTGCATCCACAGCAAAAGCCACTTCACTTAATCGGCAACCCCCCCTCCATCCCCTCAAATGGAAAATGAAGGAGACAGGGAGAAATCCCTTCAGACTGTGTCAAATCACCATTCCCAAATAACCAATCCCTACACCCCTTCACATCCCCTGCCCCCTCTCTTCCTTACATCACAGTATTATCTATGTACAACCATTCTCCACTCACCCCTATCTCCTGCCATCTCCTTTCCTTGCTCAACAGATATTCTCCTCTTGTTCAAAGCCCTTTTTACCCTATCCATCCATCTCATTCTCAGTCATCCCCTGAAGTTCACTTCAACTACCTCTGCCTTCCACACCTCTTTTGCTAATATTTCTTCACTCATTTTTCCCATGTGTCCAAACCATTCCAAGTCATTAATTTGTTATATCTGTTATCTCCTTTTCCACCCCCAATCTTCTCACCTCCTTGTTTCTCACTCTATTCAACCTTATAACCCCTACTGTATTTCTCAAACACATTTAAACTTCTCTCTGCATCTCTTAAATTCTAAGTCTTCACCTCATACAGTGCTGTCAGCACAATCATCTCTTCTTATAATATCTTTGGATCCATTCCCAATTGCCTATTTCTTATGAAACTTTAATCTTCCATGGCATTTACTTGTTTCTAATAATCTTCAACTTACCACCACTCCTTTCCTGCCACATGCGACTCCAAATACTTCAAACTGTCCACTTCCTCCAGCCTCTCTATTTTAAGACTTACTTCCAAATCTGCCATTCTCTACCTTTGTTCATCTCATCACCTTACATCCACATTTACCTTCAACTTTCCCCTATCGCATAACTTCCCAAACTCCATCACTAACTGCTTGAATCCCCCAATCTTTCCCTGCCACAACTGCAGTGTTATCCACAAACAACAACTGGCTTACTTCCCACTTTTCTCCATTTTCTTCAACCATCTCCAGTCCCCTACCCGTTACCCTTATATTTAGCTCACGCACCACCCCATCCATGTACACATTGAACAGTCCTGGTAACATTACACATCCCTGAAACCGTCCACCTTTACCTCAAACCATTCATTCTTTGCATTTCCAATTCTAACACAGGCTCTACTACTCTCATATAAACTTTTGACTGCCCTTAATGGCTTCCCCCAATTACATATATATGCAATACCTTCCACAGATTCTGTCTACCCTGTCATAAGCCTTTTTCAAATCCATAAATGCCCAAGAAATATCATTACCTTTTGCTAAAACCGTCTCACATATCTGCCTTACCAACAAAATCTGATCCACACAACCCCTGCCTTTCCTAAATCAACACTGTTCTTCCCCAATTATTCCCTCTGTTCCTCTCCTAATAATTTCATTTAAAATCCTCCCATATGCCTTCCCAACTAACTCAACAAAATAATCCCTCTAAAACTATTACAATCACATTTGTCCACTTTCACCTTATACATATTAACATACATATACCAAAGGCTTTCTCCCACTTACAAGGGAGGTAGCCAAAAAACAAAGGAATAGAAACCACTCCCACCCATTCCATCCCTACATAATCCACTCCAATCCACCCCCTCCCTCCCTCTTATCTTAGCTCCTCCTGGATGAGGGGTCATCCCTCCATCTCGCCCACTGCCCTGGGTCAGAAATAATGTCGCAAGATGCAGCACATCCAAAGTAAGGCCGCTTCATTAAATCGGCAACCCCGCTCTCCATTCCCTCATGTGGAAATGGAGAAGATAGGGAGAAATCCCTTCGGGCTGTGTCAATTTATTTTTCACACATATTCCCTCATTCCCCCTCCACCACCCAGTCCCCCTCATGCATCACAGCATCATCCATACACCGTTCTCCATTCACCCCTATCTTCTGTCTTCTCCTGTCTTTCCTCAATAGACATTCCTCTCTTTCCCTATGACCTTTTTACCCCATCCATCCATCTCATCCTTGGTCACCCCCTCATATTCACTCCTTCCACATTATGTCTTCCACACCTCTTTTACTAATCTTTCTTCATTTATTCTTTCCATGTGTCCAAACCATCCCAATATTCTTTCATCAACCCTATCTCCTAACTCCCTTTCCATCCCCAATATCCTCTTCACCTCCTCGTTTATCACTCTATCCAGTCTAGTAACCCCTATCATACTTCTCAGGCATCTCTTCTCAAACACATTCAAACTCCTCCTCTCTTCCTCTCTCATGTTCCATGTTTCTGCTGCATACAGTGCTGTTGGCACAATCACTCCTTCACACAATCTCCTCTTAGCATCCATTCCCAAATGTCTATTTCTTATTACATTTTTAACCCCCCAAGGCATTTACTCACTTCTCTCAATCTGCATCCTACCTCCACCTCCACTCCTTTTCCCGCCACATTCGCACCCAAGTCTATTCCCCTTAATACTCACTTCCAGTCTGCTGCCACTTTCTCCCCTTGTACACCTCATCACCTTACTTTTACCCATATTTTGCCTTGTAAAGAGGAAATATACAGGCACTCCTCCAGAACTCTACTCTTCCTTAGACACATCAAAGAACCTCACTAGCCAGTCCATAGACAAATTAGAATAATGACTTAAAAAATAAATAGAAAAGGGTTCTCTCCTCAGAAATCAGCAGTAACACTGTTTGCCTCTGAAAACCATAAATAATAAATTATATATATATATATATATATATATATATATATTATATATATATATATATATATATATATATATATATATATATATATATATAATGATAATAATACAATTGAATGGTCAAACACCTCTAATCGAAAAGAAACCTAAAATACCAAGCCTCACTTTTGATACATATTCTTCAGCCCACTTTCAAAGACCTGACAGTGAAAATCAAGAACATATACATAAGAAAAACAATAACAAGCATAGGCTTTGGTCAGCAGATGGGAATTCTAATCAGTCTACAAACAATTACTGAGAACTACCCCCCACAGCATGGTTCCCAACAATCAGGAACAGAGAGATACCCTATATATTATATTGCAGTGGGAACAATAACATGTGCACCAAAGCCACCCAACAGAACATTTATTTGCAGAAACTAAAATCTAACCCATAGAACATCACACAAAAACGACAGATACATAATTCTATACAAAGCCTCTCAACCCTATTCAGACATCTACAACCTATCACCTGCACAATATAACACATCCATACAAAAACACATTTACACTCAAAATTACAAAACAAGCACTTCAAGACGGACCACCAAACTTCCTATTATATTAAACCCCCCTAGACATTAATGCAACAGAAAACCCCTATCCAGCAGTAGCTAAAATTACACTAGCACAACTATGTTCAGGTTAATATCTAACACTAAGTCATGTAGTGTGGTTATGTGTTAGGTTGTTGTAGATGTTCGACTTGTAGGCTAGTGCCAGTCTTGAGTAGTTTAAGGTAAATGTAGAGCTGCACCAGGGCCATGTCACCATGGCTGT
>NC_134786.1:58920900-58965900 GCF_046742065.1 Oratosquilla oratoria
GGCATTACTCCAGTCCTCCGGCTTTCTACACTTTTAGAGAAACATTAAACAACCTCACCAGCCAGTCCACCATCACTGTACCTCCTTTTTTCAGACATTCTGCATGACACCCACCTAACCCGGGTGTAATTTTTTTAGTGCTTCCACTGCAACTATCACAGTCATTTTTTTTAGCGCTTCCCACTGCAACTACCTTTCCCTCCCTATCCTCCTTCTCATTTAGCAACTTCCTAAAATATTCTGACCATCTTCCTCTTACTGCCTTCTCTTCCATTATCTCTCCATCTACACCTTTTACCTTTTCTTCTCCATTTAATTTGCCTCCTCTTCCTCTTTTAATTTCCTTCCAATACATTGTGTTATTACTTTCAAAATTTACTGTCATACTCTTACCCCATTTCACATCTGCTCTCCTTTTTGCCTCCTTTACCTCATGCTCTACTTCTCTTTGTACCTCCATATGTTTCTCTCATCCTATTTTGCAACCAATCTGTGAATGCTTGTTTCTTCTCTTCTACAACCTTTTTTGCTTCATCCCACCACTCACTACCCTTCCTTCTATTTCCTCCACTCTAAATATAATTGAAAATCAAGGATATAGATTATACTGGAATTGTACATGAAATCTGAGGGTATGGTAAAACTGAAGAGTAGGAGATGGATCCCAATAAGCATTGCTCCTTTCCTATATACTCAATCATAATTACATTTACAGTGTGTGGGTACATATATATATATGTGTATGTACATATATATATCTACCGGTGCTATAATAAAGTAGTAGCCTCTGTCTGTTTGTTTGATCACAAACTCCTAGGGTTTTGCAGATAGACCCCCATAACCATATATATTCTGATACCCTATCCCTCTAGGTACTTGGATAACTATCATTAAAGATATATATATATATATATATATTTTGGTTAGGGTTAAGGGTTAAATTTAGGTGGGTTATGGTTAGGTGAGTGTTTATTCATGAACTACTACTAGGTTTTTGCAGACCTCTATAACCATATATATTCTGAAACCTTATAAACCAAGGTACTTGGAAAACCATCTTTTATTTGTCTGTCTGTTTGTTTATTCTTTTGTTTGTTCAGGAACTCCTCCTAGGGTTTTGCATATAGACCCCCTTAGTCATATATATTCTGATACCCTATCACTTCAGGTACTTGGATAACTATATTTCATTGTCAAAAAAATATATATTTTTTGGTTAGGGTTATAGTTAGGTGGGGTATGGTTAGGTTAGAGATTATTCATGAACTCCTCCCAGGTTTTGCAGATAGACCCCTATAACCATATATATTCTGAAACCTTATAACCCAAGGTACTTGGATTACTATCATTTGTCTGTTCACAAACTCCTCCTAGGGTTCTGCAGATAGACCCCCATAACAATATACAGTAAAAGCTCTCTTATCCGGCATCACTGGGACCAAAGGCATGCCAGATACTCGAAAATTCAGGATACTTGAAGGGGTTGCTAAAGTAAGTGAAGGGGTACAGAAATATGTCTACAATCCCCCTCTTTACTCACTATTAATGTCAGTTAACATATAGTATCACATACCGTAACATAAACAAAGCATCACATGATTGCGGTGTCACCACCTCACTCGTCAACATACAGTTCATCACTAGACTCTAACCTTCTTTATACTTTTCTGAAGGGGTCACTAAAATAAGTGAAGGGTTACAAAAACACTATGTCTACAATCAACTCATTTTATTCACTATTAACAACAATTAAAGCCTTGCGCAGGAAATCTTATCAATTTGTATTGATTTCATATAGATTTTTATAGATTTTAATGCTCGGAAAAAATATGCCAGATACTTGAAGTTGCCGGATACCTGAATGCCGGATAAGAGGGCTTTTACTGTATATTCTGATACCCTATCACTCCAGGTACTTGGATAACTGTTTCATTTAAAAATATATATTTTGGTTAGGGTTAAAGTTAGGTGGGGTATGTTTAGGTTAGGGGTGATTCATGAACTCGCAGGAACCCATGGGTAATTTGGCCACTATATATATATATATATATATGTATAGTCACTATCCGAGTTACGACACATGCGAGTTATGACCACCCGTACTTACGACCACGTCTAGCAGATGTCTATTATGAGTTTACTGTATATGTCTGGCAGCACAGCGCTTAAGATAGTTGTAGCAGCCTGGCATTGCGCACAACATTTATGGCAGAGATGGAAAAGTTGCTATACACGTGGTTGGAAGATAATAGGCAAAGAAATGTGAAACAGATGTTGTAAACAGTGCAAAGTAAGGCTACAAGTTAATTTCGCATGTTGAAAGAATGTGCAGGTGAAGAATACGCTTCACATGAATTCATAGCGAGTACTGGGTGGTTTCGTCGCTTTCGAGAGCATTACCAGGTTCACCACGTGTTGTCGAAAGGTGAGGCTGCTAGCAGTGATGCGCATGCAGCTAAGCCATTTGTGGAAGAGTTTGATAAATTAATTAAGGATGAAGGATATTTACATATTTAAGACCACCCCTAGCAGATGCCTATTATGAGTTTACTAATAAGAGTATTTTATAATAAGTATTCTCTTTCTTTAACCTACCATATCATATTAACAACTAAACAACTGAAAACAATTCTGTATACAATTGTAGGAGAGAAGCCAACTGCAGAGTATGGGATTCAATGTATCTAACGCTTCGCCCAGCAGGGCTTCTTCAGAAATAACACTGATTTTTTTTTTTTTTTTTTTTTATAAGGCAATCGATTCATAAGATGGTCATTAAGCCTGATTTGAATTTGTACAGTCTCGACGTTGTTATGGATGTGAACACAGTGGACAAACATCTGACTCCTTATATAACCCGAGCTTACAGGGAGAAACGAACATGAAACTGGTGTAAACACAGTTTGCGTAAATTGCTCGTTACTTTGTTTTTAAAATTGCTAAAGGTTTATTTATTGTAAAAAATACATTGTTTTGATTTATATTATCAATGAGAGATATAAAAGCAGATTCAAAACATCTACGTTTCATAGTATGGTTTTCATATTTGATAATCTTAGTAATATTCCAGTCAGCATTGTGGCCTGTATCGTATCTATGTCTAACAATGGCATTATTCATATTGTAAGTTTTCATATCATATACTAAGAAAAATTATAAAAATTAAAATAAAAGGCATATAATTGATAAACAGTAAACAGCTTGTATATAATAGTATTCAGTAGAAAAAGTTACTTAAAAACGCAACAGATTGATATCATGTATCCCAGAGTATAACCTTCGTGTCGGCCATTTTAATGGGATCCGACTTACGACCAATCCGACTTATGACTGGTTGGTCGGAACCAATCTAGGTCATAACTCAGATAGTAAATGTATATATATATATATATTATATATATATATATATTACCTAATTGTATTATACAGTAAGGGAGCTATGGTTGTAGTGACCAGTCTTTATATCTTTCAGCATCAAGTTTGTTCTCAAATTCTTGTATACTATTTGTACACACTGCCTCATCCAATTTATTCCAGATATCCATCATTCTGCATGGGAAGCTATTCTTTTTTCATATCTCTTCTATAACTATCCTTTTTGAGTTTCTTTTCATGTCCTCTTTTTTTTTTTTCTCTTCTCCAATTTTAATAAATCATCTCTATCTAGGACTTCCATCCCTTTCACAATTCTGTAAATGGTCAGTAGATCTCCTCTTTCTCTTCTTTATTCCAGGGTTGGTAGTTCCAAATTGGACAATCATTGTTTGTATGTCAATTTGGAGAGTGTTGGTGCCATCTTTGTTGTTGCTCTTTGCATTCTTTCTAATTTCTTTATATTCTTATTAGTACTGGGTGTCCATAATGTCGCAGCATACTCCAATCTTGGTCTTATCAGTGTGATTAATATTTTCTTTACCATTTCCTCACCCTAGTAATCAAAAGCCACTTTCATTGATTTTAGTAAATTGAAGGTTTCTCCGACTATTTTGTTGATATGCTTGTCTGGTGACATGTCTTTGTGTATATATATACTGGTATTTGTATATATATATATATACATATATATATACATATACCAAAGGCTTTTTCCCCCTTATAAGGGAGGTAGCCAAAAAACAAAGGCATAGAAACCTCTCCCACCCATTCCATCCCCTACATACTCCACTCCCCTCTAAAATCTTCCCTCCCTCTTATCTTGGTATATCCTGGATAACGGGTCATCCCTGCATCTTTTCCACTGCACTGGGTCAGAAGTAGTGTCAGAAGACAAAAGCACATCCACAGCAAGGCTGCTTCATTACTTGGCAACCCCCCTTTCCATCCCCTCATGCAGAAAAGGAGAAGATGGAGAGAAATCCCTTCAGGCTGTATCAATTTATTTCTCATACATACTACCTCACCCCCCATCCCACACCCACTCCACCTCATGCATCACAGCATCATCCATATATAGCCATTCTCCATTCACTCCTAATTTCTGTCCTCTCTTGTCCTTCCTCAACAGGCTTTACCCTCTTTCCCAAAGCCCCTTTTACACCATTCTTCTATCTCATCCTTAGTCAACCACTCATGTTCACACCTTCCACACCTCTTTTACTAGTCTTTCTTCACTCATTCTTTCCAAGTGTCCAAACCATCCCAATACTCTTTCCTCAACCCCCTATCACACAGGCACCTCATCTCAAACACATTCAAACTCTTCCTCTCTTATTTTCCATGTTTCGGCCATGTACAGTCCTGTTGGCACAATCACTCTTTCATACAGTCTCCTTTTAGCATCCATTCCCAAATGTCTATTTCTCATTACACTTTTTAATACCTAAAGGCATTTACTCGCTTCTCTCGATCTACCTTCTACCTCCACCCCCACTCCTCCCTTTCCCACCACATTTGCACCCAAGTATCTAAAACTATCCACTTCCTCCAGTCTCTCTCCCTTAATACTCACTTCCAGTTTTGTACCACTTTCTCCCATTGCACATCTCATCACCTTACTGTTACCAACATTTATCTTCAACTTCCCTCTTTTGCACACCTTCCCAAACTCTTTCACTAACTTCCTCAATCCCTCCTCTGATCCTGCCACAAATGCAGTGTCATCTGCAAACAACAACTGGCTTATCTCCCACTTTTCTCCATTTTCTTTAATCATCTCCAATCCTTGACCCACTACCTTTGCATTTACCTCTTGCACCACCCCATCCATGTATAGATTGAACAGTCAGGACGACATAACGCATCCCTGATCAAGTCCCACCTTTACCTCAAACCACTCACTCTCTCCATTTCTAATCCTAACACCAACTCTACTACTCTTGTAAAAACTCTTGACTGCTCTCAACAGCTTTCCTCTTATTCCATATATCTGCAATACTTCCCACAGTGCCTTCCTGTCTACCGTCATAAGCCTTTTCCAGATCCATAAAGGCTCAAAATACATCCTTACCTTTTCCTAAAGCTTTCTCACATACCTGGCTTACCACAAAAATCTGATCTATGCATCCCCTACCTGCCCTAAACCCACACTGTTCCTCACCAATTACTTCCTCTGTTCCTCTCCTAATCCTCTCAATCAAGATCCTCCCATAAGCCTTCCCAACTACACTTAACAAGCTGATCCCTCTGAAACTACACTTACACTTGTCCCTTTTTCCCTTGTAAAGTAGAACTATACAGGCACTCCTCCAGTCCTCTGGCACTCTACCCTCTCTTAAGCAAATATTAAATAACCTCACTAGCCAGTCCACCATCACTGTACCTCCTTTTTTCAGATATTCTGTATGGCATCCAACCAACCTAGGTGCCTTACCTGCTCTCATCATCTTAATGGCTGCCTTCACTTCATCTTTCCTTATTTCTCCTCCATTTTCCTCACTCATCATGGTCAATTTCTTAGCACTTCCCACTGAAACTTTCTTTCCCTACCTATCCTCCTTCACATTTAGCAACTCCCTAAAATACTCTGCCCATCTTCCTCACACTGCCTTCTCTTCCATTATCATCTCTCCACCTGCACCTTTTACCTTTTCTTCTCTACTTGATTCGCCTCCTCTTCCTCTCTTAATTTCTTTCCATTTTCTTATTACTTATATATATTTTTATATATATATATATATATACATATATATACATACACACAAAAAGACAGTGAGCTATAGCCAGATCACTGAGGGCACCAGACACAGTGGTTGTCCCACTCTTGCTTCAAGAATGTCTGCCTGTGCAATATGAAGCTATAAGACATTAATCCCACCAACTGGGAGGCCTAAGCAGACAACCACGGTGCATGGAGGACTACAGTCTGGGGAGACATCAAACTCAGTGAGAAGAGGCGAGGCAACAGATGACTTTGCAAGAAAAGTATGAGAGACAGTAGAACACCTGCAGCACTCAGGCACCTCCAGCGCCAGGCTACTCCTGTAATCTGTGTGGCGAGGACTGTCATTCTAGAATTGGGCTATTCAGCCACAGGAGACGCTGCTCCACTAAACAGTAATAAACACTGAACAAACCACTGTCTCTCAAGACAAGAAGGCCAACAATGATAAAAATACACACATACACACACAAAGACCAATGACCTGTACCTACATATAGTGGTCCTGGAAAATGAAATTAAAAATCCATCAACCTCCTCATCTTCAGGAGATGCAGTCCTGAAGGGCTGGCACTCGGTCTCTGGACTGGGTCCAAGACCTTTCTTTACAAATTTCAAAATGTATTTCTTACATTTTTTCACACATGGAGAGCTGACTACCACCAACTGCTCTCCGCTTCCTACCACTTTGAGTTGGCGATATAGAAACAGTTCCACACAGATACAACATAAACAACAGTCCCAGGTTTCTCCCAAGAGAGATCTGTGGGAGGTTATGAGGATCATTATCAGCCACTGTTGGGCTGTTTGTTTTCCATTTCATGAAAATCGAGGCAACAACTGGTTGACATATACACACACAAAATGTTAACATCATATAACCTTGATCATCTCAACATTCACCAGCCAGTCCACCATCAATGTACCTCCTTTTTTTAGACATTCTGCATGACATCCATCCAACCCAGGTGCCTTACCTGCTCTGATCTTAACAACTGCCTTCACTTCATCTTTCCTTATTTCTCCTCCACTTTCCTCATTCAAGGTAATTTCCTTAGCACTTCCCACTGCAACTACCTTTCCCTCCTTATCATCCTTCACATTTAGCAACTCCCTAAAATACCCTGCCCATCTTCCTCTAACTGCCTTCTCTTCCATTATCATCTCTCCATCTGCACATTTTACTTTTTCTTCTCTATTTCATTCACCTCCTCTTCCTCTCTTAATTTCTTTCTAAAACATCTTTTTATTACTTTCAAAATTTTGTCATACTCTTACTCTATTTCACATTTGCTGTCCTCTTTGCCTCCTTTATCTTATGCTTTACTTCTCTTTTCTTTGTACCTCTCATATGATTCTCTTGTCCTATTTTGTAATCAATCTGTGAATGCTCAATTCTCTTCTACAACTTTCTTTGCTTCCTCATCCCACCACTCACTACCCTTCCTTCTATTTCCTCCCATCCTTCTTGTTCCACACACCATCTTTGCACACCTTGTGACTTCCTCCTTGAAACATCCCCATTCCTCCTCCACTCCTAGTTCTACTATCCTTCACTCCCTCCCACTCCTCTCTCAATTTCTTCTTCTACTCCTCTTTTTCTTTCTCATTTAAGCAGTTCACTTTAAGCACCTCCGTACCTTCTGTCCTTTTCCTCCTTCTCCACCTATACTCTATTCTCAACTTACCCTCCACCAGAAAATGATCTGATATTCCCCCTCTCTCTCCCCTTAGAATATGTACATCCTTAATTCTTCCTACTGTTCTCCTGTTTACCACTATATAGTCCATTAACACTACCACCCTTCCATCCACCACCCTCTTTCATGTGTACTTATACTTGACTTTCTTCTTAAACACTGTATTTGCTATCATCAACTTTCTAGACACATCTCCACCATCATCTCTCCACTATGATTTCTTCCTGGAACTCCACACTTCCCAACCACTCTGTCTATTGGTTCATTTCCTACCCAAGCACTAGGACTCCCAATACCACTACATTGACATTTCTCCCTAAATCCTCTATGCATTCATTCAAATCTATCAAAAAAAAAAAAACTCCCTTTCCTCTACCCTCTTCTCACTACCAGTCCCATATGCACTTACAAAAACCCACACCTCCCTTCCCAGTTTCACTTTCATCGACATTAATCATGAATAAACCTCCTTCCACTCCACCACACGCTTACCTATCTCTTCACTTACTAGTATAGCCACCCCTTCTCTCCCTCATCCTCTCTTCACTCCCGAGATCCTCCTAACTACACTCCCAAACTCAAATTCGCCCCTCCCTTTCAACTTAGTTTCACTCAATGCCAACACATTCATCTTCTTTCTTCTCACAAACATCCTGCCTATCTCTTCCCTTTTACTCTCATCTGTACCAAATTCACGCACATTAAAAGACCCAAACCTTTGAGTACTGGTTGGAAAACTCCTTCCAGACTCTCCTATACCTTTATTATTTTTAGAAATGTCCCCTTTGGGACTACAGGGAGAAGGATGCCTAACCCTATCCCCATCCCATTTTTGTTGCCTTGTGCAACTCAAATGGAAAGAATTGGTGGCAGTATTCTTTTCCCCCACCACAGGGTTCTGCAAAAATGAGAAAAAGAATATTTAGAGAAATGGTACAGGACAGTAACATGAGAAGAGTGAGGGGCCAGCATAACGGAGGAACAGTTGCAGTATAATAAAGTATCATCATTTCTCTATGAATAGACTTTCCTCTACCACAGACAAAATGATGTGTGGCTCTGGTCTGTAGGGGGACCCCATTTAGACCCTAAAATATCAACTGCATGCTACTTAGCAGCTTTTAACCCCACAATAACATGCAGCCAATACCCCAGATGGATATTATATGAATTGATAATTTAATTTTTTTTTCTTGAAAAATATGAACATTTCAAAATAAACCCAAACTTCTGATTAAAAGATTGTGTTTTTTTTATGATAATGAGATATTACAAACCAGGAAATGACACTTAAAACTGGGGAACAAATAATGTGTTACACAGTTCCTCCCCCTCCTTTCCTGACCCTTGCACATAACTGACTATTTGTGAAACTTTCAACTGCCTTCAAAACACTCGCTCTATTTCATATATTTGTAAAACACTCCACAAAGCTTCTCTATTTATCCCAATAAATGCCCAATTTAAGTCCATAAAAGGATATGAAAAAAGACACATGCATACATGTTAAATATTTTTCATATACCTGTCTCATCACAAAAAATATAACAAATATGTATATCATCACACATACAAAGGCATACATATATTTCCTAACACTTGAAACATAAAAAAAAGAAAAAAAAAAAAAGGTGTTTTTTTGGAATACCAATGTATGAAACTAATTCTTTCACCACTACCACTATCATACACAAATAATTACATCATAAGCAAGTGTCAAGTCATCAAACATTTTCATATAATTCCTTCACTGATGAATATAACTGATTGTACACGTCATCAACGAATCCTGCCAAAAAAGATGCAACTTCATCTTCTGTAAGTGTTTCCCATGTATTGGTTTCTGAAAGATAAAAACATATCTTAAATGTTATCTGAATTCTTATAGAGAAAAATTATGGAAGTACAACTTTCAATTATATATCTATGATTTTAGTTATTTTCAATATAAACATATCCTCACTGGATTTGATAAAATTCTCATCAGGCAGAAAATTCTCAGCCCTTTCACTCCTATCACATGCATCTCCTTTTAGTCTCTCTCACATAAACCACATAAAAACTTTCCCAGCTTTACTGCCGGTCCATCACCCATTCATCTTTTTCATGGAATAGGTTGTTACCTTAGTCTATACCTTGCACCATGATTCAGTAACGCTTTCTTGACATAAACACCGGGCGTACAACTGAGCTAACTTAATATGAACTTCTTTCCCTGCGTCTTTCAACAGATCTATTGATATGCTGTCCTCCCCAGGTGCTTTTTCTTGTTTCATATTTTTTAGAGCAAAATCTACTTCTTCCTTTGTAATCTCTGGTACATTACTAACATCCACAGATGAATTTACTGACTTAACTACAGTCTTTGATGAGTAAAGCTCTTGGTATAATTCTTCTACTCTTTTTACCATTCTGTCTCTGCATTTAATTTCTCCATTTCTATCTTTCAAACATATCATTTACTGTCATCCTAAAGCATGTCTGCGCTAGGTCCCTTTACTACTTTTGCCTGAGTAGTTTCCTCTATTTCATCCATGTTTCTCTTTCTTTTCTCTGATCTCTGCCTTTTATTGATAAGTTTGTTTAATTCTACTTTTTCTATTTCGTCTCTCCTGCTTTTAATCTGCATGGTCCTTCTTCTTTTAATTAGGTCATTTGAAGCTTTGGTGTATTTGTTTTCACTAATACTTTTTGTACTTCCTACTTTCTCTGCCAATTCCCTGTTGATATTCACTAAATTCAAATTAATATCTTCCATGGTGTCCTCATTAGTTCTTAGAGCTTCGAATCTATTTTTAATTTCTAACTGAAGTTTCTTTTTATTATCCTTAACCTTTGCAAGGCTGATTTTCTTTCTTAAAATTAGCTTATTTCTCTTGGCTCTGATATTGAATTTAGCTGTACAACCTACCTATGGTCACTACCTATGCTGAGTCTATTTATGACCGTAACATTGCTAATGCTCTTGCTCCCATCTCCCAATATAAAGCCTACTTCGTTCTTTGTTGTTCCATTTGGATTTCTCCACGTCCATTTACGACCTACACGCTTTTGTTAGAAAGTGTTCATTATCCTCATGTTGTAGTTCTCTGCAAAATTGACCAACATCTCACCTCTGTCATTTCTTTTTACCTACTCCAAACTTCCTAATGCATGACTCATCTCCCATCTTCTTCCCCACTTTAGCATTAAAGTCACCTATTACCAATGTGTAGTTATTTTTTTCTTGATCCATTACCTGACTTAAATTATCATAGGACTCAATTTCATTGTCTGAACTCTGTGAAGTTGGTGCATAAAACTGAACTATTTCTTTAGTGTAGTTTTTACACAGCCTTATCACAATCCAAGCTACCCTGTCTGATAAACTACTGAACTTAACTATGTTACCAGCACTTCTCAATTTATCAAGAATCCTACTCAACTAGATCTTTCTTTGTCCTTAACTCTATGCTAGAACAGGTGGTGAACATCTTGTAATTGTATCAGCTTTTCCTCCACCCTTCGGACCTCGCTCAGTCCTATGATGTCTCACTTGATGTTATCTAGTTCTTCCAGTAAACTCTCCAGCCTGTGGTCTTCTGAGAGAGTTCTTAGATTATAAGTATAGATCTTCATTTTCTTCATGCTGTTTAATGTCCAAGACTTGGATCTGCTTGGACAGTGCTGACTCACATTTGGTGGCACACTGCCCGTAAGCACACAAGGTAATGTGGTTGGACCTTTAGGTGATGATGATCCAACATAATTGCTATGAAGCATTCTGGCAATAATCTCACCTCCTTGCCAACTGATTTCTGGTGAGATATTTCTCTGGTATCACCTTTTTATATTTGGTGAAGCCCTATATATCTATAGGGTGCCCAATGGTCCATGCTGTCATTATGTCTGTGCCCCATCTATGAGGAATTTCCCTGTTTGCCATCAGGGATGTGCCAGTTGGAGGTGGGTCCTGCGACTGTGTGCAAGCTGCTCTTTGTCTGATCTTTCTTACAAAACCTGTTCGATATGGGTGACCCTGCAGAGATTTCCTCTCTATAGACATATTTTTTGTAGTCATTAAGATTCTCAAGCCTATCAACCACATCAAGGTGTCAACTCTCAGATAGGATATATATATTCATATTTATTTATATAAAGCTTTTAGGAGGCCATGTTGTCAGGTCAGAGGAAATAGATTTCTTCTTCAGTTTTGTTTCATTTATACCTTCTCACTGGCCACGCTGATGAGCACACAAGCTACTGTATGTACCAAGCTTTACATGCTTTGTACAAACAGTAGGCCCACAGTTTTTTTTTTTTTTTCGCTCTGATCACTATACTAGTGCTAGTCAGCAGTTTGGCAGAAAACAAAAATAGGAATTTCACTTGTTTTTATTTCATTTTGATTTCAGGTTTTCCAACGTCAGTGGGCCCATAACCTTCCCCCCCAAAAAAAAAAAATCTGGCCTAAGGAGCTATGAGAGAGAGAGAGAGAGAGAGAGAGAGAGAGAGAGAGAGAGAGAGAGAGAGAGAGAGAGAGAGAGAGAGAGAGAGAGAGAGAGAGAGAGAGAGAGAGAGGAGAAGGGAGAGAGGAGAAGGGAGAGAGGAGAGGGGAGAGAGAAGGGAGAGAAAGGAGAGAGAGAGAGAAAGGAGAGTAAGGAGAGAGACAGAGAAGGAAGAGAGAAGGAAGAGACAAAGAAGAGAGAGAGAGAGAGAGAGAGAGAGAGAGAGAGAGAGAGAGAGAGAGAGAGAGAGAGAGAGAGAGAGAGGAGAAGGAGAGAAAGTGGAGAAAAAGAGAAGGAGAGAGAGAGGTAAGAGAGGAGAAAGAGAAGAGAAGTGAGAGAGGAGAAGAGGTGAGAGAGAAGAGAGAAAGAAGGGAAAAGAGAAAGAATGGGCAAGAGAAAGGAGAGGAGAGAGAGAGAAGGAGAGAAAGGGGAGAGAGAAGGAGAGAAAGGGGAGAGAGAGAGAAGGAGAGAAAGGGGAGAGAGAGAGAAGGGGAACGAGAAAGAAGGAGAGGGGGGGGAGAGAGAAAGAGAGAGAGGAGAGGGAAAGAGAGAGGAGAGAATGTAAAGGAGAGAGAGAGAGGAGAGGGAAAGAGTAAGGGAGGGAGGGGGGAGAGGGAGAGAGAGACAGAGTGAGAGAGATAGACAGAGATGGAGAGAACAGAGGGGGGGGAGAGGGAGGGATAGAGGTAGAGTTGAGGCCTCCATATCATATCATGTCAGTCTGACACTACTTTCATGTTTCATAATAAAGGAGACACAGTAGATCCCTGGTTCTTGAATGTCTGGCACACACACACACATACCAAGGCTTTTTCCCCCTTCCAAGGGAGGTAGCCACAAAGGGAAAGGCATAAAAACACTACCACCCATTTCATCCCTAAATACACTCCACACCCCTCCCACCCTTCCTCTCATCTGAGCACCTCCTGGATGACGGGTCATCCCTGAACCCTGCCCACCGCCCTGGGTCAGAAGCAGTGTCGCAAGACACAGTACATCCACAGCAAGGCCGCTTCATTTAATCGGCGACCCCCCCTCTCCGTCCCCCTTTGCATATAAGGAGAGGACGGGGAGAAATCCCTTCGGGCTGCGTCAAAATTTACTCACACATACTACCCCACCCCCCACCCCCCCGCCCATTCCTCCTCATGCAGTCACATCATCCATATACAACCATTCTCCACTCACCTCTGTCTTCCGTCCTCTCCCTTCCTTCCTCAACAGACATTCCCCTCTTCCCCAAAAGCCCCCTTCACCCCATCCATCCACCTCATCCTAGGACGTCCCCTCATGTTCACTCCCTCCACATCTGCCTTCCATACCTCTTTTACTAGTCTTTCTTCACTCATTCTTTCCATGTGTCCAAACCATCCTAATATTCTTTCATCAACCCTCTCTCCCAAATCCTTTTTCACCCCTGTTCTCCTCCTCACCTCCTCATTTCTCACTCTATCTAGCCTAGTAACCCCCACCATACTTCTCAGACACCTCATCTCAAACACATTCAAACTCCTTCTCTCTTCTTCTCTTATGTTCCACGTTTCTGCCCCATACAGTGCTGTTGGCACAATCACTCCTTCATACAGTCTCCTCTTCGCATCCATTCCCAAATGTCTATTTCTCATTACACTCTTTAAACCACCAAGGCATTTACTCGCTTCTCTCAATCTACATTCTACCTCCACCTTCACTCCACCTTTTCCTGCTACACTTGCACCCAAGTATCTAAAACTATCCACTTCCTCCAGTCGCTCTCCCTTAATGTTCACTTCCAGTCTACTGCCACTTTCACCCCTTGTACATCTCATCACCTTACTTTTACCCACATTTATCTTTAGCTTTCTTCTATCACATACTCTCCCAAACTCTGCCACCAGCTTCCTCAATCCCTCCTCTGACCCTGCCACAAGCGCAGTGTCGTCCGCAAACAACAGCTGGCTCACCTCCCACTTTTCTCCATTTTCTTTAACCATCTCCAATCCCTGACTCACTACCCTAGCATTCACCTCTCGCACCACCCCATCCATGTATAAGTTGAACAGCCAGGGCGACATAACGCATCCTTGACGAAGTCCCACCTTTACTTCAAACCACTCACTCTCTCCATTTCCAATCCTAACACATGCTCTACTACTCACATAAAAACTCTTGACGGCTCCCAAAAGCTTTCCTCCTATCCCATAAATCTGCATAACCTCCCACAGTGCCTTTCTGTCTACCCTATCATAAGCCTTTTCCAGATCCATAAAAGCCCAAAAAACATCCTTCCCCTTTCCTATAGCTTTCTCACATATCTGTCTTACCACAAAGATCTGATCTACACAACCTCTACCCGTCCTAAATCCACACTGTTCCTCACCAATTACTCCTTCTGTTCCTCTCCTAATCCTCTCAATTAAGATTCTCCCATAAGCCTTCCCTACTACACTCAACAGGCTAATCCCTCTGAAATTACTACATTCACACTTGTCCCCTTTTCCCTTGTAAAGAGGAACTATACAGGCACTACTCCAGTCCTCCGGTACTCTACCCTCTCTCCAGCAAACATTAAATAATCTCACCAACCAGTCCACCATCACTGAACCTCCCTTTTTCAGACATTCTGCATGACATCCATCCAGACCAGGTGCCTTACCTGCTTTCATCATCTTTACAACTGCCTTCACCTCATCCTTCCTTATTTCTCCTCCATTCTCCTCACTCATCACTCTCATTTTCTTCGTATTTCCCACTGCAGCTATCTTTCCTTCCCTATCCTCCTTCACATTCAGCAACTCCCTAAAATATTCTGCCCATCTTCCCCTCACTGCCATCTCTTCCATTATCAACTCTCCATCTGTACCTTTTACCTTTTCTTCCCTACTTGATTCGCCTCCTCTTCCTCTCTTAATTTCTTTCCAAAACATCTTTTTATTACTTTCAAAATTTTCTGTCATACTCCTACCCCATTTCACATCTGCTCTCCTCTTTGCCTCCTTTACCTTTTGCTTTACTTCTCTTTTCTTTTCTTTGTACGTCTCATATGACTCCCCTGTCCTCTTTTGTAACCAATCTGTGAATGCTCGCTTCTTCTCTTCTACAACCTTCTTTGTTTCCTCATCCCACCATTCACTACCCTTTCTTCTATTTCCCCCTGTCCTTCTTGTTCCACACACCATCCTTGCACACTTTAAGACTCCCTCCTTGAACCATCCCCATTCCTCCTCCACACCCATCTCTGCTCTATCCTTTACTCCCTCCCACTCCTCCTTCAGCTTCTTTTCGTACTCCTTCTCCTTTTCCTTTTCATTCAAGGAGTTCACTCTAAGAACCTCCCTACCTTTTGTCCCTTTCCTCTTCCTCCATCTATCCTCCACTCTCAACTTACCTTCCACCAAAAAATGATCTGATATTCCCCCACCCTCTCCCCTTAGCACATGTACATCCTTAACTCTTCCTATCATAATCCTATTTACCACTACATAATCCATTAGCGCTCTATCTACCACCCTTCCCTCCACCACCCTCTCCCATGTGTACTTATGCTTGACTTTCTTCCGAAACACTGTATTTGCTATCATCAACTCTCTTTCTAGACACATTCCCACCATCAACTCTCCACTACGATTCTTTCCTGGAACTCCACACTTCCCAACCACTCCATCGATTGGACCATTTCCCACTCTAGCATGTCTGGCAAGCCAAATAAATCGGTTCTCTACCAAAAATAAAAAATAGAAATAATAATAAAAAATAATAAAAATAAATAAATAAAAATAATAATAATTTTTTGCTCCAGTGGTTGACCAAAATATCAGTTCTTGACCAACCAAATGGAGAAAATTGAAAAATGGGGAGATATCAAAAGTTTTGTGGAAAAACATCACCCTGATAAAGGTGCATCCAGCACATCAATAAATTTGTTTCTTTCCTCAACAAAATTGGTTCTGGAACAGTTTCCTACATTAAATTGTGGTCAAGAACCAAGGTTCTACTGTACTTACCGTATACTGGAATGTGACCAGCTAATTCTGCTAATGCCACGGAAAATTTGCCAACTGTCTTCACTCCTAAAAAGAAAAAAGAAACAGAATTATAAACATACCTAATTATCTTAACCTAACACTCACCAACCAGCACTTATGATGTTTAAGCCCCGAACATAAACCCACTCTGGAATTCAGGATTTTTTTAAGTCCTAAGCCAATTCACAAAGTGGGCCCAAACATCCACACAAGTGGCAGTTGTTTAGTGTTAGATTAACCTCTTCGGTACAACGACACCTACGTAGACATCGTGAGGCATGAGTAGGTACTTGAGGATGCCAGTGTTAGTGTCTTCATTATATATTTTTTTGTAGTTGTACATGAGTTACCCCCAGATTCTGTCAACTGATTTGATCATGTTTTCTGTGTTTATTATTACTCTGAGTAAAAGAGAATGAGTAATACAGCAGTGACTTAATATTTTATAATGCAAGTAGTGTGATGCATAGTACATATGGCAGCCGATGTTGAGCACGAAAATTTTACCCATGCTAAAGTGGTTAAGAGACCTAGGTGCGAATTCGCTGGTTCTGAGGATGGGTGGCACAGAGACGATTATCTCTATGTCCATCTAGTAAAATCACATGCACATACTCATTAGTCCCACATTATCTAGTATGAAATGAACACAAGACAAGGCCATATAAATCATGAATAACAAAACCAACTCTCACATACTTTCAAGTGAGTCTGATTCCTTACCTTTAGTTCCTTTTTGAGCCCACACAACAAGGCGGATTGTATCATATACATTTTCTGTTGTTTTCTTATGAAATTTCACTGCTCGCGTAATGTAGATATTATGAGGAATTTCATTTTCTAATAGGTAATCTATGAGGATCATAACATTTCTGAAAAAGATAACCTAAGTTACTTCAACTGGTGTTTATGCAAGCAATAAAAATGTAAAGGAAAATTAATGGAAAGACTGATATCAGAAAGAATCAAAAAACAAATATCTACCTCCCCCAACCAATATGGATTCAAGAAAGGACACTCTCCTAGCACTGTTCACAAACATCATACAACAAGTGCTGGAAGGATTCAATAAAGTACCTCAACCAAAAAGAAGAGTTATGGTAGCCACATATATAAACAAGGTTTTTGACAAGGTTCCCCAACACATTTTATCCAAAAAAGATCATTGGGACAAACATTCACAACAAAGACATGAAATGGTTAACCAACTTTAAAGCAGGAAGATAGTACAGAGTAACCCAAAATAACCAAATCTTGGGAACAAAAAGGCTATACATGGGAGTCCCTTTGGGTGCAATACTTTCACCCTTACTGTTCAACCTCTTCATGAGTGATCTTCCAACTCAAAAAAAATAAATACAAATGTTCTCTTAGATCCAGGTGACTTGACAATAATAACCCAGCATAATAAATATCAAACAGCAGCAAAAAACACTCAAGCCTACTTGAACGAACTGGAACAACGGCTCAAAAATAACAATTTGATCCATCTTGTAGAGCATTAGTGATCCAAGTGTGAATGTAATTTTGTGTGGCTGTGCTGTGTGCTTGTATAATGTAATGAGATGGATGAATGGTATTTAGGGTTCTTAGCATAGAACTGTGTACCTATCATTTCCATGTAATATTCTACGGGAAGGATTTTAGTTTCTGTGTGCAGGTGTCCCGTTGGGGTGGGTTTTGTGAATCCTGTTATTACTTTCAGTGACTTATTCTGTACTGTTTGTAAGTTGTCTATATTTGTCTTGTTGGTAGTTAGGAATCATATTGTGGAACTGGATGACATGACATTAAACGGATTATGTAGTGGTATCCAATCCCTCTTCACAATGGCAGACATCAGAGGTGTGGTTGATGAGTGTTCCATATATATGCTAGCACCTAATCAGTATGGTTGAGCTGATCACACTGATTTCAGATTTCATTGACAACCACAGCCATTCTGACATACCAAAAACTTCACATGCCCTTGTCACCAAACATGTAACTTTACCAAGCCAGATTAAGCCACTTTGGTGAGGTACAGAGGCTGTATTATCACCCAAATGGAGGATTGAAAAAGTTCTGGATATTCACATTTTCAGGGATAAATGAGAGATTGAGAGCAGAGGAAAAGTGAAGAAAGCAGGGAAAGGGAGGAACATAGAGAAGTGCTGAGAGTAAACAAATTGAATGAGAAGGATAAAGAGAAATACCACGAGTTGCTGAGAGAAGTGTGGGGGGTAGTGAGAGCCAGGGGAAAAGCAAGAGTAAAAGAATGGGTATGTTTCAAGCAGGAAGTGATAATATTAGCAAAAATGACATGTGGAACAAGGAAGACTAGAAGGAACAAGACAGGGAACAAATAGTGGTATGAAGAGGTGAAAGCAGTGTTGGAAAGGAAGAAGCAAGCATATGAGGACTAGTTGCAAGGGAAACAGTACGACTGACTGACCCCATAAATCTCTCCAGTAACTCTGCACTGAATCAATGTAAGGCAATTTCCATGTTACTGAATTACGGTAATAGAAGGAGGGGAGCTGTTGTTGGTCTTCAGCTTTCCTTATGTGAAAAGGTTGAGGAAACACAGTTAAAGTAGATAGAAATTTTAGTCCTGGTCCTGAGATCAAGTGTCAATCCCTTGAAACTACAGTTCCCTATAGAGGCGAGAGAATTATTTTTGGATATGGGCAACTGAAAGGTCTCTCTGATTCTATTTTGCATGACCACCACTTGCATATACTCACCACTGGTTCTTATACAGAAGAAACTGACCCAAGAAGACTGAGTACAAGATGAAGAGCAAAGACTTCCCAGTCAGCTCTTCAATCTGACTCACCTGACAAAGGTATCAACATCATCATCTTCTAATTGAAACACAAATCCTTTTGCAAAATAATCTTCAAATTCATAACAAGGTCCAGCAATCTGTTTGCAATCCTGAAAAGATTAAAAAGTTGATCCTAGTTAGTTTCTGAATGATCAAAATGGGTTCTTTTGGGCATGTGTTGTGACTTTCATATTGCATGCACACTATGAAAATGTTGTCTCTTTGACAAAGAACAAGTACAGTAAACCCCTGCTATACCAAACCCCATTACATCAAATTTCAGCTATACTGACCCAAGTGAGACCTACCAACTATTTGTCTGATATAACAAACAAGGTTGGTATATGCAATGCAAGGTTTGGTATGGATGGCTGGGACATGGAAAATTTAAATATATATGTACATAAAGTGCGTACTTTCACCTATATTGACCAAGCCTTCCCCACCCCCATTATTTCAACATATCAAGGATTTACTGCAATTGGTACACTGCTTGGACAGTGTGTAATAAACTTCCATCTCATAAACAGATCCAAAGTTCAATACAATAAAACCTTTGGATATATAATTCAATTATTACTTAACACAGACATCTCCTTTTACTAGGACACTATATACAAGTATGCACACTGCAAGGCCTCATCATTCTGTAAGTTTCATTATGTTTCATATAATTGTTGTCTCATATCTCACTAAGTGGAAAATCTACAGTTCCACACAGGTGGCAACAGTCTTTGCACCCTTCCATAGACTTCTCTGGGGAAAAAAATTGGCCAGTTGTCTGTGTTGTATGGGTGTGGGACTGTTTTTGTCACTGGCTATAAGAAGTAGGAGGAAGGGAGCAGTTGCCTGTTGTCAAATCTCCATTTGTGAAAAGGTGTAAGAAAGACAGGATTGCACCTCCTGATCCTGCTACAAGTACAGTGTTGTCAGCAAGCAACAGCTGGCTTATCTCCCTTTTTTCTCCATTTTCTTTAACCATCTCTAATCCCTGGCCCATTACCCTTGCATATACTTCTCGCACCATCCCATCCATGTATAAATTGAACAACCATGGTGAAATGACACATCCCTGGCAAACCCCCACTTTTAACTCAAAGCACTTGCTCTCTCTATTTCTTATTCTAACACAAGCTCTACTGCTCTTGTAAAACTCTTGACTGCTCTTAACAGCTTTCCTTCTATCCCATATATCTGCAACAATTCCCACAGTGACTTCCTGTCTACCTTGTCATAAGCCTTTTCTAAATCCATAAAGGCCCAAAAAACATCCTTATCTTTTCCTAAAGCTTTCTCACATATCTGTCTTACCACAAAGTGAAATAGACATACATACATACATACATATACCAAGGATTTTTCCCCCTTACAAGGGAGGTAGCCAAAAAGGAAAAGGCATAAAATAATTCCCACCCATTCCATCCCTGAATACACTCCACACCCCTCCACCCTCCCTCTTATCTTAGCACCTCCTGGATGACGGGTCATCCCTGCACCTTGTCCACTGCCCTGGGTCAGAAGCAGTGTCACAAGACACAGCACATCCACAGCAAGGCCACTTCATTAAATCGGCGACCCCCCCTCTCCATCCCCCCATGCATAGAAGGAGAAGACAGGGAGAAATCCCTTCATGCTGCATCAAATTTTGCTCACACAAACTACCTCATCCCCCATCACCCACCCATTCCACCTCATGCATCACAACATCATCCATATACAACCATTCTCCATTCACCTGTCTTCTGTCCTCTCCCGTCCTTCGTCAACAGACATTCCCCTCTTCCCAAAAGCCCCCTTCACCCCATCCATCCACCTCATCCTAGGATGTCCCCTCATGTTCACTCCCTCCACATCTGCCTTCCATACCTCTTTTACTGGTCTTTCTTCACTCATTCTTTCCATGTGTCCAAACCATCCTAATACTCTTTCATCAACCCTATCTCCAAACTCCCTTTCCACCCCTGTTCTCCTCACATACATACATAAATATACCAAAGGCTTTTTTCCCCTTATAAGGGAGATATCCAAAAACAAACGCATAAAAACCACTCCCACCCATTCCATCCCTATCATAATCCACTCCCCTCCACCCTCTTATCTTGGCATCTCCTGGATGATGGGTCATCCCTGCATCTCACCCACTGCCCTGGGTCAGAAGCAGTGTCACAAGACACAGCACATACACAGCAAGGTCACTTCATTAAATTGGCGACCCCCACTCTCCGTCCCCTCATGCAGATAAGGAGAAGACAGAGAGAAATCCCTTCAGGGTGTGTCAAATCATTTTTCACACACACTCCTTCACCCCCCATCCCCCACCCATTCTACTTCATGCATCACAGCACCATCCATACACAACCACTCTCCACTCACCCCCGTCCTCCGCTCCCTCCTATCCCTCCTGAACAGACACTCCCCTGCTTCCCAAAGCACCCTTTACTCCATCCATCCATCTCATCCTAGGTCAACCCCTCATGTTCACTCCTTCCAAACAAATAGATAAAATAAAATCTTTTGATTAATTATAAGATAATTATGATTGCTAACTGCAATAAAGCAAAGGATTTATCTTTTTCAACATTTTATCATGTATTAATTTTTTTTTATTTACTTATTTATTTTAATTATATATATATATATATATATATATATATATATATATATATATATATATATATATATATATATATATATATATATATATATATGACACTGTTCTGACCCAGGGCAGTGAACAAAATACAGGGATGACCTGTCATCCAGGAGGTACCAAGATAAGAGGGAGGGTAGAGGGTGGAGAGGAGTGAAGTGTATTGGGGATGGAATGGGTGGGAATGGTTTTTCTGCCTTTGTTTTTTTGGCTACCTCCCTTGTAAGGGAGAAAAAGCCTTTGGTATATGTATGTATGTATGTGTATACCGGTACATACAGTGCTTGACAAGGAAGTATGAACGAATAGTGAGAATGAGTGATGAGGAGAATGAATGAGTCATAAATCACTAAACAAAAGCTCACTTCGTACCTCTAATACTTTGATGGGTGGCCTTTACGTGCAATGATCTAACGAAGGTGGTTTGGTATGGAAGTGGCGTACTTGGCAAGAAGTGCTGGGGTTATACTAGCCCAGGATTGGCGAATGGCTGCCTCGAGCTTGGGCACAGAGCTCGTATCTTTACCCTGCAGGTCTTGTTTAATGTGGTTCCACAGGATTTCTATTGGGTTTATGTCAGGACTATTGCCTGGCCAGTCTGCTATGTAAGGTATATGACAGTCTTTAAGCCACTGAGTAACACTACAAGCAGTGTGGGCTGGGGCGTGATCTTGTTGAAAGATGTTAGCACCTGAGCTATTAAAAGAATCCTCCAGGGGGGTAAATGATATGGACAAGGAAGTGTGAATGGACAAGTGGGCGGAGCTAAGGGTAGGGTTTTTGACGCATGCTATCAATCATCCCTCAGTTGCCTTATACCTTACATAGCAGACTGGCCAGGCAATAACCCCTCCACATCTTGCCAAGTACGCCACTTCCATTCCAAACTGCCTTCGTGAAATCATTGCACGTAAAGGCCACCCATCAAAGTATTAGAGGTACGAAGTGAGCTTTTGTTTATTGATTTATGACTCATTCATTCTCCTCATCCTTCATTCTCGCTAACCTTTCGTACTTCCTTGTTGAGCATTGTATACATATATATATATATAAATATATATATATATATACACCCACTATCCGAGTTACGACCTGTGCGACTTACGTCCACCTGTACTTACGACCACATTCAGCAGATGCCTACATGCACATATTATGAGTTTACTGGTTTACTGTACGTTTGCACGTGGCGTCCAGCATCCCGTACGACAGTTACGGCAGCACAGCACAGCATCTCACCAAGGTTGCGCTGTCTGCCATAATTATGGTATTTCTACCATAATTTAGTGTGTGTCTACCATCTACCATACGATATCTACCATATACCATAATTTTACTGGAACTGATATTATACCGTATTTCGATTCCCAGTTTCCACCGATAATCAGGGCAGGTGGGAATGGTCAGAAAGGGCAGTTTTGCCAGATCGGTGATACACGCTTCCCCGAAAGTCAAGACAGAGAGTCAGTTTACAGTAGTCCTGCATTCGTACTTTTCATTCTGGTTCGAGTTCTCTATTGGTCAAAAGTCGAAAGCTGTAGTGTACGAACATGGATACAAATAGCTTTAACCCAAGTCTATGATATCCCTGGAGTTCTGAAGTATAATATCTTATATTCAATAAGACAATATATCTCACTGTACTATTCCATGCATAATATATTTATTTGATGAAATAATGTTATGCTATGATTATATTATCGTTCTTTTCTTACGAAGAGAGACCGAACGTTTTCGCATGGGAGGCGACGATTGAGCCCAGTGCATAGAAGCGAATCTTGTACTTGTTTTCATGTACATTTGAGGGAATTATTTTAAATGTTATTAAGCCTTTATTACTTCAACCTCTTTTTATTAATTATGCCTCGACCAGCGGATACCAATGGATCTCCCATGCTGCCTCGCCAGACCTACTGCCTGATCTTTCCCTCGACCGCGCACGAAGAAAGTGTAGATGACGTGCAACCAAAAAGTGGATTTTAATTTTGTTTTTGTTTTTACATGCATATTTTCCATTTTTCATATTTTGTATCTTTATGTTAATTTGTATTTTCGGTCTAATAAGAATCCTGTGTAATATATTTTCTTTCTTTACCCTATCCTATTAATTTATTATTATTAATTTATTATTTAGTATAACAATCAAAGAGTATTGGATATTTTGCATACACTGAGAATGTTCTACAATGAGGCCACAAACGAAACATTTGAGCTGGATTTACGCTCTGCATCATATGTCCTTGAGTATACACCTCGAATGTATACGGTCCGAGTTACGACCGTTTCGACTTACGACCGGTTGGTCAGAACCGATCTAGGTCGTAACTCGGATAGTGAGTGTATATATATATATATATATATATATACATATATATATATATATACATATATATATATATATACATATATATATATATATATATATATATATATATATATATATATATATACAGTATATATATATATTACATTTATTGGTGGGGTAGGATTAGGAAAGCCACACAAATGATGATAATTCATGAAGGGTAAAATGGGGTGAAAAAGGTTGAGAACTACTGATCCATCACCTGAGGCATGTAAAAATCCATACAAAAACATATTTACTGTCAGATTACAAAACAAGCACTTCTAGACTGTCCACCAATCCCCCTAATCCCTCAAACCCCTAGTCATAAGCATATACATATACCAACATACATATACCAATGGCTTTTTTTCCCCTTACACAGGGGGGTAGCCAAAAAGGAAAAGGCATAGAAACCACTCCCATCCATTCCATCCCCTACATATTCCACTCCCCTCCACCCTCCTCCCTCCCTCTCATCTTGGCACCTCCTGGATGAGGGGTCATCCCTGCATCCTGTCCACTGCCCTGGGTCAGAAGCAGTGTCGCAGGACACAGCACATACACAGCAAGGCCACTTCATTAATTCGGTGAACCCCCTCTCCGTCCCCTCAAGCAGAAAAGAAGATGGTGAGAAATCCCTTCATGCTGCATCAAATTATTTCTCATACATACTTCCTCATCCCTCATCCCCCACCCACTCCCCCTCATGCATCACAACATCATCCATACACAACCATTCTCCATTCACCCCTATCTTCTGTCCTCTACCATCCTTCCTCAACAGACATTCCTCTCTTTTGTAATGCCCCTTTTACCCCATCCATCCATCTCATCCTAGGACGTCCCCTCATATTCACTCCTTCCACCTCTGCCTTCCACACTTCTTTTACTAATCTTTCTTCACTCATTCTTTCCATGTGTCCAAACCATCCTAATACTCTTTCATCAACCCTATCTCCCAACTCCCTTTCCACCACTGTTCTCCTCCTCACCTCCTCATTTCTCACTCTATCTAGCCTAGTAACCACTATCATACTTCTCAGACATTTCATCTCAAACACATTCAAACTCCTTCTCTCTTCCTCTCTTATGTTCCATGTTTCTGCCCCATACAGTGCTGTTGGCACAATCACTCCTTCATATAACCTCCTCTTAGCATCCATTCCCAGATGTATATTTATCATTACACATTTTAATCCACCAAGGCATTTACTTGCTTCTCTCAATCTACATTCTACCCCCACCCCCACTCCTCCCTTTCCTGCCACATTTGCACCCAAGTATCTAAAACTATCCCCTTCCTCCAGTCTTTCACCCTTAATGCTCACTTCCACCCTGCTGCCACTCTTTCCCCTTGTAAATCTCATCACCTTACTTTTGCCCACATTTATCTTCAGCTTCCTTCTTTCATACACCTTCTTAAACTCTGTCACTAATTTCCTCAATCCCTCCTCTGATCCTGCTACAAGTGCAGTGTTGTCAGCAAACAACAACTGGCTTATTTCCCACTTTTCTCCATTTTCTTTAACCATCTCCAACCCATGACCTACTATCCTTGCATTCATCTCTCGCACCACCCCATCCATGTGTAGATTGAACAGCCAGGGCGACATAACACATCCCTGATGAAGTCCCTCCTTTACCTCAAACCATTAACTCTCAAAGGATTACAAAGGCGGAGCATGCCGACAGGAGACCTTTTGATCCATATCTAGGTCGGATGCGAAAAAAAAATCATATCAATAATAAAATAATAAATAAAAACTATGATAATGTAAATAACAAATAAAATACATAAATAAATGCATAGGTATAGTTAAATAATAAACAAACAGGTAAATAGTAAATAATAATAAATTGACATATAACTAATAATAAATGAAAATCAGACAGACAAATGATAACAAAACAAAACAAATAATATAAGATAAATCATAATCATTACAGCATCTTACTTAGGTATTTATCTAAATGATTCTTAAAGCTTCGAACTGAACTACATTGCACTACCTGTGTAGGAAGTTTATTCCATTCATTAACTACACGGTTGGCAAAGTTGTTTCTACCTACTTCCAGATTGAATCTATTTCCGGACAGTTTGAGACCATTGTTTCTTGTCGGATTCTCATTCAATGTAAAAATTTGGTCACTTTTGATGTTGTCAATTCCCTTTAGAATTTTAAAGACCTGTATCAAGTCACCTCTGAGTCTACGCTTTTTTAGGGAAAACAGATTCATATGTTTTAGTTGATTTTCGTATGATTTATTTTTTATATTTGGAATCAGTTTTGTGGCTCACCGTTGTACTTTTTCCAGTCTGTCAATGTCTTTAATGAGATTCGGTGACCATACGGAAACAGCATATTCCAAATGTGGACGAACTAACGATTTATATAGCTTGTTAATGAGTGATGGACTTTTGAAATCAAAAGATCGCGCAATCAGTCCTAGAATCTTATTTGCTTTCTCAGAGGCTGAAATACACTGCT
Organism: Oratosquilla oratoria; assembly: GCF_046742065.1. Taxonomy (NCBI): domain Eukaryota; kingdom Metazoa; phylum Arthropoda; class Malacostraca; order Stomatopoda; family Squillidae; genus Oratosquilla; species Oratosquilla oratoria. The sequence continues at coordinate 58,947,484 of NC_134786.1, forward strand.
TGGATGATTTGAGGTCGTTACTGATAATTACGCCGAGATCTTTTTCACTATCCACTTTTGTTAACGAATTTCCAAATAACTTGTAATTGTACTTACTGTTATTTATACCTCTCTCCATTTCTAATCCTAACACAAGTTCTACTACTCTCGTAAAAACTCTTGACTGCTCTCAACAGCTTTCCTTCTATCCCATATATCTGCAATACCTCCCACAGTGCATTCCTGTCTACCCTGTCATAAGCCTTTTCCAAATCTGTAAAAGCCCAAAACACATCCTTATCTTTTCCTATAGCTTTCTCACATATCTGTCTTACCACAAAAATCTAATCTACACAATCCCTACCTGTCCTAAAACTACACTCTTCCTCACCAATTACTCCCTCTGTTCCTCTCCTAATCCTCTCAATCAAGACCCTCCCATAAGCCTTCCCAACTACACTCAACAAGCTGATCCCTCTGAAACTACTACACTCACACTCATCCCCCTTTCCCTTGTAAAGCGAAACTATACAGGCACTCCTCCAGTCCTCCGGCACTCTACCCTCTCTTAAACAAACATTAAATAACCTCACCAGCCAGTCCACCATAATTGTACCTCCATTCTTCAGACATTCTGCATGGCATCCATCCAACCCAGGTGCCTTACCTGCTTTCATCATCTTTAACAGCTGCTTTCACTTTATCTTTCCCTATTTCTCCTCCATTTTTCTCACTCATCACTCTCATTTTATTAGTGCTTCCCACTGCAACTACCTTTCTCTCCCTATCCTCCTTCACATTTAGCAACTCCCTAAAATACTCTGCCCACCTTCGTCTCACTGCCTTCTCTTCCGTTATCATCTCTCCATCTGCACCTTTTACCTTTTCTTCGCTACTTGATTCGCCTCCTTTTCCTTTTAATTTCTTCCCAAAACATCTTTTTATTACTTTCAAAATTTTCTGTCATACTCTTATCCCATTTCACATCTGCTCTCCTCTTTGCTTCCTTTTTATCTTATGCTTAACTTCCCCTCTCTTTACTTTGTACCTCTCATACGATTCCCTTGTCCTAAATTGTAGCCAATCTATGAAAGCCTGCTTCTTCTCTTCTACACCCTTCTTTGCTTCCTCATTCCACCACTCACTACCCTTCCTTCTATTTCCTCCCGCCCCCCTTGTTCCACACACCATGTTTGCACACCTTATGCCTCCCTCCTTGAACCATCCCCATTCCTCCTCCACTCCTAGTTCTACTCTATCCTTCATTCCCTCCCACTCCTCTCTCAGCTTCTTCATATACTCCTTCTCCTTTTCTTTCTCATTTAAGCAGTTCACTCTAAGTACCTCCCTACCTTCTGCCCTTTTCCTGTTTCTCCACCTATTCTCCATTCTCAAGTTACCTTCCACCAGAAAATGGCCTGATATTCCCCCACTCTCTCCCCTTAGAACATGTACATCCTTAACTCTTCCTACCATATTCCTGGTCACCACTATATAGTCCATTAATGCTCTATCTGCCACCTTTCCATCCACCACCCTCTCCCATGTGTATCTATGCTTGACTTTCTTCCTAACCACTGTATTTGCTATCATCAACTCTCTTTCAAGACACATCCCTACCATCTATTCTCTACTACAATTTTTACCTGGAACTCCATACTTCCTAATCACTCCATCTATTGGTTCATTTCCTACCCTAGCATTAAGGTCTCCCAATATAACTACATTGACATTTCTCCCTAATCCCTCTATGCACTCATTTAAATCTACCCTAAAAGCCTCCCTTTCCTCTATGCTCTTCTCACTACCAGGCCCATATGCACTTACAAAAACCCACATCTCCCATCCTTCCCAGATTCACCTTCATACACATCAACCTTGAAAAAAACTCCTTCCACTCCACTACACCCTTACCTATCTCTTCACCACTTACTAGTATAGCCACCCCTTCTCTCTCTTGTCCCCTCTTCACTCCTGAGAACCTCCCAACTACACTCCCAAATTCACACTTGCCCCTCCCTTTCATTTTAGTTTCACTCAAACCCAGCACCTCCATCTTTCTTCTCACAAACATACTGCCTATCTCTTCCCTTTTACTCTCACCTGTACCACATCCACAAAAACTCCTAGACTAGAAGTAGTCATAAGCCCCAAAGAAAAATCTCTCTCAGAGAAGCAAAAACCATACTAACAAAACAGTGTTCAGGTCAACATCAATAACTAAGACAATACCAACACAAAATTGGCCTAGCCAAAGAAACAAACTATCCCAATTGCAACCATCACACAGAAGACACAAACACCTCATCTTAAACTGCCCCATTCTAATTCTAACAAAAACACAATGTTTGTTCCTTGAGTGACTTACATGCCAATCCAGTGGATATTGCTTGTTACCTAGGACCTATGGGACTACTGCAAGAGAGATCTGGACCAATGGGATGATTAATAATCATGTCATGAGAAAAAGGAAATGTCTATTGAGTAGAGAAGGAAGAAAGCAAGAGATCAGTGTGACTGGAGAATGGTTGTGAATAGATAATGAATTGATGTAACCCTATGGGATTACTCCCTGTCTTCTCATTTTTTGTTTAAGGGGTTGATGAAGGAGGGTCACCATGTAAATGAAGTATTGGGGGTAAACCAGTTTCAGCTATCAGGCCCTGCTGTAGATGTGCTGTCTTGCTGCATTGCTTCTGACCTGGGCAGTGGGCAGGAGACAGGGATGGCCCTTCATCCACAATAAGCTAAGATAGAAGGGAAACAAATAGGTGATGAATGAGAAATGGATGGGGGTGAGTGCATGCCTTAGCTGGCTACTTCTCTTATAAGGAGAAAGAAGCCTGTTGGTATATAGAGATGAGGGAAATAACTGGTGGGGCATGATAAAGAAAATGAATTGTGTTTCTGACCTTGTTCCAGAGACAAGGTATCAGCCCCTCACGACCCCACAAACTTGTGGAGGTTGAGTAGTGATGTCTGAGTGTTGTTGATCAAGGTGGAAAGATAGGTGAAATTTCTATCCTTTCCTTGATGGCAGAGTAGCCTCTTGAAGGCCAGATACAGAAACTACTTATCAAGAAGAAGAAGAAGAAGAAGGATAAAGTATTTCAAGGATTCTTTGAATGTAGAGGGGAATAGGAAGGGTCTAATTGTGGCATTGGGAGATGTCAGGTAAATGATGGAAGGAGATAATGACAGCACTATATGAAGAGGATATACAAAGAGGAAAGAGATAAAAAGTTGTAAAGCACCTGGGTTAGCTGGATTGTCTGATGAAGGGTGGAGCAGTTATAATAGAATTGCTTGCTAGTGAGATTGTTTAACATGTACCTTAAAGACACTATACACAAGATGAATTTTTGTTAAGCAAGGAAGGGAGAGGGCAAGAGTTAGGTATGAACACAGTGGTGGTGGATGAGGAACTGATGTGGCCTGAAGGACTTCTTTTCTGCTTTATATATTTTTCAAGTGGATGAGGGAGGTATCATGCAAAGGAGTGAGGATAAGCCACCTCTGGCTGTCAAGCCCTACTGTGGAGGTGCTGTGTCTTTCTGCATTGCTTCTGACCTGAGTAGTGTGGTGAGTGAGTTATGAGGAACTAACATGGTAGGAACAATGAACAACTTTTTTAATAGAAATGGGATAGAGGTTGAGTGGATACATGCCACTCACTTTATACGAAAGCAAAGGCTTTTGAATACAAATATGTATGTATGTATGATTGTACATACATTAATCACAAGGAAATGCTGTAAGCAGTAATTAACATGTACCACTGAGTGACTAATCATTTAAAAATACCAATCTCTTAGGAAAGAACTCCACATTATAACATAAAAAAGGCATCTCTTATGTATGTAGAAGAACATATGTATTTGTTATAAAAACAACATCTAGCATGATTACTTACAGCTGTTTGAATATACAGAGGATAATGTAGATAATACACATGATAATGGTAGTGATTGACAGATGCAAGGCCACAGAGAGAGTTCAACCCTATTCGCCATGCTCTGAAATAAACATATTATCAGATCCAGATTAAATGAATTAGTATTTATGTACATTCACATTATTTAAATTATGTGTAAAAAATTGGCATACTAAAACATGCATTTCATTACATCCAGTTAAATCATCAAATACTGTAAGTTAACATACGGAGAATTGGATAACAAAACTGTTTGGATAGCTAGTGTGAGACCACTGGCATCAACCACCTGTGGTTTACACTGCATAAGCTGTGGAACCAGTAGGCTATGAGTTTCACAAATAGGAGCAGTATTTATGACCATACTTCCATGAATCTCATCTTCTAATCTTGTTTCTGAAGCTTTATTCATCACATCATTGCAAGTCTTGTGCTTTAAAGAATAACATTAAAAAATTACCAATGAAATAATACATCTGCACTTTAATCAAATCATGCCACTTTCACTCAATTTTTCCATTTTTTTTTTATACCAAACTATGAACCAGAGATAAAAAATGAATCATATATGTTTTATTACCCCATTTTTCTCCACTTTCCCATTTCTGTTGGTATATTTCAAGTTAAACAGAATTTCTTCTTGCTTAATTTTGGTAAAATTAAACTTCTTAGGTTCAAAGGGTTGTCTAACACTATGGATGTCATCTGGTTTTCGGCGCAAAACTAATCGTTTTTCATTTAGCTGTAGGAGAACAAAGTCATTTTAGTACCTTTCAACATATATGGAACAACATTATAATCCCTCTGACATTAAATGAAAGTCTGCAGTACCTTCCATCTAAGTTACGAACAAGAAAACCCAAATGCATTATTACCACTTTAAGATGAAATTGTTAAATAAATTATGCCAATATGTAATAATAGTATTCTTGTTACATAATAATCATGAGGATGTATGAATTATAACTAAAAACATTACATAAATCTTACTGGACAAATACTGCCAAAATCTACCAGTGCATTTTCCAAAAATAATCAAATCACCAGATGCTAACTCCATCAATGAAAACATTTTTAATTATAAAATTAATAGATAAATTAAATAAAATAATTTGTAAAAACTTATCAATAAATAAGAACTATGTTAAAAGATCATGTGCTGTTTACAAACTCCAGCTACCTATATAACAAGAGGTTCTTCCCCTTTATAAGGGAAGTAGACAAGTCAAAAACATGTACCCACTCCCACCCATTCCACTTGCATCCACCACTCTCTTGTTTACCTCTTATCTTAGCTCTTTGTGGACAAGATTCATTCCTGTCTCCTGCCCACTGTACAGGTTGGAAGCAATGTAGCAAGACACAGCACGTCCTCTGTAGGGCCGCTTCACTTACACAGCAACCCCCTTCTCCACCCCCTCATGTGGAAAACGGAGAACATGGGGGGAAATTCCTTTGGGCTACATCAAAATATCATCCATCCACAACCCTTCTTCACTCACCCGTCCCCTGCCTTCTCCCTTCTTTGCTCAACAGACATTTCCCTCTTGCTCAAAGCCCTTTTCCATCCATCTCATTTACAAACAGCACATTTGCATCCTGAGACAACCCATAACCAAAACAGCTACAACTGACATAGCTAACAACAAGATCTAAACTCTTATATGTGTGTATCTCCTAAAAATGTAAAGACTTAGACAACTGTACATAATCTTATGAAAACTGACCACAGCACTTATCTGTTCAGCTGTCAATGTAATTACCTTTCCTCTTCACCTTTTCAAGCAGCCTTTCTAAGATGTCGTCATGAACAATAGCATAGTTTACACTAAGAGGTTGCCCATTCTCTGTACAAGGTCTCCTCAGGTTTTGTGGCTGTAGAAATAGCCTCATTTCCAGGGGTGCTGGAGCTCTGGAGGGCCTGACAAAAGCCTGCCATTCCAATCATTTTGCTATATACAGTGGGCCCACTATATGTCACACAATGATTAAGTACTTCATGTTTGCACTCACAAATCATAATAAAATAAATATAATTATCAAACAAATAAAGCGGAAAGAGCCACCCACTTTTAGAGGAGCAAGAGCGGTGCTCTGGTGAACTCCAGTAGCACTGCACCCCTGTTCATTCCTTAGGCTTTCCCTTACAATTCCCCACATCTCTTTGTTAAGAGTGAGATTCTGAGTCATTACCTGGTTAGTTATGAAGTCATGGGAGCAAACTGAAAATGACACACGTAAAAAAAAAGAATTTTTTTTTCCATACATAAGTGTCAACTCCTGAAACAGCCTAAGCAAAAATCATGAAAAAATAATAATAATAAAAACTAGGTACAACAGATTGATAAGAGAAAAAAGGACCTCATTAACTTGCTTTTTTCCTGTAGATTACACTTAGGTAAATACTTACCTACTTAATAACTCCAAACAAATCTCTTCATTGAGTGACCTATGAGCTCAACTGGCAACTGTAGTCAGTTTCCTGAAGAGGAACCACAGCACACAGTAGCTCAAAACAACAAAATCTCTGGGACAAAAAGGGTATACAGTAAGTCCTCATTACACGGTACATATGCGTTCCTGAAAACCTTACCGCAAATTGAAATTACCGTATACCGAACCCATTATAACATGTAATAATAGGATATGGCAGACGTACCTTCTCCCTGCTCTTTCCTCTTCAAAATATCTAGCGGATACCGTATCTGTGAATTTTTCTTACCGTAAATAGAATCGAGGGTAGTAATTACAAAATACCGTAACTGATAATTTATCGGATAAAGAATTACTGTATAAGGAGGACTCACTGTACAATAGAGTCCCTTAGGGTGCAATACTTTCACCATTACTCTTCTTTTTATGGGTGATCTCCAAACTCTAGAACCCCCACTAAACACCAATGACCTGAAAAGAATAACCTAGCACAGCAAATACAAAACAGCAGTAAAGAACAACCAAGACTACTAGTACAAATTGGAACAATAGTTCAAAAAATATCAGAATAGAAGTGATATTGCTCACACCAAATAACCACAATGAAAAAAAAAAATCCTATTAAAATCAAATAGCAAAATCTTCCCATCAGAAAAGAACTGCAAAATTCTTTGCCTCACATTAGATACACATATGATTCCCAACCCACATATCAGACCTGATAGTGAAAACCAGCAAGAAAACAAACCTGTTTGAGTTCATCACAAGAACTGATTTAGGACAACAGAAAGAAGCTCTAATAACTAAAAGCAATTCATGGGAACTACCCTCAACTATGCCTCAACAGTATGGTTACCAACAATCAGCAAGATGAATACAAAAAAATTTACAAACTTTACAGAATGGAGCACTGAGAGTAATAGCTGGATGCACAAAAACCACTTCAATTGGACACCTACATAATCCTAAAATACTCCCCACAGAACACCACATAAAAATGACAGGAACACAATTCTATACCAGAACACACCCTTCACATTTCATTTGGCAAGCACCACCAACAGAATGTAACAAGAAAACTGTATCAGCAGCATACTACTCAAGAATAAGCAAATCTATAAACCACACAAAACATCCACACTCAATCATTAAACAGACTGAAAGACAACACACTACTGCATCCCAGACCCCAAAATCCATCCAACTGAATCCTCTCTCCCAAGAGGATAGAATCCATATGGCCAGGCTGCAGTGCAATACCATCCAGCCCTTCTAATTTACCAAAGGTGGATGACCACATAGCATAAATCCAGGATTTACAGGATGTAGCAGCACCCCATATTATACCACACATTATGGAAAACTACATTGTACACAACTATACATGCCAACAACACAACATATACTCCATAAGAGATTTGTGGGAAAACCCTATTCCAGCTATGGCATTCCTTGGGAGACAGAACTGCTTTGCCAGACAGTCTAGGGAATGACAACAACAACAATAAGCCCTTCATAACAGACCATCAATCTTGATACTCCAGCAGCAACCCCCATACATTAGCACTTAGAATAAAACATTCCCACACCTGATAAGAAACACACTGGCATGTCTGTGCTCTGAACACCATCCAGCATCAAAATCAGTACTAACACAGATTCAAACCACCCTAGATGCAACCACCCTTGATGCAACCACCAAAAAGAGAACAAGAGCACCTCACACAACAACGCCCAACACCAACAACACATCTTTCCTGACTCATGGTCTTACCCATAGAAATCTGAAAACATTTGTGCAATTGTCAGCCACAAGTGGATATTGTGCTGATGATTATAAAAATACATTTCTTGAACACTGGCATTTTAAGTTTTGGAAAGTGCTCATATACACAAGCTTTTAGATGATAGAGGAATGATCTAGCTATCTATCAAGGGCTTTCTCCCCCTTACCATGGAGGTAGGCAAGTTGAAAGGCATGTACCCACTCCCACCCATTCCACATGCATGCAATACCCTTTCCTTTTTTTTCATCTTAGATCTTTGTGGATGATGAGTCATCCCTGCATCCTGCCTACTGCCTTGGGTCAGAAGTGATATAGCAAGATAAAGTACATCCACAGCAAGGCCACTTCATTTAATCGGCAACCCCATTCTCATCCACTCATGCAGAAAATAGTGAAGATGGGGAGAAATCCCTTCAAGCTGCGTCAAAATATCTTTCACACATAACCAATCCTTACCCCCTATCACCCACCCCACCCTTCCTTGCATCAGTTTCATCTATACACAACCATTCTCCACTAAGCCCTATCTCTTGCCTCCTCCCTTCCTTGCTAAACACATTTCCCTCTTGCTCAAAGCCCCTTTCACCCCATCCATCCATCTCATCCTAGGTTCCATGTGTCCAAAACATCCCAACTCTTTCATCAATCTTGTCTCCCATCTACTTTTCCACTTCCACTCTCCTCCTCATCTTATTTCTCACTCTCTCCAACCTTGTAACCCTTACCATACTTCTCAGACATCTCAAATACATTTAAATGTCTCTCTACATCTCTTAAATTCCAAGTCTCTGCCCCATACAGGGGTAAGCAGCACAATCACCCCTTCATACAATCTCCTCTTTGTAACCATTCCCATAAGTCTATTTCTCATAACAGTAGGAATAAGAACAAATAGAAAAAAGTAATGAACTCATTACCAGACCCTATTTTGTGTTACTATTTTTTTTTATCTACTTATCTATTACTACCATTATATTTTTCAATCATGAGCTTATTTTTTTTATCTACTCTTATTATTAATCATGAGCCTATTGGTGGTCTTACAACAATATTAAATTTTTATTTAACTGGCTAGGTAGCATGTATTAACTGAAGGAGAGGGGCTTTTACTACCAGCCAATACCCCAGCACTACAACTAGGTAATGTGAATATCACTGGGGAACCCCTGTAAGGCATCCCAGGTTTGGGTTAGGTTGGGTCTGGTTCGATTACGTCTGGTCTTTTGAAGGAATGTAATATTCATTTATATCAGAAATCACTTGGACTAGTGTTGCTGGAGCTCACTGGAGCACTGCTCTGGCACCTGTGAAATTATTTATTCACCTTATATCCTTTTTACTTATATGAAAATTTTAATCTTGTTTTTTATGACAAAATGAAATCCTTAAAAAAAAAAAAAAAAGCCCACTGAATATACAACCATGATAGGGATGGTGGGCTTTTGCCAAGTCCTCCAGAGCTCCAGCACTTATAAAATTGCAACTGCACCCCTGAAAAGCACTTGTTTTGCTCATTTCCCTCATCCAACACACACCAATTTCCTAATGCAGCCCACCACAACCCCAAACTGTAGGGACAAAAGGGGGGAGTGATTGTGATTTCAGATGGAAACAAGCGTCTTTTTTTTATCTAAAGCACATCAAAAAACAAAGTTCACTTAGGTGTAATAGTAAATATTTCCCAATGACAGACACCAAACCCATTTGGAAAAATATTAGCATTATTCCATTTTTATGACACAATAAAAAAATTTGCATATGGCTGAGTCAATATATTCTAAATCATACAGTTATGACATTGGTATGTCTCATATTCAGAGCCACTGTTTTGGCATTAAAATTTGATTAGGACACACAAGGACCACCAAAAATTTTGTGAACAATACCTGCACAACAATGCTGAATTTTCCTGGCAGCACCTTGGTCTGTACATCCTTAATAGAATAATTGAATACTCCATTCTCATATGCTTTTTTCCACTGAGATCTCATAATGGCATCAAATGGAGTAATGCCTTTCTCTGCTTCATTTCTTGTAGTTTGAAGTTGGAAAGCACTACTACTGAAGACCATCTCCAGTGGGGAATCCATCTCTTGTTCTTCAATTAGAAAGCAATAATAGAAATGTAATGCCCATACAAGGGGAATAAATAACCAGTGTGACACATTATTTTCCCAAGGATACCTGAACCATCTTTGGCTTTGGTATGAAACTTGCTTCAAATTCTTACGTTTCTCTTCCATATCTTCAGTCCTTTATTGCGAGCTACACAGAACTACGTGTCAAACTTCGCTTCAAGTAGTCTCACAGGCTTATTCGGGAAGAATACGTGTTTTTTCCCAAACCAGATCCTTCCCCAAATTTGAATCCACCTGCCTCACCTTCTTTGGCATAATGTCAACATCACAGTTGCAGTGATATTAGTCAGGGATTCTGTCGGGAATAAATACCGACAGAGGCATTTTTTAGAGTAAATAAACTATTTCAAATTAATATAGACATCTGTTGTTACGGCCTCAGTTGATTTAGTGAATTAATAGCTGTAGAATTAGGATTAAGATTGAAATACAGCAATTAAGCATATCACGCTGTATGAAATTTGTATTCTAAAACTTAGTATATGAAAGCATGCTAACAAATTATACAGTCTTACTTTTTCCATTTAGATAGAGTGGCCTATCATTTTTGTTTATATATACGAAAACATAAAAAACATTATGTAAAGGACTTGACACCCCTCGATACACCAAGCCGGTTGTCTAACCTCTCTCAGGAATGTCGAGTTACCAACATATCATTTTCATTATTAATCCTTTTATTTACCACTTGGTGATTTCTCCGTCTTGAGTATTGGTTCTGGTGCATTACCATCTATAGTTCCCATGTATGGGTATATATATATAATATATATATATATATATATATATATATATATATTATATATATATATATATATATACATACATATATATATTATGTATCGTGCAACATTTTCATTTCAGTTAAGGTGAAGTTGTACCTCCCATAGACCCTTGGCAACGAGAGGTCAAGGGGTCACTAGGCGTTCGGGGCCAAGAGGCCCCTGTCGCCCCTATAACGTAGTTGAGTCCAAGACAAGAGATGTAACTGACCAGAAGTGTTAGTGATTCGTGACTGGGGAGTGACATGAATTTATCCCAATCACAGACCACATATACATCGTGTGTGAAGTGCATATACGACGGAGCGCGTGTTAAACCAGTGAGGGGATTCTGAGAGAACCACCCCACTCAACACATACCTTTATCCTTCTCCCCATTCCCATACTCATCCTCCATGCCACGCCCGAAGTCGTCGCACACATCACCGTCATTAACCAGAACAAAGACGAAGAAGATCTCCAAGTGGCCCCAAGGCCACGGTAAGTCACAAATTGAGTTACATGAAATATCGAAACCAACTTGGATGATTGAAATGATTACATATTCATAAAGATACATGATGCTTTGTGATGCCATTGTACTTTTCAGGGTTCGATGAGTCCCTGCCGATCACAGGTATGTCGTTTTGTTGTTGTTGAAAGTTATATACAAGTTCACACAGAGTACCCCAGTATGAGCTCGATGGGACAGTCACCTAGATTAACTTACACCGTCAACATTTCATATTAAAAGAGATGGGAAATCTGCCGGAAGTCATAATATTCTCCACAGTTTCCACATCTCGACAATGGATTTCCTTGTTGGAGTTGCCAAATTTCCTTAGATTTCATTATATATGGCATTAAATTTCCTTGGAAATTTCCTCATATGTTATAATCATAAAACTGTAAAAAGTTTTTTATATCACTGGATTTTTTTTTTCAATTGTTTTGTATGATGAAGCTACACTTTTTTATTTTCATTTTTGCAACGTCCTGGGACAATCCCAACAATTTCCCGAAAATGACTCGTTAAACTCTGCAACTCTACATGATGCATTTATATAAGATTGATTCTTTCCATAGCGTGTAGTTGCAGATATCGCGCATGTCATTTTCACCTCGCAAAATGGAATATCCTGGCCATTCATTTTTTTTTTTTTTTTTTTTTTTTTTTTTTTTGACAAGCCAGGGGGGTAACTTTTATTCTTGATAAGTTTTTCTATTCTTTGGTCTGGTCTTTTTTTTTATCAGTGTATTCATCACTATAACCAGGGCCGTTTCTAGCTTTGTGGGGGCCCTAGGCAAAAGTTAGAGAGATAGACAGGTTGGTATTTCATTTATACCTGTAAAGTTTGCCAAACAGTAATTAAACGACTTTTATATCTTTTGATGGTGTTAAAGGATGCAAGTAACTATTACACCATCTTTATTTATTTAAACATTTATTTTAACTTAACATCAGTCTCTGAATACAAACCACACTTCAAAATATTGGTAACTTAACATCAAAGTCTCTGAATACAAACCACACTCCAAAATAGTAGTAACTTAACATCACAGTCTCTGAATACAAACCACCAACTGCATTGTATTGGGCTCAAAATCTCTGCTTTCTGGCTTTTTTACTAGCAAAATCATCAATGATGTCTTCATACAACACGTCTTTCCCCACTTCATGGTTGATGCTGATTATTGCAAGAACACTGAGTCGCTCCTGCCCCATAGATGATCTTAAATAGGTCTTGATGAGTTTCAGCTTCGAAAAGCTCCTCTCTGCTGAGGCCACAGTCACAGGCAGAGTACAGGCAATTCTCAGTGCAACCCACAGATTGGGATACAATTCCTCAAAATGTTTTTTGTGGATAAAGGTGAGGAGCTCAAGAGCAGTCATTTCGTCTGAGGGCAAACTTGGTAAGTGCTTAACTTCCATAGCCAGTTCCTTTCCATCAATGTCACTTTCATTTCCAGAGGTTAATGTCTTGCATAGTTTGTCACACTGGTTGTTCAATGACTGATCATCCAGTTTCTGGAAATTAAGCAGCATTCCAAATTGGTCTCTTACTTCACTCAGAGTTTTAAATCTATCAGTTAAGGATTGAATGGTAGTGTCAACAACAACATTAAAGAATGTCATTTCTAGCCTCTTCATTGCATCTGCAATGGGCTCATCTGCGGCCTCATAAGCAAAGTGTCTTTTTGTACTTCTTAATCTCTTTTCTTTGAGTACAGCCTCTACATTCATTTCCTCACACATATCTTTAGCAGAGACTTGAGCTGAAGTGAACCCAATTCTTCTGTAGTTAGTCAGAGATGTTTTCGCTTTAGTAAGGAGATCAACTGCCACATCAAGCTGCATTTTAGGAGACTGCAGGAGCTTACTGACATGGTTCACAATGTGTAGAATGTCATACCATATGACTGTGCAAATGATAAATCGGTATGACCCCACCTCTTCTGCCAGACTTTGGGCTTCAACCTTGGTCAGAGGATCAGACATTTCCCTGACCTTCAACAAAGCTTCCCTTATATTAGAGGCCTGATACCGCACAGCTTCTATGCTATTAATACGGCTCTCCCATCTTGTGTCACTCCAGGTCTTGAGTGCAACAGTGACATAATCTTTTAGGATTGCCCATCTTTGTGGTGAGGCTGAAAATAGGTTGTACAGTTTCTGAACAGTGCCGAAATAGCTAGTGGCATCTATTGAAGCTGTTGCTGCATCAGATATCATCAAGTTTAGGGAATGTGCTCCACATGGAACATAGAGTGCACGAGGGTTCTTCTCAAGAAGTCTGGCTTGAACTCCTTTGTTTCTCCCTTTCATGTTGGCACCATTATCATATGATTGTCCTCTGCAATCTTCAAGGAGAATATTCAGTTCCGTCAATTTCTTTATAATTAGAGATGACAAACCAAGACCTGTTGTTTCAGAAGCTACAAGGAACCCCATAAAATGTTCCTTAATTTCTGGTTTCTTATCCATTTTGACAGTCCTTATGACGACTGACATCTGTTCTTGATGGCTTACATCGGGAGTACAGTCCAAAATAATTGAATAATATTCGGACTGTTTAACTTCAGTCAACATTGTGTCCATTATTTTAGTACTGATTGAAGCAATAAGTTCATTTTGGATGATATTTCCAAGGTAGCTGGAATGACTGAACTGGCCACTCTCAACACGCTCAATGTGCTGCTTCATGACAGGATCAAATTTAGCAAGCAGCTCCACCTCTTTTAGAAAATTCCCATTATTCTGCTGGTGTAACGTGTTTGATGAACCTCTAAATGCAAGATTTCTCTCGGCTAAGGATTGGACAATGGCGATTAAGCGAGTCAGGACATCTCTCCAGCGCCTCTTTTCAGCCTCCAATAGTGTTCTTTCAGCTTGGTCTATTGTCTTTCCAGTTTGCAAACGGAGTTGTAAATCTTTCCAGGTTGCCATGTGCGCTATGTGTGCTGGACTGCTTTCATGACTTTTCAAAAGTGTGCCTATGTTTTTCCAGTCTGTCAGTCCTTCTGTCACTAACTTTTGTTCTTTGGTTGAAAATAATTTACAACAAAAGCAATAGAGAGCATTTTTTTTTTTTTTTTGAGTAGATAAGCCAAGTCCGCTTCATCTCTTCTCCATTAACCAATGTTCTACAAAAATAATGATAATGAAAACTTCTTCCGTCTTCTTTTTTGGGAAATGTGAAATCAGAACTAATCTGAAATGGCCCTCTACCTACTGCATCCGTTCTAAATGCATCAGACAGAATAGTTGGCCAGTTAGCAGGATCTAGTGGTTTAGAATAAATGGGAGGCTGCTCAGGAGTAGATGATGCCTTCTGTGGTTCTGGGGAATGTGGTGGTCTTGGTGGCAGTACAGCTTCCTGGACAGATCCTGATGAATGTGATGGCACTGGAGCATCCTGTTCAGGAAGTTCAGAATATTCCTCTGGCTTGCTGTCTGGAGCTCCAATATATTTTAGAATTGATCCTGCAAAATTACAAATTTCCTTAGATGATTAGGCGTTAGTCTAAAATAATACTCACCATTCAGAAAACATAATAAAACCAAACTTTAATATGTTTCTTTAAATTATTAAATAAACGATAATGAATTACCTTTTTCTTTTGACCATTTTTCTTCGTCAAATTTCTTTTTCTTTCGTTTCTCTGCTCCGCTGAGATAAATTCGTTTTGATGCCATTACGGGAATGATGATTGGCGAGTCTTAGAGTCTAATGTAGGCCTAGCACAGAAATCTATTAAGTGAAAACCTTATAAATACATGGAATCAATTTTACATACACGATATTCGAGTAGAACAAATATGATTAATTTTATCAGTGTAGGCCTAACACAGATATCTGTAAAGTGTAAACCTTTTAAATACCCCTTAATAAAAATAATTCTACATACACGAAATTCGGGTAGACCTGAAAGGTGAACAGATGGGTGATTGTTGAGCCTGTGGTTATCTTAATATTGTATACGAACTAGAGAAACGGACCACACGACAAACGGAATAGAATTAATTTATTTCTGTCACTTCCTTTTGAGCTCACCTCGGTCCTGCCATCTAGTGTTTTTTTTTTTTTTTTCATTAGGTAGGTGAAGTGAGAAAATAAATAATCATAATTTGATAATAAAGAAATAAGCGAATAAATGAATAAGGGATTGGATAAAATATCGATACAAAATAAACAAAATTGAACATATGAACATATATGAACATTGAATATTGAAAAAGGTGGAAAAGGTAAACATTCCATAGAATACAAACATTTCCTATTGTGCATACAAATATAATAAAAGGAATTCCAACTTACAGTCACAGAACACACAAACTTACAAATTTACACTATTAGAAGCTAAGCATGATGCGACCAAAGAGTAAACAAGAACGCTGGTGATGCCAATTCCAGTGACAATTAAAGCCAAACAATTGGACAAAGAATAGTAAGCTAATGGCCAAAAAGAGTTTGTAATCAACAATTAATAACATCTGTAGCCATAAGTCCTAGCTTAGTGAACACATAAATGGATAAATAAAGCCAATTAATGCTTACCATATTATATCTTTAGATTAAATAAGATGTAGGTGATTTTTAACAAGATAGTATTTTTAGCAGACGATCAAAACATTTCAAACAATAACAAACACTGCAAGAGGCATATTGTTTATTTGCGTCGGCGGGCGGGAGAGGCACAGGCTCATATTTGACCTTCGGTAGCGTTACCTAGCCAATGGGCCGGCCGGGGGCCCCCTGGTAGGTTGGGGGCCCTAGGCAATCGCCTATACCGCCTATAGCTAGAAACGGCTCTGACTATAACTACCAGTGTCACTGTTCTTACTACTGTCGTCCAAAAATGCCATTATATTAATTTGATTAAGGAAGTTAAATTAAAAAAAACAATCACTGGACCTGGGTGTGTGTGGCGTGCACCTATAAATATACAGTATATACCAATGTCTGTTAATCTGTGGAAAGCAAAGGTGTGAGAAGTGAACTTGAGGGGACGACTGAGATGGATGGATGGGATGGTGTTGAGAAAGAGGGGAATGTCTGTTGAGCAAGGAAGGGGAAAGACAGGAGATAAGGATGAGTATAGAGTAACTGTGTCTAGATGATATTGTTATGCTAGGAAGGGAGGGGCGGGGGATGGGGAAGGGAGGGGCGAAGGATCGGGGGAAGGGGGTGTCTATGTGTGGATGATATTTTGACGCAGTCCGAAGGGATTTCTCATCGTCTTCTCTTTTTTTTTCTGCGTGAGGGAACGGAGAGAGAGGGGGGGGGGACGTCGCCGATTAAATAAAGCGGCCTTGCTGTGGATTTACTGTGTCTTGCTACATTACTTCTGACCCAGAGAAGTGGGCGGGATTCAGGGATGACCCGTCATCCATGAGGAGCTAAGATGAGAGGGGGATTTTTTTTATGGGAGTAAAGTATCACTCCCACGGGCTTTGTTTGAGCCCATGCGGTGGTGTTTATGAAAGACACACCTTGTGGAGAGGAGGTGGAATAGTGTTGCTAGTCAGAGGGGGATAGGGGGCAGCAAAGAGAGGCTGCAGCTGTTTGAGCGGCGGCGGACGCTCTAGTAGCTGACGGAGCTCGTAGGGGCTTTGGAGGCGGCAGAGGCGGCTCACAAGACCTTCAGGGGGAGCCGGTGGTCTCCGTCTGAGGAAAGAGGGGGTGGGGCAATCGCTCAGGTAGTGGAGGAGGTCGGCATTTTCTCCACGGCAGTGATTGCACCGGTGGTCTTCCATGGCGTTCTGGGGATTAAGTTGCCAGAAGCAACGGTCTTCGAGACGCAGCAAGAAGAGCAGTTTTTCTACCCTTCTGGGAGTGGAGCGGGGGAGGACTAGAGGTTCATATGCTGTCACCTTTTTGTACCACCCCGCCCGTTGGGAAACCTGTGCCTCCAGACTGTGCTGGAGGTGCCACTGCGTGCGTGCAAATGCCCTAGTTCGAAGTTAGAGATGGCTCCTGCTGGGAGGGACCTGGACATTGACTCTGGCGCGCTTGCGAGCCGCAGCTACTGCTGCGTCTGCAAGATCGTTTCCATGCACACCGATGTGACTTGGCACCCAGTTGATGATAACATTCCGTCCAGCACGGTGTAATTTATGCAGGAGCGCAATGACATTGGTGAGGAGGTGGACATTATCTTCCGGGCTCTGCCTGTTGCAAGCAGCTTATCAGGTTCAGAGAGTCGGTGTGGATGACCACGGAATTAGAGTGAGATACAAGGGCATGTTCTAGGGCCCCCTGCATCACCACGGCCTCGGCTTGAAGAGAGGACGCGGAGTCGATGACTCTCCTGCCGAAGGTGCATTATCAGTGGCAAAGGCAGCTCCGGCCGCGTGTGGGCTGTTTGGTTCTATAGAACCATCTGTAAAATACATGGTATGACCAGGTTGCGTCAGTACCTGGATGCCGTTTGCCGAGACGCGCGCTCTGTCTGGATGGCATGTGCCCTTTTTCCCCGGGAGTGACGTAAATTTAAAGGTCACAGGAGCCGGTGCCCACAGCGGCGGGCATTTAAAGTCCGGCTGGGATTTTGGTATGCCCTTCTCGAGGAGAGGTTGTCGCAGTTGAAAGGAATCCAGGAGCTTGGCCGCGTGCAAGAGCCAAGTGTTGGGGCGTTGTAGTGTGTCTGCGCGTGCTCGGGAGGTGTAGATGGCCCAACTTAGACCTATCTCGTCGCGGGGGTGGAGTGCGTGGGCAACAAAGTCCGCCCCGAGCATTCTGATCCTGAGCTGGAGAGGAGGAAGCGAGGCTTCCCGCTGTAGGTTGAGAATTTTATACCATCGTTGTGCTCTCAGGATGACTTCTGGCCGCTTCATTCTGGCATGTCTCAAGCCTCTGGAGTTTATCCGCGGTCACAACAAG
>NC_134786.1:58970900-58978400 GCF_046742065.1 Oratosquilla oratoria
GACAGGTGAATAGCAGCTTAAACTCTTTTCATCAGCATCTTCTAACTCTATCTGGATCCAATTGGTTGATTAGCTTGATGTGAACTCATAGTGTCAAACAAGATACCACATGTATTTGATCAAAGGATTGTTTTCACACCTATAAACTAGCATGAACATATTTCACATAATCTTATTTGGATGTTTTAATATTTTGATTAAAATAATAAATAAATCATACGAAAATCGATTAAAACATATGAATCTGTTTTCCCTAAAAAAGCGTAGACTCAGAGGTTTTTAAGATTCTAAAGGGAACTGACAACATCAAAAGTGACAACATCAAAAGTGACAACATTTTCACACTGAATGAGAATCAGGCAAGAAACAATGGTTTGAAGCTGTCAGGAAATAGATTTAATTTGGAAGTGGTTAAAAACAATTTTGCCAACCGTGTAGTTAATGAATGGAATAAACTTCCTGCAGAGGCAGTGCAATGTAGTTCAGTTTGAAGCTTTAAAAATCATTTAGATAAACACCTAAGCAAGATGCTGTAATGACTGTCGTTTATTCTATACTAATTGTTTATTTGTTTTGTTATAATTTGTCTGTTTATTATTATTTGCTTGATTCTCAATTATTATTAGTTATATGTCAATTTATTATCATTTACTATTTACCTGTTTGTTTATTATTCAACTCTTCCTATGCATTTATTAATTTTATTTATTATTATTTACTTATTATTTATTTATCATTATTATAATTTTTTTCGCATCCGACCTAGTTATGGACCAAAAGGTCTCATGCCGGCATGGTCCGCCTCTGTAATCCTTTGTAATATTTAAGTGTTTATATTTTTTAAATTTATATATTTCTTAATTTTGTATTTGTTATAAAAATTCATGTAATTTTCATAATTTTATCCGGACAAACCAAAACAGAGATTAATATTCTCATATTACACAGTGTATGGCAACCAAAGGCAAGAATGGAGAATAAGACATAACTGGGAAATTCGACAACAAACAAAACAACCCCATATTAAAAATGTAATAAGATTAAAAAGATTGAAATGGGCAGGACATGTTTCAAGGATGCAAGAAGACAGATAGCCAAAGAAAGTGCTCAATAGTGGAGTGCATGGAAGACGACCACTTGGACGACCTAGAAAAGACTGGAGGAGATGCGTTGAAGAAGATGTGCAGATATGCAGAATAGAACCAAGGGAATGGAAGGAGATGGCACAAGACAGAAAGACATGGCGAGACGTTTCAAAAGCGGTTATGGATCACCAAGTGGCCCAAAGACCAGATGGTACTATTGTGGTTTATGAGGAGGTGAGACGGAAGGAAGGTGGGTCCGGGATGTTATTGGTCTCAAACAGCCCTTTGTATTTGACCATACTATCTGAAAGAAATTGTATAATGTATTTAGATAGTTATCTACATGTGTGTCTATCTTTTACGACATGTATTGTTCAGAATAAGCTTTAATTGGAGGTCCCAGGGTAAATCCTCGGACCCGTACTTCGGAGCTGGTGATCCGGGGGGTTATTCATTTCAAATAGACCTTTGTACCTGACCAAACTATCTAAAAGTTGTTATATAATGTCTATATATGATATATATAATATCTATATGTGTATTCTATATTCTATATAATTATTTTGTTCAGAAAATGTTTTAATTGGAGGTTCGAAAATAGGTCTGACGGTGGATCCGACTTTTATGTGGTCCCGGCTTGTAATCTGTATTGGACCACTTTTCTCCATGAATGTAGTCATATTTCTCGTTTATCTCTTTCTGGATAGTGCTTCATAATTTTATGCTGAATCTAATAATACTCTTCAGATGATTTTATGCCAATTTCTTTCGAATTTTCTTCGTATTTGTCGATTTCCTCAGAATTTCCTTAAAAAACGAGTATCCTTGAAAGTTTCCTTGGAGGGGGTAAATTTTTCTTAAAGCCAGGAAATTTCCTTGACTGCAGAAACACTGGTGTATGTACAACCTCGTCAAAATATTGCTGAACAAATGTATCCCGAAGTGTGTTGATTCCTACGTGGCTGGAATGGTGTGTCACTCACTTTCCCTGTCCAACCCACTGCTAGCACCCTCTGAAGGAAACTATGGCTGGCAACAGGTGCAGTCTCTCGACGTCTCGCTCACGCGCAGCCCCAACAACAGGCGGAGCTGTTGGCGCAGCAGTTTGCCGGCCGTCCCTCTTCTGCCCAACTCCCCGTACTTGTCAGGCAGGAACTGCACCTCCTGCGACAGGATACAGAGGATGTAGTCCACACTGCCATGCCCACAGCTTCCCCGATGGACTGTCCCTTTACACTCGAGGAACTTCGACGGGCTCGCAAGACGAGCAAGGCTATTGCTCCGGGTAGGGACGGGATAACTTACTCCTTCCTCAGGCAACTGAGCCTAGCTGGGAAGCTGGCAGCACTGGCACTCATCAAAGCCTCCTGGAAGGCGGGGCGACTCCTTGCAAAGTGGAAAAATGGGGATGTTGTGCCGATTCCCAAGCCCAGGGACCCACACAGTTACAGGACCATATCCCTCATGTTCTGCACTGACAAGACCGCTGAGCGGATGGTCCTCAATCGCCTCCTGTGGTGGATGCCACCTTTCCATCACAATATGTATGGTTATGTAAAAGGAGTGGCGGCAACTGACTGTATGGCAACTCTTCTTGGATTGGTCGGCAGTCGGCCTGCAATTCTAGTGTTTTTGGACCTGGAAAAAGCATTCGAGCTAGTAAGTGTTTATGCCATTCTTGCATCCTTGCCTACTCAGAGGGACCAAGGCAGACTCCTGACCTGGGTTGCAGTCTGACTCACGGACAGGATTACGAAAGTGCGCCTCCAGGGACATCTATCCTTATATCATAGGATGAAAAATGGGACCACGCAGGGGGGCGTTTTTAGTCCTACCCCCTTCAAAATGCTCATGAAGAACCTGGCTCTCTTTCATCCAGGGGAAGATACTCGCCTCCTCTGTCATTATCATCATCATAGTCATACTCATAGTCACACTCATCGTGATCATCATCATCTTCATCACCACCACCACCATCATCATAATCATCAAGACCATTATGATTATAGTTAAAATCACCATTAGTTGCCTCTACCATCACTGTCACTGCCTTTCACTGTGCTTTGACACCAAATACATTGTAAACAAAGCAGTGCCTCTAAGTTTTTACTGCATGAAACGATAATGGTAGTCTACAGTATGTAAACGAAAAAAATAGCTACATAGTATATTTTCCAGATGTATGGTAGACATGATTTTTTATATAAGGTTCACGTTGACATAGAGGATGGGTAAACACAGATGAGTTTCTTTGGGTTTATTTCGATATTCCTTCAAACACATTTTTTTCCTAGGTAGTGTGCTCGTACAATAAGAGGTTGTTGAATCGGCAGTTCATCCTAATTCACATTTTCTCCTGTTTGTATACTTATATAATCACCGTCATTATTTAGACGTTAATGTACGCCATTTGCCCCTTTGGAACAATATATGCATGCATGTATATATGTATATATACATACATACATACACACACACACACACACACACACACACACACATATATATATATATATATATATATATATATATATATATATATGTATATATAGTATATATATACACATACATTAAATCGGCATGACTTCGAAGTTTGGATGGTGTGTTTGTGTATTTGTGCAAAATCAACTCGTTTTTATTCATATTTGCCTTCACGTGGGACCATTGGTAGGTATCACTCTTTCCCAAAACCCATAACTCACCCCACCCTCGCATTCACCAAAAGGTGCAGCCCTGAGGGGTTGATACTCGGTCTCCAGACTGGGCGCAAGATTTCATGTATTAACTTCATTTGTATTTCTTGCATTTTTTCACACGTGGAGAACTGACAACCGGTGACTGGTCCCTTTCCCCTATCACGTTGAACCGATATCATGGAAACAATTTTACTTTTCCTCCTAGGAAGATCTGGAAGGACCTGAGAATTGCTGCCAGCCACTGAGGGTTTGGGTTTTCCACTTCGTAAAACTCAAGGCGACAATTGATTGGTTGCCTTTATGATAGCATACAACAGGAATTTTGTTCTTGTTATCGTATACCCTTTGTATGCTATCGTTACAGCCCTTAGGTTTCGATGATATACAATAGGAGTTTTGTCCTTGCCATTGCATACTATTTCTGGACTGAAATGTCGGTCTGGACTGAAATGTCTGTCACCAGTACACGTTGGTTGGGCCACGAACAACTGTCATCAGATACCAGCTCTCCATTCTCAGATTCCCATTGTTGTCATATAGTTATGGTACTTCTTATAAAGTTAATTATTGTAATTAGTCGATTTGATCGTGAGCCAAGTACCGGAGGTGGTGAGGGTAGAGGGCCGAAAGTGGGTGGGAGGATGGATAGTGTTTCGTGTGGAAGAGGGTAAGGAGAGAGATGAGGAAGAGGAGGAGGAGGAGGAGGAGGATGGTGTAAGAGGAGGAGGAGTGAAGAGAGAAAAGTAAGGGAGAGGAGAAGGAAGAGAAAAAAAATTAAGAGGCGTAAAGGTATGCAATAGGAAGAGAAAGGGGGCCGGGGCTGGAACGAAGAAGAAGAGAGAGGAAGATGATGTTTTTGAGAAATGTCTAGCAGGTCGTAAAATTTCCCAGTACTTGTTTCAACATTATAATGTCCTTCTGAGGAACATTCCGGGAAGCCAACGATGATTAGTCCCACAGGAGACTATTAACTACTATTGCTTCGGGTGGAAAAAAGAGGTGAGTTACTAATTTGGATTAGAAACTGGTTGGACAATCGTAAGCAGTGAGTTGCTCTGAATTATAAAATTTCTATCTAGAAAGATGTTGCAAGCGGGGTTCCTCAGGGATCTGTTCTGGGACTACGCCTCTCCTAGTGTATATCAATAGCATTAGCTGTAGACTTAGATTTACTGTCTCCAAATTCCTGATGCGCAATTCCTGATGCACTATGCGCAATAGCAATGATCACTAGAAGCAAGCGGATATTCAAGAACTGGACAAATAGCGCAATGACCTCAAAATGGCTAATGAAATCTAACCCAAGTAGGTGTTAAGTTATGTGCATAGGTAAAAATTATATTAAGTATAACTACAAGTTATCGAAAAAGATAACCAAAGTGGAGAGTAAAAGATCTTGATGTAATCATCAGTAACTACTATAGATATCTAAGGATTGTATTTCTCCCTAGAGAAACCAAATAGGATACTGGATTTGGTAGCACGATCTTTTGACTTCAAAAGTCCAGCTGTAATCAACCAGTTATATGGATCACTGGTCACTCCTCACTTGTATTTTTTCATAAGTCTTTTGTCTTCTGTCGTGATGTTTTATTTTTGTAATTCACTGTTAGAAGTTGGGACTCCTTGAGACTTTTGATCATCGACAACGAGGCAAGCCGCCCTCCTCCTGTTACATGAGCTGCTCTTCTAGGGACGTTTTTGCATGGTGAGGTGCCAATTGGTTAGATTGTCAACAATTAGGCCGGGGTTGAAATTTGGTCAGGTTCCCATGCTCTATTATTCATTCTAAATCTGTTCTAAAAAAGTGACCCAAGAAGGCAATGGATAAAAACCGGATATATGCGCAATGTCCAATGCCGAGAATCAAAGATCAGGTTGGAAGACCAGATTATATAATGTGTGACTATTCAGGAGTCGCTCTTCTTCATACTTCTCAAAGAGCTATTGTCATCGACAGTTATGCATCAACCTTCAACTTATTCTAAATCTGAAACCATGATTGAAAATTTTCTTAGCGAATCCTCTTAGTCCTTCAGGAAACGCTCTGCTCTTGCGTGTGAAGGCGAGGAAGATGAAGAGTCCCTGGAGAGTGTTAAGGACGACGAAGATGTACCAGATCGGCTCGAGGTTAAGATAGCCCGCCCCAATGCCGGTGACCCACGTTAGCCCCATCAGAAGGGCAAGGCGCACGTGAAGCCGGAATTGGGTCAGGCGCTGCCTTTCCGAAGGAACTGGAACCAGAGTAGGAGATATCGCCTGCATCCTGGACCTTCTATTGGCCTGGACAATTCTGACGGAGGAGACGAAGAAAAACAAGTTGGCTGACAGTATAACTCCAAGGGGCGCAGCGAAGAATACCAGCAGCGCCTTCCGTTGCCCAAACCAGCAGCGGAATTCACCCATCATTGGCAAGTAAGCCCAGTGGACACCGTCGGGACGCTCCAAGTCGATGATCACCAGTGCAAGGAAAGCGGCCCCCGGGAGAAGCCATCCATACAGGGAGTAAGCCACAAACTTTCTCCATTGTCGCCCCTTGGAAACACGAAGATCCCTGGTGGTCGTTCTTAGCATCCTGCGGGTGTCAAAGGCCAGGACGCTCATCCAGCAGAAAGAGGCCAAGAAGAAGAAGTACATGATGGCTCCCACGGCGAAGCATCCGGTGCCTCCAGGCACTGTCCATTGTCCCGCGAAGAAGGTGACATAGGCGGCGAGCAGGGCAAAGCAGAGGGAAGCTAGGTTCTTTTCTGAGAGATTCTTGGGGCTCGGGATGAAGATGAAAGCAATAAGGTGAAGGGCAAGGCAAAGGCAGGAAGCGCCCAGACAAATCAGAGTGACCCAGGCCATGACGAAGGGGAATTTGCCCCTTTGCTGCAATAAAAGTTGTTCGGGAGCGCAGACAATGATCCCGCCTCCGCCGTTAGGGTCTGTCTCGTACTGGTCCTTTTCGAAGGTTTTCTGGTACTTAGGCACAAAAATGGAACCATTCTTCTCCTTTTCGAGTTCGTCCTCGAGCAGATAGAGCCTTGGGCAATCTGTTGGGTAGGTCATATTCAAAGTCAACATGATTGTCTCTTGCTCAGAAGTTCCATCCGAGGAGGAAGGCGTCTCTGTGTACGAGGCAGCAGGAGTGATGAGAGAAAAGGATGGGGGGGAGAAGGATGAGGATGAAGAGGGATGGGAGGTGTATGGTGATGATGAAGGAATGTTTAGGTCGGGATCAATCTTTCTGTATTTTTTACCATTCATCATGGTAATGCGGGAGGATTCGAAGAGATTGGTGGAAGTAGCAGAAGAAAACAAGGCCTCGGCCGTGTCGTTGTTTGTGGGGGTGGTTGGGGATAGAAGCACCTTCGGAGAAACAGAGGACTCCATTAGGGAGCCTGGTACCCGTGCCTCAGAGACGCATCTTCCGTTGCGGTATTTCAAGTGGGAACTCATGCAGATGTTACGACAACGTTTGGAGAACGGGTCCCACATCTGATGAGCTTCACACGAAGATCCCACTAAGTTCCCGTCACTCAGGTCTTCGAAGTCGAAGAGGGCGATGAAAGGGAGGGGGTTGAAGAGACTCTCGTCGCTCCCTCTGCGACCTACGGCGGTTGGGTAGCAAAATATGAGGGTAGGGTCGATGTGGTTACACTTAGCGCAGTGGACGTTGCGATAGGGCGTGTTGAAGTGGTACACGACGGCCGTATACGCCCCACAAAGTTCGGCTA
>NC_134786.1:58985900-58990900 GCF_046742065.1 Oratosquilla oratoria
GGCGAGATGTTAGTCAATTTTGCAAAGAACTATAACATAAGGATAATGAACAGTTTCTTCCAAAAGCATGTACGTCGTAAATGGACCTGGAGAAGTCCAAATGAAACAACAAAGAACAAAGTAAACTTCATATTAGGAGATGAGAGCAAGAGCGTTAGCAATGTTACCTTTAGCAGACAATGATCCAACGGGAACGCCCAGTTTTGTTTTGGTTGTACTATTCATGGTTGCTTTGAAGGGATTTTGGCAGTAATCTCACCTCCCTGCCAACTGGTTTCTGGTGAGATATTTCTCTGGTGTCACCTTATTCATTATATTAGGTGAAGCCCTATATATCTATAGGGTGCCCAATGGTCCACGCCGTCATTACGACGGTACCCCATATATCTATGAGGATTTTCCCTGTTTGCCATCAGGGACGTGCTAGCTAGTAGTGGGTCCTGCGACTGTGCTTGTGCGTGAGAGCTGCACTTTGTCTGATCTTTCTTACAAAATCTGTTCGATATGGGTGACCCTGCAGAGATTTCCTCTCTATCGATATAGCTTTTGCAATCATTAAGATTCTTAAGCTTATCCACCATGTCAAGGTGTCAACTCTCGGATAGGGAATAATTATACGAGTATATATATATATATATATATATATATATATATATATATATATATATATATATATATATATATATATATATATATTATGCATATTATATATATATACATATATATATAATATGTATAATATATATATATATATATATATGTGTGTGTGTGTGTGTGTGTGTGTGTGTGTGTGTGTGTGTGTGTGTGTGTGTGTGTGTGTGTGTGTGTGTGTGTGTGCGTGTGTGTGCGCGCGCGCGCATCACAAAGAAGTAGGAAAAGAAAATATTGTAGATAATATGAAGATCTTAGATAGCGATAACGTAATATCTACAAACACAATGAAAAAATGCCAGAAAAGACAACTAGGTACCGACCACAAACATAGTTCCGGTGGGAAGAACGGAGGATGTTACCTCGAGAGTTTTCATGTGTTATTCCCGCCTCAAGGGCAGCTATTGTCATCTAAATCCTGTCACGATTCAGAGTGGCTGGACGGGAAAAGAAAGGTTGACCTACCGGATGTGTTGGGGGCCGAATGTGATTCACCACAGTCTTGGATCCGGTGGAATCTTTCAAAGGACACGTGGTGTAAAGAACTTGTATGAGTTTGTGCACGTACACGTTCATGTGCATGTTCATATATACATATACATGCATACACACAAACATATGTATGCACTACACATTGTTACGCACGATGAAAATATCATCGTGACGTAAGGTACTGTGTACACCGGTGACGTGCAGTGAGGTTCACGACAGTTGAGGCACTGACTTCATAAAAACCATATATAGACACGCAGGAGCCTTACATGCCAAAGCGCCGCCCTCAGTGCCCAAGAAATTCCGTTGAGCGGGGACCGACAGGTCGTTAACCTTGGATGCGGGTAGTGGGAATACCGCTGGCTGGGGAAAGGATGAACGCGCTGCCGGCGTATTCATTGCACATTTTATCATTATTTTCATTTGGCCGCCCTCTAGGAGTCAGTTTAACGCACCCGAGTGTACATCTATCTGTAAGACCCCTGTGCACACGTATGGGCTCTACAGAGCTCACTCTTTTCACTGGGGGTGCCCTGAATGAACATAACCCTTTCGGTAGTATACCTTTTCACAATTCCCGTAGTTACTCTGAATAAGCTCAATAAATTTCAGCAATGGCACCCTTGATCATTATAATCCTATCGGGAATACACTATCGAGTCGTGTGTGTGTGTGTGTGTGTGTGTGTGTGTGTGTGTGTGTGTGTGTGTGTGTGTGTGTGTGTGTGTGTGTGTGTGTGTGCGCGTACGTATGTTGTACGTATGCACAAAATATAAAATTCATTCATACTTTTACCATCGATGGGTTCTATTTTTGCCGAGTAGATACGCCTTTTTAAATAATTTCAACAATAGCGTCCAGAGATTGCTTGCTCTGCACAGGGAATCAGATGCTGATTTTTTTTAAACTAATATCATTATGCTTGTCTAAAAAGAGGTGATGATTTCACACCAAGAAACACTTATCTATTACTGATCATTTAAATCAGGCAATGGATCAAGAAAAAGGTAAGTACACGTTGTTAATTGGCGACTTTAATACTAATGTGGGGATGAAGATGGGGGATGAGACGTGCATTGGGAAGTTTGGAATAAGTGAAAGAAATGACAGAGGCAAGATGTGAGTTAATTTTGCAGAGAACTACAACATGAGGATAATGAACACTTTCTTCCAAAAGCGTGTAGGTCGTAAATGGACGTGGAGAAGTCCAAATGGAACAAAGAACGAAATAGACTTCATATTAGATGAGAGCAAAAGAGTTAACAATGTTACGGTGATAAATAAAGTCAACATAGGTAGTGACCATAGAATGGTAGGTTGCACAGCTAAATTCAATTTCAGATCAGAGAGAAATAAACTAATTTTAAGAAAGAAAATCAGCCTTACAAAGGTTAAGGATAATAATAAGAAATTTTAGTTAGAAATTTAAAATAGATTCGAAGCTCTAAGAACTAACAAGGACACCGTGGAAGATATTAATTTGAATTTAGTGAATATCATTAGGGAATCTGCAGAGAAAGTCGGAAGTACAAAAAACATTAGAGAAAACAAATACTCCAAAGCTACAAATGACCTAATTAAAAGAAGGACTATGCGGATTAAAAGTAGGAAAAACGAAATAGAAAGAGTAGAACTAAACAAGCTTATCAACAAAAGGCAGAGATGAGAGAAAAGAAAGAGAAACATGAATGAAATAGAGTAAGCCATTCGGAAAGGTAAAAGTATTAAAGGGACCGAGTGTAGACATGCTTTAGGAAGACAGCAAATGATATGTTTGAAAGATAGAAATGGAGAAATCATTATATGCAGGGACAGAATGGTAAAAAGAGTAAAAGAATTTTACCAAGAGCTTCACTCGTCGAAGACCGTAGTTGAGTTAGTAAATCCATGTGTAGACGTTAGTAGTGTACCAGAGATTACAAAGGAAGAAGTAGAATTTGCTCTAAAAACTATGAAACGAGAAAAAGCACCTGGGGAAGATGACATATCGATAGATCTGTTGAAAGGCGCAGGTAAATTAGTTCATATTAAATTAGCTCAGTTGTACACCCACTGCTTACGTCAAGAAAGCGTTCCTGATGCGTGGCACAATGCTATAGTGATTTTGCTTCATAAAAAAGGAGACCAGAAGGACCTTAGTAACTATCGACCAATTAGCTTGCTATCAAATGTATATAAAGTATTCTCCAAGATCCTTACATATAGACTAAGTCAAGTTTTAGATGGAAACCAACCGAGAGAACAGGCAGGCTTTAGGAGCGGATATTCGACTCGAACCATTCGCAGGCAACCAACTAATCGAGAAAACGACATAATACAATATACCTCTGTATTTAGCGTTTGTAGATTACGAGAAGGCCTTTGACTCGGTAGAACAAATAGCAATACTAAACTCGTTACGCAAACAGGGTATAAACGAACAGATCGTAAGAGTTTTAGAAAAGATTTATGCGAAAGGTACCGCTGTAATTCGACTACATAAAGATACAGAAAATATCAAGATAGAGAAAGGAGTACGGCAAGGCGATACAACTTCACCCAAACTATTTACAGTTTGTTTGGAAGATATTTTTAGAAGACCGAGTTGGGAAAAGAAAGGTTTAAAGATTAATGGCAAACATTTGAACCCCTAAGTTTTGGGGATGACATCATTCTTATTTCAGAAAGAGCAGAAGACTTGCAAGATGTGCTGAGTGATCTAAACAAGGAAAGTCTCAAAGTAGGTTTAAAAATGAATAAGAGTAAAACCAAAGTTATGTTCAACACTAAAGTTCAAAGTAAAGAGATTGTAATTGATGGTGAGTCTTGAAGAAGTTGAAGAGTATCATTATTTAGGGCAGATGGTGAAAGTGACAATGATAATGATGACAATGAAATAAAAAGACGCATTACAATTAATTGGAAAGTATTTGGTGAAAGTAGATGGTGAAAGTGACAATGACAATGATGACAATGAAATAACAAGACGCATTACAATTAATTGGAAAGTATTTGGTAAGTATCTACGGGTGTGAGACTTCGAAACTAACGAAGGCAATGGAAACAAAGCTAAGGACTGCACAGAAGAGAAGGGAGAGATCAATGATGGGAATAACACTAATAAATTGAAAGAGAGCAACTTGAGTGAGAGAGCATACTAGAGTGAAGGATGTTGTGCACAGTCAAACTGATTGCCTGCCTACCGAGACGCTGGGGTGACCAGGACTGCATTTATTACAAACACACCACAAGCATTCAAACCTGCATCCAATCAGTCATACATACAAATACGCAAACAGGTACTCACACATGTGCACAGTCAAACATACCAACAAATACACAGTCAAACACACAGTTGTCTGCCTACCGGGACGCTGGGGTGACCAGGGACTGGACACCTGCCTACCGGGACGCTGGGGCAACTCCTGGTCACCTGCCCACCGGGACGCTGGGGTGACCGGGGAATGATCGCCTGCCTACCGGGACGCTGGGGTGACCAGGACTACATTCATTACAAACACTGGCAATCATTCAAACTTGCATCCAATGACTCATACATACAAACACGCAAACAGGTGCCCACACGTGTACACATTGAAACATACCAACAGACACACAGTTGCCTGCCTACCGGGACGCTGGGGTGACCAGGGACTGGACACCTGCCTACCGGGACGCTGGGGCAACTCCTGGTCACCTGCCCACCGGGACGCTGGGGAGACCTGGGACTGATCGCCTGCCTACCGGGACGCTGGGGTGACCAGGAATGCACTTATTGCAAACACTCACAAGCATTCAAACGTACATCCAATCAGTCATACATACAAAAACGCAAACAGGTACTCACACGTGTAAACATTCAACTATACCAACATATA
>NC_134786.1:58993400-59038400 GCF_046742065.1 Oratosquilla oratoria
CAAAGTACCTCCCGCCCTCTAAGGAATCCCTGCTCCTAAGGAACCCTGGCTCCAAAGGAACCCCGGCTCCTAGGGAACCAGGCTCCTAAGGAATATCGGCTCCTCGGGAATCCCGGCTCCTAAGGATCCCCTGTTCCTAAGGGACCCCGGCTCTTAAGGAACCCTGGTTCTTAAGGAACTCCAGCTCCTAAGTTCGTTTTGAAGTGTCTATCAACAAAGCTCAAGGCCCTCTCTATTGCACCTTCTATAAGTTTGTTGTCAGCTCTATGATGGATGCTCCGAGGCTAGGAATCCAAAGAATCTTTACGCCCTTACTCCCAATAAGAAGACAAAAAATTCTGTGTATCTTGCTGGATTTCAATAACTATATATCTACTACAATTCTTTTGAATAAGATTAAATTAAATGTTTCTTATTCTATTCTCTTTCGATTATCACTTAAGGCCGAAGCCCCATTTGGTCTGTGTGTGTGTGTGTGTGTGTGTGCGTGTGTCTATGCGCGCGCTCGCGTGTGTGTGTGTGCGTGTGTGTGTGTGTGTGTGGGTGGGTGTGTACGTGTGTATGTGTGTATTTACCTAGTTGTATCTTACGGGAAGGGGAGCTATGCTCGTGGTATCCCGTCTTTGATCTCAAATTTTTGTATTATTTTTGCAAACACTATTGTTTCGTCTAGTATACTCCATACATCTACCACTCTGTGGGGAAAACTGTTCTTTTTTATGTCTCTTCTATATTCTATAACTGTTCTTTTTGAGCTTCTTTCCATGTCCTCTTGTGTTTCTCTTATCCCAGTTAAATCTTCTCTATCAAGGACTTCTATACCACCTCATAATTCTGTAGATGGTCAATAAGTCACCTCCTCCTCTTCTTTATTCCAGAGTAGGTAATTCTAGTTTTGACAATCTTTCTTCATATGACAATCTTGATAGTGTTGAGGTCATCTTCGTAGTTGCTCTCTGGATTCTCTCAATCTTCCTTATATTCTTTTCAGTACTGGGTGACCATAGTGTCGCTCCGTACTCTAATTTTGGTATTATCAGTGTGGCTAGTATTTTTTTTACCATTTCTTCATCCGAGTAAGTAAAAGCCACTTTTATTGATCTTAGGAAGTTATAGGTTTCACCGTCAATTTTGTTTATCTGTTTGTCAGGCGACATATATTTTGTGATGATTACTCCAAGGTCTTTTTCAGATCCCAAATTCTTTACTTCCTTTTCACCAATCTTATATTGTCCTGATATTCTCTTTTACTTGTGTGTGTGTGTGTGTGTGTGTGTATTTACCTAGTTGTATTTACCTAGTTGTATTTTACGGGAAGGGGAGCTATGCTCGTGGGGTCCCGTCTTCATATCTCATTTTATCTAAACTATTTTTAAATTCATGTATTGTTTTTGCACACACCACTTTCTCATCTAACTTGTTCCAACTGTCTATTACTCTGTGAGGAAAGCTGTTCTTTTTCAAATCTCTTCTATAGCTGTCTTTTTTTATTTTCTTTCCGTGTCCTCTTGTATTTCTGTCATCCCATTTTATCAGATTCTCTCTATCAGTAATTTCTATGCCTTTCATGATTCTGTAAATAGCTATCAAATCTCCTCTCTCTCTTCTTTGCTCTAGTGTCTGTAGTTTAAGTTTTTGTAGTCTCTCTTCATATGATAGTTTTGAGAGTGTTGGTGCCAGTTTTGTGATTGCTCTTTGTATTCTTTCAAGTTTTTTTTATACATTTTTTTGTACTTGGTGACCATATCGTTGCTGCATATTCCAATCTTGGTCTTATCAGGGTGATTAGGATTTTCCTCACCATTTCTTCATCCAGGTATGTAAATGCCACTTTGATTGTTCTTATTAAATTATAAGTTTCTCCAAAAATCTTATTTATATGTTTCTCAGGTGACATATTATTCATAACAATGACTCCCAGGTCCTTCTCATTTTCTACTTTTTCAGGTCTTCTGTCTTTTTTCCATCTGGTCCAGGCTTTGTCTCTTTAATTGGCTTACTTTTTCATTTTCCTCTTTGATTCTTGTGGTTCTATCTGTGTTGTGTCAAGCCGTCCGTTCGTTGGTGTGTGTGTGTGTGTGTGTGTGTGTGTGTGTGTGTGTGTGTGTGTGTGTTTACCTAGTTGTATTTTACGGGAAGGGGAGCTATGCTCGTGGTGTCCCGTCTTCATATCTCATTTTATATAGACTGTTTTTAAATTCGTGTATTGTTTTTGCACACACCACTTTCTCATCTAACTTGTTCCAAACGTCTATTACTCTGTGGGGAAAGCTGTTCTTTTTCAGGTCTCTTCTATAACTGTCTTTCTTGATTTTCTTTCCGTGTCCTCTTGTATTTCTACTATCCCATTTTATTAGATCCTCTCTATTAATAGTTTCTATGCCTTTCATGATTCTATAAATAGTTATCAAGTCTCCTCTCTCTCTTCTTTGCTCTAATGTCTGTAGCTCAAGTTTTGCTAGTCTCTCTTCATATGATAGTTCTGAGAGTGTTGGTGCCAATTTTGTAACTGCTTTTTGTATTCTTTCAAGTTTTGTTGTACATTTTTTTGTACTTGGTGACCACGTCGTCGCTGTATATTCCAATCTTGGTCTTATCAAAGTGACTAGTATTTTCTTCACCATTTCTTCGTCCAGGTATGTAAACGCCACTTTGATTGTTCTTATGAAATTATAAGTTTCTCCAAAAATCTTTTTTTATATGTTTCTCAGGTGACATATTATTAATAGTAATGTCTCCCAGGTCCTTTTCATTTTCTACTTTTTTATTTCTTCTTCTCCCAATTTATATGATCCCACTATTCTTTTTTTGTTTGTCATTTCCTCCCTCGTTAAATCCATAAAAGCAGTTATCTTCCCTTTCCATTGAGCTGCTATTATCTATATTTCTGCTCTTGACACCTCTGCTTTCTTGTTATTCGTCTGTGTATTCTGCCCCCCGTTTGTTTACGCTTCTCCTAAGATCCGGAGCCCGCTCGTCCCCTTCCTCATTTCCTTCCATTTTCCTCAGTAATCCCTCCCCTTCTCTTTTTTCTTCACCTTCCCACTACACCACGAGCTTTCTCCTTCCCTATTAATACAACACAGGTACTTCCTTGTCGTTGTGATCCTCGTAATTTTGAAGAGTTCACCGGAGTCCAGACTTCGCTGCCACCCCGACCAACGTGTGTGTGTGTGTGTGTGTGTGTGTGTGTGTGTGTGTGTGTGTGTGTGTGTGTGTGTGTGTGTGTGCGTGTGTGTGAACGACTTTTTCCCCTTTACAAGGGAGGTAGCCAAAAATCAAAGGCATAAGATTCACTTCCACCCACTTCATCCCCACATACTCAACTCCCATTCACCCTCTCCCTCCCTCTTATTGGCTCTTCCTGGATGACAGGTCATCCCTGCATCTCGCTCTAGGTCAGAAGTAGTGTAGCAAGACACAGCACATTCACAGCAAAACCGCTTCATTTAATCGGCGACCCCCCCCCTCTCCGTCCCCTTAGGCAGAAAAAAGAGAAGACGGGGAGAAATCCCTTTTGCAATATCAGAGAAATTTGGACAGAATTTTCTGTAGTAACCTACCATTCCTAGCAATCGTCCAATATTGCATCTATTCGTTGGTGTAGGTAGGGCTCTGATGTTTTGAACTTTAGCTGTCATGGGGGATATTTCAGAATTACCTACTGTGAAATCTAAGTAGGATACTAGGGCATGTCCGATTTTTTTGTCTAAATTGATGGTTAGGTTAGCTATGTCGGCTCTCTCAAAGAACCCGTGCAACAGATTTAGACGTTATTCCCAAGTGTCGCTAAATATCACCACGTCATCTAGATATGATTTATCTCCTTTCATGCCTGAAATGATCTTATTAACCATTCTTTCGAAGCTAGGAGGAGCATTCCTTAACCCAAAAGGAAGAACCTTAAATTGAAATAATCTATCTTGTGTTACAAAGGCTGTTTTATCCTAAGTATTGGGGTGCATTGACATCTGATAATAACCTTTTGGTAAATCTATGGTAGTGACAAATTTAGAAAAGCCAATATCATCTATTATATCATCAATCCTAGGAAGTGGATAAGCATCTGCTCTCGTCATCTCATTCACCTTCCTATAATTATGTTTCCCTCCTGGTTTTGGCAATAGTAAACAGGGAGCACCACAGGGTCTGAAGGATGGTTCTATTAGTCCTTGTGATAGTAGACTCTACTTTAGCACTATGAATACTCTCTTCCTCGGGGTTTAACCTGTAAGGAGCTTTCTTAATGGGTCTTTTCGAGGTTACTTCGATGTCATGCATTACATCTGTGTTTTGCCTCGGAACATCAGAAAATAACTGTGGGTCATCCCGAACTAATCTTACAACATCTTTTTGTTTATCGTAGCCTAAGTGTTCTACTTTTTTCCAAGTTCATCAAAGCTACGGAGTTCTGCAATGGTAGATCAGGATGTGGCAAGTAGTATTCGTTTGTGTCTTCCTTTATTACATTAGCCAAGACGGATTTGTTGGAATCAAATAGTTTCAATGAGTGTACATGGCACTTCCTAAATTTCGTTCGCCCCTCTGGTGTTTCTATAATATAATCTAAAGGGCTTACTTTCTCCTTGATGATGTACGATCCTTGAAATCTACTCTAATGAGAATCTCCTGGTATAAGTAGATATAGGAGGACTTCATCACCTGGATGGAACTCTCTTTTGTTTGTTTTTTATCATACTTTCTGTTCATCTCCTCTTAAGCCTGAGTCCAATTTTCCTGGGTCAAGTTCCAAGCTGTCTTTAATCTTTCTAACATTCTCTCTACATGTACAGTTGTTGAGACGGAGAAATCAAGAGTGAGCCAGTTATCTTTCAATACTTTAAGGGGTCCTCCGTCTTCATGACCAAAAATGAGTTCGGCTGGACTAGTCTGTACTGTCTTGTTTGGTGAATCTGGCTGCAAATAGTAGTAAAGGTAATCCTTCTTCCCAATCAGGACCGTTTTCTAAAACATACTTTCTGAGCATAAACTTTAGTGTGCCATAGAATCGTTCTAATGCACCATGTGATTGAGGGTGGTAAGGGTATGCAAGACTATTTACCAGCCACAAAATTCCAGGTCATATTAAGAATGATTACATCTAGTGCATTCGATATTTCCATGGGCTCGCCTTCTTGCTTAACTACTTCATTAATCAACTGGTTCACTTCTGGTATGATGGTGTTTTCTAAAGATGTCTTTCCCATTCCAAATTCCTTTAATGATGGAGAGCAAAACGCCGTGCATTTTGCCACTAAGGTCCACTTGAACATATAATCCCTAATTTTCAATATAATGTTAGTTATCTTATTAGTTACATGATAATTGTTTGTCAAATTTTCGCTTACCGGAAACAAAGAGTGGCTTACCCATATTTTCAAAATATGTGAAAATACTGAAGGAGAAAAATCTCCTCTTGCCGCTATATTAGGATGTCTCAGAGCACTTTTGATGGTGACAAAATCACTGATACGCCATCTGTCAACCAGATACCGTATTTGTTTGGATACAACTGATTTTCTCCATGGCTATGTAATATTTTAATTACAATATAAATATATATACCAATAGGTTTCTTTTCCTTTATGAGGGAGGTCGCCAGTCAAGGCATGCACCCATCACACTCCCATCTATCACCCATTTCCCTTTCATCTTAGCTCCTTGTGGATGAAGGGTCACCCATGTCCTCCACTCACTTCCTGGGTCATAAGCAATGCAGCAAGACACAGGACCTCCACAGAAGGGCCAGCCATTTCATTTGCACAGCGGCCCTCCCTCCTCGTCCCCCTCATGCGAAAATGGAGAAAACAAGGAGAAATCCATTCGGGCAGTGTCTATTTAACGTCCATTCACAACCATTCAAAGTGATTTGACATCAAGTTTGTGCCTTGGTCACTTTGTATCTCTTTGGGGAAACCCATCAAAGAAGAACAATTAATTCCTTCACGACCGTTTGAAACCTAATGTTTCTCAGTGGAATTGTTTCGGAGGATCTGGTACTGAGACACATGATTGTCAACAAGAACATGTGTCCTTTCTTTGAAGGAGGTAAAAGTCCTACGCAATCTATGAAGATTTTGGAGAAGGTTTCTCCAATAACAGGAATGGGTTGTAAGGGTGCTTTAGGAACGGGTTGATTTAGCTTGCTTACCATCTGACACGTGTGACATTGTTTGCAGTAACGTAACACAAACTTTCTGATGGCCAGTGAAAATGTCTCGTGACGAGTTGCCAATGTTTTTCGGACTCCTTGGTGGCTTGCCAAAGGAGTGTCATGGGCCAACTGCAGGAGTTGTGACCTCATGTATGTGGGGATAACAATTTGATGTCTTATTTGCCAAAAATTGGTCCAAAGGGACATTAGGCGCTAACCATTTGCGCATTAGAATAACTTGTTCAAGGTAATAACATTGAGATAATGTCACGGATTGTGTTTTGATCACACACTGATCCCAAAGGAGAGAAGGGATTTCATCCTCTTTCTGACCTTTAATTAATGATTCCCTAGTGACAGTAGAAAGGGAAGTATTTGGAGTGGAAGTAGCATTACAGTTTTTCAGGAAGAGTGTATCAATACTCAAGGATTCCATGTCCCCGGCACCTGTATTATCTGTGTGTGTGTTGTCTTGTGATGCGTGAACGTTTCGTACAGCATTTTGTTTTTGGTTTGAGACCTAGTTACAGCACATACAGGATAAATGGATGGGTCTTCTAATGAAGTCTCATTAATAATTGGGTCATTAGTGACAATAGGGGAATTTACCTTACTACCTGCTAGGTCATTTGACAATAGCAGTTGAATGCCGACCACAGGTATTTCATCAATTGCAGCTACAGCTATAGCTCCCTTGACTATGTCAGTTTTTAAGTACACTTTGTGAAGTGGGAGGTTTCTAATTCCTGCTATGGTGTCAGTTTATCAACTGATTTCAGTGCATTCACTATGTTGTTATTATTGTGTCTTTACATTTTTGTATTATATTTAAAATATTTTTTGAATATGTATCACTATTTGTTTTCATCTTTATTGTTTTGTTGTAGAGCCCGCAGCTTCTCACACCCCCTGCGCGCTTGCCATTTCTTATTTTAGCTAGCTTATATTAGGTTATTTAGGATCATCTGTCCCTTTTCTTATAACTATTATCTCACAAGACTTCTAGAATTGGGTCAGCTCCTGTTCCGACATCATACTACATTCTTCAAGCGAATTAACAATGGGAAATTTCGCATCACGCTCTATTGGCACTGTAGAGCATCGCATCATTCAGTGACCACTCGACCCTTTCACTAACTACATCCCGTATGGAGGGATGAAGCTGCCAGTCTTCGCAAGTCGCATCCAGTGATCCTGCATTGTGGTGCCCATGTGCCCACGTAAATAATTTCTAAATTGCATAGAATGTAGACAGACTATAAAAGTTTTGTGAATCGTGTTTAATATATGTGAATTTACCCCGCGTGAACTCTGGGGCCAACGAAGGACGTCGTTTGGGTCCCACCATCCCCCGACAATGTGGCTAGAAAAATACGTGGTTATTAAGGGCATCCAGTTCGTTTGAGAGTTTTTCTCCATTAAAAGACTCTACTAAGTCAGTGCTACATCACCAGGATGGACAGACTGCAAAATCTTGTGAATCGTGTTCAAGATATGTGAATTTACCTCCCGCGTGATCTTTGGGGCCCACGAGGGACGTCGCTTGGGTCCCACCAACCCCGACAATATGACTAGAAAAACCCGGAGTTATCAAAGGCATACTGTTCGTCTGAGTGTGCTTCTCCACTAAAAGATTCTACCAACCTAGTGTTCCATCACCAGGATAAATAGAGGAATGTTACGATGAGATATTTGTGCTATTTTAGCTTTAGGTACTACAGCGCGCAGGATTAGTCTAGAATGGGTGTCTCCAATTATGTACATGTATATTATCTTATGTTTAGACATCTTCACAAATTTATTAAGGAAATAAGTGACTGTAGAGTTTTTTTTCTAGTCGTGACTGATCATGTTACTTTAATATTTGATCATTATGGAGACGCCTTGAATTGCAATAACTGTCAAAATCATTTCTAATTGTTTGTAGTGGACCTTCTTTCTGTGAAATTGAAATTTGACAATACACTGCATAAAGCTTCTATGTATAATGCGATTTCTACTTGTTTAAGGTCCAAGTAATAGATGAGGGTCTGCTTTTCACGTCGTGAGTAATTCACACAGACATTTCCACTGCTAATTTCACGTTTTACGTATTACATAAAGTGGACAGGATGTAGGGATGACCCTTCATCCAGGAGGTGCCAAGATAGGAGGGAGGGAGGAGGGTGGAGGGGAGTGGAATATATGGGAAATGGTATGGGGAGGGAGTGGTTTCTATGCCTTTTTCTTTTTGGCTACCCCCCGTGTAAGGGGGAGGGAGCCTTTGGTATATGTATGTGTATGTATGTAGATAATTCCCTCTCTGAGAAGTATCACTTCTCTGGTCCTTCGAAACTACGTGTTTGTATTGAAGGGGCGTTCACGGTCCCGGCTTGTTCCCAAAGTTTTATAAACTTCAGCCCCCAACTGTAGCTATCTCCCTTCCCTAATTCCGTATGTGTAAGAAATTCTCATGCTAACTGACACAAAGGTGCATGCCGGCAGGAGACCTTTTGGTCCATAACTAGGACCACTGACAGGCATAACGCCTACTACTGGGAGCTGAATTAAGAAGAATAAATGAATACGTAAAGTTAAAATGTAAACAAACAGGTAAATAAATAGTAAATAATAATAAATTGAAAGATAACTAATAACAAATTATAATTAAACAAATAATAAATAAACAGAACAACAAACGAATAAACAGATAATATAAAAATAAATGGCAGGCATAACAGCATCTTGCTTAGGTGTTCATCTAACGAATCTTAAAGCTTCGAACTGAACTACATTGCGTTGCCTCTGCAGGAAGTTTATTCCATTCATTAACTACACGGTTGGCGAAGTTATTTCTACCTAGTTCCAAATTAAATATATTTCCTGGCAGTTTGAGACAATTATTTCTTGTCGGATTCTCATTCAGTATGAACATTTTGTCACTTTTGATGTTGTCAATTTCCATTAGAACCTTAAAGACCTGTATGAAGTCACCTCCAAGTCTACGACCTTCTCCGTTTCTTCTTCCACTGTCTAGGGATTTTGGGACAAAGCTAATGTGGTTAGGTTAGGTTCACCAAATGAGAATAAGCGTAGAGAATCAACTGATTAGAATACTGAATTATTAAATACCATGTTTGTAAGTTATAGTATTTCTTTCCATTAATGGTGACACACGTGGAATCGTGTGTGTGTGTGTGTGTGTGTGTGTGTGTATCAGTGTGTATATGCATTCATGTCTTTATACGTATGTAGCTTCTGTGAACGCTGTTTGCTTGCCCAAATTGTATATCTGCACCTTGTATCTGTGTGAATTGTGGATGCATGTATGTCTTTATACTCGTATATCTGATTCTTATATTTATATAAATTGTAAATATTGGCTGCTCCCAATGGATACAATTACTGTTGCTATTGATATCTTTGTGATTAAATTGATTTTTCTGTGAAAAATGTTGTAAATGCTCTAATGCTTGTAGTAGTCTATAAATTATTAGGGGAGAGCATTTTATAAGCTATTGCTCCCGCTCTCTCCTTTTCAACAAATTGATATCTAAATGTATGTATATATGTACATCTTCAACATGAACATGTAATGTGTGATATTCTGTTGAATAAACTGTTAAATTGAATTAAATTGAAATTGAATGGTGTGCGTGGGCTGTCAGGAACCTATTGCACAACATAGGGCATTTTTGAGCTATCCATTCATTATTATATCATTGTATATATCATCACGTACATCGTTATTTTAATAATAAATAAATGTGATGCAAAAATATTTACATAAAACTACGCCTATGTGTTTATATTCCTGCTGCGGTCTGTAGGCTGCGTCATGCGACAAGAGTTTATCTGTCAAACGTACGATATGGAAACAGTGTGGGCTGGGTGTGAAAAAATCCAATAATGCAACTTATTATGTTCAGTAATTAAGCTTCATATTAAACATTTGATAAAATAAAACATTTGGAGACTTTTTAGTATTTTTATGGATACGTTTTTACGTTGTTGTTGTTGTTGTTGTTTTTTATAATTTTTTGGATAATTTATCATATTTTCCACTGGAACACTGCCCTAATCGAGCAGTTAGTTTCCAGAGGTCAATCTGGATAACTCACCAATATCATGAGACAACTACCTTGCTGCTCCTGTGATCTCGAATTGTAGAATTCGTCTGCTATTGTGAAAAATAAAAGCTACTGATGACGCTGTGTCGACAATTTGTAGAATATGTAGAATAAACGTAGAATTTTATTATTCTTCTCTTTTCTAATGAATCTAATGAAAATCAATTTTTGAAAAATATTAATATAGACTATTAAAGGCATTATTACTATTGATATGTATATAGACAATGAAAACGTAAAGATCTTTACTATGCGCATCAGTTCGAAGTGACCGGAATCTAATATATATATATATATATATATATATATATATATATATATATATATATATATATATATATATATATATATATATATATATTGTATATATTTTCTTAGTATTTTTTTAAGATTTCAAGAATATAACAATTTATCGTAAGTGACATAGATGGCGTATTCCTTCTTTTCTCATAGTGCCAAAAGGAAGCACGAGTTAAAGATTTTTCAAAAAATTTGCAATGTCAAGCCACATAAGATCCTGCACCCCTGTCAAACACGCTGGCTCTCATACCATGAAGCTGTAGCTCGCATCTTGGAGCAGTGGCAACCTCTAAGGCTTTACTTCATCGAAAAAGAATCAGAACTAAGGTTACTTTCAATTCAAAACATAATTGAAAAGATGCGAGATCCCTCAGTGAAAATGTATCTTACATTCTTAAATTATATTCTTCCTAGATTTAAGAAAATAAATGTTTCAAAGTAATGAGCCAACTATTCACTTATTGCAAGAATCCATCATTGAACTACTCGAAAGTTTATTGAGATCTTATTGTAGTGCTGAATATTTTAGAAACATCAATATAGCAGATATAGATCCTACAGATGATAAGATTTTCTTGCCAATCAATAAAATTTATTTGGGACCCGAAATGCACCAATTATTCCAGGACCAATCAACCTTAAAACATCCTACATTAATAATGTGGCGAAAGAGCATGAATGAATGTTGCATAGTGTGCCTGGATGGTTGGTATGGTCGTGTGAGTGATGCGTGATGTCGGAGAGAGAAAGCATAGCAAGGGGTATTGTAGCGAGGGTATGCGTGTGGGGACCCCAAGGGGGGGTCCCGGCGTCGCTCGCCATACCTCGCATAGCAGCAGAGTAAGCCTAGTACTGGTGTTGAACACACGTGTAAAATCCTCATATTCGTTAGTTAGAATAAAGTGAAGAAAGTGACACTCCTGCCTTTCCCTGACCCGGACAATTGTAACCTTAGTTAAAAATTTCATCATTACCCCTTATTAACTGAATTAACCGAGTATTCTTTTATTTTAAAGATTTGGAGCAAAATAAGTAATAAAAATTAAAGGTACAACAATTATAATTATAGGCCCTATCACCTTTAGCGAGGTGTCCCATAACAACATCGTTTTCTCTTATACAAGGTTAATAGAAAACGTAGAATTAGCTTATGTAGAAAAGCGACAGCACTGTGCTGCTCTGCACCCAATAACCTCTTCACTAGATTCTAAACATGTTATCACCTTACCAATACTCATGTCTCCTCGATTTTCTATTGGTTCACTTCTTGTTTTTCTATTTCTGAATTTCTTAATGTGAAAATCCCCTTAGGAACCAGTGAGTATCTTCGATCAAGTTACAAATTCATCATAATAATCATTCGTTTCTCTTGGAACATTTAATTTGATTATTTAGATTATTTCATATATGATAGTAACTATCTTATAATCTTGCACATAAGCGTCAAACAATTATCACATAAAAATCTTAAGATTATTACACGAATATCAATGGTCACTAGTGCTTATCAGGTACAGGAATACCCGGTTATATAAAATGGTTATGTACCTGAAGGGTCTCACTAAACGCCGACCAAAGTCGACCAACGCCGACCAAAGCCGACCAAAACCACACAATGATGGTTTTTGCTCAAATGCATAGTTTGTATATAAAAAATAGTATATGGTTGCATTATTTGACCTATTTTCTTTAAAATGTGTGATT
The DNA here is from genome assembly GCF_046742065.1 of Oratosquilla oratoria. NCBI lineage: Eukaryota > Metazoa > Arthropoda > Malacostraca > Stomatopoda > Squillidae > Oratosquilla > Oratosquilla oratoria. The sequence goes on from NC_134786.1 coordinate 59,005,668, forward strand.
TCCATGTAAAATGATCAAATAGAAGTTACGTTTTTATCCTCTGCAAAATTACCAACCGGCAACCAACGCCGACCAAACCCAAACAAAGACGGCTTTTGCTCAAATGACAAAAACGTAACTTCTCTTTGATGATTTTACATGGAATTCACACATTTTAAAGAAAATAGGTCAAATAATGCAACCATATGCTATTTCTTACATATAAATTATGCATTTGGGCATAAACAGTCATTATGTGGTTTTGGTCGACGTTGGTCGGCGGTTGGTAATTTTGCAGAGGATAAAAACGTAACTTCTCTTGGAGCATTTTACATGGAAATCACACATTTTAAAGAAAATAGGTCGAATAATGCAACCATATGCTAATTTTTATTTAGAATTATAAATTTGAGCAAAAGCCGTCATTGTTTGGGTTTGGTCGGCGTTGGTTGCCGGTTGGTAATTTTGCAGAGGATAAAAACGTAACTTCTCTTTGATCATTTTACATGGAAATCACACATTTTAAAGAAAATAGGTCAAATAATGCAACCATATGCTATTTTTTATGTATAAATTATGCATTTGAGCAAAAACCGTCATTGTGTGGTTTTGGTCGGTTTTGGTCGGCGTTGGTCGACTTTGGTCGGCGTTTAGTGAGACCGTACCTGAAAGACCATTCAAATGGGAAATCTTTAAATACTGAAAAAGCAAAACAGTATTTGGATTGCAAAAATGGCCCGTAATTTTCTATTATTGAAAAAGCAAATTTGTCTCCAAACTTTGAATAGCAGGATATTCTTGCTTTGAGTATCCAGCCAGGTGTGAGAAGTATCTAGCAAAATAATAATAGTATTTCTTGCCTCAAGTTTTACAGCCCTACAGTAACAGTAGATGGCAATGGTCCTGAGGTCCTCTCACAAATCTCTAGAAAGAAATTTTTGACTGTTGTCTTTGTTGTATTGATGTGAGATTTTGTGTCGCTAACAGAAAATAGTAGAGGGAGAGGGGCATATCCATATGCCAATTGTTAATTCTCCATGTGAGTAAATGTGTAACAAATATAGAGAAAGTTGGAATATTTTGGGCCTAATCCCTTCCTGTGTGATTGTTGAACAGAAGTACTAGTAATAATTTTTATTAGATTTGTCACACAAGTTTTGTATATTTCACTATCCATTAATGAATTATAATTATTATAAATGTGTTAATGTAGTATAATGTTTTGATAGCTTTTGAGGTCTTCTTAATGAGTCAGCAGTTTGAAACAGCTGTATATTATATATTGCTATTGTTATCATGAACATTTCTGTAAATAATATTTTTCAGAATGGCAGGGTCAAAGCAAGTGAGGATATTAGTTCACCTTCGCAAGAATTCCAGGAGTTTATTTCGGCCAGCAGAGTTTGCAGAGTGTCTTTTAGAAAGTCTTGGCTTTAGCGTGGAAGAAGGTCTAGTGAAATGCCACTTGGAGAACAATAAACTATGCATTGAAAATTCAGCCTTATCTACAGACTCTGCTGCTGTTGTCAATACAGTAATTCCAGATGGAAAGGAAAGAATAAATGAACCAATGCCAAACTTAACTAACGTAAAATTCAGAGTAAGTAAAGGATTTGTGGCTTGTGGAAGTGTTTAGTTGTGATAACATGCACATATTGTCTGGTTCATGTAATCCATTTACTTAAATCTTTGTATGTTATTTTCATCTTTTTCCTTGCATCTCACATCTGTTATGTTGCACTAACTGCAATTTGTCAGATCTTCAGACATAACCTAATATTGTCCAGTAAAGATAAGTTAGATAAACAAATTGCATTTACAACACATTCTTCCCCCCATGGATCTCTTCATTTTTGGGTGTGTGTAGGAACACATTTGCCTATATTGCTCTTATGAAGATGAATTTCTTGTTTATAAATCAAAGTTTACAATCATGATCAGGTCAACTTATTTATTTTTCATTCCCTAGCACCCGCCCTTTTGTCCAATTCATTCTATGAGTGCTGAAGAGGTCACCACTTTGCCACAAGATATTGCAAAAAGAGGAGTTGATGTTGGGGTTGCTGCTTTGGTGGAAAGCATGGAAGGTTCTGTGTTAGTTACTCGAAGAGCTCCCCATATGAGGACTTTTCCAGGTGTTTGGGTTCCACCAGGAGGCCATATAGGTTTGTTGAATAAGTATCTACTTATATATTTCTAATGTTTTTGATATCAAAATAATAAAACACATAAAGGTAATTTTGAAATACCCAAGTATATTTTGTTACATATACCAAAGGCTTCTTCCCCCTTACAAGGGAGGTAGCCAAAAAACAAAGGTATAAAATCCACTCCCACCCATTTCATCCCTATATACTCCACTGCAATTCACCCTCCTACCTCCCTCTTATCTTGGCACCTCCTGGATGACTGGTCATTCCCGCATCTTGCCCACTGCCCTGGGTCGGAAGCAGTGTCAAAGAAACAGCACATCCATAGCAAGGCTGCTTCATGAAATCGGCGAACCCCCTCTCCGTCCCCTCATGCAGAAGTGGAGAAGACAGGGAGAAATCCCTGCAGGCTGTGTAAATTTATTTTTCACACATACTCCCTCACCTCCCATCCTCCATCCACTCCCTTTCATGCATCACATGATCATCTATACACAACCATTCTCTATTCACCCGTATCATCTGTCTTCTCCTGTCCTTCCTCAACAGACATTACCCTCTTTCCCAATGCCCCTTTTACCCCATCCATCTGTTTCATCCTAGGTTGCCCCCTCATGTTCACTACTTCTACCTTTGCCTTCCACACCACCTCTTTTACAAATCTTTCTTCACTCATTCTTTCCATGTGTCCATACCATCCCAATACTCTTCATCAACTTTGTCTCCCAACTCCCTTTCCACCCCTGTTCTCCTCCTCACCTCCTTGTTTCTCAATCTATCCAGCCTAGTAACCCCTATCATACTTCTCAGACACCTCATCTCAAACACATTCAAACTCCTCTCTTCTTCTCTTATGTTCCATGTTTCTGCCCCATACAGTGCTATCAGCACAATCACTCCTTCATACAATCTCCCCTTAGCATCCATTCCCAAATGTCTATTTCTCATTACACTTTTAAATCCCCCAAGGCATTTACTTGCTTCTCTCAATCCACATTCTACCTCTACCACTCCTCCCTTTCTGGACACATTTGCACCCAAGTATCTAAAACTATCTACTTCTGCCAGTCTCTCTCCCTTAATACTCATTAACAGCCTGCTGCCACTTTCTCCCCTTGTACATTCTCATCACCTTACTTTTACCCATATTTGTCTTCAACTTCTTTCTTTAGCACACCTTCCTAAACTCTGTCACTAACTGATTTTACTCGAGACTAATAGATATAATACAAGAAAGGGATGGATGGGCTGATTGTGCTTTACTAAACTTACAAAAATCCTTCGATAAAGTACCATACAAAAAATGATTAAGAAAAATTGAAAACATAGGAGGGATACAAGGCAACCTATTAAACTGGATGGAAGATTTCCTGAATGGTAGAAAAATGAGAGTAGTACTCAGAGAAAAGTATTTAGGTTGGAAGGAGGTGATTAGTAGTAGAGTACCAAAATGATCTGTATTGGCTCCAATAATGTTTGCTTTTTATGTGAATGACATGGATGATGATGTGGAATGTTACATGAGCTTCTTTGTAGACGATGTTAAAATGTTGACGAAAGTGAAAACCAAAATGGACTACAAATCACTACAGAGAGACCTGAACAAGCTTTGAAAATGGAGTCAGAAGTAGGAATTGACTTCAACATTAACTCGTCCTGTACGCAATTAGGTCTCAAAAGACCCCTTTTAAAACCGAATATCCGGCCATCCTGGTCAATCTTACCGATTTTGCCTAAACTTGCTTAAATGCCTTATACTACCCACCCGCAGGTCCCCATAAAATAGTAAGGTCCAACTCACCTTGGTTTGGCCACAATAATCCTTCGAAGTTGTAAATGTGGCGGTCGCCGACAATCACGGTGGAGGGGAGGAGAGGGAGGATGGGGCGTGGGGATGTGTTTTTGGCGTCAGGTATGCGAGTTCATTTAGTATTATAAGTTATTGGCACTGTATTATGATTATGACAGTGGAAACACTTTGTATGGCTTATAAATACTTCAGTCTTATACAATAATGCAGGAAGCAGTAGGAAACACCATAATATTGGATATACACACGTACACATCACTTACGCACAATACTAAACTACACTTAACGGTCTTTCTTAAACTCATTATTATTATTATTGTGGCGAAAGAGTGGGGGGGAGGGATAGGTCTACAACACTACCAATTTTCACAGGGATATCAATTACAGCGCATTTGTGGTACGTCCGTGAACATCGTGTCACTCCGGTGGCTTATCGGTCTTCCCCGGTAAAGCCACTCTGGTGGCTTATCGGACTTTGCGGGTTAAGAAATGTAGCAAAATGGAGTTTGGAAAAAGTAAAAAAAGAATATCAGGACAATATACAATTGGAACTAAAGAAGTAAAGAAAGTGGAATCTGAGAAAGACCTGGGAGTAATTACCTCAAACGACATGTCCTCTGATAAGTAGAAAAAATTGTTGGAGAATCCTATAACTTACTAAGATAAATAAAAGTGGCATTTACCTATTTAGATGAAAAAATGATTAGAAAAATATTAATCACATTAATAAAGCCGAGACTGGAGGATGCTGTGACATTATGGTCACCCAGTACCAAAAAAATAAAGAAAATTGAAAGAATACAGAGAGCAACCACGAAAATGGCCCCAACACTTTCAAACTTGTCGTATGAAGAGAGACTGGCTAAATTGAAATTGCCGACTTTGGAACAAAGAAGAGAGAGAGGTGACCTACTGACCATCTATAGAATCATGAAAGGTACAGAAATACTTGATAGAGAAGACTTACTAAATTGGGACAAGAGAAACACAAGAAGACATGTAAAGAAACTCAAAAATGATAGTTATAGAAGAGATCTGAAGAGAAACAGTTTTTCATACAGAATGGTGGGCACTTGGAACAAACTGGATGAAGCAATAGTGTGCACAAAAACCATACACGAAATTAAGACCAAATTAGACGCTGCAAGAAACAGAGGTGGGCCACCATGAGCATAGCTCCCCTTCCCATAAAATACAACTAGGTAAATACACAATTTTCATGTGGTTGAAACAGGAGTGAAAGAGATGATTGTGACAATAGCGAAAGGGGTGAGGTTACGCTCCTTCCATGCCATAGTCACTTTGCATAGGTAACAATGTATAATTTCTCTATTAATATTTGTTGATGTGTCTAGAATGAGAGTTGATAGCAAATACACTGTTTAAGAAAAGAGTCAAGCATAAGTACACATGAGAGAGGGTGGATGGAAGGGTGGTAGATAGAGCATTAATGGACTATATAGTGGTAACCAGGAGAATAGTAGGAAGAGTCAAGGATGTACATGTTCTTAGGGGAGAGTGGGGGAATTCAGATAATTTTTGGTGGAAGGTAAGTTGAGAGTGGAAGATAGATGGAGAAGGATGTACATGTTCTTAGGGGAGAGTGGGGGAATTCAGATAATTTTTGGTGGAAGGTAAGTTGAGAGTGGAAGATAGATGGAGAAGGAGGAAAAGGACAGAAGGTAGGGAGGTACTTAAAGTGAGCTGCTTAAATGAGAAAGAAAAAGGAGTAAAAAGAAACAGAGAGGAGTGAGAAGGAGTAAAGGATAAAGTAAAATTAGGAGTGGAGGAGGAATGGGGATGGTTCAAGGAGGGAGTCATAAGGTGTGTAAAGATGGTGTATGGAACAAGGAGGATGGGAGGAAATAGAAAGAAGGGTAGTGAGTGGTGGGATGAGGAAGCAAAGAAGGCTGTAGAAGAGAAGCGAGCATTCACAGATTGGTTACAAAATAGGACGAGGGAGTCATGTGAGAGGTACAAAGAAAAGAGAAGAGAAGTAAATCATAAGATAAAGGAGGCAAAGAGGAGAGTAGATGTAAAATGGGGTCAGAGTATGATAAAATTTTGAAAGTAAAAAGATGTTTTGGAAAGAAATTAAGAGAGGAAGGGGAGGCAAATCAAGTAGAGAAGAAAAGGTAAAAGGCACACATGGAGGGGTGATAATGGAAGAGACAGCAGTAAGAGGAAGATGTGAAGGAGGATAGGGAAGGAAAGGTAGCTGCAGTGGGAAGTGCTGAGAAAATGACCGTGATGAATGAGGAAAATGGAGGGGAAATAAAGAAAGATGAGGTGAAGGCAGTTGTTAAGATGATGAGAGCAGGTAAGGCACCTGGGTTGGATGGATGTCATGCAGAATTCCTAAAAAAAAAAAAAAGAAGGTACATTGATAGTGGACAGGCTGGTGAGGTTATTTAATGTTTGCTTAAGAGAGGATAGAGTGTCAGAGGACTGGAGGAGTGCCTGTATAGTTCCATTTTACAAGGGAAAAGGGGACAAATGTGAGTGTAGTAGTTTCAGAGGGATCAGTTTGTTAAGTGTAGTTAGGGAGGCTTATGGGATGACAGGTAGGGGTTCTGTGGACTATTGCAATTATTTAATTTTGAGACTGCCCAACTACTTACTGAAGAAAGTCCAGACCATTCAAAATAAGTGTGCCAGATTGACTCCAACCACACATTACCTGATTGAGGAACTGCTCACATAGAGTTTAAAGTCTGCTTGTTAGTTTATAAGGCCATAAAGTTCAAACAACCTAAATGTATTGTTGACATGATATCCACACCTGGTACTGAAACATAGATGTCTCTGCAGAGCAATGAAGAGACTTATAGAGTTTATGAAGCAAGGGCAGTAAATGAGAGAGCTTTTGCAGAGAGATCTTTTGTTTACGCTGCTCCTCGCCTCTACAACAAGCTGCCAGTTGGGGTAAAATAGCAGTCAACACTTGCTAGTTTTAAGACCCACCTTAAAAGATTTTTATTTTCGCAAGCATATGATACCACACAAAAGGTTTTAAGTGAGGCATATAGAATATGATATGTTTTAGTATGATCCAGTATTCATTCTTGTTGTAATTCGAGCACTCATGAATTCAACTGAAGAACTGGTGCTCAGTAATATAAAATACCAAAATATTATTATGATTACTATTAAGACATATGTGAGAAAATTTTAGGAAAAGGGAAGGATGTTTATTGGACCCTTATGGATTTGGAAAAGACTTCTGACAAGGGAGACAGGAAGGCACTATGGAAGGTATTGCAGATATATGGGATAAGAGGAAAACTTTAAGGAGTAGTAGAGTATGTGTTAAAATAAAAAATGGAGAGAGTGAGTAGTTTGAGGTAAAGGTGGGACTTCACTAGGGATGTGTTACATTGCCTTGGCTGTTCAATTTATGGGGTGGTGCGAGAGGTAAATGCAAGGTTAATGGGTCAGGGATTGAAGATGGTTAAAGAAAATGGAGAAAAGTGGGAGGTAAGCCTGTTGTTGTTTGCTGACAACACTGCGCTTGTAGCAGGATCAGAGGAGAAATTGAGGAAGTTAGTGACAGAGTTTGGGAAGATGTGGAAAAGAAGGAAGTTGAAGATAAATGTTGGTAAAAGTAAGGTGATGAGATGAACAAGGGGAGAAAGTGGCAGCAGACTGGAGATGAGTATTAAAGGAGAGAGGCTGGAGGAAGTGGATAGTTTTAGATACTTGGGTGCAATGTGGCGGGAAAAGGAGTAGAGGTGGAGGTAGAATGTAGATTGAGAGAAGCAAGTAAACGCTTTGGGGGATTAAAAAGTATGATGGGAAATAGACTTTTGGGAATGGATGCTGAGAAGAGATTGTATGAAGGAGTGATTGTGCCAACAGTACTGTATTGGGCAGAAACATGGAACAAAGAGAGGGAAAAAGGAGAAGTTTGATTGTGTTTGAGATGAGGTGACTGAGAAGTATGATAGGGGTTACTTGGCAGGATAGATTGAGAAATGAGGAAGCGAGGAGGAGAATGGGGGTGGAAAGGGAGTTGGGAGATAGGGTTGATGAAAGAGTATTGGGATGGTTTGGACACATGGAAAGAATGAGGGAAGAAATATTAGTATAAGAGGTGTGGAAGGCAGAGGTAGAAGGAGTGAACATGAGGGGGTGACCAAGGATGAGATGGATGGATGGGGCAAAAGGGGCATTGGGAAAGAGTAGAATATCGGTTGAGGAAGGACAGGAGAAGACGGAAGATAGAGGTGAATAGAGAATGGTTATGTATGGATAATGCTGTGATGTATGAGGGGGAGTGGGTGGGGGATGGGGGGTGAGTGAGTATGTGTGAAAAATAAATTGACACAACCCAAAGGTATTTCACCCTGTCTTCTCCATTTCTGCATGAGGGGACGGAGAGATGGGGGGGTCGCCAATTTAATGAAGCGGCCTTGCTGTAGATGTGCTGTTTCTTGCAACACTGCTTATGATCCAGGGCAGTGAGTTAGATGGAGGGATGACCTGTCATCCAGGAGGAGCCATGATAAGAGGGAGGGAGGGGATGGATGACAATAGAGTATGTGGGGATGAAATGGGTGGGAGTGGATTTTATGCCATTGTTTTTTGGCTACCCCCCCTTGTAAGGGGGAAAAAGCCTTTGGTATATGTACGTATGAATTGCAGCAAAAAAGTACTCATGAATTTTCCATATATGGTGCCCAATTTTCCAGGTAGCTGGTCTGTTTTACAGAGGATGGGGAAAGCCTGGAACAAGCCGTTCTTCGTGAGGTAGAAGAGGAAACCGGATTAATCATAAAGAATGAAATGATTAAATCAAGCAATATATTAGGGTTGTGGGAATCTGTATATCCTCCCCTCCTATACATGGGTCAGCCAAAGCGTCATCATGTAGTGGTGTACATGCGTATTGCACTAAGTGTCCCATGCACAGTGTTGCAAGCAAAGTTGAAGGTGAGTTTCAAGTGAGACTACAGTTGATATTTAATAAGATTTGTTTTATTTGTATGTATATATTAAGCACTTCTTCCCACTTATAGGAGAGGTAGCCAAGTCAAAGGCATGCACTCACTCCCACCCCATTTCACTACCATCCACCACCCTTGTTTCCCTCTTATCTTAGCTCCTCGTAGATTTTAAACACTTTTGATTAGTGAACTGTCCTGGTTTTTAAGGGAAGAAAATCAATCACTCTTCCCATGTGTCTCTTGCAGGAGACCTGAAGCTCTCAGGAAACTGGGATTTCAGTAGAACACTTACGTCTCTTAATCAAATACTTGACACTTGCCACTTGTGCAGATATTTGGGCCCAGGACATAAACCCACTTCAGGTATTGGCCCAGGGCATGAAACACCAATTCCCAAAGTGGGTTTATGTCCTAGGCCCAAACATCCACACAAGTGGCATTTGGCAAGTGTTGGAGTAATAGACCTAGGTGGACAGCATTGTGTGAAAGTAAAAGTAATGCATATATCTCATGCTGTTAAATCCTTGTAAGGGGGAGTTGAGTCAAACCATACCTCAGTTCCTAGTGTGAGAAAAGTACAAAAAGGGGCCTATTGATTGTGTGTGGAATGTCTCTTCAGCAGGGATGAAAGAGTGATAGAAGTGAATGGAATGAGATTGTGAATAGATGAAGGAATCACACTGCTGCAAACCTCTTCATGAAGATATATTATGTTTTGGGTTTATAGAATGTGTAGAAGACATTTAAAGATGAGATAACAGCAGTTTAGTGGAAAGGATGGTAAGATAACACTGGTTGGATCAAGGTTACTATTTTGCTTATGTTTTGACTGAAAAAGACTTGTAGCTGAAATATCAGCAATAGAGTGTTCCTGATCCAACCAGTGTTTCCCTATGGAAGATATGTTGGGTGATAGCCTCAACCTACTGTTAGACAAAATTTAATGGTTTTATGCTGATATTTATCTGTTGTTCTCCAGGGGGTCACTCCACAATCTGTATTTACCAAATTGTAATGTAAAGTTAAGGAGTTACTACTTGAGTGTAGTCCTTTGTCTTTGTTTCCATCAGTCAAACTTGGCTTTGAATTTATATTGTGTTTGTACCTATGTATGCATTTGTGTACAATTAATTTTTCATCACACTTGCATTAAGAAGGACATATAGTACAGCTCTGCACTCAGTTAAAATACATGGTTACTTTTGACCCAACAGCTAAACCCAGAAGAAGTAGATGGTTCCCTGTGGCTAACAAGAGAAACTGTAAAAATGGTTGTTCATGGGTCACAGGATGCACCCAAACAAGACTTGTTAGTCACCACTGTTGACAGAAATGGAGGTAAGGAATTCTTAATTGTCTTTCAATATACCAAGAGATTTCTTCCTACTTTTAATCCATAATCTGCAACACGCATCATATACAGTAATGAACAATGTGTAACTGTGACATACATCATATGATGTGAAGGCTACATTTCACTCCCATATGTCTTAAAATGAAGCTTGGAATCACAGGGTGAGTCCACACACTAGACCTGTAGTAGCTTGCAATGAAGTACTATTGTTGCTACTACTGAGCATTTACCAATGACAAGGGATGACTTTAGGTTACAGACTTACCCAACCACACATCCCTTAATTCTCCTCAGACATCATGGTGTAAGATGTAAGATAACTTTCATAAAAACCATTCCTATGAAAAGGAAAGAAACAGTGGACAATGCAAACATCAGTGGTGAGGAACAAAGATTGAAAAAGTATTAAAAAGAACATAGTAGAAATGTTACCTTAGCTTACCCATCCACGATCACCACTTACCGCCCGCTACCTCCAAGTGATAGAATGCACAAATTTGCTACACCACCACACTGAAACTAAGGCAAATAATTAACTAATATTTGGTTTTCCTATACTTTTTACATGCAAACTTTCATTATATATATATATATATATATATTTATATATATATATATATATATTTTTTTTTTGGGGGGGGGGGGTTAAGTGAGGTAGCCATTCTTCATTGTATTAATTAAAAGTTTTTAGATGGATTATTTTACATGGGTAGAATATATCTGTTTTTCCTATGCAGAACATGCAACACACCAACTGGACCCGAAAGTGATACAAGAGAAGATACCAGCACCTGGTAGTGATGTGGAAAGACTCAGCACTGGCACAAGGTAATAAAACACATGTGTTTTTTCTAAGCTCATATTCTCAGATATCCTGTAAGAAATAACTGAGGCAGTAGCTTGTTTGATAAGGGGAATTACTGCAGTGAAGTAGTTAGACATACTTCATGAATTTCTTTGGTACAATGACATCCTTTCCAATGGTTGTTCCTGCTGATACTAGCCAGTTTTATTCAGCCATAGCAAAGGGAATAAAAGGAACCAATGGGAGGAACATGGTGGTGGCCCTTTGGGACAGATGCTGAGAGAATCTTCTCCCACCTCAGGAAGACAGAGGTGGATGGAGTGACCTTGAGAGAGATTGAGAATAAAGTTGATGGATATGTTGAAAGGGGAATTGGATGTAAGTGGAATGTCTGATGAGCAGGGAAGGGAGAGGGCAAAAGATAGGTGTGGGTGGAGCACAGTTGTGAAAGGATGAGGAAATGATGTGGCCCAAAGGGATTTCTTCTTGACTGCTTTGTATTTTCTCAGTTGGATGAGGGAGAAGGGTGGCTATGTAATGAATTGGTGGGGGTAAACTAGATTCTACTTTTGGGCCTTGCTGTGGATGTGCTGTGTCTTGCTGCATTGTTTATGATCCAAGCAGTGGACAGGGAACAGGGGTGACCCTTCATCCATTAGGAGCTAAGATGGGAGGGACAATGAATGGGTATATTGGATGAGTGTGGGATTGGTGTATGCTTTACCTCATCCACCCTCCTTATAAGGAGTTACTATATTGAGTAACCCATTTGCTGTAGTGATGCTTTCTTGAACATATAATTTCAGTGAATATCAGGTTATCTAATTAAGATGATAGGGCATTGGCTTAGTGAAAGAATTATCTTGATAAATATTTCATCATGATACCCTATTTCTTTTACATTTTATTTTATTCTATTCCAACCCCCCCCCCCCCCCCCCCAACCCCCCTCTGTAGTGGCATATCCTACTGATGGGACATAACAATAAGTCAGTGCTGCCATGAATAGCCACTTGGCAAGAATTTATTCTGGTTGATAATAGATGATTATATTCAACTGAAAGAGTGCAAATGAGTGAACAAGTCAAAATGGTATCAGATAATGCCTGTGAATTTTTAACAGATGTTAGACTTAATTTATACTCCAGTGTTAGTCTTCATTTAAGAACAAGTTCATTTGAATAAAGTTGTATAGTCTACATGATAAAAGATCTTTCAGATGAGTCACTGGAACAGTGTTTCTCAACCTTTTTACCCTTGCATAACCTTTGAAATAGATTACATGTCTCAAGGAACCCTGGCACGAAAAGAAAAACAAAAACACGTATACCATATCTTTCTCATTTTATTTTCATTGTTAGATAGAATGATGTCTATATTACATTATTACAATAACCAAGAATATGTCGTGCATATTTAATTATATTATGTATATGAAATTAAATAGAAAATCAAAAGTGCATTAGCTTATCTCACTTATTCTCGCAGAACCCTTAGGGACCTGATGCGGAATCTTTGGTTTCCAGGGAACCCTGGTTGAGAAACACTGCACTGGAACATTGAGATTAAGCATGCCTTTATATGTGTCATAGTTTAAATTTTTAGCATTATCAAAAAGAGATATAGGTCATCATTCTATCTACACACACATGCACACACACACATATATATATATATATATATATATATATATATATATATATATATATATATATATATACATATATATATATATACCCATAGGCTTTTTCCTTATAAGGGAAGAAGCCACCCAAGGCATGCATCCACCCCAACCTGTCATTTATGGCATCAACGGAAAAAAAAAAAAAAAAAAAACACGAACTTGAACATTTCCTTAAACAACACAACATACACATTGCCATCATACAAGAAACAAAACTAAGACACTCACACAAACATTAGACAAGACTGGATCAAGGGCAATGGCGGTGGACTCATCACCCTGATCCACCAATCCATCTGTTTTGTGGACACAAGCACCACAACCAAAATTCTCCTCCCTACCACAGATAACACTACAGAAATCCAATCTATTCTAATCCGTATAGGCAACAAATCAACACTGACAATAATTAACAAATACATCCCCCCCCATCATTCCCCACAGTTCCAAATACCTTTAGGCCTCAACTTAATCAACTAGCCAGAATTCCTAACCTCATCATGGGTGACTTCAACACCAAGTTGTCAGCCTGCTATGTTGACAACCCTGACAAAGACAGAGGGCTTGATATGTAGACTCAACATGACTCATTGACCATCATGAACAACATACATAATCACACACATATCCCACACCAAGCCCTCTACACCTCCTCCTCTCCTGATATCACATTCTGCTCCCCCTGCCTAACCCCGACAACTTCATGGAGAGTGGTCAGATCCCTTGCATCTGACCACCTTCCAGTTATTACCACCAAAACAAGATGCACCCCAGTTGGCCACAGAGACACATACACCAATTACAAGAGAGCAAACTGGGAAGCTTTTACTAAAGAGACAGAACAACATTTTTAGACACTTAACAGTACACCAATCACAACCATAAACAATGCTGTGGACACTTTAAATACAGTCATGCAAAATGCAGATAAGAGATACATCCCCAGAGGAAACAGAAAATCACACAACCCCAACTTCACACTAGAAATTCAAGGCCTCATCAGACAATGAGATGCACATAAACACAATACCCCCACACCTGTCCCTCAAAATATAGCAGACCAAATACAAACACTAAACACTGTGATTACCAATAAAATATATGAACAGAAAACACAAAATTGGCCAAATTTTGTCAGTACGCTTGATCACAAAACAAACACCAGCAAATTGTACAAAACACTCATCAGCATTACACTATCCAACAGTAACACAACACACTCTCATGCAGCAATAACCACAACAACAGATAATTTACCCTCAAACAGACAAGCAAACACACCCATAAATCATTTTGCACAGACAAGCCATCTCGCGTCTAACCCTGATGACCAACACACCATTCGACGTAAGAAAGACTTTCCCAAAGACACAGACTATACACCCTTCATAGACAGTCAGACAAAACATATAATACATAACTTCAAGCACTCATCTGCCTGTGGCCCTGACAACATAAGTAACATTTAACTAAAACACATTGGACGACAAGGTATACATGCACTCACAAACATTGCAAACTACAGCTATTCACATAACACTGTACCCAACATATGGAAGCATGGAAAAATAATCACCATCCCAGAACTCAATAAATACCCAACATCACACTGCCCAATCACATTTCTCTGCACCCCCTCTAAAGTTATTGAACACCTCATACTCATCACACCACATATTCTCCTTGCTGAAACACAACACAGTTTTAGGCCACTACACTTCACAAACACTCCTCTGATAAACCTCACACAAAGAATTTTATATGGCATCAATTCAGATAGGCCCCATCACAGAACTCTTCTCATAACATTAGACATTAGTAAAGCTTTTGATGCTATCCCCCGCCACAATCTAACAAGCAAAATGTATAACTGAGACATGCTCAATAATATCAAAAGATTGCCGGCCAATCATCTGGCAGGTAGGAATGCTTATGTGTCATATAATGGCCAATCATTGCACACCAGACAATTAAGAATGGAGTACCACAGGGCTCAGTTCTATCCCCCACACTCTTTAATTTATACATGCATGATATACCCACACCAGACACCTCAGAAATACAAATCTCTTCCTATGCAGATGACATAACAATCACATGTATACATTATAACACAGGCAAAGCTGCAGAAATAATACAACCATACCTTGATACACTCAAAACATGGTTCATTACAAACAGACTCAAAATAGCCCCAGCCCTACACCAACACTTCTCACCAACTGGACAAAAGAACACAAATACATACCTCATTTCTATAGCAACAGCACTCTAATACCACACATGCACACACCGAAAATTCATGGTGTAATATATGATACATCTATGTCATTCAAACAACACATCACAAGCATAAAAAATAGATGCACACCTAGACTTAACACACTTAAATCAATCACTGGAACGATATTTTAACAAAACAATCTAATACTACAATATACAAACAATGCATAAGCTCAGTGATGGATTATGTAAGTGCTGCATGGGCACCTAATTTCAGTGAGGCACAACTCAACACTCTTCAAACCATACAAAACAAAGCCCTAAAAACAATTATAGGCTGCACAAATACAACACCTACAGACCATCTACACTATGAAACAAAAGTCCTCAAAGTCAAGGATCATCTTGACATGAGAGGCACACAAACACTTGCTTCACCCCATGCTATTCAGCACATAATGGAAGACTGCATTATGCACAATCACGCATGCAAGTAACACAACTTACAGTCTGTAAAGGATTTGTGGGAAAACCCCATTCCGGCTGTGGCATTCCTTGGGGAGACAGGACTGCTTGGACAGACAGTCTAGGAAATGACAATAACAACAACAATGTGTCATTTATTTCTCTTACATCTTAGCTCCTTGTGGATGATGGGTAATTCTCATTAATGGGTAATACTCTTGTTTCAGATATGCTTTGAAGTTGTGGCTTGAAGCAGTTCATCCAGAACTGATGGCCCCAAAGCCATCTGTGAATAAAATGTAGATACGTGATGTACCAGACATCAACATTGGGAAGTATTTGTATGTGAATAAAACTTTACTTCAGATACAAACTGCATTACCTCATAGCCTACTTTGATGAAGTAAGAAGTATAGATTAATTCAATCAATGAAAGGTCTTGCCTTTAGTTTAATTAAATCATCTGGCACCATCATGAGCAAAGCTTAAGGTATCATATCAAATAGGGGTAATTGATAGTTTTATCCCATCCAGCATGAGGCTGTACTCCAAGTTGAATAAAATTTCATGGTCTCAACTAGAAAAAAAATCTGGAAAGGCATCATCATAACAAAGGTGTTGAATACACGTATATATGTGTGTTTATATATACATATATATGTATATATATACATATATATGTATATATATACATATATATGTATGTATATGTATATATATATATATATATATATATATATATATATATATATATATATATATATATATACATACACATATATATATATATACACACACATACATATACCAAAGGCTTTTTCCCCCTATATATATTTGCAGTAATTCACAGAAACACATGAAATGAAAATAAATTTGCAGAAAAAACACTGGTAAATAAAATGTGTAGTCTGGATGTTTTCATGTCTTAATAGGTGAAAACATTTAGACTACGTATTTTATTTAACAGTGGTTTTCCTGCACACACATATGCATATATATACATATATATATATATATATATATATATATATATATTATTTACCTAGTTGTATTTTGCCTTGTATGCCTTTTTCTTTTTGGCTACCTCCCTTGTAAAGGGGAAAAAGCCTTGGTATATGTATGTATGTATGTAGTTGTATTTTACGGGAAGGGGAGCTATGCTCGTGGTGACCCGTTTTTGTATCTCGCAAGATCAAGTTTGTTCTTAAATTCTTGTATTGTGTTTGCACACACTATTTCTTCGTCCAATTTGTTCCAGATATCTATCACTCTGTGTGGGAAGCTGTTCTTTTTCAGGTCTCTTCTGTAGCTGACCTTTTTGAGTTTCATTACATGTCCTCTTGTTTTTCCCCTGTCCCACTTTAATAAGTCCTCTCTATCAAGGCGTTCTCTCCCTTTCATAATTCTGTAGATGGCCAGTAGGTCTCCTCATTCTCTTCTTTGTTCCAGGGTCGGCAATTCCAATTCGGCCAGTCTTTGTTCATATGTCAAGTTTGAAAGTGTCGGGACCATCTTTGTTGTTGCTCTTTATATTCTTTCTAATTTTCTTATATTCTTTTTTGTACTGGGTGACTATATCAGCACTGCATATTCCAGTTTTGGCCTTATCAGTGTTTGTAATATTTTTTTTATCATTTCCTTATCCAGGTATTTAAAAGCCACCTTTTTTTATCTAAACAAATTGTATGTTTCTCCAACTACTTTATTTATATGTTTATCTGGTGACATGTCTTTGGTTATGATTACTCCCAGGTCCTTTTCAGATTGAGGAAGCTGGTGGCAGAGTTTGGGAGAGTATGTGATAGAAGAAAGCTAAAGATAAATGTGGGTAAAAGTAAGGTGATGAGATGTACAAGGGGTGAAAGTGGCAGTAGACTGGAAGTGAACATTAAGGGAGAGCGACTGGAGGAAGTGGATAGTTTTAGATACTTGGGTGCAAGTGTAGCAGGAAAAGGTGGAGTGAAGGTGGAGGTAGAATGTAGATTGAGAGAAGTGAGTAAATGCCTTGGTGGTTTAAAGAGTGTAATGAGGAATAGACATTTGGGAATGGATGCGAAGAGGAGACTGTATGAAGGAGTGATTGTGCCAACAGCACTGTATGGGGAAGAAACCTGGAACATAAGGGAAGAAGAGAGAAGGAGTTTGAATGTGTTTGAGATGAGGTGTCTGAGAAGTATGGTGGGGGTTACTAGGCTGGATAGAGTGAGAAATGAGGAGGTGAGGAGGAGAACAGGGGTGAAAAAGGATTTGGGAGATAGGGTTGATGAAAGAATATTAGGATGGTTTGGACACATGGAAAGAATGAGTGAAGAAAGACTAGTAAAAGAGGTATGGAAGGCAGATGTGGAGGGAGTGAACATGAGGGGACGTCCTAGGATGAGGTGGATGGATGGGGTGAAGGGGGCTTTGGGGAAGAGGGGAATGTCTGTTGAGGAAGGAAGGGAGAGGACGGAAGACAGAGGTGAGTGGAGAATGGTTGTATATGGATGATGTTGTGACTGCATGAGGAGGAATGGGTGGGGTAGTATGTGTGAGTAAATTTTGACGCAGCCCGAAGGGATTTCTCCCCGTCCTCGCCTTATATGCAAAGGGGGACGGAGAGGGGGGGTCGCCGATTAAATGAAGCGGCCTTGCTGTGGATGTACTGTGTCTTGCGACACTGCTTCTGACCCAGGGCGGTGGGCAGGGTGCAGGGATGACCCGTCATCCAGGAGGTGCTCAGATGAGAGGGAGGGTGGGAGGGGTGTGGAGTGTATTTAGGGATGAAATGGGTGGGAATGATTTTATGCCTTTTCCTTTTTGGCTATTTCCCTTGTAAGGGAGAAAAAGCCTTGGTATATGTATGTATGTATGTAGGCCTACTTCTTCTCTGTCAATTTTATACTGTCCTGATATCCTATTCTTGCTTTTTCCAAATTCAATTATACTGCATTTCTTGATGTTGAATTCTACTTCCCATCTCTTGCTCCACTCTGACACTTTGTTCAGATCACTCTGTAATGACTCACATTCTATTTCTGAGTTTATTCTCTTTAATAACTTTGCATCATCTGCAAAGAACTTTTGTCCATGTCATTCATATATAGCAAACATTATCAGAGCTAGTACTGACCCCTGTGGGACGCCACTACTCATTTCTTCCCATTTTGAATATTTGTCTCTGAGCACCACTCTCATTTTTCTTCCAGGTAGGAAATCCTCCATCCTGTTCAATAGTTCTCCATGTATGCCGCCTTTTGTTTCCTGTTTATTTAGCAATTTTCTGTGTGGTACCTTATCAAATGCCTTATGTAAGTCCAGGAAGGCACAGTCTGCCCAGCCATCCCGTTCTTGCAATATATCTATCAATCTTGAATAGAAACAAATCATATTAGTGGTCCATGATCTTCCCTGTCTAAATCCAAATTGCCTTGAGTTCAGTATATTGTTTTCTTGCAGATATTTTGTCCATGTACCTTTGATGATTCTCTCACAAATTTTAACTATTGTGTGTGTGTGTGTGTGTGTGGAGGGAAATAGCTGTCGATCACAAGTCCAACACATGATCCAAGACTAAGGATGCACAGATTCCATTTTTTTTGCCAATGTCAATGCCGATTCCTATTTTCCATTAATTGCCGATGCCAAATCCTATTCACTATTGTATGCTGATGCTTATTCCACTTTATATAATTACGGAAAACTTCTAGGAGGTGCCAAGATAAGAGGGAGGGAAAAGTGTGGAGGGTAGTGGAATGTGATAGGAATGGAAAGGGTGGGAGTGGTTTTTGTGCCTTTGTTTTTTAGGGCGCTGAATGGCCTACCGGCTCCGGCGCTTGGCCTTCGAGCCAAAAATTTAATAAATCTTTGTTTTTTAGGTACCTCCCTTGTGAGAGGAAAAAAAAAAAGCCTTTGGTATATGTATGTATGATTATGTTATATGACTTTTAATATGAAGTAATTGAACTATTAATTTTTACTTGCTTTATAATCTATATAGATTTATACATGACAGATTGGGCTACTTTTTAACTAGTTTATCATGTATCTACTTTTTATAATGTACTTGTTTCCATAAAAAATTCTTGTTTGCAAATATTTTTAAACCAGCATCACTAAGCATAATTAATTAGTGGTTTTATTCTATAAGCCAGTAATACATAATCACTAAAACAACATAATGCATAAAACAAAAAAATTAAATTATACTTTTTATTTTGTTGTTGTTGATGAACAACAGTAACTTCTTATTAGACAAAACAAACCTTAATATAGATTTTAAAAACGCCAATAAGATACATGTGATACTAAAAATAAAGGTGCCAGATGTTTTTAATTTAGTGATTTTTAAGCCTCTAATGTCTACTTACAAAAATTGTATTTTTGAATAACAGAGCTATGAAGCCAAAGTGCATAGTGGTGTAATGGTGTATATTCACTTGTCAAAATACATTAAAAAATTCTTTATAAATGATTCATTTGGCTATAAATTGCTGCGGAGTAAGTGGGAGTAAATCCGTCCTCTGATTTTTCGCACTTTAAGTGAGTAAAATGGACCAAGTCCACAGACGCATGTACAATTTACTCCCATATTACTCTTGCTTAATTTCTGTTATAGAAACATTGCTGTTTCAATATATATATATATATGTGTGTATATTATTTTTAGTTTAATTTTATATAAGAAATACAAAAAAACTAAAATTAATATAATTTGCTCTAACAATTACTTAAACTTTGTGCTGTTATTTTAAAAGCATCGGCATCAGCAAAATATTGCTGATGCCAAATCCTATTCTAAACAAAAAAAGCCAATTCACCAAAAAAGTGTCGATTCTTGCTGATGCTGATTAATCAGCACACCCCTATCCAAGACAATGGTGAATCACATGTTTGTAACTCAGGAATAAAAACTTTTAATCCATTCTATTTTCTTTTTTTAATATCATCACTGTTTTCATATGCCATGAGGAGCTAAGAGGACCAGGAAACATGAACAATTGATGGGAGAGGAATGGGTAGGGGTGGGTATATACCTTGGCTGGCCACTTCCCTTTTAAAGGAGAAGAGGCCCTTGGTATATAAATGTGGAATGATATGTGAGAGACAGGTATTTGGCAATAAGTATAATAAATGTGCTAGAAATATGTTAGATAATAGATGAATGAATAGAGTGAGAAATGTGGAAGTAAGAGAGGAAATAGGAGTAGAAAAAGAGTTGTTAGTGTAAACCAAAGAGGGCTAAGATGGTTTGGGTACATAAAAATAATGGGTGAGGAAAGAATATATGTATTCTGTTAAAAGTTGACAGCAGTTACAGCACTGTTTAGTTCGCAGTCTACTTTCTCAATTTTTCTTAGAATGTTTCAGTTTTCATTGGTCAGAGTATGAAGTAGATTTCTAAAATCCATGGTTATTTCCTTGTGATGTCTTTTGGCCATCTTCAGGAGTTGTATCTTGTGGTTATAGTACAGGTATAACTATGTGCTTGGTTGACAGCTATCTACAGTATATGGCTCATGCTGACATTGGGTGTAGTGTTTTGTAACCCTGCTGCAACTGGGTAAGCTTGTTGTCATGGTCATCTGAGACCATGTGCTTTGTTATTAGTTTGTTGGCCAACCACACAGTCTTATTAAAGATGAACTAAAGACATAATTACTTTAATTCATACACCCTCAGTGGTGGTGATGAAGGACTCGGTGCAGTGCATTGTATAGAGGAAATACAGAAATATATCAGGTGTACTGGTATGGGGTAACCATAATTTGGGAAGGAGAGAAGATAAAGATAATGGTACTTAGTTAATTATCTTAAAATGAGGTGTAGTGTGATTGTTGAGTGGGAAAGCAAGAGAGATTGTTCAAGGTGGAGCATTTTCATTAAATCTGTTTAAGTGAAAATTGTGTTACAAGGATAGGTTGGAGGACTGTATTTGGTCAAGATGAACATGAGGGAGACAAGAAAGCCCTGTTTTGATTATATCACTGCTGTGTCAAACTGTTGATTATGTTAATGTGAAGAAGGCCATGAATACATGTCTGATAGTCTTTGAATAGTTCATTGGTGTTTTTCACATCGTTTTTACCAAAGTTCTGTTGTTTGAATTGAAGGGGAAGGTAGGAGTCTGTAGCAGGCAGTTAGGTGGTAGCATCAAAGGAGAAAGCTGCTACATCCTACAATGCTTTGCTGACTCACTGATCATTGCCAGAAAAAAAGGGGCAGCATACTACTCGTATATCTACAGCTTACCACACATCCATTCAATGACCACATACACACTCAGATCACAAAGCAGGCACTTTACAACCAACCAGTAAACTCCATTCTCTTTCAAACCCTTTAAGAAAAATCATCCAAAGAGAGGCAAGAACTTCATTAGCATGAATGCATTTAGGTCACCATCCAGCAATAAAACTATACCATCACAGAATAGGCTTGGCCACAGAAACAAACTGCCCTAGATGCAACCATCACACATAAAACACACCTCATTTCACATTGCACCCTAGCTTTACCCAGACACCTCAAATATTTTTTCTTGCATGATGTATGGGCTAATCTAGTAGCTGTTACCAATCACCTTGGAGCTGTGAATGTCCTGCAAGATATATATGTAGCAATGGATTGATTGGTTGGTTGGGTTTCCAATAACATGGCCAAGGTATACAGAGGAAAGTCAATGAGATTGGAAAGATGTTATCAGATATTCCTGGTATGGATAGCAGTCTGCTATCCTTATGTCTTATGGACAAGTACAGTGTGAGAACATGTTGAATCCTTGAAGAGCTGAAAAGTGTCAAGGACTGGCGTAGAAGGGGAAACTTCTGATTGAATAAGGCATTTTATTAATTTCAATTGATGATGAAAATCTGAAAGGAGGTATTCACTATCTGTATATAAACTTTTCACTGGGGTACTGAGGAAGGCACCTGTGCTGAGGTGTAGACCATGAGGATATAAATAATCTAGTAATTGAAGGACTGTAGGTACAGCAGTTGGCATCTGTAATCTATTTTGCTTTGTATCATGAAGGTATGCTAGAAATTCTAAAGGGATTGTATATTGGCTCCCCAACTTGTGTGATATGCTAATCTAGATCACAGGTTTGAAGTCAGATGATTTTCAGTGTGGGGAATCCAAGTAAGGTGAGAGTCAATAGATTAGACCAACTTAGTTTATTCTACAACTGAGGAAAGCATTGTTTAGGTGTAATGATGGCATGTCTTAGCAGTTGAATCATTAACTGAAGTGTATAGCTATTGCTTTTGTGGTGGTAGTAAAATGGAACTTATGGTCTTCAGTTCATTGGATTACACAGGAACTTGAAGAAAGTAGTTTGTATGCACTAGGTGAATTCCAACACAAAACAAGGATAGATCATCAACATAAAAATTATCAATGATTTCTGTGTCATCAATGGCTACAGTAAAGATCGAAAGCTAAAGATGCTTCTTTGTTGAACTACTAGTTGAGTGTGTGAAGTGTGCAAAGAAGATAAGGATATCCCACACACACACTCAGAAGAAGAGTTTACAATGAATCTGTCATCTACAGGTTGTGCCATATGCTATTTCTAAATCTTAAAAATACGGTGCAGATTGTTAGCAAATTTTGCACAAATTGTTTCCATCATTCAATCTGTTGCTCAAGGTTTCTTTCAGAAGACCCACAACCTCCAGGAAACTGGCAACAGCTTTTGGGTGGGACCATTGTTGTTTCCATTTGCATCAAGGTGTCTGTGGTACTGTGACCTGCAGGGAAGCCAGATTAGGGACCTGATAGGAGGGAATGGTGTCCCAGTTCCCATGGAAATTTGGAATGATGCTCTCTTTCTAAGAATTTACAAAGGCAATTTGTGACAGCAGTTATACAGTAGTTGTTTGGAAAAGTTGTCATTTTCCTGTTTTGGAGAAAAGGAATGGCTTCTCTCCATGTGGTGAGGAAAGAGCATTACACCCATATTTTTTTGAATAGGTATAGGAAGTTAGAGAAATCAGAAGAAACACATCAAAGGGAAGGGAAGAAAGGCAGAAGGAGTAGCCACGTGCTCTTTTAGTTTAGTTCAGCTATCGAATAATATGAAAAGAAAGATGATGATGTCACAGGAAGATGGGGCACTCAATTGACTGACAGCACTACTAATCAGGGCAAAGGGATTCAACTTAACAAAAGAGAATTCACGGATTCCATTGCCTTGAGGTATAGATGGCCATTGGAAAGGCTGCCTAAAAGATGTTCCTGTGGTGCACAGTTTAGTCCAAACCATGCAATGATATGCAAACAGGGTGGATTCATCTGCATGAGACATGATGAGGTAAGGGATCTCACTGCCCAAATGCCTCGGGAGGTATGCAAGTATGTGACCATCAAACCAACATTACTCCCACTAGGAGGGAAGAACTTCAGGCACCGCATGCCCAACACCTCAGATGAAACATGAGCAGATGTATGTGTGAGAGGTTTCTGGACAAGGTGACAATTTGCTTTCTTTGACATGCAAATATTTGATTCAATGTCCCCCTGTTACAATAACCTAACTACTGAGGCGTCCCACTATTGGAACGAGAATGAGAAAATCAGGATGTATGAAGAGCATATACAAAATGTGGACCAGGGCTCATTCACTCCTATAACCTTTGTGACTTCAGGTGGGATGGGTCCTAAGGCAAAGGCCTACACTTCTCTGGCAATGGTGATGGCAGACAAGAAACAACAACCAAAAAGCAGCATTGTTTTGTGGATGAGATATAGACTGTCATTCTCACTTTTAAGATCAGCCCTCCTATGCCTGAGAGGTAATAGGTCCCCATCGCCCAAATCAGCATATGTACAAAACCTCAATTTTGAGCAGACTGTAATAAACTGTACGATAATTGAACTTCTGTGTTAGGTCTCTTTAACTTTATGAATAAAATTACATATAAAAGGGTAGTCAACCACAGTCATTGGTGAGAGAGGGGCCAATGAACTGTGTCTGTGGGAGACAGACCCTGACTGCTTCCACCACACAGTTCCATGAGGATGGAGGTCGTTTTTAATAATGATAATAATAATAATAATAATAATAATAATAATAATAATAATAATAATAATAATAATGATAATAATTATAATAACTAATGATAAAAATTGTAGTACTACTAGTAGTAGTAGTACTACTACTAGCAGTAGTACTAATGGTATCAATAGTAGTAGCACTAATACTGTTAGCACTACATACATACATACATATACCAAGGCTTCTTCCCCCTTACTAGGGAGGTAGCCAAAAAGGAAAAGGCATAAAGTCATTCCTACCCATTCCATCCTTGAAAACACTCCACACCCCTCCACCCTCCCTCCCATCTTAGCACCTCCTAGATGACGGGTCATCCCTGCACCCTGTCCACTGCCCTGGGTCAGAAGCAGTGTCGCAAGACACAGCACATCCACAGCAAGGCCGCTTCATTAAATCGGCGACCCCCCCTCTCCGTCCCCCCATATAAAGGAGAGGACGGGGAGAAATCCCTTTGGGCTGCGTCAAAATTTTGCTCTCACACACTACCTCACCCCCCATCCCCCCGTCCATTCCACCTCATGCATCACAACATCTTCCATATACAACCATTCTCCATTCATCCGTCTTCTGTCCTCTCCCGTCCTTCCTCAACAGACATTCCCCTCTTCCCCAAAGCCCCCTTCACCCCATCCATCCATCTCATCCTAGGACGTCCCCTCATGTTCACTCCCTCCACATCTGCCTTCCATACCTCTTTTACTAGTCTTTCTTCACTCATTCTTTCCATGTGTCCAAACCATCCTAATACTCTTTCATCAACCCTATCTCCCAACTCCCTTTCCACCCCTGTTCTCCTCCTCACCTCATTCCTCACTCTATCTAGCCTAGTAACCCCCATCATACTTTTCAGACACTTCATCTCAAACACATTCAAGCTTCTTCTCTCTTCCTCTCTTATGTTCCATGTTTCTGCTCCATACAGTGCTGTTGGCACAATTACTCCTTCATACAGTCTCCTCTTAGCATCCATTCCCAAATTTCTATTCCTCATTACACTTTTTAAACCACCAAGGCATTTACTCGCTTCTCTCAATCTACATTCTACCTCCACCTTTACTCCACCTTTTCCTGCCACATTTGCACCCAAGTATCTAAAACTATCCACTTCTTCCAGTTGCTCTCCTTTAATGCTCACTTCCATATTACTGCCACTTTCACCCCTTGTACATCTCATCACCTTACTTTTATCCACATTTATCTTTAGCTTTCTTCTATCACACACTCTCCCAAACTCTGTCACCAACTTCCTCAATCCCTCCTCCGATCCTGCCACAAGCGCAGTGTCGTCCGCAAACAACAGCTGGCTCACCTCCCACTTTTCTCCATTTTCTTTAACCATCTCCAATCCCTGACCCACTACCCTTGCATTTACCTCTCGCACTACCCCATCCATGTAATAGTAGTACTACTAGATATATTAACAGTACAGAGGTACCTCTACTTACGAAATTAATTCGTTCTGGAAATCGTTTCGTAACGTGAAAATTTTGTAAGTAGAAACGCTTTTTACCCTATAAATGCCCTAATCGGTTCCAAGCCCCTTAAAAATCGGACATAATTTTTTTTATAAATTACAAAAATGCATCAAAACCTGTAACAAATACTGCTCTCAGCCACCCGTAAGATCACCTTCGCAGAGTCTTAGAGCAGTGGGTTCGAATCCTGCACGCAACTGTCATAAAAATGATCGGATTGATGTCGCTGCTATTAGCGAATTTCTCTCATAGTTACAATGGCGATAAGCATGAAAGGGATTTGTTCCGATCCTTACCTCTTACCACTGGTGAGCTTGGTCCTTGAGTAAAACAGGAATTGGGGTCGCAGATTAGTGATCTTTCCTACCCCCGGGAATCAGTTCGATTCCAGGTGTCAAGGATTTTATAGCTTATGTGGTGTAGTGGTCTAAGGCTCTGCGAAGGTGATCTTACGGGTGGCTGAGAGCAGTGGGTTCGAATCCTGCATGCAACTGTCATAAAAATTATCGGATTGATGTCGCTGCTATTAGCGAATTTCTCTCATAGTTACAGTGGCGATAAGCGTGAAAGGGATTTGTTCCGATCCTTACCTCTTACCACTGGTGAGCTTGGTCCTTGAGTAAAACAGGAATTGGGGTCGCAGATTAGTGATCTTTCCTACCCTCGGGAATCAGTTCGATTCCAGGTTTCAAGGATTTTTAGCTTCTGTGGTGTAGTGGTCTAAGGCTCTGCGAAAGTGATCTTACGGGTGGCTGAGAGCAGTGGGTTCGAATCCTGCATGCAACTGTCATAAAAATTATCGGATTGATGTCGCTGCTATTAGCGAATTTCTCATATATATATATATATATATATATATATATATATATATATATATATATATATATATATATATATATATATATATATATATATATATATATATATACACGACCTCCATCCTCGTGGAACTGTGTGGTGAAAGCAGTCAGGATCTGTCTCCCACAGACACAGTTCATTGGCCCCTCTCTCGCCAATGACTGTGGTCGACTACCCTTTTATATTTTGTATTATTTCACTTTAATGAAGCCTAATACAGAAGCTCATTTATCCTACTTTCTACTATAGTCTACTCAAAATCGAGGTTTTGTATATGTGCTGATTTTAGGGGTGGGGACCTGGTACCTCTCGGGTACAAGAGGGCTGATCTTAAGAGTGAGAATGACAGTCTACATCTCATCCACTATACAGTGCTGATCTTTGGTTGTGTTTTTTTTTTTTTTCTGACATCACCTCTGCCAGACGAACGTAGAATGCCTTTGGCATTGGAATCCCACCTGAGGTCGTAAAGTTTATAGGAGTGAATGAGCCCTGGTCCACATTCTGTATACGCTCTTCGTACATCCTGATTTTCTCATCCTCGTCCCGGAAGTGGGAGGCTTCAATAGGTTATTGTAACAGGGGCCATCGTATCAAATATTCCCATGTCAAAGAAGGCCAGTTGTCACCGTGTCCGGAAACCTCTTGCACTGACATCCACTCGTGCTTCATCTTAGGTGTTGGAAGTGTGGTGCCTGAAGTTCTCTTCTCCTAGTTGATTCGATGGTCACATCCTTGCATACCTCCCGAAGTATTTGGGCATTGAGATCCCTTATCTCGTAATGTCTCATGCAGATGAATACACCTTGCTTGCATATCATCGCATGGTTTGCATCAAAGTATGTACCACAGGAACATCTGTTAGGTAGCCTTTCCAATGACCATCCATACCTCAAGGCAATGTCATCCGTGAATTCTCTTTTGTTTAGGTTAAATCCCTTTGCCCTGATTGGTAGTGCTGTCAGCCAATTGAACTCCCCATCTGTTTGTGCCATTGCTATTTTTTCATGTTATTCGATAGCTGATCTATTAGGGTGCAAATCTCCTCCTGCTTCACTTCCCTACCCTTTGATATGTTTCATCTAATTTCTCTGATTCCATCCACGTTAGTTTCCTGATGATCTTGTGACATGATGTTGTTTGTCAGGAAGGATGTGAGTTTCAGGGAGTTTTAGTGTTCTATGTTGGCAAGGTTTAGCGGGTTTGAGATGCCTGGCCCACCCATTATTGGTGGGAGCTCGATTATTTTTCTTTCCTATTCGTTTGGTATCATCCCGTTGGTGATGACTGGAATTAGCTCACTTCTGATAATTTCTCCAAGAGGATTTAATAATTCGGTGATGTTCGGTACCGTCCTTAAGATGTAATTCCACTTGTGTTTAACACCATATATGAATGTGACATAAACAGCCTGCGGTTCAGTCTTTGCGAAGTTGGCTAGTAGCCTAACTTCCGCCATCCATTAGTTAACAATGTCTTTGATGCATTGTTTTTAAAATATTCAGAGCCGATCACTGCACCGAGGTGTCTTTCCCCCTCTATAGTTACCTTCATTTCACTATCTTTAAAGAAAGTTTTGGCTTCGTCAAAGTCATCTGGCTTCACTATGAGGACAGACTTCTTTGCATTCAGGATATAACACAGGTCCGGACCATGTGTCTGCACCAGATCGAACCACTTTCTTACATCCGCTATTTTCCCTGTCCCCGTGAGATCATCTGCACATGCTACCTGTTTAACCCTGGTGTCTTCATGCTGTACCCTCTGCTGCAGATTCATAAGACCAAGAGCGTACATAGGGGTCTCACTGAGTCTCACTGGGTCTCATTGAGTGATTCCTTCCGATGATTGGATGACCACTTTCGTCTCTTTCTTCTCAACTCTGTTGGTGACGAATAACTTTGCTGGTTCTCTGTATGTGTTCTCCGCATATTTGGCCAAAACTGGGCACTTGATTTTGATGTTGTGTATAGTAGCCTCTCTATGTTGTTGAAGGGGTTGGATGCATCGACTGATAAGACTGCTTCTCAGTCTTGTTCCTCGAATATCCTCCTCATGGCGTGAATTCTCGCCGCACATCCCGTCTGTTGCCCTGCACACACCTGAAGGTTGCCTGCCGCTTCTCGCACCTCGTCCCTCGTGATCTCCATGATAGCTTTCCCTATTCTTCTTCTCAGCACCTCAGCTTTACCAATTGGATCACCAACTATTGTACATGTGTATTCCTCTGAGAAAGTATACCTGCGAGACTAGTCAGGGATAAACTCGGACTAAGACTCCTGTGTTTCCTATTCCCACTTACGTCAACCTGTGAGAATGTCTGAACACCCACATCCACACACACACGTTGAGTCCGTAAATTCATCTGTAGACGTGAGTATTGTACCAGAGATTGCAAAGAAGTAGAATTTGCTCTAAAAATATGAAACGGAGGAAAACACATGGGGAAGATAGTATATCGATAGATCTTTTGAAAGACGCAGCGAAAGAAGTTCATATTAAGTTAGCTCAGTTGTGCACTCAGTGCTTACGTCAAGAAAGCGTTCCAGAATCGTGGTGCAATGCTATAGTGATTTTGCTTCACAAAAAAGGAGACCAAAAGGACCATAGTAACTATCGACCGATTAGCTTGCTATCAAATGTATATAAAGTATTCTCCAAGATACAAATAGACTAAGTCAAGTTTTAGATGGAAACCAACCGAGAGAACCGATACCATTGTACCCAAATTATTTACAACTTGCTTGGAAGAAATTGTCAGAAGGTTGATTTGGCAAGAGAAAGGTTTGAAGACTAAAGGTGAATATTTTCACCACCTAAGATTTGCGGTGTTAATATCTCGTGAGAGGCTCTCTACCTTTATGCTTTACAATCAATGCATTCTGCCAGCAATAATCTACTGGTGTGAGACTTGGAAACTGACGATGGCGGCGGTAAAGGAGAGGAAGTGGAATTGGGCGGATAAGATAGTGCGAACGACTGATGAGTGATGGAGTAAGTGTGTTACTGAGTGGACGCCGTGAGATGGGAAGCGTGGAAGAGGGAGGCCAGATAGAAGGTGGAGAGACGAGATAGAGAAGTTTACAATATATGTACACACACACATACACACACACACACACACACACACACACACACACACACACACACACACACACACACACACACACACACATATATATATATATATACACATATGAATTTATATATGTATATATATACATATATATATATATACATATATACATATCTATCTATCTATATATATATATATATATATATATATATATATATAAATATATATATAATCTATTTTATTAATCTATTTATCTTATTTATTACTTCTTTTTTTTCGTGGGAGTGCTCAGACCAGCCCCTTTTTTATATAGACTAATCGTATTGGTCTAATGAAATTAACAAAATATTTCTTGTCCTGGCAATCTAGGGGTGTAAAAAAAATCTCGTGCAATGGCCATTACGGCTCGAGATAGCTTCTGTCTGGTTGAATGCAAGAAAGCAACGAAGGGCACAATTAAAGATAGAGAAAAAAATGGGTGCAGCCAGTTTCTAATACAAGGTCTCCATTGACAGCCAATGGTGATGGACAAACTATGAACGGAATTAGACAAGAAAAAAATATCTTATTTGAACTCAAAAACCATTAATTTACTCAAAAATCCAAAGTTTGTGTAAATATATATTTTTCTTTTTTATCCAGCAATTTTGTGTCAGATCACTTCTGTCAATGTAATATAATCCATCGTACTGAATGAAACAGCCTGATGTAGCCAAATTAAACAAAAAAAAAAAAAAAAAAAAATTCTCTTAGAGATAATGGCTGAGGTGGTGAGATTGTTCAGAGTCAGGATAGAAGCGCTGGAGGCTCATCAGCCACGGCTTGAGAGCAGTTGTGAATAAAATAATTGATTGTCCACGTGGCTCTAACGTCGCTCAGAGCGTGAGCCTTTGTGCTGACATCATCAAACACATCGTCAAGATCACATTTTATTTCATTCTATCTTATTCTGTTTTCTCTATATCTTTGTTTCATTTGTTTTCTATTTTGATTTTATTTATTGATCTACTTGGTTTGTTTATTTATTTTCAGTTATCTATTTTCATTTATTTGATTAAATATTATTTTTCTTTATGAATTTATTTTGTCATCTTTTATTCATTTATCTACTTTTTATTTTATTTATTTGTTTATCTATTTACTTATTTTTGTAAACAGGAAATACGAATCAATTTGAATAAAAATAGAAAGGTCGAAGGAACAAGAGTCCCGCACTCCTCTCCGATTTACAGCTGCAGTGAGCCCAGCCTCAATGTGAGGCCAGCCCAGCCTCAGTGTGAAGCCAGACCAGCTTCCATGTGAGACTAGACCATCTTCTATGTGAGGCCAGACCAACCTCCATGTGAGGCCAGACCAGCCTCCATGTGAGGCCAGACCAGCCTCCATGTGAGGCCAGACCAGCCTCCATGTGAGGCCAGACCATCCCCTATGCGAGGCCAGACCATCCCCCATGTGACGCCAGATCATTCCCCATGTGACGCCAGATCATTCCCCATGTGAGGCCAGACCAGCCTCCATGTGAGGCCAGACCATCCTCCATGTGAGACCAGACCATCCTATATGTGAGGCCAGACCAGCCTCCATGTGAGGCCAGACCATACTCCAAGTGAGGCCAGACCAGCCTCTATGTAAGACCAGACCATCCTCCATGTGAGGCCAGACCATCCTCTATGTGAGGCCAGACCAGCGTCCATGTGAGGCCAGACCAGCCTCCATGTGAGGCCAGACCAGCCTCCATGTGAGGCCATCCCATCCTCCATGTGAAGCCAGACCAGCCTCCATGTGAGGCCAGACCATCCTCCATGTGAGGCCAGACCATCCTCCATGTAAGGCCAGTCCAGCCTCAAACCAGAACGAACTCTAATGATTGAGTCTCCTTGTTGGCGAGAGTGTATCCCCTAAAAAAATGAAACAAATAAATAAATGAGTAGATAAAATAAAAATGAAAAATTCGCGTTGGCTAGAAAAAAAAAGATGTGCCCAAGGAGAGAGAGAGAGAGAAAGAGAGAGAGAAAGAGAGAGAGAGAGAGAGAGGGAGGGAGAATGAGTTGGGGGAGTCAAGCAAGCACGATTTGCTCATACTCTTCTATAAAAAAACAGTAATAATAAATAGAATAAAAACAAACAAACAATACCCTCCAACGTTCAAAAAAGAGTTGGGAAATCAATCAAGCATAACTTACCCTTTTCTGTAAAAAAAAAAAAAAAAAAGTAACAACAGAATAGATAAAAAAAGATACTTTCCATCATTCAATATCATCATAGCTTGCACTCCGTGGATCAATCTCAAATTGATGGACTGCCGTGGTAGGAATACATTAATCCTCTTTTCCGTTTCCATCAGTAATATTCATGTTTGATAAATTTGAATAATGGAATCCCCCCCCCCCCCGGACAGCATTACTATTGATTTCGTATCTGAAAAATTCGTTAGTATTGAAAAAATGTCATTGATTGTTCAAAATAATTGCCACTAGAGTCCAGGTTCAACGCCTGTCCGAGTTTGTTAACTCTCAAAACTAGGCTGTCAATAACTCTCCTGAATAATCCCGTATAGGGTACTGACTGATATCATTTGGTGACGCCTCTATGGACCAGGGTCACACAGCATTCTTTAGAAGATTGATTTAAACACAAAAATGAAAATTGGTTACTTTGTGTGTACGTGTGTCTTTGGTAAGATCACAGCATCGCCAACCGATCAGGCCACACGACCTGTGCTCTCAATCGGGTTGATAATAGCTGTCGATCACGAGTCCTGAACATGTTCCTAGACCAAACTGAATCACACGCGCGCGCGCACACACACATATATACATATGCATATGATTATCATCCAATTAATATACATGATTACACTCAACAACA
>NC_134786.1:59043400-59045900 GCF_046742065.1 Oratosquilla oratoria
AGAGAAGGAGAAGGAGAAAAAGGAAGACGAAGAGGAGGGGGAGAAGAAGGAAGAGGAGAAAGATAGATGAGGAGGGGAAGGGGAAAAGAAAACGAAGGAAGAGGGTGAAGAAGAAGGAAGAGGACAAGAACGAGAAGATGGAAAAGGAGGAGGAAAAGGAGGAGGAGGAAGAGGAGGAGAAAGAGAAGGAGGAAGAAGAGGAGAAGAAGGGGAGAAGAGAAAGGAGAAGGAGGAGAAGGAGAGGAGAAAGAAGGAGGAGAATGAGAAAGAGAGAGCCATGTAGACAAGGTTAAAGACACAATGAGCTGAATTGAGTCGGCGAAGAAGAGAAAGAGAGATAAATAGGTAGATAGACAAAGAGAGTGAAAGAAAGAGATAGAGAGAGGGAGAGAGAAAGAGAAAGAGAGGAGAGAGAGAGAGAGAGCTTACATGCATGACCGATTTATAGGTACTGCTGTGATAGAGAGGGTGAGAGAGAGAGAGAGAGAGAGAGAGAGAGAGAGAGAGAGAGAGAGAGAGAGAGAGAGAGAGAGAGAGAGAGAGAGAGAGAGAGAGAGAGAGAGAGAGAGAGAGAGAGAGAGGGAGAGAGAAAGAGAGTAATCAATTGGGTGACAAGGAATGATATTTACCGTCGCGCTTACCTCACCCAAGAGTACCGGGTAACCACGGGATGATTTTATTACACGAACGTGACGCCACCTACAGCGAAGATCATCCTGTTTCTATGAACTCCCTCTCAACTTTCCAGATTGAGTTCAGGTAGCCCGCTTGGCTTGCGAGGCAAGGGCAGGGTGGTGCCTGCTAGGTGCCTGACCGCCAGGCAAAGGAGGAAGGGAGGGAATGAAGTAGTCAGGCCGCGAACGGAATAAAACAGAATGTATCGTCCCTTTAGATGAGGTTAGCATGTTAAAGGTTAACTTCTCGGCACTGAAGAGGCTGCTGCCAGGGAGGTGGTGAATGAAATCGCCTGACGGCAGCCAGGATCAAGAGGAAGGTGCCACCCAGCCGGTGGTGTGGGCGGAAAGGGAGATGATGACCCTGCTGACCCACACGCACACACACACACACACACACACACACACACACACACACACACACACACACACACACACACACACACACACACACACACACACACGCACACGCACACACACAGGTGTGGCGTTGGGGGACGAAGAGAGAGGAACCGGAAGACCGACACGGGAATGGTAGCGACGACGAGCAGGTTGATGAGGAGGAGGAAGGGAAGGAGGAGGGGAGAAAGAGGATGCGAGGGGGAAGATGAAGAGAGGAGTAGTAACAGGAGGAAGAGGATAGAAGGGGGAAGAAGAGGAAGAGGAGGAATAACAAGAGTAAGTTCAAGGAGGAGGAGGAGGAGAAAGAGGAGTGTAATGGGGAAGACCAGGAGAAGGAAGAGGAGGAAGAAGTAAAAGAGGAAGCGGAGGTTTAGTAAGAGGAGGAAGAAGAAGTAAAAGAGGAAGACGAGGTTAAATAAGAGGAGAGGGAAGAGGAAGAAGAGAGGAGGTAGAAAAGGAAGAAAATAAAGAGGAAAAGGAAAAGAAAGGGGGATGAATAAGAAAAAGAGAAAGGGGAAGAGGAGGAAGTGAAGGAGGAGGAGGAAAAGGAGAGGAGGAGGAAGGGTAATAAGAAGAGAAGGAGGAGGAAGGGAGGAAGGAGAGGAAAAGGAGAAGGAAGGGAGGAAGGAGAATAAAAGGAGGAGAGGAGGAGAGAGAAGAGAAAAGGAGGAGAGGGAGGAGGAGGGGAGGGGGGAGGAGGAGGAGGAGGAGGAAATATTTGATAATGAAGCAAGCAAAATGTGTAATGAGCCATGGACGAGAAGAAGATAAGGAGACGGACAAAGAAGAGCTAGGACAACAGCGCTAATAACTAGGACAAGAATATGGACAAGGACAAGTAGCGCTGGCTAGGACATGGGCAGACAAGGATACGGACAAGAATAAGGACAAATACAAAAACAAAACAAAAATCATGAGTAAGGACGAGGGGAAGAATGAGGACAAAACTTGACACAGATTCGCTGATCTACTCGCTCATTGTCAATGCGACGGTCAAACAGTACACACCTTCACTCACCTGTGTCTGACCGGTAACTGAGTTGTCACATGGGACTATGGCAAGGACACGGACAAGAACAAAAAGGAAGCACTTGGAGCGAAAGAAAACAAGTAGCAGAAGAAGAAGAAGAGGAAGAAATGGCAAAGGAAAGATTAAATTGAACTGGAGGAGAGGGCGGCGGGGGCGGTAAGGGGGGGGGAGGAGGGAAGGAGAAAGGGGAAGGCTGGAAGTAGGGGAGAAGGGGAAGGAGGGAGGGAGGGAGGAAGGATGCCTCCACTGTTAAGAAAAAAAAAAAAAAAGGAGTGGAGGGCCTAGAGGTAAAGAAAGGAATATGAAAGATAACGTCTCTACTTCTTCAGCTATCACTATCATCATTATCATAGATGGCTGGGCCATGTTTTGGATTACAATTTAGCCCTCAAAT
>NC_134786.1:59050900-59070900 GCF_046742065.1 Oratosquilla oratoria
GATCTCAACGAAAGAGTGAGGCGGTTGCAGGGCCAGATTGAAGAACAGGGCAATGAGCTGAGAGAGCTTCGGAAAGCCCAAAATGAAGTGGGAAAGCCAGGAGGCGTGCAAGAACGCCAAATACAATATTCTTCGCCCGGAATTGAATGCCCAAGAAAGCTCGGAACGCCACCTGCACCGCCTCCACCTCCACCACCACCATTGCCTTGTATTCCTCCTCCACCACCGCTTCCACCGGCCTTCAAGAGTAAGAAGAAAGAAGACATTGCCGAAAGCCCAACTAGGCCTGACAGTGAACAAACTGACACGCGCGCCTTGCTTTTAGAGGAGATCCGAAGAGGAGTCAAATTAAGACCCTCGAAGCCTGTAAAGGGGGATCAGCCCATCGAAAGTGTCGACCAGGAAAGCTTAGCAGCGACACAGTCACAAGGAAAGCTGAACACGACACCACCACCGCCTCCTCCACTTCCGCCTCTTCCTCCACTGAGGAACAAGCCTTCGGTCTTGAAGAAAACCGAAGGCTCTAAGGAACGTGACAGCGTCAAAGGCGTACAGACGCCATCGACGGACAATCGAGCCCTCCTCATGGAGGAGATAAGGAAGGGCGTAAAACTGCGACCCGCCCCAAAGTCGTCAGCCCAGCAGCAACAAAGTCTCATGAAGGAGACTTCACCCATCCCCGAAGAGCACAGCCACATCGAGGAAGTGGCCCAGGCTGGCGAACAGCTCATCAGTCCTGTGGATAAGAGACCAAAGGAGGAGGAAGTCGAAAACCCTCCAGGACAGCCCCAATCTACCGACCTGCGATCTCGCCTTATGGACGAGATCCGGGTCGGTATCAAGTTGCGTCCGACCTCGCAACCGTCGAGGAAGAAGCCCGAGCCGGAGGACAGCCTCACTCGGGTCTTTGCGCAAGCCCTGGAGGCTCGGCGAAGAGCCTTCCTCCAGGACGATTCGGAAGCCCGAAGTGACGACGAGGATGACTGGGACTGATGAAAGTCCCATCCTCCCGTTTTCCTTTCCATCGTCATCAAAAGCCCTCAGAAAGTGATTAAAACTGTCACAGCTGTAGTCAGCGCAATGATGCCGACATGAACCGGCATGCCTTTGACTTTGTATGCCCACAAAGAAGTCATACACAGTTTTCGCCAACGCCCACAGAAAGTGATAAAAAAAATGTCAAAAAAAATTGTCACAGCTGTAGTCATCGTAATGTTACCGGCATAAAACGGCATGCGTTTGACTTTGTATGCCCACAAAGAAAGCTCATATGAAGTCACTCATAGCTTTCAGGAAAGCCCACAGAAAGTGATAAGAAAAAAAAAGAAAAATGTCCAAAAATTGATCACAGCTAGTCATGTAAATGATGCCGGCATAAACCGGTTTGCATTTGACTTTGTATGCCCATGAAATAAGCCCGTATGAAGTTATTCACACTTCTCGCGCGCGTGCGCGCACGTGTGTGTGTGTGTGTGTGTGTGTGTGTGTGTGTGTGTGTGTGTGTATTTTTATACTCTTTCGTCTTTTATTCATACAATCCTATGTGAGTTACTCTGCTGCCGGTCAATTTCTTGCAATTTTACTGGATTTGATAATACTAATTTTCATTTTAGCTTATCTGCTCACTTACAGGAAGCTAGAAAAACAAATCAATCAGAAATTTTGAAACAAAGAAAAAAAAAAGGGGGGGGGGGAAGGTGAGAGAGAAGATATTTTCCCCCTCCATTTAGTCAATTTTCACGATGGGAACACGGCGACGTTATTCTTATCCCCCGCCGCAGAAATATATCTCTATTCCATAGGGGTGTCGCTGATGTCCATGAAATATCTAGGAAGGAGGAAGAGGGAGGGAGAGGAGGGAAGAGGAAAAGGAGAAGGAGGAAGGAAAGAGGATGAGGAAGAAGAGGAGGAGGGGAGTATGTGTGTGTGTGCGTGCGTGCGTGTGTGTGTGTGTGTGCGTGTGTGTGTGTATGCGTGCGGGCGTGTGTGTGTGTGTGTGTGTGTGTGTGTGTGTGTGTGTGTGTGTGTGTGTGTGTGTGTGTGTGTGTGTGTGTGTGTGTGTGTGTGTGTGCGTATTTATGTGTAATAATAATAATAATAATAATAATAATAATAATAATAATAATAATAATAATAATAATAATAATAATAATAATAAATGGTTTATTGAAAACATGGCAGCCGAAGGCTGAAAATACACATATTAAGGTAAGAGGGATTAACATAGATGGTACATAATAAATGATTACCTATACATATTATGATGCTGAAGTGATTGTGCACTATACATATATATATATATATATATATATATAAAACATGCTAGATGCGTCTTAGTGTTAATATGATGTTTGGATTTGCTGTTGTTTGATAAGTGTATGGGACTGTGTTTACTCGTATATCTGCCTGTGCGTGGTGCTTTGAAAGGCTTGAGTCTATTGTGATGTCTTGTGGCCCGGGCAGGACGGTCAGCTTCCGACGGTAGCAGGTTACGGTGGCGAGGAAGACGTAATAGCTTGTGGCCGAATTTTCTTAGTGTCTCCTTGTGGTGGTCAGGGTTTGGGCAGGTTGAGGATGGTTAGACCAGCCTCGTAGTTGGAATAAGAGAAGCCTAGGATGATTTTGCATGCCTTTCTCTGTACCTGAGTGAGGTTGATGGAGGGGTTCCAGGCTGGAGATGCATAGCAGAGTTTAGACAGAATAAAGGTGCAATATATATTCTTCAACTCCTTCTCTGGTGTTCCAAGTGATCTAAGCCTTCGCATCATGTATAGTCGATAAGATGCTGCTCTCACGGTGTTTGTCACATGCTGCTTCCAGTCCAGTTGGTCATCAATAGTGATTCCCAGTAATTTAGTGGACTTGACTACTTGGAGAGGTTGGGTGCCAATTGTGACATTTGGAGCAGATACATTCTTCTTTGATGTGCAGAAGTGTATGGTGACCGTTTTTATACTGTTAATGGTCACATGGTTGTCAGTTGTCCAGGCTTGTAGCTTATCAAGAGTAGCCTGCAGTGGAGAGTAGTCTGGAGCTGTGTTGTCAACGGTGATGCTAACAGTTGAGTCGTCAACGTATGTGTATGTGTGTGTGTGTGTGTGTGTGTGCACGTGTATGTATGTTTATGTGCATGTGTGTTTGTGTGTGTATGTTTATGTGTGTGTGTATGTATGTGTATGTGTGTGTGTATGTATATATGTGCGTGCATGTGTGTGCGTGTGTATGCATGTGCATGTGTACGTGCATGTGTGTGCGTGCATGTGTGCGGGTGTATGTGCATGTGTATGTGCATGTGTGATTCACCACCATGGTCTTGGGTCACGTGTTGGACTCGTGATCGACAGCTATTTCCCTTTCGGAAGAGAGCTCAGAGCTCATATATGACCGATCTATGGGTAATGCTGTGACCCTACACGCACACACACACCCAACTTCCCGTTCACGAGGGTTGGAGTAACGACTCGCAGTGCAGCAATAGTGAAATTATTTTAGCCCTGGGCGGTATTCGAACCCAGACCTCCGTAGTGGCAGCCGGGAGCTCTACCAACCGCGCCATCGAGTCGTGTGGCACACATACACATACGTGTGTGTGTGTGTGTGTGTGTGTGTGTGTGTGTGTGTGTGTGTGTGTGTGTGTGTGTGTGTGTGTGCGTGCGGGCGCACGCGCGTATGTGTGTAAGCACATGTACGCGCGTATTCCTATTTGCCTGCTTCTGTATGTTTATCTATATCTATATCTGCTTCTGCTCTCCCCTCTCTCTCTCTCTCTCTCTCTTTCTTCCTTTGATACATGATATCATGCTACCATTCCTCGGAAGGCAATAGCTCTCGCTTTATTTCCTGGCAGCTGCTGCTGCTGCTGCCGCTGCCCTTTTGAGTCTTAGGTTGTCCCCCGCAAAGCCCAGAACGCAGGTCCCAAGCGCCTGCCTGGGCGGCATCTTGACCAGGGCTTCCACTCATGGGGCCGTGGCGACGTTCTCTCCCCCGTTCTCCTCGTTCTACCTGACGCCAGCCGACTTCGTTGAGGGATGGAGCCAGTTTTCTTCCTTCGGCTGAATAGATTTACCTGGTGTTAGCCTGAATAAAATGTGTTCTGCGTGCCAACAACAAAGTGGCTGGCTATCTTGGCATATAGGGCAAAGGTGGCGGCCTCCTCGCCTACGCTCCTCATTTCATCTAATCATTTATTTCTTGGCTGATATACTTGTTTATTTCTTTATGTATTAATTAATTTACTCATCATTTACCTATTCGTCTGTCTATTTATTTATTCATATATTTATTCGTTTGTTTGTTTATTTTAGGAGGGGGTCTCGCTCTTTGAAACACTCCTTCAAGCAGTGGTCTACTCCCTCAGGAGGAAAAACACGAGAACATAAGAATGGAGGGTACTGCAAGAGACCATATGGCCTACACTAGGCAGTTTCATATCCCTTGCCACATCTCATCTCCGTCCATAATACGATTATCATCTCATTTGCTCTTAAAACAACCAATAGTTTCATCGCTCACTAAACGGTTACTAAGTCTATTCTATTCGTTAACCACTGTCGATAAACCAGTTCTTGCCTATTCCCTTCTTAAATCTAAATCTGTCCAGTTGAAACTCTTCCTGCCCTCCTCTCTAAATAGGATGATGACTATGAAATCACCCAGAACAAAGTTGATCAAGTGCAACGGTTCTCTGGATGGGGCGTGCAAACGTTCGTCTTCTCTACGAACGTTCCTCATTACGCATGGATGATTCATGTGTCCGGGGAGTCCGGCTCCGCCCCCGGCAAGAACGTCATCTCACGCGCAGCAGCACCCCCCACCCCCAACCTCACCCCGGCGACGGGTAGAAACCTGTCGACGTCCTCTCCCCTCTCGGCCTCGGCGTCGCCCCGTCTTCGTCAGTCCTCCTCCGCGCCTCCGTCACAAACAATTTGGACGGCAGTCGAGGCGAGAAAATGCCTCCTCGTCTCTTTCAATATGTCAGTATTCATTTCATTCTAAGAATGGAGGAGGACGTGGAGGTGATGGAAGTAGAGATGGTGGTGATGGTGGTGGTGGAGATGGTGGTTTGGAGGTGGTGAAGTGGTAATTTGGTGGTAGTGGGAGTTGGTAGTGATGGTAGTGGTGGTGGGGGTGACGGTAGTGGTGGTGGTGCTGGTGGTGTTTGGTACAGGACAGGAGGAAAGGAGGTGAGGAGGTGGGAGGGAGAATTCCGAGGAGAGAGAGACGGGGGTGAGAGGGGAAGTGATATCACGTGTGAATTGGAAGAGGGTTTACAAGAGGAGGTCTAAGAAGAGGCAAGAGTGTAGCTGATGTAATGAGAAATGAACTGGAACGGGTTTATCACCCATAAGGGTAATGAAAACTTGATACTTGGAGGCTTATATTCAAAAGGAGACAGAGGCAGAGAGAGAGAGAGAGAGAGAGAGAGAGAGAGAGAGAGAGAGAGAGAGAGAGAGAGAGAGAGAGAGAGAGAGAGAGAGAGAGAGAGAGGGCAAGAGTTTCTTTTCTTCCACTGGAGGGTCTCTGGAATTCTCTTCCTCCTCTTCTCATCTGCCCAAGACTCAAAAGTTCACTGGTAAGGGTAAATGTGAACACAAGCCTTAAACGGGCATCCTTCTCTTCCTCCCTGGTGCAGACTGTGCTCTACGGGCATTCTATATATGAATATATGTTTTTTTCTTCGCTTTTAACTTTTTCTCCAGCATTTTTGGATATTTAGGAAGAAAAAATATAGCAAGGAGACATGGCAAGGATATACGTGAGTCTAGAAATAATGAAGCATATCATCATATTCTGAATGAAAATAATGTGTCACGGGTAGGACTTCTGCAAAGAATTAATACGATTAATATATATATATATATATATACATACATATATATATCAGCTCTGGGAAATCATGGTCATCAGTTTGAGCTTTTGCAAACACGCAAAAAGACTAGTGTAGAGTACGGGTGGGAAAGACTAAACTTCTCTTTAATTTCAAACTAATGACTAAAACATTTCCCAGATAACACAGCTGATAATAATAAGGAGGACCAATTTATTCGAAAACACTACGAAACATTTCAAAGAGTGAGCACGTTTTCGGGGACACCCTGTATAAGTCTTAATTGAAATGCAGTGAAAAGATATTTTTGATTGATTCGGTGTAACGTCACGAACTCCCCCAATCAGGAGGCTAGGACGGTGCACCTGAAGTTTTGTTGACACAAAGCTAGTTTAGTAGCCACTAGTAGCCGCTGCAAGGTAATTTACCAAGCAATTGTTGACACTGGGCAAGTAGAGAACTAGTTTAGCAGCACTAGTGGCTGCTAAACTAGCTACTTTTCAACGAGGCTTTACAGAGGACTTTGTAGCGTGGAATTTAATTAACCATGCCCGTGGTCCAACTCGCTGGCGGCTGGTTTCGAACTGCCGTCACCTTGACTTCTGTCGCAAGTAGTGAAGCTCTAACCGTCTAACGTGTTCGGCCAGTGAGCATCCAGAAAATATATATTTACAAATAATAATGAAAATAATAATAATAATAATAATGATAATAATAATAAATAAATAAAGACGGGAACAGATAATCTATATAAAGAAATCACGGTGGTAAAGACGAGGTAATTAAGAAAAATAGCGAGAATTTGTCAATAATGAATTAATTCTACATTAAATCCCTTTATCTAAGAGGGGAAGGGGTACCACGGAATTGAATAAAATAATCTAACTGTAACAAAGTTAAAACATAACGTACCACCCGGAGTAAATTAAAGTAAGCTATAATTCTTTTAATGATTTAGAGAGACCACAATTATGAATAAAATCACCCGGCGGCAACATAATAGAAAGGAAGAGTGACACCCGGTAGGGAAGGGGGTTAGTGCCATCTTCATTATATCGATATCTTGAAATCAGTCAAGACTCTGGAACAAATGTTGATAAGTAATGATGGATATAATAAGAGATAATATGAGATAACAATAAAGAGGGGAAGGGGAAGAAAGAAGAAAGAAAGCAATTTCTTTTTTTTTTAGAATTACAAAACAAATACAGTAGTTTTGTTTGAGTGTATGTCCGTTTTCTTTGTTATCAAGATTTTCTTATGTTCTGTCATTGATATTAATGATGGTGA
This sequence comes from Oratosquilla oratoria, assembly GCF_046742065.1. Classification (NCBI taxonomy): domain Eukaryota; kingdom Metazoa; phylum Arthropoda; class Malacostraca; order Stomatopoda; family Squillidae; genus Oratosquilla; species Oratosquilla oratoria. The sequence goes on from NC_134786.1 coordinate 59,058,018, forward strand.
AACAGAACGAAAAGTAAATACAAAAAACACGAGAAAGAGATAGATAAATAGATAGATAGATAGATAGAGAGAGAGAGACAGAGAGAAATAGAGAGAGAGAGAGAGGGAAGAGTGAAATTTAAGAAGATGAAAAAAGAGAAAGGAAAAAGCTGAAAGAGAGAAAAAGAGTAAGATTTAAGAAGATGAAGAAAGAGAAAACGCGAGAGTGGGCATAGAACTCTCTGAGATGAGAGAAGAGGAAAAAAAAAATGCAATAACGACCAAGGAAGAAGAGGCGATAGGAGAGACGAGAGGCGAGGCGAAGAGAGGAAGAGGAGAAGAGAGGAGAGAAGGGCTGGGGAGGGGGGGGGGTAAGAGAAGAAACGCTTCCAGGGTGGAAAGTTTAATTTCGGTCCTTTCTGTGACTCAGACACAGCTGCGAATTGACTTGGAACAGCAGCAGATGCTGCCGCAACTCGCGAGTTGCCTACACTCGACCTCCGTGAAAAGGTGAGGCTGCCGAGCTCAGAACGGTGAGGCCCCTATATGTTGAGCCCAGACCGGAGCCGCCAACGAGCGTGAGAGGAATGAACGACCAAATCCTAGTAACATCATCCAATTAAACCAGTCTGTTACCCGCGGCCCCCAGGAGACCGCCCACGACCACCGGTTCAGACTGTACGCCAGTCAATGTCTGGCGTATTTGAGGGAAGAACAGGGCAAGATAATATGTTCTGAGGCTTTTGGTTATGTGTTTCCATATTCCTCACGAACAGGGTGGAATATGGACATTTGTTCTTTACACCAAGCCTAGAAGGGAGATTGTTCACCGAGTCAGGTTAGGTTAGGTTGGAAATGAAAGAAAGAAAAAAAAAAAAAAAAAAGAACGTGGTTGAGAGGAGGAAGATGAGATTTTTTTTTCACGAGGTCACATGTGGAAAGGAAATCATTCAGTTGGTTATTTTGGGGGAAGGGTGGGTGGAGGGATGGGGTGCTGAGAGGAAAGAGAGGGGAAGGGAAAGGAAAAGGAGAGGGTGAGGGAGAGAGAAGGTTAGGGTGAGAGAGGGTGAGGGTGAGAGAGGGTGAAAGAAGTGTCAGGGGGAGGAAAAGGGAGGGAGAGGGATGATTGAGTGGGGGGGAGGGTTTGTTGAGTAGGAGGGGAGGGATGGTTGAGTGGGAGAGGGAGAGAGGGTTGGGAGGGAGGGAGAAAGAGGGGAGGGGAAGGGGTAAAAGAGAGGGAAAGAGAAATGGAGGAAGATAGTGGGAGAGGGAGGAGGGGGGAGAGGGGGAGGGGATGGGAGAGAAGGAAGGGGATGGGTGAGGTGGGTGAAGGAGAGGGAGGGAGAGAGAGGGGGGAGAGGACGGGTGGGGGTGGGGGTGAAGGAGGATTGGGGAAAGGGAGATGGGAGGGTGGGGAGGATATGGGGGAATCTGTACACGATTCAAAGACTAACCACCATATCTTTAGTTATCTCATATTAACGCGGTTATGATAGTGAAACTTCCTTGTTCACTGCAACTGGCGATTTGTATATTTGACTTATATGCCACCAAGCGATTTTTTCAGCCAAGGGAAAAGCTACAACCCCACAGAGGCCGGCAACGGTCCTCCCCCAAAGACCTCTCTGAGAAGACAAGCTGGACTATTGTTGTTTGTGTTGTGTCATTGTGGGGCACTCACCGGCTCAAAGTGGTGGGAAGATTAGTCGCCGGTTGCAGTGGTAATAAGTCTGAAGGGGATAGAGAGAGATCTTGAGCCATGTCCGGGAACCGAGTACCAGCCTGTCAGGGCTGCACCTCCTGACAGAGGCCAACCACAAATTAGATTGTAAACTACAATCATCGTAACCAATCTACGACGTCGTAAATGAAACCGTAACGATCATACCAAAAAAAATTAAGACGCTTGGAAAAATAATAGAACCATTTATGAAATTTAGAAACAGACAGACAAATGCATATAAAGACAAATACATACATATACCAAAGGCTTTTCCCCCTTACAAGGGAGGTAGCAAAAAAAAAAAAAAAAATAAATAAAACAAAACAAAGGCGTAGAAACCACTCCCACCCATTCCATCCCCTACATACTCCACTCCCCTCTACCCTCTTCCCTCCCTCTTATCTTGGCACTTCCTGTATGACGGGTCATCCCTGCATCTTATCCACTGCCCTGGGTCAAAAGCAGTGCCGAAAGACACAGCACATCTACAACAAGGCCGCTTCATTAAATCGGCGACCCCCCCCTCTCCGTCCCCTTATGCAGAAAAGGAGAAGACGGAGAGAAATCCCTTCGGGCTGCGTCAATTTATTTCTCATACATACTCCCTCACCCACCATCCCCCACCCACTCCCCCTCATGCATCACAGCATCATCCATACACAACCATTCTCCATTCACCCCTATCTTCTGTCCTCTCCCGTCCTTCCTCAACAGACATTCCCCTTTTTCCCAATGCCCCTTTTACCCCATCCATCCATCTCATCCTAGGTCGATTCCTCATGTTCACTCCTTCCACTTCTGCCTTTCGCACTTCTTTTGCTAATCTTTCTTCACTCATTCTTTCCATGTGTCCAAACCATCCCAATACTGTTTTATCAACCCTATCTCCCAAATCCCTTTCCATCCCTGTTCTCCTCCTCACCTCCTCATTTCTCACCCTATCCAGCCTAGTAACCCCTATCGTACTTCTCAGGCACCTCATCTCAAACACATTCAAACTCTTTCTCTCTTCCTCTCTTATGCATACAAATATACCTATACAAATATGTCCAAATGTGCGTCTTGGTTACCCCTCAAATCCGCCATACAAAGAGAAGCGCAAAAAGAAAAACTAGACATAAAAAAAAAAAAAATCTCTCCGAAAAAATCTCCGAAAAAAAGGGGGAGGGGGCAATGACAACAAAACAAACGTAATGAAAAATGTACATTTTGTTAATTGGAAGATAAGTGAAGACGTATTATGTGGAGAAAAAATCGAAGAAAAATGCAAAGACAAGATAACATCATCTTTGACACATCCATACAAGTTCACACACACAGCACACACACACGCGCGCTTACACACACAAATGCTTACTCGTGTTGTGGTGAGCTTTGAGGACGTCCGACGACGCAAGTCCTAAATCGAACCCCGTTCAGGGTTTGAGAGTCTCATTAACACGACATACCGTTACTGTTCCTCTTGAGCAATGGTATGGATGGGGGATGGTAGTGTGCAGAGTTGATGTTTATCTCTACATTAAATAAGTACTGGTGGAGAGACAAACTCGGAGCGGTCTCCTTGCTTTAATGTTCCAGACTTCTCTCTCATCTACAAATACAAGGCAACCTCCGTAGTAACCTCGGGGGGTTGCCAGATTAAACATTTTTACAACTGTACAAGTAGGATGTTGCCATATTCACATTTAGAAAAAATATAAGGAAGATTGGGTTAGGAGCTGGTGTTTCGCCAACTGCTAGCGGCTTCTTTTGATCAAGCAGATGTTCGGGTGTCTGACCCGAGATGTGGCGCAGCTTATTGTTCGGTTTGGGTGTTGGCTGGAAAAGTCGGGTCCTCTGGTCACTTAGGGACAATGGACTGTCCCTTGGGAGATCCGTGACAATAGAGGATACCTTAAGAGTTGCTTGAAGGTTCACTTTCACTATATGCGTGCGTGTGCGCGTGTGCACGCTGGACATCGAAAGAGATGATAACAAGTGCGTCTGTGTATGTGTGTGTGTGTGTGTGTGTGTGTGTGTGTAAGAGAGAGAGGGTGGGGAGAGGGAGGAGGGGGGAAGGTCTCTGAGGAAATCTATGAGGGGGACGCAACAGAGGCAAGGTGCCGCTGGTGAGTGAGAAATGATCCGACCCCTTCCTTACCACCAAATGGTACCTTCCCCCCCGTTCCTCTTATCTGCCGTCAAACGATTTTATTTACCTAACCCCCCCCCCCACCCAACCTCCGTCAGGCAATGCTATTCATCTCTGTGGCACCCTCCTTGTGACGCCCTTATGGGTCAGAGTCACGTAGGATTCTTTTTAAATTTGTAAACTTACATCCACGCATTGATAATACTAGTTTTTCCTCCTGTCTCCTCTTTACCATTCGTCTTCCTCCTCCTCTTCCCCTTGAATTACTCTTGGTTCCATTTGGTCTTTGATATTTAGTATTAGAATTTATTTAGTTATTTCAATTGGGTTCAGTTCATTTGCTCTAGGATCCAACCCTTTGGATAAAGAATTCCATCCTATTTCACAACTTCTTGAGACTTTGTCAAAACTGAATAAAATCGTGTTGCATCTACTAGTGATTACTTGTTAGTGGTTTGCGGACCCCCTTAGGAACCACTGTGGTCCCTCAGGTGTGGTCCCAGACCCCCAAGTTGAGAAAAGCTGGTTTAGGGACACTATGAAGGACGGACGACGAGATACAGCTGGATAAAGTTTGCCACCTCGTTCAAAGGTTTCAGGGTTTTGTTTTTGTAAAACATTTTCCGACTCGGTCGAAACGTTTCAAAGTTCTGTTTAACGGCATTCAGGTTAAAGAAATGTTCCTGGATTCTAGGCCATGTAGGGTTTATTAGCTTATTACACTCAACTAGTTAGATTAACACAAAATGGAGGTTTTCTTTCAATGTTCAAAATTTAATGACTTTGCAAGAGATGAATATAGATGATTTATTCAACCTAGATTTTTTTTATATATATACATACATATATATATATATATATATGTATATGTATATATATATATGTATATATATATATGTATATATATATATATATATATATATATACATATATACTGTATATACACAATTAATTTTGTAGATTTGGAGTTCTTTGTTCTACAGAGCTTTTTTTTTAACCAGGTTTTTGGTCTGAAATATCTTTTTAGTTACCTTAATCTTGAGGAACAAAATTAACTCACGTATGATATCGGTTAGCATCCCTAAAGAAATTTCACACCAAAGTTTAGACAAAACTCCGTACTCAACTAATTAAGTTTTATTTTTCCTTGGAGACATCCCAACCGCTAACACGACATCATACACAAACGTACACACATATACAAATATACATGATATATACATGTACCGGGTATACATACATATATACATACTAAAAAGCCCTTTTCCCTGTATAAATGAGGTGACCAGACACACACACACACATGCACACACACACACACACACACACACACACACACACACACACACACACACACACACACACACATATGTATATATGCTAATAAGAACACGGGTACGTGTGTTCACTTATGCAAAGTGAAAAAAACGGGACTGGTCTACTTTGCATATGTATATATATATATATATATATATATATATATATATATATATATATATCTACATACATACACGAGGGGGTGCTGAAAAGTTCCTGGCTTTAAGGGTATCGTGAAAGGGTAGAGCTGTTACTTTTACAGGGGAGGTAGGGCTATCATTTAAGAGAAGATAGGCAAAAAGACATGATGGTATACAATATATCTTTTTCCTTTTTGCAGGTTCAACGCATGATGGCAGCGCCTACAGTGAATTTTGGTAAAATTGAAGCACGGGCGGTTATAAAGTTCTTCTTGCATGGCAAAGGGGCGGCGGAAATCCATGGCGAGATGAAGGACGTCTTGAAGGATGACTGCCCATCATACTCTACGGTGAAAGTGTGGGTGTCAAGGTTTCGGACTGGTCATTTCGAGGTCACAGAAGAACCCCAGTCAGGACGGCCAACTTCCGCAACCACATAGGAGAAAGCCGACGCTGTGCACGTCATCATTCTCGAGGACCGCCGGATTTCAGCTAAAGTCATAGCTGAGACTCTAGAATTTCCCGAGAAAGAGTTGACCACACCATCCACAACATTCTGGACATGAGAAAGCTTTCCGCAAAATGGGTGCCAAAATGCCTGAACGCAGATCAGAAACGGTTTACAGCGAGGATGGCCGATTTTATGGCTCGTTTAGTCACCATGGGTGAAACTTGGCTTCATCACTATGATACCCTGACCAAGAAGCAATGAATGGAGTGGCGACACAGTGGTTCACCGCGTCCCAATAAGTTTCGGGCCCAGAGGTTAGCTGGAAAGGTACTGGCTTCAGTGTTCTGGGACAAAGATTGAGTACTCATGAAATACCTGCCAAAGGGTCGCACCATCAACGCAGGATACTACATGTCTATGTTGGGCGAATTGCGCGAAGCTTTGAAGCAGAAACGCCATGGGAAGTTGAGCCGTGGTGTCTTCTTTTTGCAGGACAATGCACCAGCACACACAGCACATGAAACTCTACGGAAAATACGCGACTTTGGCTACGAATTAGTAGACCACCCGCCATACTCCCCAGACCTGGCCCCCTCTGACTATCACCTCTTTCCATAACTGAAGAAACATCTCAAGGGAAGGAAATTTTTCTTCGATTTGGAAGTGATCGCTGCTAAAGAGGCCTGGCTGGAGGCCCAACCTTCCGAGTTCTTTTTTCATGGCTTAGAAAAACTGAAGGACCCTTGTAATAAGTGAGTGAATCTGAGAGGGGAGTATGTTGAATAATATCATAATTAACTGATCTTCCTGTATTTTCATTTACCCAAAGCCAGGAACTTTTCAGCACCCTCTCGTGTATGTATACATATACACATATATATATATACATATATATACATATATATACATATATACATATATATACATATATACATACATATATATATATTCATGTACACATGCAATGTATATATGCATATACAAATGCATATGTCATAATCATAAGGCCCTTTCCCTCTTATATACACATACACACACACTCACACATACATATTATATATACATACATGTATACATACATATACATATACTAATGGCTCTTTCCCCTTATAAGGGATCAGGCCATGCACAGACATAGGTCTATAAATATCTTGATAAAGCAAAACTTAGAATACTTAGCCGTAAGTGGAACTCCTTCTTTTGACGGGAACTTAATTTCACTGGCGAAGGAACTATACTTTTGGTGGGCAGTTAATTCCACTGGCGAAGTGGGCAGGCGGGGAAGGGGGAGGAGAGGAAGGGGTATCTGCAAAGTGACAAAGTTGCCTTCGCCCCCCCCCCCCGCCAAGCGCCAGTTTTCTTGTAGAGAATTGTTGTTGTTGTTGGGAGTGGTGATGGTGATGGTGTTGGTGTGTGTGTTTGCATGTGTGTGTATGTGTGTATGTGTGTGTGTATGTGTGTGTGTGTGTGTGTGTGTGTGTGTGTGTGTGTGTGTGTGTGTGTGTGTGTGTGTGTGTGTGTGTGTATGTGTGTGTGTATGCATATAGGGTGCAGCAATAATATGTGTGTGTAGGTATATATGTGTATGCGTGTGTGTGCATATGTTTAAATATGCATATTTGTGTGTGTGTATGCATATGTGTGTGTAGGTATATATGTGTATGCGTGTGCGTGTGTGTGTGCGTGTGTGTGTGTGTGTGTGTGTGTGTGTGTGTGTGTGTGTGCATATGTTTAAATATGCATATTTGTGTCTGTGTATGCACATGTGTGTGTAGGTATATATGTGTATGCGTGTGTGTGCATATGTTTAAATATGCATATCTGTGTGTGTGTATGCATATGTGAGTGTAGGTATATATGTGTATGCGTGTGTGTATGTGCGTGTATGTGTAGGTGTTCGTGAAAGAAGTAATTCTTTTCTCTTTCAACAAATCATAAGTTTTAGTCTGAGAACGAAATCGCTCTTCTTTTCCTCCTCTTTTACTTGTGCTGCCAACAGGCAACTCTCTTCAGCTCTGAATGTTCCCCTTTTTGTTAAGAAATTAATATATAAATCTCCAATCAACGATATAATCTTCTGTAAGAGGCCGGTAGTTGTACGAATGGTAATCAGTCAGGTTAGGAAATACATGCTGAGTCAACAAGTCAAGATTCGAAGCCTACTGTTGTTATAAACAAAGATTGGAAGGCGTCGTTCTGTCAATGTAAACACACCGACGGAGGTGACTGCTTTATAATCGCTGATGTAATCTAAACTGTGTTAGCTGCAGACCACCTCCGTGAAGACATACCACTTGCGCAATGACGTCATGTTTTTGCTTCTATGCTTTTGCTTATGCAGCAATAATTCTGGAAGGACTGTAATAGCCTCTCGGATTGGAGGTAAATGGGTATGTAGAGTAATACTATTGGCTTTAAAAGGAAAAGACACGCCCTTAAGGTGTGTCACTTGTGTTGAAACGTAAAAGACTATTGGACGAATAAAAAGTGACGTCTGAACGAAGGTGCTCTGAAGTATTGGAGAGAACCGGTGGGCACTCTCTCTGCGTGTAGTCCGTTAGTTTAACAAGCAAGAAATTCACCACCCTTTTATTAACCCAAAGGTCGAGAGAACTAGGCATGGGGCCTAATGAAATTGGAAACTAGTGAGACTAAAGGAAATACAAGGCATAGGGCCTACTGCATAAGAAGAACTTGAACATTTAGTGAAACTCACGTTACGAAGGCAAGGGGCCTCGAGACGAGTGGAATTACAAGTCAAATATAAGTGTAATGGTCGAGGACCGACAGTGGTGGTGACAGTGGTGACAAGGGTGGTGAAACTTCCACAGGTATCAGAACATCTACTCACCCTGACAATAGACATACTTTTCCTGTATTTGAGGACATTTAGGTTAACCAGTCACCATTTCTTACATGTCAGTGAGTCTCTATGAGACTAAACTTTAACTATAAATGATCCCTCCCCTCGGGTGAATAAAACCACTTGACGTCATCTAAAACAAATACTAAACCAAAATAAAGACGAAGAGTTAATCGACATAATCCGAGTTAGGTTAATCCTTTCGCTAACCGGGTCAAGAGGAGGGGGTTACCCCTCTGATGAATAGAATTACCTAACGCCAGTTAAGATAACTAAGAAAGTTTTCTAAACGCGGTTGGGTTAATAACTAAGGCTAGAAAATTAACTCGAAACACAAACGGTTAGGTTAGACAAGGAGAGATTGTGTGATTCAATGACTAATTTCTTTATATAATATCTAGTAATATCTAAAAAGTCGTTTTAGGTATAAATTTAATAGTGATGCTCAACTGCAAGAGGATATGGAAAAGAATAATTCAAAAGAAAAGTCACACAAAATAAATAGATAAAAAATTAAATAAGATAAAAGAGAAAATAAAATTAAATAAAACCAAATAGAATAGACAATAACATAGAATAAAATACAAAGTGCCAATCGGTACGAAAGGCCTTAACAATGACAGAGGACTCCTCCATGAGTGAGGAGGAGGGGAAGGAAGAGGAGGAAGAGGAAGGGGAGGAGGAGGAGGAAGAAAAAGAGAGAAAAGAGAGAGAGAGAGAGAGAGAGAGAGAGAGAGAGAGAGAGAGACACACACACACACACACACAGAGAGAGAGAGAGAGAGAGAGAGAGAGAAAGGGAGGGAAAGAGAGAGAAGAGATAGCACAGGGTGCAGCAATAAACCTTTGACACCAAGATGTCTTTCTCCCCCCGTCCCCCTCAAGCCGAGTTAACCAAACTAACGGCTCAATCCCCAACGACTAATGTCGTCGATTAAAGAAGATTCTGTCGACCGATTGCGAGGTCGGGGTGGGGGTGGGGTGGGGTGGGGGGTTGGAGCACCGTCTCCCTTTTCCCCTCCCTCTTTCTCCCCCACCCCCACCCCCGCCTTTCCTTCCTACTGCCAGGACGGCCAGAGGCGTCACCATTCGTTTGCCTTGTCTAGAAATTAATGCTGGAGAATCTCTCTCTCTCTCTCTCTCTCTCTCTCTCTCTCTCTGTCTCTCTCTCTTTCTCTGGCCCGATGGACTGTTCTGGGAGTTAGGTGATGATGATGATGATAGTGGCGATGACGATGGGGATAATGATGACGACGACGATGATGATGATGATAGTGGTGATGACGATGGTGATAATGATGACGATGATGATGGTGATGATGACGGTGATGATAATGATGACCATGATGATGGTGGTGGTAATGATGATGATGATGATAATGATGATGATGATGATGACGATGATGATGATGATAGTGATGCTTTTGTTGGCGGTAATATGTTGACGATGATGATGATGATGGTGATGATGATAATAATAATAATAATGATAATAATAATAATAATAATAATAATAATAATAATAATAATAAAAATAATAATAATTTTGATAATAATAATAATAGCAATAATAATAATGATAATGATAATAATAGTAATAATAATAATAATAATAATAATGATAATAATAATAATAATAATAATAATAATAATAATAATAATAATAATAATAATGATAATAATAATAATAATAATAATAAGCATTATGGTGATGGTGGTGATGACAACAGAACATAAACATCTATACAAAAAGAAAAGAAGATGAGTTCAGCTCCTCCTGGCGTAGTGCCTCTCTTAATATTATGGTTGAAGCCAGGTGATTCCATTCATGTGAATAGGAAGCTTCTCTTAACGAGATCCTTACGTAACGTGAGGCACTTACTTGATTCGCTCGCAAGAGCATTCAATTCAGTCGTCTGGTAATCCCTGTGGTAAACATTTTTATTTATTCATTTATTATTTCTTTATTTTTTTTCCAAATGTCGTCACAAATTTTCCTTCGTATTCAAAAACTTCGTCGGGTTTCCAGCGCCATGGTGCACACGACGACATTCGATGGCGTTCTGTTCGTGTTGACAATGTCTCCGATAACTCAGAGCTCCCCCTCCTCCTCCTCCTCCTCTTGCTCCCCTCCTCCTCCTCCTCTCTGAGTCGTATCTGTATCGTGCACACGAAGGCCTCGGTGTGTGACGTCATCGGCATAGTGTAAGATTACCGTTTATCGTCGTTTACACAATGGGTCTGGTGCCCGACGAGTAAACACTGACACTGTAAAGGCTACCTTCAGCAAGGGGAGAAAAGAGCTACGGATATGATACATGTATACCTATCATTATTAGGAAGTACGATGTTTCCTATATAGAATATATATATATATATATATAATATATATATATATATATATATATATATATATATATATATATATATATAAGTTCTATAGACAATCCAATGTAATATAAATATTAGCAGTAATGTTATAATTTATGTATGATAATAATAATAAAAAATAAAATACACATGCCACTTATAATGGGGAAAACATTTTGGTGAATAACTTGATAAATTTGTTTATTCAATTATTTATTTATGTATCAATTTGTAATCATAAAGTTACATTTCCGTTATAAAAGGAAAGAAGCCTTTTGGAATATAAAATAGACAGATTCCTTTATCTACTTAATTGTCTATTTATTTACTTATCTATATATCTATTCAATTATATACTTATATAATTTTATATATATATATATATGCATATATGTATATATATATAATATATATATAATATATATATATATATATATACATATATGTATATATATATATATATATATATATATATATATATATAGACATAATAATATCTATATATATTTGTTCATTTATTTATATTATTCAATATACAGTATATTCCTGTATTCATTAATTCATTCATTTATTTCTTTATCTACATATTTATTTGTGTCTATACTTCTATTTTTCGTTTATTTAGATATATTTACGTAAGTAGTTACTTGTTTATTTTTATTACGCTTCTAAGTTGCACCCTCCAGAAAAAAATATATATACATAATAATCGGCTTGTCAATTCCTCGTCAACTCGACGAGGCTCCATCTCTCTCTCCGTCCGCCGAGTGCGTAAATGGCCGTGACGTGGGCCTTTTTATCAGTCACGAGTGATTAATCACCCTCGATTCAGGCAGCCTTTCTTCATTCCCCCACCTCTCACCCCCAAATCCCAACCCCTTGGGAAAACCTCAGACCTCTTTATAGGATTCAATGTTCTGTTTCTTTTTTATTTATTTATTTATCTATTTATTTATTTATCTATTTCCTTCACTCTCATGACCATCTTCTGTTATCCGGAAGGGCTATTGTACCGATTAAAGGAAAACGCTTTAAAGATAGCAAAAAGAAGTGTTAGGAGCAGAGGAGATGGGGCAAGAACTGCCAGCGGTGAATATCTATCCGTGCCCAACTCGAGAAACACCAATGCCGGAGTGAAATTACACTCAGGACGGGAAAGAAATAGATGATGTAAAAAAACAAAACAAAGTCATGGTCGACAAAAAAGAAAATAATATTATCTCTAAAATACCGTATGTAAGGTGTCCCATGAGTTATTACGGAGAAACAAGCAGAGGATTTAAAAGCGGACAAGTGAGCACAAAAATGACGTCAGGGCCCACCGAACTTCCAACACGATAGTGGAAAACGTAGACAACTATGGCCACTTACAGGCTTGGGAGGGAATAGAGGTGCTCCAAAAAGAACTCACAAAGAAAAGGAGAACAGTAATTGAAGCAGCGTACATCGCTTCCCATCCAAGAAGCAACCATCAGGATGGGTTCGTTAAATTAGCGAGAACGATGAGATGCTTGGTACTTAGCGAATCTAAACGAAGGTGGTGGAAGGAGTGAGGTGGATCAGGGAGAAACGTGGAAATCTTAGATTGATATATATATCAGTCAAATCAGCCATCCTGAGTTCACTGCTGAACAAAGGCCTCCTTCATAGCATTCCAAGATTCACACGACCGCGCCAACCTTTACCACGTCACTCCTGGAAATTTCTCTATCTCGTCTCTCCACCTTCTGTCTGGTCTCCCTCTTCCACGCTTCCCATCTCACGGCGTCCACTCAGTAGCACACTTACTCCATCGCTTATCAGTCGTTCGCACTAACTTACTTGTCCAATTCCATTTCCTCTTTTTTACCGTCTCCACAATATCTTTCACTCTACTCTGTTCTCTCACCCGACTTGCTCTCTTTCGGTC
>NC_134786.1:59075900-59083400 GCF_046742065.1 Oratosquilla oratoria
TATTTTGACAATTTTTGGAAATAGACTCATCCACTGGGATTCGAACCCTTGCCTTAGGCGGCTTACGTCTTATGAGGCAAAGACCTTACTGACCATGCTATCTCGACCCTACAAAACGAAACGACTTGGTTCACGGTCCAGTCGTTCCGCCGAGGGCACTCGGACAGAACATGCTACGTAATGTATTTCATCAAATCCTTTATGCAGGTTAGTCTTCCGACACGTGTTTTTATCATTTGACAATTTTTGGAAATAGACTCATCCACTGGGATTCGAACCCTTGCCTTAGGCGGCTTACGTCTTATGAGGCAAAGACCTTACTGACCATGCTATCTCGACCCTACAAAACGAAACGTCTTGGGTCACGGTACAGTCGTTCAGCCGAGGGCACTCGGACAGAACATGCTACGTAATGTATTTCATCAAATCCTTTATGCAGGTTAGTCTTCCGATATGTGTTTTTATCATTTGACAATTTTTGGAAATAGACTCATCCACTGGGATTCGAACCCTTGCCTTAGGCGGCTTACGTCTTATGAGGCAAAGACCTTACTGACCATGCTATCTCGACCCTACAAAACGAAACGACTTGGTTCACGGTCCAGTCGTTCCGCCGAGGGCACTCGGACAGAACATGCTACGCAATGTATTTCATCAAATCCTTTATGCAGGTTAGTCTTCCGACAAGTGTTTTTATCATTTGACAATTTTTGGAAATAGACTCATCCACTGGGATTCGAACCCTTGCCTTAGGCGGCTTACGTCTTATGAGGCAAAGACCTTACTGACCATGCTATCTCGACCCTACAAAACGAAACGACTTGGTTCACGGTCCAGTCGTTCCGCCGAGGGCACTCGGACAGAACATGCTACGTAATGTCTGTCATCAAATCCTTTATGCAGGTTATTCTTCCGACATGTGTTTTTATCATTTGACAATTTTTGGAAATAGACTCATCCACTGGGATTCGAACCCTTGCCTTAGGCGGCTTACGTCTTATGAGGCAAAGACCTTACTGACCATGCTATCTCGACCCTACAAAACGAAACGACTTGGTTCACGGTCCAGTCGTTTCGCCGAGGGCATTCGGACAGAACATGCTACGTAATGTATTTCATCAAATCCTTTATGCAGGTTAGTCTTCCGAAAAGTGTTTTTATCATTTGACAATTTTTGGAAATAGACTCATCCACTGGGATTCGAACCCTTGCCTTAGTCGGCTTACGTCTTATGAGGCAAAGACCTTACTGACCATGCTATCTCGACCCTACAAAACGAAACGACTTGGTTCACGGTCCAGTCGTTCCGCCGAGGGCACTCGGACAGAACATGCTACGTAATGTATTTCATCAAATCCTTTATGCAGGTTAGTCTTCCGACAAGTGTTTTTATCATTTGACAATTTTTGGAAATAGACTCATCCACTGGGATTCGAACCCTTGCCTTAGGCGGCTTACGTCTTATGAGGCAAAGACCTTACTGACCATGCTATCTCGACCCTACAAAACGAAACGACTTGGTTCACGGTCCAGTCGTTCCGCCGAGGGCACTCGGACAGAACATGCTACGTAATGTATTTCATCAAATCCTTTATGCAGGTTAGTCTTCCGACAGGTGTTTTTATCATTTGACAATTTTTGGAAATAGACTCATCCACTGGGATTCGAACCCTTGCCTTAGGCGGCTTACGTCTTATGAGGCAAAGACCTTACTGACCATGCTATCTCGACCCTACAAAACGAAACGACTTGGTTCACGGTCCAGTCGTTCCGCCGAGGGCACTCGGACAGAACATGCTACGTAATGTATTTCATCAAATCCTTTATGCAGGTTAGTCTTCCGACAAGTGTTTTTATCATTTGACAATTTTTGGAAATAGACTCATCCACTGGGATTCGAACCCTTGCCTTTGGCGGCTTACGTCTTATGAGGCAAAGACCTTACTGACCATGCTATCTCGACCCTACAAAACGAAACGACTTGGTTCACGGTCCAGTCGTTCCGCCGAGGGCACTCGGACAGAACATGCTACGTAATGTATTTCCAAAAATTTTCAAATGATAAAAACACTTGTCGGAAGACTAACCTGCATAAAGGATTTGATGAAATACATTACGTAGCATGTTCTGTCCGAGTGCCCTCGGCGGAACGACTGGACCGTGAACCAAGTCGTTTCGTTTTGTAGGGTCGAGATAGCATGGTCAGTAAGGTCTTTGCCTCATAAGACGTAAGCCGCCTAAGGCAAGGGTTCGAATCCCAGTGGATGAGTCTATTTCCAAAAATTGTCAAATGATAAAAACACTTGTCGGAAGACTAACCTGCATAAAGGATTTGATGAAATACATTACGTAGCATGTTCTGTCCGAGTGCCCTCGGCGGAACGACTGGACCGTGAACCAAGTCGTTTCGTTTTGTAGGGTCGAGATAGCATGGTCAGTAAGGTCTTTGCCTCATAAGACGTAAGCCGTCTAAAGCAAGGGTTCGAATCCCAGTGGATGAGTCTATTTCCAAAAATTGTCAAATGATAAAAACACTTGTCGGAAGACTAACCTGCATAAAGGATTTGATGAAATACATTACGTAGCATGTTCTGTCCGAGTGCCCTCGGCGGAACGACTGGACCGTGAACCAAGTCGTTTCGTTTTGTAGGGTCGAGATAGCATGGTCAGTAAGGTCTTTGCCTCATAAGACGTAAGCCGCCTAAGGCAAGGGTTCGAATCCCAGTGGATGAGTCTATTTCCAAAAATTGTCAAATGATAAAAACACCTGTCGGAAGACTAACCTGCATAAAGGATTTGATGAAATACATTACGTAGCATGTTCTGTCCGAGTGCCCTCGGCGGAACGACTGGACCGTGAACCAAGTCGTTTCGTTTTGTAGGGTCGAGATAGCATGGTCAGTAAGGTCTTTGCCTCATAAGACGTAAGCCGCCTAAGGCAAGGGTTCGAATCCCAGTGGATGAGTCTATTTCCAAATATATATATATATATATATATATATATATATATATATGTATATATATATATGTATATATATGTATACACACACACACACACACACACACACACACACACACACACACACATATCTATATATATATATATATATATATATATATATGTGTCTGTGTGTGTGTGTGTGTGTGTGTGTGTGTGTGTGTGTGTGTAATATATATATATATATATATAAATATCTGTATAAATATATATATATATATATACATAATCAAACCAGCCACTGCTGAACAAAGGCCTCCTTCATAGCATTCCATGATTTACACGTCTGCGCCAACCTCTGCCATGTCACTCCTGCAAATTTCACTATCTCGTCGATCCACCTTCTGTCTGGTCTTCCTCTTCCACGCTTCCCATCTAGCGGCGTCCACTCGGTAACACACTTGCTCCATCGCTCATCAGTCGTTCGCACTAACCTTCCTAATTCCACTTCCTCTCTTTTATCGCCTCCACAACATCTTTCACTCTAGTCTGTTCTCTCACCCGACTTGCTCTCTTTCGGTCTCTCAGGGTTATTCCCACCATTGGTCTCTCCATTCTCCTCTGTACAGTCCTTAGCTTTGTTTCCATAGCATTCGTTAGTTTCCAAGTCTCACATCCGTAGATTATTGTTGGCAGAATGCACTGATTGTAAACTTTACGTTTCAGACATAGAGCTAGAGAGCCCCTCAGGATTTTATTATATTTACCAAACACTTTCCAACCAATTGTAATACGTCTTTTTATTTCATTATCATGATCTTTCGTCACTTTCACCATCTGGCATAAATAATTATGCACTTCAACTTCTTGAAGACAATCACCATCAATTATAATTTCTTTACTTTCAACTTTCGTGTTGAACATTACTCTTATTCATTTTTAAACCTACTTTGAGACTTTCCTTGTTCAGATCACCCAGCATATCTTGCAAGTCATTTGCTCTTTCTGGAATAAGAATGATGTCAACCGCAAATCTTGGGTGGTTCAGATATTCGCCATTAATCTTCACACCTTTCTTTCCAACTCAACCTTTTGAAAATATCTTCCAAACAAGCTGTAAATAATTTGGGTGTGTACCTACTTGCCGTACTCCTTTCTCCATCTTGATCTTTTCTGTATCTTTATGTAGTTGAATTACAGTGGTACTTTTCGCATAAAGCTTTTCTAAAACCCTTACGATCTGTTCGTTTGTACCCTGCTAGCGTAGTGAGTTGATATAACTATTTGTTCTACCGAGTCAAAGGTCTTCTCGTAATCTACAAAAGCTAAACAGAAAGGTATATTGTATTCTATCGTTTCCTCGATTAGTTGGTTCATCGCCTGCAAATGGTCTAGAGTCGAATATCCGCTATAAAGCCTGTCTGTTCTCTCGGTTGGTTTCCATCTAAAACTTGACTTAATCTATATGTAATGATCTTGGATAATATATACATTTGATAGCAAGCTAATCGATCGGTAGTTAGTAAGGTCCTTCTAGTCTCCTTTTTATAAAGCAAAATCACTATAGCATTACACCAGGATTTAGGAATGCTTTCTTGACGTAAGTATTGGGTGTACAACTGAGCTAATTCATTATGAACTTCTTTCCCTGCATTTTTCAAAAGATCTATCGATATACCATCTTCCCTAGATGTTTTCCCCGCTTCATATTTTTAGAGCAAATTCTACTTCTTTTGTAATCTCTGGTACACTACTAACGTCTACACATGAATTTATTGACTCAACTACGGTATTCGACGAGTAAAGCTCTTGGTAAAATTGTTCTACTCTTTTTACCATTCTGTCTCTGCATTTAATTATTTCTCCATTTCTATTTTTCAAACATATAATTTGATGTCTTCCTAAAGCATGTCTGCGCTCGGTCCCTTTAATACTTTTACCTTTCCGAATAATTTCCTTTATTTCACCCATGTTTCCCTTTCTTTTCTCTGATATCTGCCTTTTGTTGATAAGCTTGTTTAGTTCTACTCTTTCTATTTAGTTTGTTCTGCTTTTAATCTGTATGTTCCTTTTTCTTTTAATTAGGCCATTTATACCTTTGGAGTATTTCTTTCCTTTATGTACTTCCTACTTTCTCTGCCGATTCCCTAATAACATTAACTAAATTCAAATTTATAACTTCCACGGTGTCCTCGTTAGTTTTTAGAGCTTCATCTATTTCTAATTTCTAACTGAATGTTCTTATTATTATCCTTAACCTCTGCAAGGCTTATTTTCTTTTTTAAAACTAATTTATTTCTCTCGGTTCTGAACTTTAATTTAGCTGTGCAACTTACCATTCTATGGTCACTACCTATGTTGACTTTATTTATGACCGTAACATTGCTAACGCTTTTGCTCTCATCTCCTGATATGAAGTCAACTTAGTTCTTTGTTGTTCCATTTGGACTTCTCCAGGTCCATTTACGATCTACACGCTTTTGGAAGACGCTGTTCATTATTCTCATGTTGTAGTTCTGTGCAAAATTGACTAACATCGCCTCTACTATTTCTTTCACCTACTCCAAACCACACACACACACACACACACACACACACACACACACACACACACACACACACACACACACACATACAGTATATATATATATATATATATATATATATATATACATATATATATATATATATATATCCCAGAACCTGTATCGACATTTTGGAAGGCCAATAAACATCAGAATACGAAGAAGATAAACTCCCTAATCTTATACACTGTATGAGCGATGATCATGTATGTGATCCTCTGAATTAGGCTGAACGATGTTCTTTTGTCTCCTGGGATGTCTCATTCAAGGAATCTATAGCCTGTCGCATGATTGTGGTCTGCGTGAACTCGTCGTTGATGCACGCACAGTAGAGGACATCCAAAAATGACCTAGAAGCTGCCAAAACAAAGTAGAAATATTTTTCGGTATTATCTCATTAGTCAAATAACAAAATGTTTTTAAAAAATAATGGTTATTTATTACGAGTATAAGTTTGTGTGCTGAGTAGAATAATGTAAGGCTAACCAAAATAAAATACTTGAGGTAAGGCATTGTTTAGAAAGGGTTAGGAAGAGCTTTTCATTCTCTTACTTTCATTTATATTATTTTTGTAATTTTTTTTTCTGTTTTCCTTTTATTTTCGTCCTAACTATAGTTTTCTTAATCTCCCCATTTCCCATTTTCTTTTACTTCTATTTTCTTTATGTTCACTTTTTCAATTTTTTGTAGTTGTCATATTTATAGTTTTCTTTTTTGTGCCACTTCCCATTTTCTGTTTTATTTTATTTATACTTTTTGTCTATTTATATATATATTTATTTATTCCACTCTCCATTTTCTTTCTCTTTTATGTCTCTTCCTTTTTCTATATACCTCTCATCAACTTTTCTTTATCTTCAATTCACTTCCTTTGCCACCTATTCTACTTTCCTTTCCTCATCTCCCTTCTCTATCTTCTTCCTCTCGTCTTCTGTCTCTCTATTTTCTTTTCCCCTGCGAGATAGCCACGGCCCAATATCTGTTCTCCTTTTCCGGGTCAATATGCAATTTGCAATTAATCCCTTTCTCGTTTTCTACGAGAATTTCTCTTCCCAACCCCCTTCCCCTCCCACCCACCCCCACTCCAGCCTCCAGTGTATCTCCAATCTTTATCTTTTATCTATTTCCCCCGTCTTCTCCTTTTCTGCATCAGAGGACGGAGAGGGGGGGTCGCCGAATTTATGAAGCGGCCTTGCTGTGGATGTGCTGTGTCTTGCGACACTGCTTCTGACCCAGGGCCGTGGACAGGATGCAGGTGTGACCCGTCATCCAGGAGGTGCCAAGATAAGAGGGAGGGAGGAGGGTTGAGGGGAGTGGAATATGTAGGGAATGGAATGGGTGGGAGTGGTTTCTATGCCTTTTTCTTTTTGGCTACCCCCCCCTCCCGTGTAGGGGGAAAAAGACTTTGGTATATGTATGTATGTATTTTTTTCAAAACCTTATTTTCCCCCAATTCTCGTTTTATTTCATCTTCGGTAAACCTGACTTCCGAAGTTACAACCTGTGCCCTGTGTATTATCACAGCTGGGGCAAGTGACCACCACCAGTGATCGTGGGGAAGCAGTCGTGGGTCCTTATGCATCAGGAAAGGGATCCTATACCTTTTAGTATCATCCTGAGCCTTTATAAAGCCTTTATATAGGATCTGATTCTTCAGACTCTGAGTATCAATCGAACATTGTAAACCTTATTTACTTGTCAACATTTTATAACAGACGGTTTCATTCAGTTCAGGGAGAGATCTCGGACTATTTATGGAAAAAGTGTTACAAATTATAAGACAATTTCTCAAGAGACCAATTGGTCCTAACAATGTTTGAGACACACTCCTCTCTGGCGAAGCACGTCCAAGATTATTTCTTCTCTTTCAAATTCACTATCACCGGAATATTACTCCAACGATGGTTTCACATCTTTCAAAGTATTTATTCATTTTTTTTCTCTTTACTCTTTCCAATCCGTTTTCTTTCGCGTTCG
>NC_134786.1:59085900-59109901 GCF_046742065.1 Oratosquilla oratoria
GAGAGAGAGAGAGAGAGAGAGAGAGAGAGAGAGAGAGCTACAAGGAATATTAGTGCTTCAAAAGGTTTATAGCTCACACCGAGGAAGTATAGCCTCTTGAATACGATGACCCGTATGTAGGCGTCATGAGCAGCGAGTGGGGTATACGAGGATGACGGCGTCAGCTTCCTGATTATATTTATTTTGTAGCAGTAGCTGAGTAACCCCCGTATTCTGTGAAAGGCTCACGTTTTCTGTGACGTTATATTTATTCAGGGTGAAAGAGAACGAGCAAAACAGCGGTAACTTTATATTTTACAATGCGCATATTGTGATGCATCATCGTACATCAGGTAACTTGATGTTCGGGCGAATATCTGACTTGTATTGAAGCAGTAGAAGGGTACCGGGGATTCACACTAGTACTTGTAGCACCTTGTCTAATCGACTCTTGAACTGCTCAACAGAGGAACTGTTTACCATGTCCTTTGGCAGTATGTTCCAAGTGTTACATATTTCATAGGTAAAAAAGTCATAAACCTTGTCACAAGAGGAACAAGGGAGATTGGGCTTCCACTCATGACTGCAAGTGGCATTCACGTTCAAAATGAAGAGATGCCGGTAGTCAATGTTATCAAATCCTTGAAATATTCTGAAAACCTATATTAACTGTCGTTATTAACTGTCCTCGCAATTTCATGGTTTCTAGAGAAAATAGCCCCAAAGGCTTGAGCGGGAATAAGTTTCGTTGCTCGTCCCTGAACTTGCTCTAGTCTCTGTACGTCCATACTCAAGTTCGACTACCAGAACTGGACGGCATATTCTAGATAGGGACGAACTAGAGAATTGTAAAGCATCAAGACTATTTCTTGGTTCAGGTAACGGAACTGTATTTTGATGTAACCTTATAGCTTTTATGTTTTCTTTTCTACTTCAATACACTGTTTTGAGGACTTGAGATCGCTGCTAACCAAGATAACCAAATATTTTTCCAGTTCTGTACTTGCTATGTTATAACCCAGAAGAGAATAGTCAGCCCTCTGGTTTGCGTGCCCGATATGCATGATCTTGCACCTATCCAGATTAAATGGCATCAGCCACTTCTCAGACCACTCTCCCACTCTCTCTAAGTCTGACATAAGAATTTTTACACTTTCAGGTGCTGCGACATTTGCTCCCAATTTTGTGTCATCCGCAAACTTAACTATGCGGTTCACAATCCCAACATCTATATCACTGACGAAGAGGAGCGGACCTAATACAGATCCTTGGGGTACCCCTCTGGTAACAGGAGACCAGCTAAACGATACCCCCATTAATGACTACACGCTGTCTTCTATCTTTCAACCATGCTTTAATCCAATTTAACACTGCTCCTCTAACACCCATGGCTCAATCTTTTAATATTAACCTCTTATGAGGTACCTTGTCAAAG
Source organism: Oratosquilla oratoria (assembly GCF_046742065.1). Taxonomy (NCBI): domain Eukaryota; kingdom Metazoa; phylum Arthropoda; class Malacostraca; order Stomatopoda; family Squillidae; genus Oratosquilla; species Oratosquilla oratoria. The sequence goes on from NC_134786.1 coordinate 59,087,315, forward strand.
GCTTTCTGAAAGTCGAGATAAAATATGTCGACTGTTCTGTTCCTGTCATATTCTTGAAGCATGGCATGGAAGAACTCTATCAGGTTGATTAAGCATAATCTGTGACGCCGAAAACCGTGCTGCGAGTCTAATAACTGGTTGTTTCCCTCCAGACACCCTTCATTATTTTCTTTACTATGGAAACAAAGCTGATAGGTCGGTAATTCCCCGGATTTGCGCGATCCCCTTCCTTAAAGATAGGAGTCACGTTTGCCTCCCGCAAGTCCCTAGGCACATCTGTCCGCAGAGACTCATTGAAGATCACTACTAGTTGGGGAGCCACCTGCTCGGGAACCTCCCGTAGCAGTTTTAGCAGGAATCCATCTGGGCCGGGAGGCTTGTTTGCACTAAGTTTATCTAGTCTAGCTAAGAATTCGATATTCGTACACTGAATATCCACCATGGACTCCCCCTTGTGTACCAGAACTGGTCCAAGAATTGCCCCCTCTACTTCCTCAGTGAATACTGAAGAGTAGTGTGTGTTGAGAACATCAGCCATCTCAAGGTTTGTGTTCTAAAGCGTTCCACCACAATCACGCAAAAGACCACTTTTGTTTCTGACTGGTTTTCTGCTGTTCACGTGTCTAAAGAACTCCTTGGAGTTAGCCTTGCAAGATGCGGCCACCCTATGCTCTTCACCATGTTTTGCTGCTTCTATTATTCTTTTAATCCGTCCGCACAAGCGGATGTATTTTTGTTGGGCTAAACCACTACTTATAGCGCGATAAGAGGCTCTCCTGTCCTTAATCGCTCTTCTTATCTCACGTTTGAACCATTTAGGTTGCCGACGTTCTTCTTAGACTACTTTATTTGCTACAAACTGTGCCTGTTGTGCCATAAAGCGATCACGGATAGAGTCCCATGACTCCTGAACGTTGACACTTACATCAATTGCCAGTGCACCAACTCCTCTCAGTCCAGTAAGATCAGCTCTTCTGTGTTTTTTTTTTCCTCGAGTTAAGGCACACGTAATTTAAATCTAACGACATTGTGATCATTTCCACGTAGGGTCTCATCCACAGATACACTGTGTACTGTGTTATCCTTAGTGGTGAACACAAGATCTAGTATATTTTCTCTCCCTTGTAGGTTCTTGTAGCCATTGATTAAGAAAGCCTTTTTCTGCAAAGTGAAGAAGCCTCCTACTTTCATTGTCCCCTGTTCTGTCTTCCCAGTTTACATGACATTTGAAATCCCCTAGAATAACAGTTGTATGCTTGCTTATTAGATAATTAATTTCTGGATACAACTGAACGTCCTCGTAGACACTGATGTGCTGGCCTGTAAACTAGAATAAATCTGTATCATCCTTCTCTTAGTTGAAGATTCATGCTAAGTAGCTTTCTCACTGTGTTTGATGTACGCTCGATAGGATACAAGGTTTCTCTGATGTACATCGCTACCCCTCACCCTTCCCTATCCATCCCATCTTTGTCAAACAGCGTATGCCTTGGAATTTCAAATTCGCCGGTAAAGTCGCGTCCACTTGCGTGGATCCAGGATTCTATAATAGCTACTATGTTAAAATTTTCTGTTGCTAGAAATGCTTTGAGCTCCAACATTTTGTATCTAATGGACCTTCCATTCAGTAGTAAGACATCGAGGGAGTCACGTCTTTTTAGGCGCTCCCTCTGCTTCATTCGTTTCCAGACTCACTTGAGGAGGGTGCCCAAGAGAGACTGGTAGGGAGGGAGAGGGAGAGAGAGAAAGGGAGAGAGAGAGAGAGAGGGAGAGAGAGAGAGAGAGAGAGAGAGAGAGAGAGAGAGAGAGAGAGAGAGAGAGAGAGAGAGAGAGAGAGAGAGAGAGAGAGACAGAGGGAGGGAGAGAGAGAGAGAGAGAGAGAGAGAGAGAGAGAGAGAGAGAGACAGACAGAGGGAGAGAGAGAGAGAGAGAGAGAGAGAGAGAGAGAGAGAGAGAGAGAGAGAGAGAGAGAGAGAGAGAGAGAGAGAGAGAGAGAGAGAGAGAGAGAGAGAGAGAGAGAAAGAGGGATGGAGGGAGAGGGAGATAGATAGATAAATAGAGAGAGAGGGAGAGAGAGAAAAAAAGAAGTAGAGAGAAAGAGAAAGTAGGAGAGAGAGAGAGAGAGAGAGAGAGAGAGAGAGAGAGAGAGAGAGAGGAAGAAAGAGAGAGAGAAAGAGAGAGAAATAGAGAGAGACAGAGAGAGGGAGAGAAAGAGGAGGGAGGGAAAGAGAGAGAGGCTAGAGAGAGAAGGACGGAGAGAGAGAGAGAGAGAGAGAGAGAGAGAGAGAGAGAGAGAGAGAGAGAGAGAGAGAGAGAGAGAGAGAGAGAGGGGGAGGGGAGAGAGGGAAGATATATAGATAGAGAGGGAGAGAGGGGGGGAGAGGAGGGAGAGAGAGTGGATGAGAGAGTGAGAGAGAGAGAGAGAGAGAGAGAGAGAGAGAGAGAGAGAGGAGAAAGGGTGGAGAGAGGGAGGGGAGAGTGGGAGAGAGAGAGAGAGAGAGAGAGAGAGAGAGAGAGAGAGAGAGAGAGAGAGAGAGAGAGAGAGAGAGAGAGAGAGTGAGAGGCTAGATTGGGAGAGAAAGACAGAGAAAAAGAGAGTGAGTGAGAGAGATAGAGAAAGAAAGAAAGGGAGAGAGAAAGAGAGAGAGGTTAGAGAGAGATTAAGAGAGAGAGAGAGAGAGAGAGAGAGAGAGAGAGAGAGAGAGAGAGAGAGAGAGAGAGAGAGAGAGAGAGAGAGAGAGAGAGAGAGAGAGTGAGAGAGAGAGAGATAGAGAGAGAGGGAGAGGTTAGACAGAGAGAGATTGAGAGAGAGAGAGAGAGAGAGAGAGAGAGAGAGAGAGAGAGAGAGAGAGAGAGAGAGAGAGAGAGAGAGAGAGAGAGAGAGAGAGAGAGAGAGAGAGGGAGAGGTTAGACAGAGAGAGATTAAGAGAAAGAGAGAGAGAGAGAGAGAGGTTAGACAGAGAGAGATTAAGAGAGAGAGAGAGAGAGAGAGAGAGAGAGAGAGAGAGAGAGAGAGAGAGAGAGAGTCCAAGGTAAGTTCGAATTAATAATAGATGCTGGTTGAGTTGCGAAACATTTTTGGTTCCTCTTATTTGGGTCTTTCCCCACCCCCTTAGTGTCGAAAATTAATTTTCATTCTTATCTATTTATCTATTCTTTTGTCTGAGGTATATATCATAGGAGACCACTCTATACTGCTCATTTTAAACTTGCGGCGATTTAATGAAGAAGATTTTTTACGGATGAAATCACTCTTGTTGAAAGATGTGTAACTGTCACGATGAAAACTGAAATCGAAAAATGTGTGGGAAAAAAAAAATATATATATATATATATGTATATAATTTAATTCAATTCGAACATTGCAAAGCAATTCCCAATGGATGTTAGTAAAGAAAATTTACGCCATTTTTAAATAAAAGGAATGTATGTAATGAATGTCACTTATTTGTATAGCAAAAGGCAATCTCCATTTCTCTTCTTTTTCACAAACCTCCACATTCCAATAAAAAAAATGTCTTGAATATTTTCTGTTCCTATGGCTTCGTTATCTTTCGTCTTAATTATGTTTTTCTATTTCCGTCAGCCTGACCTTTCCTGCGGGTAGTTAGCTTCTGTGAGCGTCTTCACTATACAATGGTTGCATATATAGTCGGGAGTAGGGGGGATGGGGAGGAGGGAAGGGGGGAATGGGGTGAAAGGGGGCGTAAACAGGGAAGGTTCTCAACCACACCCTGATTTTGACGACGGAAAGATTACTGTTTATATAATTTAGTTCTCCACGCAATTTTAATATGTAGTCCAGTATGTTCACTTTTTTAGGAATTGATATGAAATACGTGGTAATAAATCATATACTTGAGTATTGAAAGTCAAAATGTGGTAAGAGATTTCTTATCGCATGTTTATGGACAAACCCGGACTGAGGCAAGCGAGTACCTAATTGCGTCGTAATGCGTCAGCTTTCGTTTTAGGGAGATGTTTGTTTGCGCTGGCCGAGCGGGTTAGAGCGTCGCTACTTGCGGCAGAGGTCGAGGTGACGGCAGTTCGACCCTTGCCGCCATCAAGTTGGACCAAGGGTACGGTTCTTTAAATCCCACGCTACAGAGTCCTCTGTAAGGGGTACCGTTCTAGCCTCCTGATAGGGGGCAGTTCGCGACGTTAAACCGAATCACCAAACCAATGTCTTTTGCTGAGACATCCACATCCACCTCTCTCGTGGTCACAGCCTTTGTGTCAGATTTCCTGCCTTTCGATTCTTGAAATTGGAGAAATGTGAAGTGTGTGTGTGGGGGGGGGAGGGGGGGTGTCGGCGGGCGGGTGGGCGCAATGGACGGTGGGGGGGGGGAAGCAAAGGAATGGTTTAGAATAAATTGCTGCGAGCGTTACTTACGTCAAGGAATTTTGCTCTGATCTGTGTCACTTGTACCAGAAGGGGAGACGGAAGAGGATCTCCTCATCCCACTCGCACGGGGTGGGAAGTGAGAAACCCCTGGTAGGGCGACCCTGTCAGTTGCGGCAAACCGCTGTTTTTTTTTTGTTTTTTTTTAACAAGGTGAAGTCCTGTATACCCGGTGAAGTCCTGTATATCCGGTGGAGTCCTGGAGATCCGGTGGAGTCCTGGAGATCCGGTGGAATCTCGTAGATGCTGTAGAGTCCTGTAGATCCGGTGGAGTCCTGTAGATCTGGTGGAGTCCCCTAGATCTGGTGGAGTCCCCTAGATCTGGTGGAATCTTGTAGATTGTATGGAGTCCTGTAGATCCGGTGTAGTCCAGTGTAGTCCTGTAGATCTGGTGGAGTCCGGTAGATCCGGTGGAGTCCGCTAGATCCGGTGGAGTCCTGGAGATAAGGTCACGGAATAACCGAAGGTGGAGAGGTTTGGTGATAACCAGTAAAAACAAGTGGCCTTTCTTCTTCTTTTTTTTCAGATTAACATCTGGCACTGGTCTTTTCTCAATCTGGAGGCGTTAATATCAAATATCACATTGATACCAAAAATATTGATGATAATAATAATAGTATTAATATTGATAATAATGATAACAACAACACCAATGATAATGATTATAATAATAATGCTATTAATGATAATAATAATAACACATACATATACCAAGGGCTTTTTCCCCTTTACAAGGGAGGTAGCCAAAGTCAAAAGGCATAATTCCACTCCCACCCATATCATCCCCACCCACTCCATTCCCATTCACCACCCCTCCCTCCATCCATCTCTCTTTTCTTGCCTCCTCCTGGATGACAAATCATCCCTGCATCTCGCCCATTGCCCTGGGTCAGAAGCAGTGTCACAAGACACAGCACATCCACAGCAAGGCCGCTTCATTTAATCGGCGACCCACTTCCCCCACTCTTCGTCCCCTCATGCAGAAAAAGAAAAAATGGGGAGAAATCCCTTCGTGCTGCGTCAAAATATTCACATATAACCACTCCCTAACTTCCCATCCCCCACCCATTCCTTTCCATGTATCACAGCATCATCCGTACATTTCATTCTCCACTTACCCCTATCTTCTGTCTTCTCCCTTCTTCAGCAAACACCCCCTCCCCTCTTCTCTCAACGCCCCCTTTACCCCATCCATTCATCTCATCCTCGGTCCCCCCCCTCCTGTTTACTCTATCCACCTCTGCCTTCCGCACTTCTCTTACTTTCTTCACTTGTTCTTTCAACAGTAATAACAACAACAACAACAAGAACAACAACAACAATGATAATAATAATCATAATAATAATAGTAGTAGTAGCAGTATTAATAATAATGACAATAACAATAACATCGATTAAATAAGTAAATCAATAAAAAATAGAAGAACATCAGTGATAATAACAATAACAATAAATACCTGCTTTTATCTTAGTAAAACGTATTATACAAAACGGTAAAAAAGGCAGTAATTGACCAGAATAATAGAATACAAAAGCTGAATTATTGGGCCCATCAGGAACCGTCTCTGATGCGTCTCAAACTCGCTTGGTGATTTCGCAAGTTTTCTAAAACGTAAAACATTATTTTGCACCCGTTGTCAAAAGCCACAATTGGCGCCTTTTTCAGAAGAATCCTCAGTCATTGTTCATCTTGGAGCGACACTCGGAAAGAGTTCGACAGGTTTCACCAACTCCTTATCAACAACGGCCATTCGAACCACGACGTCCAAGCTAATCTCCATAGAGTGATCAACAACTGGTATAAGCAAGCACATCCCACTACAATAGAACAAGAAGGGACCACACATAAGATTTTTTACAAATCTCACATGTCAACCAAGTACAAAGAGGACGAGAAAATAATAAAAAATATAATCCATAAAAATGTGATCCCCAAAAAAGGTGACAAATTGTCCTTTACTACCTATTACAGGGATAGGAAGACATCTTGCCTACTTTTAAAGAACAACCCCGCTCCAGAACCACTGGGGGTCTGCCAATCACATGTAGTATATAAATACACATGCACAGAGGAGGACTATACGCCCCTTTCAACGTACGTGGGACGGATGACCACCACTTTATCTAGAAGAATTATCCTACACATACAACACGGAGGACCGAAACAACACCCCTGGATCAAGCATAGACGCCAACTTGATGGGGAGACCACGGTTAAAAACACCAAATTCGTCGCAAAAGGAAGAGGACCCATAGTGCTTGGCCACCCTGGAGGCCATCAGGGTAAAGGAGCTGCAACCTGGCATCAGTAGGAGGGTACATGACGTCGCCATCCTTCCAAGTATGAAGCCTGTTCGGAAGAGCCAGAAAGACCCCGCCCCCCCCGAGGACACGGGAGGTCCCCCCCCCCCCCCCTGAGGCCTCCCACGCACTGCCTCCCTTTTCCAGGGGAAGAACGCACGGACCTCCGTCGATCAGAAGGACTGAGAGGCATCTCGGCCCCCGGCCCTGGTTGTGATCTCCCCGAGTAACCTCTCGTTCTACAATTGACCTCCCCTTGAGTAGCTAGCGGTCCTACAAGAGACCTCCTCTAATTGCCGCTAGGTGACTTCTCCCTCAAGTGCTTTTCATTTTACTTAAAATGTGCTCTCTCTCCCCATTATCCTTACTTCACCTGAGGATGCAGAAAGTTTTTTTTTGTATTTCTTGTATATTGTTTGTTTTACCTTGTATTTTTGTGCCTTGGAATTTTGACTCATTCCCTCTCCACCTACCAGATATCTACTTTTCGAAAGTTTGAGGGCTCACGAAACAAGTTAATCACTAACTCTTTTGCGTTCGTTTTTAACAGGATATATATACATACAATATCATGACCTTTTTCGTACACACTTTAGTCAACCAATCAGGGAAGCGAAGAATGCAGGTGGGCGGGTCCTTTTCCGTCTATTTGAATAAAACGGGCCCTTAGACTTAAAATTCAAAGAAACGAGTCGACTGCTCATCCTTTTTCTACAAAGTCGGATTTACTTTTGAATAATTCTTTTTACACTCTTTTTCAAGAATAGTGGAAACTGGATTATATTAGTTCAGGGAGGAGGGGGAGGGGGAAGAGTCGGAGGAGGGTATGGGGAAGAAAGGGAGATGGGGAGGGTGGAGGGGAAGGGCAGAAGAGGGAAGAGGTTAAGATAGGAAGAGGGGAAATAAGAAAGAGGGAGAGGTTGGAGAAAGAGGCGGGGGGGAAGAGGGGGAGGGTGAAGAGGCGAAAGAGGGAGAGGATGGAAGAGGGGAGGGAGAAGGGTGACAGGGATGGTGGTGGAGGGGGAGGGGAAGGAAGTGGGCAGAACTTATCTCTTATCTTTGCACCTGTGCCAATGTCTGCAGATCACTACGCTGGCCGTCGATAAAGAAGAAAAAAAAAATTGTTCTCGTTTTGGTTCATTATATAGCAGCGAGAGACCAATGCCTGTCTTTTTTACTCCAACAGTGGTTTTCACGTAATATATATATATATATATATATATATATATATATATATATATATATATATATATATATATATATATATGCATGAGAAATCATAAACTCGTGATTCTAAATATGCAGAAAAGGCACAAAGGAAAATAAATATATTGATGAACAAGCGCTTTCGCCTATTCAGACATCCTCAGGGTACATTTACCCTCAGGATTTCTGAATAGACGAAAGCGCTTGGTCATTAGTTTATCTTTTTCCTTGGTGGCTTTTCAGCATATTTAGAATCACGAGTTTGTGATTTCTCATGCATATATATATATATATATATATATATATATATAGATATATTTATATATATATACAGTATATATACATATATATATATATATATACAACAGTCCCCTGTATAACAACAACAGACCTGATTACGTTATGTTACTAGTATTTGCCCACAGCAAAAATGCAATCCAATTAACCTTATAAAAACAGCAACAATAACATAAACACGAAATATCCCTTCCCAGTCGAAAAAATTACATGACGCAAGGAGAGAGATCTGGTGGATTCTGGTGGATTCTGGGCTCGAATCTGGGGTCGAGGAAGTGACGGATGGTGCCCCTTGTGGTGTCACATCGGACCTCACAGTGCCTGGGACGCTCCTTCTCTCTCTCTCTCTCTTTCTCTCTCTCTCTCTCCCTCTCTCTCTCTCTCTCTCTCTCTCTCTTTTGTTCTTCCCCACACGGGCCGAGGCACGGAAGGACGGACGAACTCTACCGACATATAATCGACTCGGCTCGAGTCACAAACTTCATGTTAACGCCTCTCTCTCTCTCTCTCTTTTCTTCCCTTTCCCTCCTACTTCTGCCCCCTTCTCTCTCTCTCTCTCTCCCTTCCTCTCTCTCTCCTTCTCCTGCCCCTCTTATCTCTCTCTCTCCCTTCTCTCTTCTCTCTAAATTTCTTCCTGTTTCCCTTTCCCTACTTCTCCCTCTCTCTCTCTCTCTCTCTCTCTCTCTCAAATCTATCTTCACTGAAAATATATAATTGATTAATCAATTGATTTATCTTTTAATCTCTTGCTAGGTTCTAATTTCATGCTACAGAAACAAACCAAAAACAAAGTGACAGAGGAAAGAAGGGAAACAAAAGAATAAAGAAAGAATTAAAAAAAAAAAAAAAAAAACTAAACAAAAATGTAAAAGAAAACAAAATGGAGTCCACACTGCGTAATGGATTCCACTTGTGCTTTTTCCATCTATTTTGTCATTATCATCAATGGAATTGCTCTGTGAATTGATATTACCTGATAACTTTGTGTGGAACCGGGACAAAAATGAATTACTAACGGATCATCTAATTGCGATAAAATTTTTCTATCTCTCTCTTTTTTTTTTCAAATCTCCATAAATGTTTCAGTATCACTGAATGACAATTGTGAGCCAATAGGTTCACTCTCCGGTCTTAGTAAAGAATTATTTTTCCAGTTCAACAAATGCAAGGAAACTAAAAATAAACACGCCTATTTTTTCGTCCTTTTTTTTTGGGGGGGGGGGTATAAAAAGGGGGTAGGAAGAAAAAAAAAAATCTATCTACCTCTTTTTCTCTCTCTCGTATATATATATATATATATATATATATATATATATATATATATATGTGTGTGTGTGTGTGTTTGTGTGTGTGTATGTGTGTGTGTGTGTGTGTGTGTGTGTGTGTGTGTGTGTGTGTGTGTGTGTGTGTGTGTAGTCCTGAATTTATTGATGAAATCAGAAATGTTTTTAACATTGGGCTAGAATTAAAATACCCTAAGCAATTCCTTAATATTGCTTACAATTTTGCAAGGAAATCATTTTTAACTCCTCAGCCTAAATCACCTTTTAATTATCATAATGTTTTGATTTTACCATTTCAAGAAAAATTTTTAAGTATCATAGAATTATTAAAAAGATCTAACGTAAAGGTAGTTTTTAAAAATTATAGTACAGTAAAACATAAACTCATCAACAATAGTATTGAAATGAAAAAAGGATGCATTTATAAAATTCCTTGCAAAATGTGTAATAAATTTTACATAGGTCAAACTACCAAACAACATAAGAAAAATGTTAGGGATGGCAATAATTATAGTGGAATATTCAAGCATATCGAATTAAATAATCATCCAGTTGATTGGGGTAATGCCCAGGCAATCTATTATACCAACAACATAATAGCAAGAAACTTAATAGAGTGTAGTTTGATTCATACCACCAGTGATCAAAATACCAACCTACACAAGGGCTTATATAAACTTGATAATTTCATTTGTCAAGAAATTAGTAAGATAATATCAGGTAAAATGTAACCCAGCGACTATGACCTAATGTCGCCCTACCATCATTAGTGGAAGCATTGACCCTGGCGACTGTGACCTGATGTCGCCCCACCATCATTAGTGTATTGACATTGACCTTCCGCCCTCCAGGGGGTAATTGTCCGCTACCCTTATTCAAACTGTCCTTGTTCCTTTTTTCATGTATATATTATCTATGCATTTCTATTACTATGTACTTGTTGCACTGAAGATGTAATATACGAAAGCGCTCTGCTTCGTTAGTTTCTTTTTCCAAGTGGTCTACTTTGCATATATATATATATATATATATATATATATATATATATATATATACATATGTGTGTGTGTGTGTGTGTGTGTGTGTGTGTGTGTGTGTGCGTGTGTGTGTGTGTGTATTAAATCATCAAATAAATGATACAGCATTATAATTCTAATCTGTTTAATGCCTTAGGTATCATACTGAATTAAGATATATATTGTCACGTGGGTCACGTGACGAGACTTAGAGGGCTGTCGGCGCGGACGTCGACCACGTGATTTGGCCCGAGAACGTAGCTTGGTGACCCAGTGCACCTGACCCGGTCGAAGGACCGTCTCGTGAGGTCATGCTTGGCTTCAGTGTTGCCAACTGTCCCTATACGAGGTCTACTGCTGTGCGCATGCGCAGATCCATGCCCTTCCACTCTCCCTCACCCTCCCGGATGTGCAAAGGAAGGGCATGGAGAACCTGGAAGGCACTTCTTTTCCGACGCTCGTCGTCGTCGAAGGACAAGAGAGACCTGCCTGCTTGCCGAGCAGGCCACTTCAGTCTTTTTCTCCCCACCAGGGAAGTTACAATTTGTTTTTATAATTTAATCTTTTGTGTAAGCTTAATTTTGCCTGTGTTATTCCGAATAAACACATTTTGTTGGTGTGTCGTGTGTTTCTCTCGCCTTCTCAAATTTCCCGAGTATTACCGTTCGAACCTATTTGACAGTGGCGCCACGAACAGGGACTCGGTTGAGAGAGAGAGAAATACAGAACTGCGGGACAAGTGAAGTGTGCATGATTAGTATTAAGTACGTCCACGCAGTTATCGGATTAACTCAGCGCTCATCATGGCAGGTAGTGAAGGTACTTTCAGGACCGCCCAAGCGATCATAGAGGAGGCCAAGGAAGGGTTAGGAATGACCGACCCGGCCGAGATCGCTGAATACGTGAAATCACAACAGGCTTTGGAAAGACAGGACAGGCAATGGGCGCGCGAGGAGGCCGCTAGGACTCACGAGCAGGAAATGGCTAGGCTTAGCATGGAGGAAGCCGCGCGGGTTAGGAATCACGAGCTAGAACGGGCGAGACTCGAGTGCAACGGTCAGAACGAGAGCCAGGGTACGTCTTTCATGCCCGCAGCCGCGAATTTAGAGAGGTATTCGGAAGGGGAATGTATTGAAACATTCATGGAGAGATTCCAGGACATAGCAGGTAGGATGAAATGGTCCGAAGACGCCAAAGCCATCCAATTCATGAGCCTTTTCTCCGGAAGGCCACTAGATATATTGATGAGTGTGCCATCGAAGGACAGAACGCACGACTCTATGAGGCAGGCGCTGATTCAAGCGTATGGCATGTCCAGTGAGGACGCCCGCAGGCAATTTTTCGAAGCAGAAATGCTCGAATATGAGACGGCATCACAATATGCTAGTCGCTTGGCGAGCCGCCTAGGGCTCTGGATTGAAAAAGATGGAGCAGAGAAGACGTTCTTGGGCCTAGTGGATCTTTTGGTGAGGACCCAGTTCGAGAAGGCTTGTAGTCCTCAATTAGTTGCGCAGCTTAGGTTAGATAAGGTGACTAGCATAGAGGATGTGTGCACTAAGGCCGAAGCACACTATGCAGCGTACGGGAGAAATACCTTTAGGAGAGAACAGAGTAAGGGAATAGGTGGTGCTGGTGAGGTAAGTCAGTCACGTGAATGGTATAGGCAGCAGGTAGCCGACAGGAGCGGCATGAATAGGGCTAAGTCTGGCTCATGGACGGCGCCACGAGGTCGTCCCCAACAAGATGGTGGAATGCGAGCCAAAGGGCGCGAACAGCCAGCGCAGAGTTGGAGGATGGGTGCGGGCATGACCGCTGCCAATCTGGTGAGTACCCAGGACGACTCCATGAGCACGAATCAAGGTCAGACCAGTAACGAGCGTCCCATCCTTGCCGGGAGCTCGCCACGTTCGTGGGCAGAAGGTTCTCCTGACATTGTAACAGGAGGCTGCCGCGAGACGCACCGGTTATGACTAGAAGGCCAGGAAGGACTTAACATTTGGTTAGGCCTGGTGAATGGCGAGGAGGCACATGTAATGAGAGATTCGGGCTGCACAGGGTGCATCGTGAGAAGGCAACTGGTTAGACCCGAGCAGTATACGGGTAAGAAAATTAAGTGCAGCATGGCAGACGGTTCCACTACCGTCGTGCCCGAGGCTACCGTGCACGTGGAGTCGGCCATATACACTGGTTGGGTAGAAGCGGCGGTCATGCGGAATCCCATAAGTGATTGCGTGATTGGCAATATCCCCGGGGCGCGTAATACGAGCACCATAGAAGCAGGAACGCAGACCACCGCGGCCGTAGTAACCCGCGCAATGGTGAGAAACCTTTCTGCTGCGGTGCCTCTGACTGTGCCTGAGATGCAGGAGTTAATAGATTCGAAGGAAGTTCAGGATAGGCAGCTAGACGATCCCTCGTTAGAAACCGTACGTAGGAAACTTCAGGATGGTACCGTACGGCGAGTGGGTCAAAGTGTTATGACTTATGTAAGGAAGGCAGGAAGAATGTATAGGAAGGTTGAGACAAGTCAAGAGATTAAACACCAATTCATAGTACCAGAGCGGTATAGGCAGGCAGTATTTAAGCTTGGACACGAGGCAGCATTAGCAGGTCACATGGGATACCATAAGACCCTCAATAGGATCAGCAAGGATTTCTTTTGGCCGGGTATGGCCACAGATATATCCCGTTGGACAAAATCATGCGATACGTGCCAGAAAACCACAGACCGGGGCAGAGTTAAGCCTGCTCCCTTGCAACAGCTGCCCATCATAGCCACGCCATTCGAACGCGTCGCGGTCGATATCGTGGGTCCCATTAAGCCCCGATCGCGAGAAGGCTATAAATATATATTGACGCTAGTCGATTTTGCTACTCGTTGGCCGGAGGCCGTTAGCTCTTAAGAACATAGAGAGCATCACTGTATCGGAGGCATTGCTGGGAAATTTCAGCAGGATAGGGGTGCCCAAGGAAATCCTTAATGAGAGAGGAACCCAGTTCACCTCGGGAATGATGAACGAGATCTTACGGATGCATTCGAACAAAGGCATCCGAACTACGCCGTACAACCCCCAATGCAATGGTCTGTGCGAGAGATTCAAACGGCACGTTGAAAAAGATGCTAAGGAGGATGGCGAGCGAACAACCTAAGGAGTGGCCTAGGTTTGTCGCACCCTTGCTCTTCGCATACCGCGAAGCTCCTCAGAGTAGCTTGAAGCACTCCCCCTTTGAACTGATTTTATGGGAGGCAAGTCAGGGGGCCCCTCCAGATGTTGCGTGAGCTGTGGGACGGCAGTGTTCCCGATCCCGTGGTTAGCTCTACGTATGAGTATGTGCTCAACTTAACAGATAGGCTCCAGGCCACGTGTGAACTTGCTAAGGAGGAGCTGGTTAAGGCCAGGGAGGTCCAAAGGTCCTACTTTGATAGGAAGGCCGAGCTGAGAGAATTTCTGCCAGGGGACAAGTGCCTGCTATTAATGCCTACGTCCCATAATAAGTTGTTGGCCACCTGGCGTGGGCCCTACGAAGTAGTTGCCAGGAATTCCGAGGTCAACTACACCATACAGGTGGGCCACCATAAGACTAAGCGCTTCCACGTGAACATGCTTAAGCGCTATATAGAGCCCCAGCAGGCCGTAGCTAGTATGAATGTAGGAAAGGAAAGAGTGACAGGACATAGGACATCTGAGCAGCTAGGATGCCTGCGCTTAGTTAGGAAAACAGTTCCAGGACGAGGTGAGAGAGCTAGTAGGCTGTGCTACCGTCATTTCGGAGGAAGGTGAGAATGATGTAGGCCCCGAGACAGCGCAAGCCAGGCAAAACGAGACATGGAAAGATGTAACGGTAAGTGACCGCCTGGAAAGCGGGCAAAAGGACGAAGCTGTGTCCTTATGCAGGGAGTTCGCCCACGTTTTTAGCGACAAGCCGGGGCAAGCCCAAGTGGAGCCCCACCGCATTGAGTTAATCAATGAATTCCCTCTTAAGACTAAGCCGTATTCTATACCCCTCAGACTCGTGGACGACGTCAAGGCAGAAATAAACGCAATGGTCGAAGCGGGAATAATTGAAAGGTCGACTTCCCCGTATTGCAGTCCCGTAGTGGTGGTTGGTAAGAAGACCGGAGGAGTAAGGCTGTGTGGGGATTACAGGAAGGTGAATTCTATCACACGGCCCATTGCAGAGCCAATGTCCGATCAACGGATGATATTTTCTAGATTAGCTAATTCAAGGTTTTTTTTTCAAAACTAGACCTCTCCCGAGGATTTTTTCAGATAGGACTACATCCCGAGAGCAGGAGGATTACAGCTTTCGGCACACCATGGGGGCTGTACCAATTCACCGTGCTGCCCTTCGGGCTCACCAATGCCCCAGCGGTGTTCAACAGGACCATGCGCGACGTACTTCACGATGTGCCCGGCACAGAGGTATTCGTCGACGACGTCTTGGTTCATACGGAATCATTCGAGGAGCACATGGTGGTGCTAAGGAAGGTACTGGAGAGGTTATCAGCAGCAGGTATGACTGTCAAACCCTCCAAAACGGAACTCGGCCAGACCGTAATCCAGTATCTGGGCCACACAGTGGGAAATGGTAAATGTGGTTGCCAAGAGGACAAGGTGAAGAAGATTAAGGAGGCCCTGATCCCTACGACGAAGAAACAAGTGAGGGCCTTCGTCAACCTTGTGGGCTACTATCGGCAGTTCATCCCCGAATTCGCCGCGGTAGCACTGCCGCTGCATAACCTTCTAAAGAAGAGTGCTCCAAACAGAGTAAGTTGGGGAGAGACAGAGGAAAGGGCATTCCAACAACTAAAATCACACCTATGTAACAGTCCCATATTGCAGCTCCCGAATCCCAGAGAACCCTTCACGCTACGAACCGATGCATCCCAGGACGCCGTCGGAGCTGTTCTACTCCAGGAGCAGGACGGATGGATGTACCCAGTGGCCTACCATAGCAGAAAATTAAGGGCAGCTGAGAGGAACTACAGCACCATCGAGCGTGAGTTACTAGGTGTGGTAGATGGGATAAAGAAATTTCAATTCTATCTGTACGGAGGTAAGTTCGTCTTGGAGACGGATCATATGCCGCTGGAGCATTTGAAGCCGTCCAAGACAGCCAACGCCAGGCTCACCAGGTGGGGGCTATACTTGCAACAGTTTGACTACACCTTGCGTTACATAAAAGGGAACGAGAATGTGGGGGCGGACCTACTGTCCAGACTTGGAAACAAATAACTGCTGTATTTTTTTGTCCCCCAGATCCGGAGGAAGGAGACATCGTTTTTTTTTTATCCCATACAGTCACGTCTACATACACACACACACACAGACATTCGACACTTGTATGTCATGCCATTTTGGCCAGAGAAGCCACAGCTACTCCATCTTCCATCGGAGTTTTCCCTCAAGGAAAAAGAAAGATCCTGAGGTTTTTCGCTCATACCGGAAGATCGAGGTAGCAAGGCTAATAGGCACATTTCAACTCGCGACCCGCGTCGCGAGTTGTCCCCTTCGATGGAGAAATGTCACGTGGGTCACGTGACGAGACTTGGAGGGCTGTCGGCGCGGACGTCGACCACGTGATTTGGCCCGAGAACGTAGCTTGGTGACCCAGTGCACCTGACCGGTCGAAGGACCGTCTCGTGAGGTCATGCTTGGCTTCAGTGTTGCCAACTGTCCCTATACGAGGTCTACTGCTGTGCGCATGCGCAGATCCATGCCCTTCCACTCTCCCTCACCCTCCCGGGCGTGCAATACGGGGAGTGCATGGAGAACCTGGGAGGGACTTCTTTTCCGACGCTCGTCGTCGTCGAAGGACAAGAGAGACCTGTCTGCTTGCCGAGCAGGCCACTTCAGTCTCTTTCTCCCCACCAGGGAAGTTACAATTTGTTTTTATAATTTAATCTTTTGTGTAAGCTTAATTTTGCCTGTGTTATTCCGAATAAACACATTTTGTTGGTGTGTCGTGTGTTTCTCTCGCCTTCTCAAATTTCCCGAGTATTACCGTTCGAACCTATTTGACATATATATATATATATATATATATATATATATATATATATATATATATATATATATACATATATATATACATATATATATATATATATATATTATATATATATATATGTACATACATGTATATATATATATGTATGAATATATACATATACATATATATATATATATATTATATACATATATATATATATACATATATATATATATATATATATACACACACTAAATCATTAGATGGTATCACATGCGTTTGATAAATGATTCAAAGTAACCATTCTAATCTGTTTAATGCCCAAGGTCTTAAGGAGAATTTGGCAGAAAAGCATAAAGTAATAGCTAAATAGAGAAAGATGAATAAAATCATAGAAATAGATAAAAACGAATAAACAAATGATAGTAGATATGGAGATTTGAACAAGTAAATAGACAAGGTAAGATGAAAAATAAGATAATAAAACAATTAAGATATTGATCAAAAGAAAAACAATGATAAGATAAAAAAATAAATAAAACAAAATAAAGTACAATAGAACAGAAAACAAAACAAGAGAAAGATAAAGCCAATAAACTGACAATTTTCTTATGCAAATAGATACAACACACATGTATTCCAGCCCCCGTTAACAAAATAGAAAAATATTTATATCTCAGCTGAAGAAATAAACAAATAAATGAACAATAAACATAATTACAGATATAATAGAAAGAAGAATAAGTCCATATGCTTGACTTCACAAATGTCAAAGGCGAAGTAATACCCTAAAGCAATACGTGTATAAATGTAACATTTTCGCTTAATGAAAGGAAATTGATGTTGAAATACAACACCGACTGCGAACAGTGACAAAGCACTGCCACGTGCAAAGCACTGCGTCCAATGACAAACGACGTGCAGTGTTGGTTTCAGCCTCATTTCACACGACATGGACTCTCGTTCAAGATCTATTAGCAACTGGTGGATACCCCCCTCCCCGGAAGTCCCAGCATATAAGGCAAAGGTGACGATTTTTGTTTACGTTAATCGTCTCCTAGTGTTTTTTTCCTATTACTATAATAGCCTTAACATCAATCTCCCCCTCACATGAAACAGCAAATACTGTATATCATTTGTTTACGAACTATGATTCTTCATTTATTCACCAATAAATGAGCCAATAAATGGACCGATAAATGGAGCAATAAACGAGGCAATTGAGCACGTTCAAAGCTGAAACTGTTGTGGACGAACTAATTAAAGTGACGAGGGAATTTTGTCACGAATGACCCCAAAATCAGGAGGACATTTCAGACAAGGTTGAAATTTCCAATGAGGCTAAATGTCCCTGGGAGGGTAAAATAACACTTATGCTCAGTACTCACAGAAGCATCTCATTGTTTTTTTTGTTTTGTTTTTTCATTATGAAGCTCATGTACGTGGTAGAATTAATTGATATAAATAGAGAGAGAGAGAGAAAAAAATATTTCGTAGATCAAGGGCCACTGCAACTAATAGTAAACTAGAGGTATTTTTCGATACGCCGTCCACGCTATGCAGGAAAGACTGACAAATATTTTGGGGACGGGATTGCGAAAACAGCCCACACATCATCCAGTACTGCTGGAACTAGGGAAAAAAAAAAAGTAAGCCAGAATAGAAATTTTGAAGAACTCCACAGTGTCAAAGGATTTTATATAAACTATCCTCTTCTTATTCTTCTTCCTCCGGTGTTGCTGCTGTTCTCAATTGTGGGTCTTCTTGTTTTTATTTTGTTGCTGTTGTTGTTGCCCTTCTTCTTCCTCCTCTCTCTCCTTCTCTTCTTGTACTTGTTGTTATTCTTCTTCCTCCTCTCCTCCTCTTCTTGCACTTGTTGTTATTCTTGTTCTTCTTCTTTATGATGTTCTTGTTGTTGTTCTTCTTCTTCCTCTCTTTCCTCCTGTTCTTGTACCTATTGTTGTTGTTCTTCTTTATGTTGTTCTTGTTGTTCCTCTTCGTGTTCTTGTTATTCGTCTTCTTTTTCATGTCTTGTTCTTCTTCATGTCTTCATATTCTCGTCCTTGTTGTTATTTTTCTTCTTCTTGTACGTGTTCTTCTTCATGTTGTTTTTGTTCTTCATGTACTTGTTCTCCTTCTCCCCCCCCCCCCATTTCATTATCCCGCTGTTTTTCGTTCGGGGCCCACCCAGCCAGGCCCTCTTCCTCTATCTTTTCAACACTTTTCCCTTAAGCTTTTCCATTTCTTTTTCTTTCTTTCCCTCCTCCCCTCAAAAAAAAAAAAAAAAAAAAAAAAAAAAAAAAAAAAAAATCACATTTTACCCTCAGTTCTTCTTTGTGGTTGGTTTTAACCAGTCAAAACTTGAACTATTTACCTATTTATTTCATGTATTTATTTAACATCTATTATCTATTACTATTTTAGCTATTTATTTATCAGTATCTTTATCTATTGACTTATCTATAAGTATTTCTATATATTTATCTCTTCGTTTATTTATCTATCTACTCATTTATCTATCTATTTTCTCTTCTGGGCTTCTAGACCCTTCCGGACCAGAGGTCCCTCTCAGTTGACTAGAAGCGTCTGAAGGACCTGGTAACCGCTGGCGGTTACTGTGGGGGCTGACGGCTTTGACAACTGTACCTCTATTTCATAAATTCTCAAATTTTATATTAGATATATATATTTATTTATATATATTTTGTTTTATATTATATATTTGTGGGTGTGTGTGTGGGTGTGTGTGGGTGTGTGTATGTATGTATGGTGGGTGTATCTTTTTATATTGATGCATATATGATATTTATATTCAGTATTTATAGATAGTTATATATTTTTTATTTTTAATATTATTTTATTTTTTTTGTGTACGTACATAGCGGGGATGGGGGTGTAGCGCTATAGTTGGTATATCGGTTGTGTCTTTACCCTTCAAACGTTCCGGTGAATGGTACCAAGGAGTTTAGATAACGCTGTGGTTAGCTGAGAGGTAGTGGTGGTTTTGTAGATTTTGTGTGTGTAGTGTGGTGGTGTGTGAGTGTGTTGTGTTTGTAAATGTTTACTGTGGGGGTGTTTTGGGGACATTTGTGGGCGGTCTGTTTAGTTGGTAAATATACATGTTGTTGTTGTGATTGTTTGTGTGGGGGGGTGGTTTTGAGAGGGATGGTGGTTCAGGGGTTGGTAGTGACGTTTTGTTTTGGTGGGGGGGTGGTGGGTGGAGGAGGTGTTAGGTGGGGGGGTGGGGGGGGGAGGGAGATTTGGTGGTGTGGTGGGTGTATGGGGTGGGGGTGTTTTTGTGGGTACGTGGGGTGTTTGGTGGTGGGTGTGGGGGGGGTGGGGTGAGGTGGGGTGGGTGGGGAGGTGGGTGGGGGGTGGGGTTGTGTGTGCTTTATTTTTGTAGGTGGTCAGTGTGGGAGGGATATTGTGTTTATGGGGTTGGGCATGTGGGGTCTATGGGTTATATTTATGGTATATGTGGGTTGTGGGTAGTGTTGGGTTTGGAGTTTTCGCTTTTATTGTTAGTGGGTTGATAGATTGTTTTAAGGTGTTTTGTTTACTTTTGTGATCTGTGGTTGTTATAATTATATATATTTATGTATATTGTAATTTATGTTATACCATTATATTTGTATGTATACATGTAAACATATATTTTTGTAGTTTGTGTGTTGTTGTGTGTTGTGTTTGTAGTGTTGTGTGTTGTGGTGTGTGTGTGTGTGTGTTGTTTGTGTGATTTATGTGTGCTGATTTGTTTGTTTATGTGTTGTGTGGTTGGTTTGTGGTGGTGGGTGGGGAGTGTGTGTGTTTTGTGTTGTGGGTTGTGTGGGGTGGGTGTTGGTTGTATGGGGTGTTTTCATGTGTTGGTGGTTTGTGTATGGGGGGGGGGGTGTTTATGAGGGGGGGGTGGGGGAGTGTGGGGTGGTGGGGGGTGTGGTGTGTGTGTGGGGTGGGTTGGTGGGGGTGTGGGGTATTGTTTTATGGGTAATGGTTTTAAGTGGGTGGGTTGTTTTAGGTGTAAATTGATTTTCCTACTGGGGGAGTTTATGTGGGGTGAGGGGGGTGTTTTTGTGTAGATGTATGGGTGGTTTATTCATGTTGTGGGGTTGGGGGTTTTTTGGGTGGGGGGGGTGGGTGTGGGGTTGGGGTGGGGGGGGTGGGGGGGGGGGGGTGGTGGGGGGGGGGGGGGTGTGGGGTGTGTGGGGGGGGGGGGGGGATTGGGGGTGGGTATGTGTTGGTGGTGGGTTGGTGTTTGTTGGGGGGGTGGGTGGTGTGTGTGGGGGGGGGGAGTGGGGATTTTTTGGTTTTGTGGGGGGGGAGGATGGGGGGGGGGGGGGGGTGTGGGGGGGGTGGGTTGGGGGGTGGGGTGGTGGGGGGGGTGGGGGGGGGGGTGGGGGGGGGGGGTCTCGGTGGTGGGGGGGGTAATGTGGGGGGGGGGGGGGGGGGGGGGGGGGGGGGGGGTGGTGGGGGAGGGGGGTTTGGGGGGAGGGGGGGGTGATTGGGGTGTGGGGGGGGGGGGGGACAGGGGACGGGGGGCTTATTGGTTTATGTTGTTTGGGGGGGGTTTTTAGAGGGGGGGGGGCGTGTGTGGGGGGGGGGGTGTGTGGGGGCGGGGGTTGGGGGGAGGGGGTGGGGTTGGGGGGGGGGGGGGGGGGGGGGGGGGGTGGGGGGGGGGTGGGGGTTGGTGGGTGGGGGGGGGGGGGGGGGGGGGGGGGGTGGGGGGGGGGGGGGGGGGTGGGGGGGGGGGTGGGGGGGGGGGAGGGGGGGGGTGTGGGGGGGGTGGGGGTGGGTGGGGGGGGGGGGTGGGGTGGGGGGGGGGGTGGGGTGGGGGGGTGGTGGGGGGGGGGGGTTGGGGGTGGTGGGGGTGGGTGGGGGGGGGGTGGGGGGGGGGTGGGGGGGGGGGGGGGGGGGTGTGTGGGGGGGGGGGGGGGGGGGGGGGGGGGGTGCGGTGGGGTGTAGAATGTAATGGTGGGGGGGGTGAGATTATTTATTTTATAAATCTTATATATATATGGGGGGGATTTATATTATAGTATTTATTTGTATTATATATATTTTATTTGGGTAGTTGTATGTGTGATAAATTGTGTGAGTTTTGTATGTGTGTTAATGGGGTGTTAAGGGGTATTTTGTGTGTGGTTTGGAGTTGTTTTGGGTGTGGTTAGTGTTATTGTGTGTGTGTTGTTTGTCATAGGTAGTTTGATGGTGTATGTGGGGATGTGGGTACGTTATGGGTTTAATTTATTTTCGTAGATTAGGGGTGGGTGTGGTGGGTTGTGTTTGTTCTTTTTCATTTATAGACTGTCTGTGTGTTAGTGGGTGGTTATGATGGGGGGGGTTTTTTTTTTTTGATGCTTGGAAGATGGGTGTTTAGTTCATAGTGTAGTATTTTTTTTTTTATGTATGAGAGTATATGGGTGGGGGAGTGTATTTATTTACTGTTATCGGAGGGGGGTTACTTATATGTGGGTAGGGGGTAGTGTGTGGGGTTGTTTTGAGAGTGTGTTTGGGTAGGGGGGGGGTTTTGTGTATGGGTTTTGGGGTTGTTGGGGGGGGGTTTTTTTTTTTGTGTTGTGGGGGGGGTGATGGGGTTGTATTTTGCTGTCTGTTTGGGGGTGTGTATCTTAGTGTGTTGTGTGAGAATATTGTAGTTTGTGTAGGTGTTTTTTATGTTTTTAGTATTATTTTTTGATTCATTGTGCTGTGTGTATTTTGTCGTGGACTGTGTATATATTATGTGTATGTATTATCGTTTTATATATTTATATTTTTATTTTTATATTTTTATATGATTCTTAAGGGTTTGTGTGTTATGTATGTCTGGGGTTGTGTTTTTGTTTATGTCATGATAAATGTGTTGTTTTTATGGAATGTTTGTGTTATTATGGGATGTTGTTTTTTTTATTGTGTCTATTTTTTGATGTACATATATATGTGATAATTTATTTTATTATGTAGGGAAGGGGGACTGGGTATCTTTTTGGTTTTCATATTCAGTGGTTTTAATTTCTTTTCTTATGTTTTTTTTCTTTATGGTTAGTTATACTAATTGAGGGATGATCGTTGATTTGTTTAGTGGATGTTATTA
>NC_134786.1:59115401-59120401 GCF_046742065.1 Oratosquilla oratoria
AAATGCCCAGAGCATTGGGATATTCAAAACAAGTTCTAGCTCGTTTTATAGTTGGTGACGTTTAATTGCACACACACACAACTCGTGGCGTAGTTGGTAGAGTTCCCGGCTGCCACTACGGAGGTCCAGGTTCGAATCCCACCCAGGGCTGAAATAATTTCAGTATCGCTACGCTGCGGGTTGTTACTCCAACTCTCGTGGGCTGGGAGTTGGGGTGTGTGCGTGTAAGGTCACAGCATTACCCATAGATCGGTCATATACGAACTCTGAGCTTTCTTCCGGGAGGAAAATAGCTGTAGATCACGAGTCCAACACGTGATCCAAAGACTATGGTGAATCACTCACATACATACACACAGAGGGAAAACAAAGTTTCACTGATAAAGCCACAAGTGTATTTATATCCTGTATATTACAATTAGATTAACACACGCACTTCCATACACATACACACACACACACCGGCAATCACAAACACATGTGAACACACGTCCGCGCGCACACTCACACACACACACACACACACCTACCATTGCTACTTGTTTATGTAAGTGACTACCTTTACGTAATCGGAAGGAGAATGCGCAGGGTTAGGAGGAGGAGGAGGAAGAGGAGGAGGAGGAGGCCACCGGCAATGCAGATCAGTGCGGACGCTCGACATGCGTACAAAGGAGCGTTGTTTCTAAGGGGTAACAATATTGGTCACTAAACACTCCGTTTGATTTTTAAGGGCTAACAATACGGGTGTCTTTAGACGAATGATTTGAACAATTTTGCCTTTTATTTGGATATTCTGGCATTCAATATAGTGTTTATTTGTTAATGAAACCTGTATATATTGATGAGGGAAAAAATTTCTGTTGATTAGTGAAAATGCTTTTACATATTTCTTTGGTTTCAAGTACCGTTGTTGAAAATTACTTGTGTAAAGGTTCACGGAGTCTGTCCTAATATATAACAGTTATGTACAAAGTGTAGATAGCGATGAAAATTTTGAAGCTTTGTTTTTTCTTTCAATCAGATTCTCTATAGAAAAAATGAGCGACTGAGATGGTAGTTGAATCCATGTGAAGAGGTGCTTTCACTCGAAAAAAAATTACTTGGCGGTAGCTAGAATAATCAGTTGGAGTAAAAAAAAAAATAATAAATAAAAAAAAATGACAGCGAAAAGGTTCGTATAAACTGGTGTGCTTTGGCTCGCCCACCCACTTCTAAGGTGGAAAATACCTATGATCTGATATTACAGTATATGATAAGCAAGGGGAGTTTTGTTATATATACAGTATATATATATATATATATATATATATATATATATATATATATATATATAGATAACTGTTAACCCACTATCGGAGAAATAATAACGGAAAGTACAGAGAAACTGTATATTTCGACTACTCTCTGTAGTCCTCTTCAGCAGAATGCTTACATAAGGGGTACAAGTATATATGAAGAAATGAGGGGTACATAGAAGGGGATGAGGAAAGTGGGGGGGGGGGGCTCAGGTCACATGCCCTTGAAATGGTCGGGTCAAAGTAGGACAAGGGGTGATATTTTGTCCAACCGCTTTAGACATGATCTTGTTGACCGCTAACTTGGTAATACGATCTGGAGGCCACTGGCCTTTAGAGGTATTAAGGTTAGGATAATGTATTATTAGAGAAGATTCTACACTTTTTCTTCTATAGCTACAGTGTGATTTATGAATAATTGATGCATTATCCCAATCTAATCTATGGTCTTTTTGGCTGGCATGAAGGAACACAGCGGAGTTAACTTGTCCATATTTTATGGAGTTTTTTATGTTCCTTTAATCTTGTGGACAAATTCCTGCCAGTCTGGCCCCAGTAAACATCAGTCTTTACACGGCAATTTATATACCCCGGAGTTTTGGTCCACATCATCCCTCCGGTGTACATTAACTACCTTTCTAAAAATGCTGTTTGGATAATTGTAAATAAATTTGATTTGATTATTAGGTATTTACAATTATCCAAACAGCATGTTTAGAAAGGTAGTTAATGTACACCGGAGGGATGATGTGGACCAAAACTCCGGGGTATATAAATTGCCGTGTAAAGACTGTGATGATGTTTACTGGGGCCAGACTGGCAGGAATTTGTCCACAAGATTAAAGGAACATAAAAAACTCCATAAAATATGGACAAGTTAACTCCGCTGTGTTCCTTCATGCCAGCCAAAAAGACCATAGATTAGATTGGGATAATGCATCAATTATTTATAAATCACACTGTAGCTATAGAAGAAAAATTGTAGAATCTTCTCTAATAATACATTATCCTAACCTTAATACCTCTAAAGGCCAGTGGCCCCCAGATTGTATTACCAAGTTAGCGGTCAACAAGATCATGTCTAAAGCGGTTGGACAAAATATCACCCCTTGTCCTACTTTGACCCGACCATTTCAAGGGCATGTGACCTGAGCCCCCCCCCCCCAACTTTCCTCATCCCCTTCTATGTACCCCTCATTTCTTCATATATACTTGTACCTTAACCTTATGTAAGCATTCTGCTGAAGAGGACTACATAGAGTAGTCGAAATATACAGTTTCTCTGTACTTTCCGTTATTATTTCTCCGATAGTGGGTTAACAGTGATCTTTTACAAATGTGTTATAACATACTAGTTTCCAATATATATATATATTTCAGTCTTAATGGTCCGCCGCAGGATTGGGTTGTCCCCTGGGGGACGATACACCTCCTGTACTTGACCACGGTGGCTTAATCCGACTTGGTAAGTCTGTGTGTATGTGTATATGTTATATTATATATATATATATATATGTGTGTGTGTGTGTGTGTGTATAATGTGTGTTCTAGGACAACTTTATGCATTCCACCAATATTCGTGTCAAATGCAGAGAGCTTTTTTACTCATTAAATACGCCCCTAGCTTTATTATATACCTATTGTTTATCTATTACTAAATCATTTATTACTATATCAATTTGTTTTATTTATTTAGTTATTTCTATAGTTATTTTTCTTAAGAATTTACAGCCATCTGAACCAGGTGTAGATTTGTTATGTGTGCTCAAGGTAGTATTGCAGATTTCCAAAGTTCAGGGTTTCCTTAAAAAAATCGTGGAAATGACCAATCCAGAGGTATGGCAGAAAAATAGCACACCTTTAATCTATAACTTGAGAAGTACGTATCGGGTAAATTCAATGTAAACACAAAAATTATAACACTAAAGACCCCAATCAATGTTATCGTGATTGTCAATATATGCGGGAAACTGCACGTATCCGCACAGGAAGAAAATTTTACTTGTTTTTTTATTATTCTTTAATTTCTTTATCGAATGTTCTTGGCTCCAATTCCTCGAAATCGACATTTCAAAATATTGTGCACTGATTCAGTGTCATAATCGCAAAACCGCAGACTAAAACTCACGTATCACACCAATGAAACACACACACAGATATATATATATATACATATATACATATATATATATATATATATATATATATATATAATAGGTGTGTGTGTGTGAAGTGGGTGGGAAAAGGAAAAACTGGAGTTTTATTCTTGGCTAGTTTCGCTGTAACCTTTCTCAAAAGAAAAGTGCTACAGGGCTAGAAGTGGCGTATATGTAAACGTGCATACCTTTCCGAGTGTAAAGGCACTCACATGTTACAATGACAGAAGAATTATATGGTAGTGGAAATTAATAACAATGTGACAAGATAAAGAGTAATATTAGAAAAGAAAATAATAATGATAGCAAAAGAAAAATAATAACAAATATAAAATTATTTGAACCAAAACTAAAAATATGGCAAGGAAAGTGTGAGATTTAGTTCTGGGGTCTGGTACATGGTAGGCATAAGTGGCTGTGACTTTTG
The DNA here is from genome assembly GCF_046742065.1 of Oratosquilla oratoria. Classification (NCBI taxonomy): domain Eukaryota; kingdom Metazoa; phylum Arthropoda; class Malacostraca; order Stomatopoda; family Squillidae; genus Oratosquilla; species Oratosquilla oratoria. The sequence continues at coordinate 59,119,280 of NC_134786.1, forward strand.
CCCACTTTAAGTCTCCTGTCCTTTTGTTAGTGTTGTTATACTTAGCTGGGTGTAGAGATTTGATTTTTTTTTTTTTTTTTTGCGTAATCCTTGGGCCAAAATGGTGTATTTCTCCCAATCTGGTAAGTGTCCTTCTGTGTCTACGTGGTTTCCAAAGGCGTCTGTCTCACGGTGGTGTCTAATGTCCGCTTTGTGTTCTCTGAGTCTATTTGTCAGTCCTCTGTGTGTCTCTCCGAAGTATGCGCTGCCGTATCCGTTGCAGGGAATTTTGTAGACTATGCTGGTGTCGCTGTGAGGTTTTGTGCTGTTCTTCCTAACCAAGTGTCCGATTTTCTTTTCCGCGTCGTTGACAACTACTAGACCTGAAGGTCTAAGTATCTTACTAATTGTGCGGGAAAAAACAGAATCTGGGACCACGATGAAACGTATGTCTGTTTATTCTGCATTTGTTTTCCTATTTTTTATGTTGGTGACTTTTCGGAGTGATGATCTGAGCATTCCTTCTGGGTATTTGAGTTTTTTAAATGCTGCGGCGATGTAGTTCAGCTCCTCTGATAGATATTCCTCACTACATATGCGGAGGGCTCTGAGGTAGAATCTGATTACTCCTGATTTCGTCCGGTCCGGTCGTCATACATACATACACCAAGGCTTTTTCCCCCTTACAAGGGAGGTAGCCAAAAAGGAAAAGGCATAAAATCATTCCCACCCATTCCATCCCTGAATACACTCCACACCCCTCCACCCTCCCTCTTATCTTAGCACTTCCTGGATGACGGATCATCCCTGCACCTTGTCCACTGCCCTGGGTCAGAAGCAGTGTCGCAAGACACAGCACATCCACAGCAAGGCCGCTTCATTAAATCGGCGACCCCCCCTCTCCGTCCCCCCATGCATAAAAGGAGAAGACGGGGAGAAATCCCTTCGGGCTGCGTCAAATTTTGCTCACACATACTACCTCTTCCCCTCCCACCTCCCCGCCCATTCCACCTCATGCATCACAACATCATCCATATACAACCATTCTCCATTCACCCCTGTCTTCTGTCCTCTCCCGTCCTTCCTCAACAGACATTCCCCCCTTCACCCCATCCATCCACCTCATCCTAGCACGTCCCCTCA
>NC_134786.1:59132901-59185401 GCF_046742065.1 Oratosquilla oratoria
GCGCGAGCGTGGATGGGCGCTTGTGTGTGTATGTGTAAACATGCCAACTTACGTCACAAGTCCTTATATAGAGAAAAATCGATGTGGTCGTGGTGGCGGATGCTGTGCCTACTGACCACTGACATTTAAACTTCTTTTTTCTCCCTATTTCTGATTTCGTGAAAATCTAGTTATAATTAGGTGGCTAGTGTTAGGGTGGCTCGATACATGTCCAGTGGAATCCTTGTATGTTTTTCAATCGAAGACACGAATACGGACACTGTTAGATCGACTCGGATCCAAATCTTGATCTTTTTCACCGAAGTGGCGCCCACCTCGCGAAAGAAAAAAACTACCTTAGTTCGGTATCTCAAGGTCTGATCCGGTGCTGGTCAGACCGGAGTTGTAAGGCCAGGGACATTTCCTCCTCTCCTCCTACTCCTCCTCCTCCTCCCTTCTCTGGCTCTCTTCTAACAAGTTGGAGTTCCTCAACTTCTTCCTCGTCCTTTTCACTCAGTACCTGGGCATCCTGTCCAGGTCTCCTTCTGTCTCCTCCTTATCCTCCAAACAATGACACACATACTTTATACTGGTTAACGTAAGACGATGATATTCAACTCAGTACAAGTACCCGCGTGTGTTGTGAGCAACTCTTTATCAAAAACTTTGATAATGAAAGGGAAACGTTACACGATGACGTTAACCATAACACACTGCTAGGCGCACGATGTCACTCCAACTGGGAACAGCAAGTGGATCGTGTCGCCCAAAATGGCTGGGCGAGATTTTCCAAAACTCGAGATAATGAAGAGACTTATTCAAATGCACTTCATGTGTGGTCTCTCCTCTCCCAGTGTACAACCAGAATTTGACCCTCTCATTACAGGGATACACTCTGACTGCCGCCAAGCGATTTTATTCAGAAGACAAAACACAGCGCTTGGGGAGAATATGAAACCATCTCAAACTCAACTAGTGGCGTCACCGGCAGTGTGCTGGTCTCTCGCTCAATTACGAGTTCGAATCCCGCAGTCTTGTCCGATTCCCAGTTGCAGTGACAGTCTGTTGCCTCAACAGTCCCTAAAGTGCATCATAGGACAAAGGTGACGGCTTCGGCTAAGCTACTCAGTGCCTCCTGGCGTAGGTTCCTTACCTTTAAATACCGCAATGACGACGATCTCTGGAGAATTTTGATCATGGTTAGCACCAGACTGTTTTTATTCTACTTCAGACTCCTCGATACAGTGAAGTGCTCTCTGGGTTCTATCAAGTCTGGCGCTAGACGACTTCATTCAGTTGAGGAGGAACCTTCTACTGTAGGAATGAACCTCCGAATGGGAGGACATTGGGGACGAATAGAATCGCCTGGTGAATGACGCAGTAGAAGGAAAATGGCCACCCGGTACGGAAGGGGTTACCCCCCCTCCCCCCGAGATCGGATATAACTCCTTTTTCGAGGTGGGTCGGGTGGCAAGGAGACGAATGGAATCGCCTGGCGACAGCTGGAATAAAATGAATAGTACAATTTGGTACTTCTTCAACCACCAGACGCAGTCTGTGGATCTAGGGAGCGCCAGGCGATTTTATTCAGCTTAGGATAGCATCCCGGTGCTGAAAGGGTTCAGAATGGGGGAACTATACGTCAGTGTTCTTCAGTAAATGTTCTTCATTGATCAGTGAATTCGATATAACTAGTTCCAGATATCCTCTTCTTTGTTCTGCCGTGTTTTCGACTTTTTTTTTTCTTCTCATTTTTTTTTTATTCGGTTTGGTGTGGAGTCTCCTAAGCCGTGCAATAAGCTGCTCCTGGAAGACCTCGCCCTTTATATACCCCTCGCAGCTCAGGAGGTAGCGGTCGGCCTTGGGAAGGAGATAAATTTAGACGCGCATCTGTGTGGGTACTCCTATTATAATGAAGGTGGGTTGACTGCATTCCGGCCATAGGCGTGGGCTGGTCAGGAGTATTCGCGAACATATGGACAAGAATAAAGGAGACTACAAGAGACCATAAGGCTTACATTAGGCAGTTCCACGTCCATTACCTCCTATCAGCCCCATCCATAAAGTTGTTGGTAAAGAAGTTCTTGCCTATTTCCTTCTTAAATCTCGACTGCAAAGCTTAGTAGAATCCGTGTATTATGGTTGTGTGTGCCATCGTACCTCAAATGAAGAACTTCAGTGGCTCTTAAATTTTTTTCACTCCATCCCCCTTTTTTTTCATGAATTCTCAACATTCGTGTGACTCCCTTTATTTTTCTGCCAAATCTCACCCCGCCAAAAAGGTAAAATGATGATAATAATAATAGTAATAATGATAATATGTTGATGAAGAGAAACTTTTTGTTTTATTACAAAGTTGACAGTCATAATTATCTTATATTTGATAGACTTTTATGATATGCCAAGAGAGAGTGATGAATTTTTTTTTTAATTCAGTCTCCTCACATTATTTAGAAATGTATATTTCGTAACAGCAGGCCATAGGACCCCCAGAATTGTTGTCACGGCTGCCTTGGGGTAACTGGGGTTTGCAGGAAATTTTTCAAATGGTACATAGATGGCCCAAGTTCGATACTTGTTGGCATTAGATCAATTACAGTTTAATTTCTGCATTGCAACTTGCTGGTGATATTAATGCTTCTACTTGATAAAGTCTTTAATTCGAACCATTTTGAATTATTCATTTGCAATACCCATATATATTGAATTAGTCTTAATAAATTATTATTTTATATTCGGTGTTAGATGAATGGATTTACGGTTAGAGATCTTATAACTATTGGAATAAGTACTAATTGGGAGAAAGGTTGAGAACTCCTTGTCTAGAAAAAGCTCTTCCAGGTCTATCAGTGTTAGTGTCCGTTTGAACTATTTCTAGCACTACATCAGAATGTTTCAGTTGCACTATATACAGTATATATCCTCCACATCTTTCAGTGTAAACTTCGTAATAGCCTTTTCGATTAACCCCTTCAGTACCGAGTGGTATTTTACTTTAATCATATATGTGTGTGTGTGTGTGTGTGTGTGTGTGTGTGTGTGTGTGTGTGTGTGTGTGTGCGTGTATGTGTGTGTCAAAATGAACACCTACTGGTACATCCACCTCTGCCTTACCAAACACAAATCACATTTGATTAACTTAATCATTTGAAATATTTCATAACTTTGATCACTGTTAGGGCCCAACGATGGGGACTTAGGAGACAGACGTTAGGGTAGAATCTTCTTCCTGTCTCTGGTCTTCAACACCCTAACCTCAACTAGGTATTTCATCGACAAGGTTAATTTGAATATAATTTGCGAAATTTCCTCAAATTCTGGAAATTCCTTCACTCAATTAGAATAGAATTAATAGTATTTTGCTCATTATGTTACAAACTTTATGTGACTTTATGTGACTGTATGTCCATCAGGCCCCTCCATTTCTGCACCAAACACATCCTAACAACCCAAACCAATGATGGAAATGGATCATGGGAGTAGGGTCCACGCTCAAGATATATCAAAGATGCTAATAAGTGTTAAACAAAGCCCCCTACGAGTAGAGATGAGACAGAAAATGGGAAATTGAGAAGTAGGTCTATGCCATTCCCCCAAGCGTCCCTCCCTGTTTCTCAAGCACTGATCCGAACACTTCTCACCATCACCACAGTTTCATCACACTCATGCATTTCCCCCCACTTCCCCACGCCCAACACCTAGCCTTGTCGTGGCACCCTGGTAAAACCTTCAAGGATAAATCCGCTCCAACGGAGTAACGGTTATTGTACATCGGCGCTTCCAGAATAGACGCTGCCTCTTACTTTTGGCGGGAGACTTCTCGTTGCCGATGTTGCCAAATAATGGGCTTGTAATATTCACATTAGATTCAGTTACATTTATGACCGTATTTTCTACAACTTCTTAATTCGTTAGCTAATATGTTTTCGTCGATATTGTTACTTCAGTGGTTTAGATTCTTTTACCTAGTAGATTTTTGCCAGGCTAAAACGAGTGAACTAGGCTGGACTTCATCAAATGTATAGATACGCCAATTATCTATCCATTCGATGATGATAATGATTAATAATGATGATGATAATTATAATGGTGATTATCATCATTATTATTTTTTATTATTATAGATATTGTTATTGTTACTATTGATTATTATTTTCAGCTAAATAGAATCATCTAACATTACCATAATATATATCAGCATTAATGAAAATTTGTTAGGGACACTTTTTTGAAAATAAGGATGTATCCAGAGTTTCGTTCGGTAATCACGATAAACGTCTACATTAACACTGATTAAACATAAATAGAATATAGGGATAAAGATCTATTGACGTATAGATATGTAGATACATAAGTATATGTGTTAAGGTAGATAATTGGTAAATAGAAATAGATTGGCAAATGATATATATATCAATAAGTAAAGATTGAGAAATAGGTATACACTACGCAGTCCATACTGGATTTCGAGTTATACCATTAGCGAGTAGGTTATAAATAGCCTAAGCCTGCCACGATCGCAATGCCAAGTTATTCTAGTACCTATACTTATCAGATAGACAAGGACGCGCACGCGCGCGCTCACACACACACACACACATGCGCGCATACACACACACACACAAGTACGGTATAGCTGGTACAACCCAAATCGACTCCTCTCTTGGGGATGTGTTGATGTACTTTGTGACACTTCGTTCCCACGGAACATCGGATGAAAAGAGTGAGCTTGACCACAAGCTCATTTTGCATGGAAATTCCATCCACGCGAGCAGGAATGGATTAAACAAAGCAAATAGTGGATGAAATGGATTTTTTTTCAGACTTTTGATTCCCGTGATTGTGACTTTGCCAAGTGATCCAATTATTCTATAATTTATCTAATAAGGCCGACAGTCATCGTCATTTTGTGGCCACATTTGTTATATGCTCAGAGATCAGGACAACCTTATGTATAAGAATTACTTATACATCATGTGATATAACAGCCTGTTGCTCATTCTCGTATATCACCAAAACTTCTAGTATAGATAACTTCATTTCCAGTCTTTGCAGTGCCAACTTAGAATCATCTATGAGTCCTAGGACTTAGGGTATTTGGGGCTATCGTGACATGGTAATTATTACCTAAATCATTTTACTATTACCAACAAGTTCCTGGGTTTCACAAGCAACAATATCCTCTCTTTGCTGATGTTTTAGAGACATTGAAGCCAAACGAGAATAAACGAACACAGGAAATTCGGGAGACGCTGAGTGTTCACACTGCTGACTGTTCGCATTGCTGAGCCGAGTGAAGCAGTCGGTGCCAAGCTCCTCTCTGTGCCTCTCTTCCTTTCAAACCATGTGATGTCATCGTCAGAGAGTCGTCGATCAACCTCTAGGAGAATGATTTTTCATTGACAACCTTAATCCCCCCCCCACACCTATTCCGTCTTGCATTTAACGATTTCCCCCCATTAATTCCATGAAATGCATAACCAGCGTAGAGATAAAACAACAATAATGATAAAAATGATAGTAGTAGTAGTTCCTACAGGCATAAAGGAATTGAAAAACACACCTTTAATGTTAAGGTTCGGCAGAAAACAAAATTAGATCATGAAAAGAAAACATACATTTCATTCATGTATATGTGTAGTGCAGGCAGGTACAGCGCACTTCAGAATACTGAATCATCACGAACCACTTCCGGCTGACCCAGTGTGGAGCCACGTGATATAGCTAATCTGAATGTTGCCAACCTTGGCCTTTGCACCAGCTATAGATGTTGTCAAGACACTGACCTAGGAAAGGCACAAGGGAGGAGACCATCTATTGGCTGAAAGTAGATCAGACACTCAAGAGTCACCAAAATCCGTCCAAAAGTATGTAGAGGTTCTGCTTCTGGATCGAGCAGTAGATGGAGAACAGGATGACTCTCCATCCACGAAGAGATAAGATGAGAGGGACAATGAATAGGATGTTTTGTGGGAATATGATGAGTGAAGGGGCCACTCCCTGTATAAGGGTAAAAGAGGCTTTAAGTAGCTGATGTATTGAACTTGGAGCAGGACTCGTTGGAAAGAACTCGGATATGAGGCACATATGCAGCACCAAAAATGTTTTTGACAAATTGTCTATGCACGAGTTGTGCAGGTGAAGACCGGAAGATCATTTAGGTGGCAGTGACACCGATGCGGTTGAAGAGCAGAACGGGGAAATGTCTTCCTTTGTCCCAGGCGTGACGTCACGTCGACTGAACCCTTGAAGCTGAACAAAAAAAATTTATATATATATTCATATATTTATTTATTAATTTATTTACTTATCTATGTATTTATTAATTTATATATTTATTAATCTGTTTTTTCAAGGGCGAACACCGACGGTTACAACAAAGGACTAACGATTTGAATCACCACCATGTGGCTTTCCGAGCCGGGCGTGAGAGAGGGTCTACTCCTTACCGCTCAAAATCATGTCACGAACACCCTCCTCCCCCTACCTCAGTCCAAGGGTGCAAACCCAAAAGGCCTGGCAGTCGATCTCCAGACTAAATCCAAGATTGTCTCTTAATTGACCTTTTCTGCTTGTTCACACACACACACACACACACACACACACACACACACACACACACACAGATATCCGCTCTCTTCATACAACCAAGTGACAACAAAACAAATCCACTTTCACAAACCACAAACAATAAAATCCAACTTTATTTTCTGGAAAGATATATCCGAATACCCAAAGAACGTTGGCGGCAGCTATGAGGCCGTGGCTTACCGGTCAGAGAAACTTGAATCAGCGATTGATTGGTTGATGATAATAATTTTTGCTTCAAGTTCCTTTAATTCGAAATCCGCAGTCCCAATTTATAGTAGTAAGTTGGGTCCAGTTTTGGGAATGAATGTCAGCCACTCGGGGCTGCACTTCCCGATGAAAGTGAAGGGTGCTATGGAGATGATTATCCTATAAAAGGTACTTTTAAGTGCGATGGCACACAAAAACATATAAATAAATAATACATACAACATATTTATATACCAATAGGCTTCTCCTCCCCCCCTTTATAAAGGAAGTAGCCAATATATACTCGTAGTATAAATAAATTAATTAAATGTAAAAAATCATGGTTTGAGATAGTCATGGTGTACTCTATTTACTCTCTCATGAATGCGGTTCCGCTCTGTGGAATGTCCGCATCCATATTGATTGATGCTGCCAGATCTCGGCCGCCCACTGCTCTCGTTCAATCTCTTGGTCCGCCGAACTCTCAACTGGGTCATGCAGATCCTCGCTGGGTTCCGCTGTCGACAGTCGCCCACTCGCCAGTGCCCGGCTAACTGTTCCAGAGGAATGTTCTCCCCGTTGCACAGGATGGACTACCATTTGAAACGCTTAGTTATGTATATAGTGTGTATACCCTCTAATAAGGTGGATGGCCGAATCAAAACACACATCCACATTTCGCACAAATAAAATCCAATAATAGATAAATAAGAGCCTATCAGGAAATGTAGTATTTACTACAAGTCAAGTGTAACGGTAACTTGAAGGCCATATTCACTGCCCCCCGTTACAACATCCCACTCATTCCAGCAGAGCAGTCAAGAAGGCTGTAATTACAACCTCCTTGGTTCTGTGGGACTAATACACTGGGCTGTTGTAGCAGATATGCAGCCCGCAGCATTCGAAAAGGGATGTCTGGAGGAAAATAATTTTCCTCAGCATATCAAATGAAATTCTGTGTAAATTGTCAAGAATACATAATATTTTGTCAGTGATTTCACGGTGGAAATAAAAGTTCTGGAGGTGGGCAGTACCTCCGATTAATCGGGAGTCGGAGGAAAAATAGCCCAGCGTGATTAAACGTAAGGCGTTTTCAGTCACCATCTGCAGACTCAGAATGCGTCTGAAACAGTAGCATCATCTGCACATAATACGACGTAGATGCAGTTGCACCTCTGGTACTGTCATATTACACAAAGAGCAGTCGATAAGGGTGGCAATGCATATTAAAAAAATAATTCAAAACCACCAGAATATCGAATGTTACTGCTGGTTATTGATGATGGAAAAAAAATCACAACTAACCATACATTTTCACTGCAATTGAATTGTCAGCCAGCGTGGCTGACACCCAAAGCTGTTGCACTACGCATCACATGCCTACGCAGCACTACTGCATCTCTGGTGTCTTCCAGATCTCAAGACATTAGGGGAAAACACACCTATAAAGCCTCCCTTAGTAATACTGCAGTCGAAAATCCTTTGTTGCTAGACTTGATACAATTTTAATCAAGCTGACGACAGCTATTTTTATTCAACTGGTGGAAACTTCCACAAACCAAAGGATATAAATTATTTTCATTTAACCGGTTTAGGAGTATCATTGCGCAAATTTTATAACAGCAAACGTCGGGAGATTTTATTAATAACTTCCAAACGCAACGTCTGTCGTGGTACACTGGTTGAGATGGTTCCCAGTCTGCAAGACAGTATATTTTCCAAAGACATATAGACAGGAGATATTACTGTTGGAGAGTTCTGGACGGTCAGCTCAGAGGAGACATTTCAAACGGAAAATCTGTTGGAGTTCTAGACGGTCAGCTTGTCTGTGGAGACGTTTCAGATCTGTTCCAAGAGTTCTAGACGGTCAGCTTTTCTGAGGAAACATCTTTGTCTCCGTCCGACTTTGATGCACTGCACTTTCAGATTACCCGAGCACCGGCTCAAACCCATAACCATCACTCTACTGTTGCCTATTCATTTATTATTTTAATTATTCACAACTACCTACTCACACTGCGCCCGTTACTGTTAGGTTGAACAATGCATATGCATATAACCTCACTACACTGCAAATTGAATAGATTAATTGCATTGCAGGAATGTTATTTGAATAAACGTTGGCCAACTAGTCAGCAGTCAAAAACAAAAGCGCATATACATTATATTTGTACCTTTAAAAATGAAAATAAAATAAAATAGGATATAGACCTTGTGCACACTTTAGCGTATTTAACCGCATCCTCTCCCGTCTTCCACTGACATCACTCTGCATGCAAGGATCCATGTGTAGGCTCAGGGACGTTACACGTTCTGTGTTCCACTGAAAATAAGCTAAGTGGCAACTCGACTAACCCGCACGCAAAAACGATCTTATGTCGACATTGTCAATCTAGTTCTTCGGCATCTTAGGCGCAGAACACTACGAACTAATGCTAGATGGTATCGCCAAGGCAGTGCTCTTCTTGTTAATGCTGAAATGATTGTGCAATAGATATGCCAGCATAAGTAGCATTTTGAAAGGGTGAACCGTATGGAACAATATAATGGATTGAATGCCACTCCAACAATAATGAAAATTATCATAATCCTTACAAAATCCAGGGGGAAAATGACTGATCTTGGAGGCTCACATTGCCGCCTGTTTTAGGTCCACTTAGCCCCCTTCCCATCGAAAGGATGCCACTGAGATGAATAAAATAACCTGGCTGCAGTCAGAAAAAATGTCATCTGGCATGGAAGTGGTCAGTAGGTAGGCTGTAACTCCCTCGCTACCTACCGACTGTTGTCACGGAGACAAATGGAATCGCTTAGCGGCAGCTAGATTTCAAGAAAAATTACAACCAGGTGCGGAAGATATTAAGAACCAGAACTTTAAAGAACAGTATAGTGCAAGGTACTTGAACTTGCACTTAAGTACATATTTTCATGTACTTGTGCTTGGAGTTTAAAAATATGGTACTTGTACTTAAACCCAAAGTACTTGAAAAATATAATAGCAAGTACAATCAAATACAAACAACAGTACATTGTATTTAATCAAAAGATTCTAGCAAACTTTGTGTTGATACTATTGGGGAAATGCACTTATCTATAATTTTTTATTATAAAAATACTGGGTATATTAATATAGAACAAGGGGCAAAATTTAATGCCCTAATACCCCTACAGTATATTCTGCATCAAATTTAGTTTAGTTACAGGTATGAGAAGTACATGGATAGTCTTTGTATTTGCAGCATAGAGAATATTACTTAAGTTATTCATAAGTTATATGTTCTTGTTTTGCAATTCTGTGATGAAATTAAGGTAATATGGACAGCCTTCTGCGTTTGCAGCATATGGAATATTACTTATTCAAGTTACAAAGGATTACAAAGGTGGAGCATGCCGAACAGGAGACCTTTTGGTCCATATCTAGGTCGGATTTAAAAAAAAAAACAAATAAAAATAATGAATGGATAAATAAAAACTATGATAATGTAAATAACAAATAAAATACCTAAATAAATGCATAGTTATAGTTAAATAAAATGCATAGGTATAGTTAAATAAATGCATAGGTATCCATAAAGTATATGTTCTTGTTTTGCAATTCTGTGATAAAAGCTGCGGTGTGCTAGAATAAAGGTAAAATTTCCACTTACTTTTCCATGTCGAATTTCACTTTTTAACTGTGTACTTATTAATGTGGATATACGAAAACTACCGAGTTTCGTGCTCTACATTTATGTGACAGGATTATTTTTCCATTTAATAAAGTACTTATTAATTCTAATGACATGCACTAGGACTTAAGTACATAGCAAAATTACTGAACATGTACTTGAAAAACATCCACTTGGGCTTCAATACACGCCTGTAGCTCGACCCAACCCTGGTAGTGTTCGATTCCTCGTAACAGGTTTCGTTTGACGTTCGGGGAGACAGTATGCGACTCTGTGTCATTACAAATCTCACATGTCCTTCTTTTTGTAGGGCTTGAGATTATAACATGAAAATATGGAATATGTTTAACGGCGCGCAGTATTTGGGCTTCAAAAAAATTCTGCGTGCAAAACTGCAGCCTTTCAATGCGAATCAGGTAGGTTAAGATCGCTGACGTCAGGCGCTTGGAGGTGTGTGCCTGGTGACAGCCAATGAGAGGGAAGCTGGCGGAGTTCCAACCAATGAGAAGGACGGTGTGTGGAGGTGCGGTTTTGACGCTCTTTTTTTCTTATTTTTTTATGTCGAGTATTGCTGATTTGCCACTTTTGTCAGGGTCCGTTGGTCGTACTTGCGATGATAGTGGAAATGCAAGTAACAGATAGGTGAGCGTGTGTTTTGCCCCTAGCTAGCCTTCTGTCCATATTTGTTTTGTATTTTTATATAAGTGAGGCTTCAGGCATTCAAGTGATTGAAACTTCGAGCCGTCAATTGAAACGACTCCAAAGCCTTGTTATCCCTACCGTTACTATTTTATTTACCTCTGATCTTGGTTTAAATATGAAACTACTCAATGCTATTATTATCACCACAATAATAATGATAATAATAATAATATAATAATAATGTTATTGTTGTTATTGTTATTATTTGTTGTCTCAGGTTTCAGTCATTGTAAACACCATAGTAATCATTATTGTGAAATTCCTCATTATCACCATCATTATCACATTTTGATATTCACCATCATTATCATCATAATAATCACCATCATCGCTCTCCTCAATCATTATCATCACTATCATCATAATTATCTTGATCACCATCATTATGGGTATCCTAATCACCACCATTAATCATTATCATCATTATCACTACTCAGGCCACCAAAAAACAGACAAGATAAATTGACGCTGCAAAGTATTTCCACAAAGAAATGCAGCAAAAAAATGAAATGTGCATTGCATAATAGATATGAACTAATCCACTATATGAAGATTAAATATTTATTTACTAATATATATATTATCGGAAAATTTCAAAACACTGGACTCAGAGTAACAGAATTTATTACCGACGTTTCGAACCCTGTCCGGGGTTCGTCCTCAGGGTTATACATTGTAAGCAAAAGGATTCAGTTATATAGTGTACCGATGTTCTCTGGGACAGGTCCCACCGGATTGAACAGAGTTGAACAAAATCAAAACCTATTCCGAATGACAAAAGAAAATTAATTTCAAATTTGTATAAAGCGTCCACCCAAATGAAAAGAATGGACAAAAACGCCACATACTCGTATCCCATGTCAAAATAAATGGAACAATACAAATTCTGAACGACACCCAGAAATTAATAACAAAGTACAAAGTGTCAACAAAAGGAACCACCGAAAATGAAAAAAAAGAGAGAAAAAAATAAAATATATATATATTATATATATATATATATAAATATATATATATTTATATATATATAAATATATATAAATATATTTAATATATATATATAAATATATGTGTATATAAATATATATATAATATATATATATATATATATATATATATATATATATATATATATATATATTTCATTTATTCTCTTATTTATGTATTCGATTATTTACTACAAAAATACATGAGGGATATGAACAAAGGGGACTTTATACCTGGAAATAACTTCTCATTTTTACTCACAATCGGTTGGTGAACATAAAAGTAATTTCAGTGTTGGATTCTTAATGAGCTAATTATATGACGTCACATTATGGGTAGATGCCATGACAGAAAACCGTAGGATGTAAACAAGAGTCAACTGGTTCCTTCTAATGCCCAGGATAGTGTTTTCTCCGGGTACTGTGTACTCAAGTTAATTTCATTGTTGTTAAATCTTTTTCAGAATGCCACAAATGTTATCCATTTTATATGTATTTATGCATTTCCCTATCTGTATTATTTTACTTTTCCTTTGTATATCATTATCAATACTATTGTTATTGTTGTTGTCTTATCAAATGTGGGAATAAAAAGTAACGAACGAGCAAGACGATCGTTTTATAACCAAAATCGCCAGAGGAATGTGCGCCTTTGTTGACGTCTGCGTCTTGGGCTGGTACGCGTGACCCGGGGCATGCGCGCGCAGATTTAGGAGGGTACGTCAGCAGCCCTAGTTTTGTAAACAACCGGGGGAAGAATGAAAAAAAGTGTGTGTGTGTGTGTGTGTGTGTGAGTGTGAGAGAGTGAGTGAGTGAGTGTGTGTGTGTGTGTGCGCGCGCGCACGCGCGAATGTGTACCTAATTGTATTTTCCTCAATGTAGTATGTAGGAAATGAGTCACTCTCATCGGGTCCCGTGTTCTACTCTCCAAATGTATTATATGTGGTCTCAAATTCATGTAGAGGTCCAACTTTAGATATATCTTTGATTTCCAATTATCATAATTATATATGAATTCATGCATTGATCAAGCTTGGGTTATATCACTTAAGCTATTCCAAGTATTTATGCATCTATATGGAAAACTGTATTTCTTCACAATTTTTAGACACGTGATTTTCCTTGATTTGTTCCCATGACTTGTTAAAGTCCTCTCATCTATGTGTGTGTTTGTTCATTTTTATCAAATATCAACGGTGTCAACGGGATATTTTTTCGTTAAATTAAAAGCTGTCTTAACATTTTGCAAGGTAATTATATGATAGAATTGGAACTTGGTATTTGGGGGAACTTATATCATGAGGCATTCAAGAGGCATTGTTATTTTGAATTGTGGTACACGTGGTGGTCCCGCGAAGCAGACGTTAGATTAATCTCCCAGTCAACACCTTTATCTCCATCTGAATGTGCAACCCCAAGGGGCTGACACTTGGTCCCCGGACCAAGTCCTATATTTCTCTCCGGCAACTTTGTGTTTCGTCCACCTTTGTACATGTAAAGAACTGAAAACTGGTGACTGCAACCATTCTACAGTACTTCTGAAAGCCAATGACATACAAACATGGAAATAAAGCTTTCCAGGTTAATGCACATATACTTAGAATAACTAAGGCGGTAATATAACCCAAGTTAGAACGATACATGAATTCAAATTTAAGAATTGTAAGCTATGATAAATGGAAAGTGAGCGACAGGACCACATGAGCGTTAATCCTTTCCTTTGTACTGCAGTTAGGCAAATGCAGTTATGTAAATGCCAAACAAACAAGCGTCCGAAGCCATTTGTCAGAGGATTTCATGAAAGGCCCAAGGACTGTTGCCAGCCGCCTTGGGGTTGCGGGTTTCCTGCCAGTGAAACTGAGGCAGCAAGTACTGTAGCCGCCACCGCCGCCCAGAATGCATGGCGCTTGTAATATCAGCGTGCAAGTTGACCTCTCCACGCTAAAGTCGAGGGCAAAGGTGAAAGCCAGGGTATAAACTATAGACACGTGAGAAGAAGAAAAAGGTGAAAAATAGATAAATTAATATATAAATGAATAATTAAATTATTGAATAAATAAACGAATGGATAAATAGATTATCAGAACATTCGAGTTCTTTATTTACACTAAAAAGAATGTTTTAGATTCACCTCTCTAATGGAAGCAGTTTTACAAATACAAAATTGTAGAGAATTTGATCTATATTACTCCTTTAGCCGTGTTGCTACCTGAAGGAAAAATCGCTAACTTAAGACTCTGCAAACAATTGCGTGTTGACTCGTTTCACCTTCACCCCAAGAAGTCAAACATTATTTCGCAGTACAGAGCTGGACTGGCTTATGCAAGTGCGACATACGTAAGCTTGTAGCAAATGCCTCTCGGTCACCTTCCTCGGACCAAAAGGATGGAAGCGCTTTAAAGCTACAATTCATAACAACAACGACCTTCGTCAGAGAATCGTGCCATAGGACTAACAGTTAGATGGGTCAGACATTTCCCAGCTTCTAAATGTTTCTTATGGTAATATTTTGGTTATTTTTAACATCTGAGTCTTTTGTTACTAGTCAGACATACATTGATAATTTTTATTATTGTTATATGTGTTGTTTCATGTTACGTTTTGTTATATAATGCATTCGAGTCATCTCGAAAAGTTATCTTTAGACTGACCCTACAAGAGCAAGACTACTTTCAGTGAGGTCATCATCAATTCACAAGAACATAAAATCGACCGTGCAACCGAAAACAGTCGATCAGATACAACGATAAAGCCATTTCAGTTGGCAATTATAGTTACCTAAGCTCGTCTAATCTACAGAACTGGGTAGAGTGGAACTGTAAGGCCCGATTTATTGAACTGCCACTAAATTGCACACGGCTGCTACATAACTCCCAGAGCCACGCTTCCCTGTGTACGTCCACATTGTTCAGTATTTGCAATGTTGTTTATTTCTACTCCATATGTAACATTATGTCATTTTAAGCGGTTTTATAAGTCCGTATCCACCAAAGCGTATCAGCTGATTTTCATCTAGTTTTCCAAATATGGGTATAAGGATCAAAAAGGTACGGGGTTGTGGTCACTATATTTGTTTGTTTGGTGATTTGCAAATAAGAACAAATCTACTGACATTCCTGCATGATTATTCGGAGAGTAGAGGAGTCTGAGTTTACTACTTGCGTAAGCTGAGCGTAACATTCCTGACACATCCCATGCCCTTGGTCAAAGTTTCTGTTTGGTCAGGGAAAACTAAATGCCAGGTTAAAGGAAGGATTTAATTTCTCAATTCAGCAACCAAACAAGAAGTCGATGGGCAGCATCACATCCAAACAACATCCCGTAAATAGAGGAAAAAATCTTCCGTCGATTGTGAACATATTTCCAGATAGCTGAATGACTGTTTCGTTTCCTTCTTAATAACCTAGGTCTTGTGGTTCTCCTCTATCCGTTTAGGACAGTGGTTCCCAAACTTTTTTTCTTTCAGCTTTACATCTGTATGTACTAAGTTGACATTAATCCCAATGCCGGGTACCTCATTGTTTCCTTGATTTTTTTTTTTGTCACCCCTCCATTACCCCCGAAAAGTTGTTACCCCCCCTCAGGGGGTAATTTACCCCCAGTTTGGAACCACTGGTTTAGGGGCTGTTTTGTCCTGTTGAGGATACCCTTGGAAGCCAGAATTACAGAAAAATATATTTACTTGTTGAGCATTGTTCGTTTTTCTATATAAAATGTTTCTGCAATAATTGTATACATAATGTAATTAATGCAACAAGTAAATATACATTTGCATAGTTCTGCAATACCCTGAATCAATTTCTGATGTCTCGTAAGGTACATTTCCTCTGGGTAAGACCAAATTGTTTTCTTTTCAGCTAAGGGATGATTTATTCACTCCTGAAAAAGTAAAAACCCTCGTTTGACATGTAAAGAAACGAATTAAACGTATTTTGTTTAACCTGTAAAGATTTTGAACCTATTGCGTTTAATATATTCCCGTGTCGAGTTCCGGCAGCTTCTCTTATACTTTAGAGTTTCTTGTAGACAATTTAATTCATTTGAGGGGCAGACTATAAAGAGAATGGACGTTTGATTCACAATAATCTGTAGATGTCAGAAATCTATACCAGGGTGAATGGAGATGGGGAAAAACGAAGGCAGTATATAAAAGCAAAATGTAACAAACACGCAGAATAGAATAGGATAATTTTTTACTTTACTAGTTGGATGATAAATTGAATAAGTTCCATTTGCCATAATTATATATTTTATAGAAGTTTACTGGTTAAATTGTACAGAACAGAGACACTTTATTGGTTTCGGAAAATTATCATTACAAAAATCACAGAATAATGTAGATGTTATGAAATGATAAGTTGACGAAATAAATGAAAGTTACAAATGTATTTGGCAGAGGCATAATAATGTCACCCCTTCAAAATGAAAGAGAACGTACGGGCGTTAAGGATAATAGAAAATTGTAATTTCTGGGTGGTGATATCGATCTGTTCACCATGGTCTTTGGATCACGTGTTGGACTCGTGATCGACAGTTATTTTCCCTCCCGAAAGAGAGCTCAGAGCTGGTATGACTGATCTATGGGTAAATGTTGTGACCTTACACGCACCCCCCACACCCAACTCCCCGCCCACGAGAGTTGGAGTAACGAATTGAAGCGCGGCGATACTGAAATTCTTTCAGCCCTTGGCAAGATTCGAACCCGGACCGCCGTAGTGACAGTCTACCAACCATGCCACCGAGTCGTCTTGGCCTACATATTCTTCTAAGGGAGCCAAACCCCTGGGGTATCCGGACGCGGCTACCGTTTTTAGGAGCAACTACGGGTATCGGGTAGATTTTAAGATGTCACGTCTTGTTTGTTAGTTGATTAATGCACGTCCTGGTCTAGGTTACTTTATGGTAACCTAGGTCAGCCACCTTCACTTTCACAGGACGAATGTAATGAATCATGAGTATGCAGACAGGAGACTTCTCGATAATGGTGCAGGATAATGACCGATAGAAATTAATAATGAAGGACGAGGAAACAAATATTGATTTATAGATTAAGAAGACATTACTGCATATTGCTATGCTTCTTATTGAACTGGGTCCATGAACTATATGTTATATATCATACGAACACATCTGCTGGAAGGGTATAAAATTCATTGGCTATGCTGTCGGCAAAATTTACGCTCCCTATTCAGATTAAATTTGCATGAAAGTGGCTTGATAAATATTTTACGTATGTAAATACGGTTCTATTCCAGTAGCACATAAACGCGTTTTTCACTTTCTATTTTGTACTAGAAATGTATGTTTTTCTGCTAATTATTACATTATATTATGATAGGAACTATATCAGAAAACGTAAATTTATGTTAGAATTTATGATAGAATACTTGTTTGACAGATACATCACAAGATTTTTCGGTAATTCAATAGTATTTGAAATTATACATTTTATGTTAGAGGTCCGTATTTGCGTAATTCTTGAATTTTACTGAATACTTGTTTGACAGATACAACATGAGTTTTCGGTAATTCAATAGTATCTAAAATGATAATAGTCACCCCTAAAATAACCTTTACTTTGACATTTTCTACAACAAGTGAGGATATAAGAAAACGTTATTCAATATAAAGTTCTTGTGAAGTAAAAACAGTATAACATTGCACTATGATAATAACACTTTTCGTACATATACTATGAGTATATTATCAGACATGTGTACAATGAATTTATATCCCGTCATCTATGCAATTTTTTATATATTTTTATTTTTATAAAGTAATTTATTTGGCATTGAATTAATATATATGAAGTGCAGATAAAGACAAAAACACAAAGTTCGAAATAACAATTACAAATGCCGAGGATAACACAAAAAAAGCATATAAGCTTATTTCATCAATTGTAGTTTCTAGTACTTTGCGAACGTTTTCAGATGAATGTATTAACTCCAATGTAATATTTAATTAATAAACATATTAGTATTTTTATATTCCATTATGTATATCAACTTAATAATGTAACCATTTCTATCTCAGAATTATCTATTTGCTCCCTAATACTGGTCTGTGCAGTGCCCGTTTACTTTCCTGTCGATTAGATTCGTATATTATGATCCATATGTCTTTGTCTCCTCTCTGATCTCTAACTTTTATTGATACGCTTGCCCAGATCAGTGCTATTTCGTGTCTCCTGGTTTTAATCTGCATTGTCCTTTCCATTAGACCAATTATTAATTTACTTCATTATTTCTGTACCAAACTCAGCTGATTCCCATTTGATATTCAGTAAATTGTAATTTACAACCTCGATGTCATTTCCCAGAACTTCATATTTGTTTGGTGTAAATTTGAAATTTCTCGTTATTTATTATCTATGTAAGGGTCATTTTCTTGGAGAAAAACTTATTTTTAGCTCTGGAATTGGCTTCAGCCGTGCAATCTCATAAAATGTGGATATGATTTATATTACCCCATTACAAAACACGTTTATTTTTTTTTTTTTACATATCTTCTTATGTGAGAATAAACACCTTGTGAGATCGAAACCTTTATTGGTACTACGTTTCGCTTATTACAGCTTTTTCAAGTACAGACATGACACACACTCTGAGCACATATAAGCCAACAGGGAAGGAAGTGGGAGAGGTTATCAGGTAAGGGTGGGTGTTTGGTGTTGGGGTTGGTGGGGGACGGGTGGGACTTGGTGGAGACAAAGGAGGACATTTCGGACAGTTTGTTGAAGTGGACTAAGGGGGACATTTCATACATTTATTTAATGCGGGTAACAGATGGATTATAGGAGGGGCGATGTTAAACATGCCTCTGTTCTGCTCAATGGTTTTGAAGCTTTGAATGGCGGCCGCTTCGAGGCATTTTCTCCTCATCCTGTCTGGTTCACTAAACAGAAGTTCTGCGTTATCCCAATCCATCAGGTGGTCGTTGGTGTTCCGGTGGATAACACAGGCGTTGGTGATGTTGTTCCGGGAATCGTAGCGATGCTCCCGAATCCGGGTCTTCATGTCACGGGAGGTCTCGCCGATGTATACTTTATCACATCCAAGTGTCCGCCACCCTCACCCGGACACTTGGGCGTTGCAACATTCAGGTAGTGGGCCAGTCCAGCAGAACTATCAAAGAGCTCGCTAGAAGGAATGACAGCCAGGACGAGATGTGGGAAAAAAACGCTGGTGTCTACCGCATACCCTGTGCTGGATGTGATAAAGTATACATCGGTGAGACCTCCCGTGACCTGAAGACCCGGATCTGGGAGCATTGCTACGATTCCCGGAACAACATCACCACCAACGCCTGTGTTATCCACCGGAACACCAACGACCACCCGATAACCTCTCCCAGTTCCTTCCCTGTTGGCTTATATGTGCTTAGAGTGTGTGTCATGTCTGTACTTGAAAAAGCTGTAACAAGCGAAACGTAGTACCAATAAAGGTTTCGATCTCACAAGGTGTTTATTCTCACAGTCTTGTCGGCTTTTGCCATTGTGATTCATATCTTCTTATCTATGAATATATTTATTTACTAATTGATCTAGTTGTTGACTCATATATCTAAATTTATATGTCTGTTCATCTATTTCTCTATTCATTTAACAACCAACATCTCATAATCAATCAGTCCGTTGCCCCTGGTCTTTATTGCAGTCATTTAGGAATAATATCTTATTCCGCGAAACAATAAATTTGAATGAATTTACAAATTCATTTAATTTTTCATGCGAACAAAAGGGAGGCTTTGTATTCTGAGTCGATGTTCAATATCGGTGATTTTGGTGCACCCTCTTATTATTCATGATTATTTATTTTGTATAGATTGTAAAGTTCACCCCTTGTACATCTCATCACCTTACTTTTACCCACATTTATCTTTAGAAGAAAGCTAAAGATAAATGTGGGTAAAAGTAAGGTGATGAGATGTACAAGGGGTGAAAGTGGCAGTAGACTGGAAGTGAGCATTAAGGGAGAGCGACTGGAGGAAGTGGATAGTTTTAGATACTTGGGTGCAAATGTGGCAGGAAAAGGTGGAGTGAAGGTGGAGGTAGAATGTAGATTGAGAGAAGCGAGTAAATGCCTTGGTGGATTGAAGAGTGTAATGAGGAATAGACATTTGGGAATGGATGCTAAGAGGAGACTATATGAAGGAGTGATTGTGCCAACAGCACTGTATGGAGCAGAAACATGAAATATAAGAGAGGAAGAGAGAAGGAGTTTGAATGTGTTTGAGATGAGGTGTCTGAGAAGTATGATGGGGGTTACTAGGCTAGATAAAGTGAGAAATGAGGAGGTGAGGAGGAGAACGGGGGTGGAAAAGGAGCTGGGAGATAGGGTTGATGAAAGAGTATTAGGATGGTTTGGACACATGGAAAGAATGAATGAAGAAAGACTAGTAAAAGAGGTATGGAAGGCAGATGTGGAGGGAGTGAACATGAGGGGACGTCCTAGGATGAGGTGGATGGATGGGGTGAAGGGGGCTTTGGGGAAGAGGGGAATGTCTGTTGAGGAAGGACGGGAGAGGACAGAAGACAGGGGTGAATGGAGAATGGTTGTATATGGATGATGTGATGCATGAGGTGGAATGGGTGGGGGATGGGGGGTGAGGTCGTATGTGTGAGCAAAATTTGACGCAGCCAGAAGGGATTTCTCCCCGTCTTCTCCTTTTATGCATGGGGGGACGGAGAAGGGGGATCGCCGATTTAATGAAGCGGCCTTGCTGTGGATGTGCTGTGTCTTGCGACACTGCTTCTAACCCAGGGCAGTGGACAAGGTGCAGGGATGACCCGTCATCCAGGAGGTGCTAAGATAAGAGGGAGGGTGGAGGGGTGTGGAGTGTATTCAGGGATGGAATGGGTGGGAATGAAATAAGTGGTAGCCTATTAGGTTGGACTAGTAATTGGTTGAATGGTCGAAAACAGAGAGTTGTTTTAAATGGAAAAACTTCTGGATGGAAAAGTGTTGCAAGTGGAGTTCCTCAGGGTTCCGTTCTTGGGCCACTTCTATTCATAGTATATATAAATGATATAGACCATGGACTAAAATCTACTGTTTCCAAATTTGCTGATGATACAAAACTGTGCGGAGTGGCAAATGATCACTCAAACAAATTATATATTCAAGAAGATTTAGATAAATTATAGCAATGGTCTGAAAAGTGGCTAATGAAATTTAACACAAGTAAATGCAAGGTAATGCACATAGGTAAAAATAACTAAGTACGATTACAAGTTATTTGGAAATTCGTTAACAAAAGTGGATAGTGAAAAAGATCTCGGCGTAATTATCAGTAACGACCTCAAATCATCCAAGCAGTGTATTTCAGCCTCTGAGAAAGCAAATAAGATTCTAGGACTGATTGCGCGATCTTTTGATTTCAAAAGTCCATCACTCATTAACAAGCTATATAAATCGTTAGTTCGTCCACATTTGGAATATGCTGTTTCCGTATGGTCACCGAATCTCATTAAAGACATGAACAGACTGGAAAAAGTACAACGGCGAGCCACAAAACTGATTCCAAATATCAAAAATAAATCATACGAAAATCGACTAAAACATATGAATCTGTTTTCCCTAAAAAAGCGTAGACTCAGAGGTGACTTGATACAGGTCTTTAAAATTCTAAAGGGAATTGACAACATCAAAAGTGACCAAATTTTTACATTGAATGAGAATCAGACAAGAAACAATGGTCTCAAACTGTCCGGAAATAGATTCAATTTGGAAGTAGGTAGAAACAACTTTGCCAACCGTGTAGTTAATGAATGGAATAAACTTCCTGCACAGGTAGTGCAATGTAGTTCAGTTCGAAGCTTTAAGAATCATTTAGATAAATACCTAAATAAGATGCTGTAATGATTATAATTTATCTTATATTATTTGTTTTTGTTTTGTTATCATTTGTCTGTCTGATTTTCATTTATTATTATTAGTTATATGTCAATTTATTATTATTTACTATTTACCTGTTTGTTTATTATTTAACTATACCTATGCATTTATTTATGTATTTTATTTGTTATTTACATTATCATAGTTTTTATTTATCATTTTATTATTAATATGATTTTTTTTCGCATCCGACCTAGATATGGATCAAAAGGTCTCCTGTCGGCATGCTCCGCCTTTGTAATCCTTTGTAATGATTTTATGCCTTTTCCTTTTTGGCTACCTCCCTTGTAAGGGGGAAAAAGCCTTGATATATGTATGTATGTATGTATGTAAAGTTCACTATTCGTTTTCTTAATTGTTGGGATCCATAATGTAGAAACGTAGTCGATTCTGGTTCTCAAGAACTGTAGATTGTGATTAGAGTTTTTATTTTATTTATTTTTTTATTTTATCTATTTATTTATTTATTTTTGTCCAATTCCCATGGTTTCTGATGGTTTGAGTATGCACACATACACGTCTCACACCCGTAGATTATTGCTGGCAGAATACATTCATTGTAAACTTTACGTTTCAAACATAAAGGTAGAGAGCCTCTCACGATTTTATTATACTTACCAAACACTTTCCAACTAATTGTAATGTCTTTTTATTTGATTCCCTAATGATATTCACTAAACTAAAATTCATATTTTCGACGGTGTCCTCGTTAGTTTTAGAGCTTCGAATCTATTTTTAATTTATAACTGAAAATTATTCTTATTACCCTTAATCTTTGCAAGGCTGATTTCATTTATTAAAACTGGTTTATTTCTCTTGGCTCTGAAATTGAATTTAGCTGTGCAACCTACCATTCTATGGTCACTACCTATGTTGACTTTATTCATCACCGTAACATTGCCAACGCTCTTGCTCTCGTCTTCTAATACGAAGTCTACTTCGTTCTTTGTTGTTCCACTTGGACTTCTCCAGGTCCATTTACGACCTATATGTTTTTGGAAGAAAATGTTCATTATCCTTATGTTGTAGTTCTCTGCAAAATTGACTAACATCTCGCCTCTGTCATTTCTTTCACCTACTCCAAACTTCCCAATGCACGACTTATCTCCCACTTTCCCCACTTTAACATTTAAGTCGCCTATCATCAACGTGTACTGACCTTTTTCTTGATCCATTACCCGACTTAAATCATCATAGGAGGACTCAATTTCATCGTCTGAACTCTGTGAAGCTTGTGCATACACTTGAACTATTTTTAGAGTGTACCTTTTACACAGCCTAATCACAATCCAAAGTACCCTGTCTGATAAACTACTGAACTTGACTACGTTACCAGCAACCTCTCGGTTTATCAAGAATCCTATTCCACCATATCTTTCTTTGTCCTTACCTCTATAGTAGAACAGGTGGTGACCATCAACTTTTCTTCCACTCTTCGGACTTCGCTCAGTCCTACGATGTCCCATTTGATGTCTAGTTCTTTCATTAAACTCTCCAGCCTGTAGTCTTCTGAGAGAGTTCTTACGTTGTAAGTATAGATCTTCATTTCCTTCATGTTGTTTAATGTCCAAGACTTGGATCTGCTTGGTCAGTGCTACTCACATTCTCCATTTCTATCTTTCAAACATATCATTCGGAAAGGTAAAATTATTAAAGGTACCGAGCGCAGACATGCTTTAGGCAGACAGAATGGTAGAAAAGAGTTGAAGAATTTTACCAAGAGCTTTACACGTCGAAGACCGTAGTTGAGTCAGTAAATTCATCTGTAGACGTCAGTAATGTACCAGAGATTACAAAGGAAAGAGTAGAATTTGCTCTAAAAATATAAAACTAGGAAAAGCACCTGGGGAAGATGGTATATCAATAGATCTCTTGAAAGACTCAGGGAAAGGAGTTCATATTAAGTTAGCTCAGTTGTACACCCAGTGTTTACGTCAAAAAGCGTTCCTGAATCGTGATGCATTGCAATAGTGATTTTGCATCATAAAAAAAGGAGACCAGAAGGACTGATGTGTGAACTGAGTCAAGTTTTAGGTGGAAACCAACCGAGAGAACAGGTAGGCTTTAGGAGTGGATATTCGACTCTAGACCATTTGCAGGTGATGGACTAAATAATCGAGAAAACGACAGAATACAATATACTTCTTTGTTTATATTATGTAGATTACGAGAAGGCCTTTGACTCGGTAGAACAAATAGAAATACTAAAACACTACACAAGCAGAGTACAAACGAACAGATCGAAAGGGTTTTTAGAAAAGATTTATGCGAAAGGTGTCGCTATAATTCGACTGCATAAAGATACAGAAAAGATCAAGATCGAGAAAGGAGTATGGTAAGGCGATACAATTTCACCTAAATTATTTATAGCTTGTTTGAAAGAGATTTTCAGAAGGTTGGGTTGGGAAGAGAAAGGTTTGAAGATTAATGGTGAATATTTGAACCATATAAGATTTGTGGATGACATCATTCTTATTTCAAAAAGAGCAGAAGACTTGCAAGATATGCTGAGTGATCTGAATAAGGAAAGTTTCGAAGTAGGTTTAAAAATGAATAAGAGTAAAACCAAAGCATTGTTCAACACTAAAGTTCAAAGTAAGGAGATTATAATTGATGATGAGAGTCTTTAAGTTGAAGAGTATAATTATTTAGGTCAGATGCTGAAAATAATCAAAGATCATGATAATCAAATAAAAGGACGTATTACAATTAGTTGGAAAGTGTTTGGTAAGTATAATAAAATCGTGAGAGGCTCTCTACCTTTATGTTTGAAACGTAAAGTTTACAATGAATGTATTCTGCCAGCAATAATCTACGGATGTGAGACTTGGAAATTGACGAAGGCAATGGAAACAAAGGTGAGGACTGCATAGAGGAGAATGGAGAGATCATTGATGGGAATAACGCTGAGAGACCGAAAGAGAACAAGTTAGTCCATGGGCCAAGGTCCAAAATTTCACGTACCGGTACCATCTGAGTGGGCAAATTGTAGTTGCTGTTTATTACTTGTTATACATCACAAGATGACGTTTTGAAATGATAACACTTGCAGAGGGGTAGCTTATTGGTGGTTATTACCTCTTGAAAAGACGCACCTAATATAGTGTTGTTGTTTTTTGTTGAGATATTTTCTCGTAAAATTCATTGTAGTGTCATTATTGTTCTATCCATGATTTATCAACCGCCAACAAATGCATGCAAAAGCCCCATGCACTAGCCTACTTACATATTATCGTGTGCGTGTAGGTATCCGGCCTAATTGGAGCAGATTTGCAGTGAAATTTACAATATTTGTTCAGTGCGTCAGACTAAACCAGAATATTTCTTGTCCAATTTTCTTTTGTTTTCTGCCAACACTATTGCACATACAACAATACAAAGATATGCAAGAAAACTGAAGAAATAATATAAATAATTTGGTATTTAAGCAAGCTTATTTGTTATTACAAATAAGTTTCCAAACTACTGCAATAAGCTTACATGTAAGTGTAACGTTATAGAAGTTAAAAGTCACACCACTAAGAACTAGTCAGTATCATCATCGTCCAAATCGGAGTCTGTCAGCTCTGCAGTAGGCTCGTCTTCACGTGGCTAGTTGCTACACAGTTCTAGCTTGCACATACGTGTGCACTTGAGGCCATATGCACTCTGGCAGTTTCCAGGACCTTGTATGCTTGCAGGACAGAAGTTCCAGCACGGTATCCGGTGCTGGAGACCGACGCATCCACTCAATGGCCAGTTTCCCATCCTTATCCGTTGTCCAACCATTGTCCTCAGGGTCTGTAACTGAGGGTTGGGTTTGCAGAGACCGCCTCCATATAGCAGCCTGGTAGTTTGCACGGGCGGCGTGCATTGCGAGTGTGTTTTCACATGGTGGGAGCTAGCCATATTCCACCTCACCACGCCTGGTGCAGAACAACTGATAGCGGAAGGTGTTTACATATTTTATGTGGGTGGATGGTGCATACACGCGGCAAGTGATTTCTTGCAGCTTCTCAAATAGCTCTTCTGACACAGTCCATGTTCGTCCCAGCTCACTAAAGGCCTCTTGGAAGGTCTTGTCAGACTTCAGTAGCTCGAAGCCGCCCATCTTACCACGGCCTACAAATGCACTGACGGTATCGCAACCAGTGAAAGCATGCATACCAACCAGAAAATGACACACACTGTTCCCCAGCGATTGTCCCAGCTTGTTGTCTAGGAATCTTGTCCTATTCTGGATTCCGCACTTCTGGTACACGAGGCATGGTATGTCTTTTACGAAACCCACACATATCACCAAAACATCTGTGTCCTCAGCAGTGATGATCACTGCCTTGTAGCTAGACTCTGCTGCATGAAGTGCATGCGGCAACATACGTATGTCAGCTTCTTTCTGGGATGATTTGAGGTCTGAAAACTCCCAGTGGTCTTTGTCGATCCGCATGCAGTCGTTCTCACACGTGACATACAGTTCCTTGTTGTGAAGTTTCTCTCTGTGCTGGGGACCTTTCCACTCGTCTACCAAGAACTTGATTAGGGTGGCCTTGTTAGCAGAGTTGCATAGGATATTCCTTCACTGTTGGATGTTGTGACCTGGTGCAATGTTCCTGAACTGGATACCTGTCATGACTGTTCCTATTTTCACTCTTTCTGCATCTTTGATTGACGTCTCCTTGTACACATCAAAGACAACATATATGCGCTGGCTCATGGCTCCTTTATGGAGAACAGTGTTTAGTGCTGATTCTGCAAGCTCGGCAAATGTTTTGCCATTCCTTTTCAGCTTCTGCACCAGGCTCATACCGTCAGTGCTGATTGTTGATGGTTCAGGGATCACCTCTGCAGGGGAGAAGGTGTCTGGCTAAAACTGCCTTATTCATCTTGCGAAGAGATCCATCGCCATTGGCAATGGCCCATTGTAGGGGACCCAGAGGATTAGTAGTTGCTTTGGTGGTTTTATCCTTCTACAGCTGACCGTATACACCATATCACTGCCAAAGGATGTAGTGAGTCGTTTCACTATCTCCGATGGATTTGTGCAGTCACAGTCCCCCGTCAGGAGTGTCTGTAGGAAATAAGTGATCGACTTAGGAATGATGTCTTGCTCATCCCTGCTCCACATCAGGTGGCCATGTTTGTCTGCTGTCTTCCTTTTTGATGTCATTCCTCATTTGCAATGCTGCTTTCTTGACCATATCTCCAGTGTTGACAGATCCGGCATGGATTTGTGCAGTCACAGTCCCCCGTCAGGAGTGTTTGTAGGAAATAAGTGATCGACTTAGGAATGATGTCTTGCTCATCCCTGCTCCACATCAGGTGGCCATGCTTGTCTGCTGTCTTCCTTTTTGATGTCATTCCTCATTTGCAATGCTGCTTTCTTGACCATATCTCCAGTGTTGACAGATCCGGCATGGTCCAGCTCCTTCAAGACAGTGGTGGTTTTCACAAGCTCATACAAAGACAGACTATCTGGGCACAGGAGGAGCTTTCCTTTGTCATTGGAAATAATGTGGATAGAATCCGAAAACTCTGTTTCCAGCTTTCGGCGCAGGTGTGTCCTCGTCGAGTCTGTAACATCTTTAATTCCAAAAGAGTTCATTAAGGACACTAGCCTGGACGTGAGGTCTTTCATGCGTAGTATTTCTGGCTTTGGAACGAGTTCGTTCCTTATGTGCAAGAAGAGTTCATAATAGGAGTGCTTCTCTGCAGATTTGTACTGTGAATCGATATCGTCTCCCTGCTCCGATGCGGCACTGGTGTCGGCAGGCTCTCCGCGTGTATAGACACGGTCAGGGCCCTCACGTGGGGGGGAAGGGCGGGGGGGGCATATGGCCTGGGGCGGCACATTTAGAGAAGCAGCAATTCTAGTTTGGACATGCCGCCCACAAGGCTGACAAAATAATTATAATAAAAAAGGTCAAAGGATCTCTGAATATCTTAACGTAATACACGAATTTTGCGTTAGAATCAACAGAATATGAAATATTTTTCCCTTATCCTTTCTACAATAGGGACATTAAATAAGCTTTTTAAAATCCGTTTAATCATTTCGCAAGTCAATAGCTAAAACAGGCTGTAAGGGATAGTGGAGATGGAAAGTGGTGATGGGGAAGGCGGGGAGGGGGGGGGGCGTCACTTAGAACTTTGCCCGGGGCGGCATTTTGCCGGGGGGCGGTTTTTGCCGGAGGGCGGCACTTTTTTTGTGTGTGTGGCGGGGGGGTGGTGGTGGCACTTTTCCGGAGGGCGGCACTTAGGCACGTAAGGGTTCTGGGCACGGTAGCAGGACCTGTGGTAGTGTCCCTCAGCAGCAACAGGTTCTCGACCCGTGATGGCAAGCATTCTGTTGTCCAGTTTTCTGGCTGCTGCAATTCGGATTCGATCATCAGACCTCAACTCTGAACACTGTATGAGGGTTTCTCTAGTCTTTTGACCCTTTAGGTATTTGCTTGATTTTTCACAGAAAATGCACCGCTTGTCAAACACTCTTGAAGTGGAAGAACTCAGTGATGATCCTCTAGAACCTTGTTCTGTAGGCTCAACACAGGCAGCTCTCTTCACGATACATTCTTCCAGGAGCCGCTTCATTGTGAAAATACTACGGCACTTACGGTGATATTGTATCTTTGGCATTTCGCCATCAGACAAGTCTTTGGCGAGCTCCAAAACTGGACCATGTTCCCTGATTTCTGCTGCCCTCACAAGAGTTTTCCATGATTCCAAGTTCTGTGGTGACACCATAGGATCAGTCTTCATCCGAGCAGCGTATCAGGCATGTCATACGTGGTCGCGAAATTCATCATGGCCTCTTCAGGACATCAACCTGGAACATAAAGATACATCAAATGGAGCTTCAAAATGAATACAATTCTGCAAATTAACAATAGTATGATATGCAATTTTCGCACGTAACGGAAGTGCTCCAATAGACGAAAATCTGAACCTGCAAATAAATATGAAAAGCTACTCCTCTGCAAATGTTATCACGCACCAATATGCTTATATTAACCCTAAGAACAATTAAGTATGGGTAAAGCTTTGCCCACCCAGATGGTCTGGCCCATGGACTAAGTTGGGTGAGGGAGCAGACTTGAGTGAAAGATATTGTGGAGGTGATAAAAGAGAGGAAGTGGAATTGGGTAGGTAAGTTAGTGCGAACGACTGATGAGCGATGGAGCAAGTGTGTTACTGAGTGGACGCCGCTAGATGGGAAGCGTGGAAGAGGGAGACCAGACAGAAGGTGGAGAGACGAGATTGAGAAGTTTGTAAGAGTGACGTGGCAGATGTTGGCGCGGTCGTGTGAATCATAGAATGCTATGAAGGAGGCCTTTGTTCAGCAATGGAGTCAGGATGGCTGATTATATATATGTATATATATATATATATATATATAATATATATATATATACATATATATATATAATCAAATCAGCCATCCTGAGGTCATTATCCTCATCTTGTAGTTCTCCGCAAAATTGACTAACGTCTCGTCTGTCATTTGTTTCACCTACTCCAAACTTCCCAATGCACGACTTATCTCCCATCTTCTCCCCCACTTTAACATTAAAGTCGCCTATTACCAACGTGTACTTATTTTTTTTTCTTGATCCATTACCTGACTTAAATCATCATATAAAGATTCAATTTCATCGTCTTAACTCTGTGAAGTTGGTGCATAAACTTGAACTATTTTTAGTTTACCTTTTACACAACCTAATCACAATCCAGGCTACCCTGTCTGATAAACTACTGAACTTGACTCTGTTACCAGCCACCTCTCAGTTTATCAAGAATCCTACTCCATTAGATATTTCTTTGTCCCTACCTCTATAGTAGAACAGGTGGTGACCATCTTGTAATTGTATGAACTTTTCTTCCGCACTTCGGACTGAGCAAGAGTGTTAGTAATGTTACGGTCATAAATAAAGTTAACATACGTAGTGACCATGGAATGGTAGGTTGCACAGCTTAAATTTTATTTTAAAGCAAAGGGAAATAAACTAGTTTGAAGAAAATAAGCCTTGCAAAGTTAAAGGATAATAAGAAATTTCAGTTAGAAATTAAAAATACATTTGAAGCTCTAAGAACTAACGAGGACACTGTCGAGAATATGAATTTATATTTAGTGAATATCACTAGGGAATCGGCAGAGAAAGTGTGAAGTACAAAAAATATTAGAGAAAATAAATAATTCAAAGCTACAAATTACCTAATTAAAAGAAGGACCATGTAGATTAAAAGCAGGATAGACGAAATAGAGTAGAACTAAAGCTTATGAACAAAAGGCGGCGATCAGAGAAAAGAAAGAAACATGGATGAAGTAGAGGAAACTATTCGGAAAGGTAAAAGTATTAAAGGGACCGAGCGCAGATATGCTTTAGGAAGACAGAAAATGATGTGTTTGAAATATAGAAATGGAGAAATCATTAAATGCAAAGACAGAATGGTAAAAAGAGTAGAAGAATTTTACCAAGAGCTTTACTCGTCGAAGACCACGGTTGATTCAGTAAATTCATCTGTAGACGTTAGTAGTGTACCAGAGATTACAAAGAAGTAGAATTTACTCTAGAAATAAGAAACTAGGAAATGCACCTAGGGGAAGATGTTTTATCGATAGATCTGTTGAAATACACAGGGAAAGAAGTTCATATTAAGTTAGCTCAGTTGTACACCCAGTGCTTACGTCAAGAAAGCGTTCCTGAATCGTGGTGCACTGATATAGTGATTTTGCTTCATAAAAAATGAGACCAGAGGGCCTTTAGCAGTGGACTCAGGATGGCTGATTTGTGTGTGTGTAATTCACCATGGTCTTGGATCACGTGTTGGATTCGTGATCGACAGCTACTACCCTCCCAGATGAGAGTTCAGAGCTCATGTATGACCAATCTATGGGTAATGCTGTGACCTGACACACACACACACAACTCCCTGCCCACGAGAGTTGGAGTAACGGATCGCGGCGCAGCGATACTGAAATTTTCAGTCGCGGGCGGCATTCAAACTCGGACCGCTGGGTTAGCAGTTGCGAACGCTACCACTGCGCCGTCAAGTCGTGTGTATGTTTGCGTGTATTTGTGTATGTGTATATATGCATGTGTGTGCGTCCAACTATGTGTGCGTGGTTGTATGTGTCTGTGTATGTGCGTGTATATATGCGTGTATGCGTGTATATATATGTGCATGTGTGTGTGCGTGGAAGTATGTGTTTGTCCGTGTATATGCATGTGTGTATACAATGTGGCTCTTGCTTATTCGTCATCTGCGTCGTGGTCGTTTGGGACCCAGCCGAGAAGACTTGTGGGCTCGGGCCTCGGGACGATCATGCCCGGCAGAAGCTACTTCGACTGAGAAGACCGGGCTCCCCTTCGCGACCCTTAGCGACAACGACGCGGGCACGACGACATCTGGAAACGGCGAATCAAGCGCGAAGAAGCGACAGGAAGAGATAATAAGTCTGAATATGTAAGGTAGGCATCCTCATTTCCTAGCTGAGCGGGTTCCTTAGACCCGGCGAATCCAAGCCAAGGGGACTTCGCCAGGGCGAGGCTGTAGGGTTAGTGCCCCTCCAAGGACTTGCGTAGTCGTCGAAGGATTAGAAGGAACCGCTCGCCGCCAAATATTTTTTTTTATAATTTGCATTTCTCCTCAAGATCCCAAGGCCGGAGGAGCGATAGGTTTTGCGTTACCGTGTCCGCGTGGGCCTATGAAAAACGGGTCATTTGGTGCGGACACCGAAGTTTTACCGAGTCCGCGTGCGCCCAAGAAAAATGGGCTTGATCGGTGCGGACACCGATATTGCGTCATTTTGCAATGACCACCATTACCCCCACTTGCCAAGTTGTTTTTACAATTAAGCACATTTTATTTCAATGCCCTGCATATTCTAATAAGCGCAGGGCAAACCTTTTAACAAATTTATCTTTTAAAGAAATTTTAGGGGAGGAGGCCCATGTGAAGAATGTTTTAAAGTTTTTAAAAGACATAAATTCATTTTATGAAATTTAAAATTGTGTATCTGATTGCTTGTGAGTGTAACTTGTTTTGATGTGTTTTTGTGAGTGGTTATTGTTTTTACTGTTTTACTTGAAATTTTATATATTCATACATGGCATATGTGCTGAACGGCCTAACGCCTCCGACGCTTGGCCTTCAAGCCAAAAATTCCATAAATCATCATCATCATCATCACCATTACCGTGTCCGCGCAGGTCCATGAACAACAGGTCATTCGGTGCGGACATCGAAACTGCCTTTGTTTTGCCATTATCATTACAGAGTCCGCGTGCGCCCAAGAAAAACGGGCTTAATCGATGCGGACACCTGTTCTTTGTCAAATTTGCCTTTTTCGCCAATTAATCCGGGAGGATCAGGAAATTCCCCTCAGCTGAATAAAATCGCCTGACATGAGGAAGAGCGGCTTTTTTGGTCTTCTCGGAAACCTTGAAATCCTTTAACGTCGACGGAGAGCTGAATAAAATAACTTTGAGGCTCCCGAATTGAATTCAAAAGTACGTACAAGCTTAAAGATACGTTTTGGGCTGTGCGACCATCGCTCAACGATGATCGTTCATGCCTCAACGATGATCGTCAAACGTCTAGAGCACTCATTCTTTGTTTTTGAACGAGGCTGTTTTGCTTCGAGAGACTAAGAGAGTCTCTAAAGACAAAGAATTAGTGCTCTCGACAGTCGTTTGACGAGCATCGCTGAGCGACAATCGCACCGAGCGAAACTTAACGATTTTCAGTTTGGGGTTGGAATTCCTTCGCAGCCTTCGCTCTTGCCTTCTTTTGCCAATCACAACTTCAGCATCGCTGCACTGAGAGCCGGCACTCCAACTCTCGTGGGCAATGAGGTGTGTGTGTGTGTGTGTGTGTGTGTGTGTGTGTGTGTGTGTGTGTGTGTGTGTGTGCGTGCGCGTGTGCGTGTATGTGTGTGCGCCCGCGCGCGCGCGCGTGTGTGTGTGTGTGATTCACCATAGTCTTTGGATCACGGGTTGGACTCGCGATCGATAGCTATTTCCCTCCCGGAGGAGAGCTCAGAGCTCGTATGACCGATCTATGGGTAATGCTTTGACCTTACACGCACAAACACACACACAACTTCCCGTCCACGAGAGTTGGAGTAACGACTCGAAGCGCAGCGATACTGAAATTATTTCAGCCCTAGGCAAGATTCGAACCCGGACTGCCATAGTGACAGTCGGGGATTCTACCAACCGCGCCACCGAGTCGTGTGTGTGTGTGTGTGTGTGTGTGTGTGTGTGTGTGTGTGTGTGTGGGTGGGTGGGGGTGGGTGGGGTGGGTGGGTGTAGGGTCAGAGCATTATCCATAGATCATAAATGAACTCTGGGCTCTCTTCCTGTAAGGTAGTTCCTGTCGATGATGAGTCCATCATGTGATCGAAAACCAGAATAAATCACACCACACATGCACACACACACTAGTATTCACACATACATAAACACAAACACGCGCGTGCACACACACACACACACTCATTCACTCATATTCTCTCTCTCTCTCTCTCACACACACACACACACACACACACACACACACACACACACACACACACACACACACACACACACACACACACACACACACACACACACACGCCTCACAAGTCAGAGAACCGGGGTTCGATTCCCCGGCCGGGCGGAGATAAGTTGGGTTTGTCTCCTTTCACGTGTAGCCCCTGTTCACCTAGCAGCGAGTAGGTACGGGATGTTAGTCAAGGAGTTGTGACCTTGCATTCCCGGTGTGTGATGTGTGAGTGGTCTCAGACCTACCCAGAGATCGGCTAATAATGAGCTCTGAGCTCGCTGCCGTAGGATGGTGTCTGGCTGTCTCGACAAGAGGCTGCAGCAGATCCGTGGTGAATACACACACAAATACGCAAACGCACGTACACTCTCTCCCTCTCTCACACACGCCCCCAACACACACGTCCCCAACACACGCACACACACTCTCTGACACAAACACGCACACACACACTAACCCTCTCCCTCTCTCACACACACGCACCCTAACACACACATACAAACACACGCACACTCTGACACAAACACACACACAAACACATACACACATGTGTGCGTGCTTGTGTGTGTGCACATACCAGCGTACGTACGTGGCGTGCCTTATACAATTACATTAGACGTTAATGATTTTTTTTTTGCCAGGCCTATACAATTGACAGGTTTTTCGAGTTTAATCCTACTGATCATTTTGAGTTTCGGTAATACATAGTGTAACATGATTCTGACACTTTTACAGTTTTTCTGAAATGCTCAACCTGTTTGTGTTTTGCCTGAAATGACCACGCTATCGGTATTGAAACCCCGCGCATTATTAATCTCCTGATGTTAGAGATGCCAGATACCGCAACATACTTATCATTCCGACGCTCGGTATAGTTTGTTTGGATGTTAATTTGAATACACTATTTCTAATCATATTACAGTTTGAATTGTATATATTTAATTTATTTGACAGATACTTAGGATACGGGTAATACTGATATCTATCGTCAAAAGAGACGTTTTGCCTTAAACAGTTCTTGCGCGGAAGTCGATCGGACTCCAGCACATGTAAGGCAGTGAGCTGCTGGTTGCGACCGAGTGAGGGAGTCAATAACGCTTTGCTGCGTTCGATTCCCCTCGGAAATTCTTCCCAAAACAGAGTTCAGTATACTCACGAAAACAGTAAATTCCCAAGTTCTACAAGAATTGTAGATTCATGGGAGTGCTGGTGGAGAGACGTTGATGGTACCTTGAAGGAGGAATTCGAGTCAAACCGAAAGCCTGACCTTTTTCGTTTGCAACGGGCCTAACAGGAAGCAGTCAATACCTGCCAGCAGAGAAAAGATATTGGGAGACTAAGCTGAGGAAGGAGATTATATTTTTTCGGGTTACTTGGGTTGTACAAAAAAGTCTTCAAGATGAATCCGGCAGCATTTCTTGACGGAGACCAGGTATGTAGGTCTACTCAGTGTGCAGTACAATTGTTGAACATACCCCTTTAATATTGTAAACAACATCCATTGTGCATGTTTGAAAAGAAATGAATAAACGAACTACGAAGAACTAAGCGAATAAGTTAATGATAAAGAGCTGAGACACCACATTAGACCCTTCGTGCATGCTCAAAAACAGACATACAAGATAATATAGATAAATGGATAACTAGATAAAGAGGTTGGGTATAAATAAACAACAACAATAAACTGAAGTACCATCCATTGTCTCAGCTTGTTTATTCATATATCATAATTTTTTAACGTGGGACGGGTCAGTATATTAAATCACTTAATCCTTAAAAGCTTAGAGATATCTCAAAATTGAGTCAAACCGTCTGGAATGACCTCGCACTTGCCACACAATTGTGATGACTTAATCCGAAGAAGAATTTTTAACCTTTGAAGAACAAGAGCATCCTTCTAAACGGGTTAGAGTTGTCGGAGTGTCAGTTGGATTAAAATAATTACTTATTTGGTTTTAATATTTTCACTTAGCTGTTATTGACATTCTTAATAATCTTAATAATACCCCTTGATATTTCAGAAAAAAAATATCATAATACCAATGTTCAAAAATTAATACTATAAAAAAAGTGACATACAGTAAGTCATTTGATAAAAATCTAGCTGAGAAAATATGACCATATACCAAAAGCTTTCCTCACCCATATTTGAGGTGGTAGATGAGAAAGTAATATATAGAATTACCGAAGCGAAGCATTGCGCATGGGAAAAAAGGAAAATTATGAATAAAAATTAATATATTTGTCCGTCCCTTTTTGTAAATACAAATTGATCCGAGTGGCCAGGCCGTCACGTAATCGCTTCAAGGTTTCGCGCCTACTGGGAGTGGTGGGGGTGGGGTGGGGGTTACAGATGGTGTACCAGGTGGTAAAGAATCACTGCAATAATTTATTATTATTATTGTTGTAATTGTTATTATTGTTGTTATCATCATTATTGTTATTATTATATTTCCACCAGTTACCATTAGTTATTGTATGGTATTACTTATTATTATTTATTATTATTATTTTTATTACTATTATTATTAATAATAATAATAATAATCAACAAGACCCTTGAAGTGCTAAAATATCGTCTGGGGTTACTGAGTTAAAAAAAATCGCTACCATGGGAGGGGTGGGTAGGGTAGGGTGCCCCACGTAGATGAATAAGATAACCCGACGACAGCCAGAATAAAAATAAAAGTGCAGAAAGACGTCATAATGTCAATGGAACTTATGGGGTGGGGGGAGCAGTTTCAGCCCTCTGGACCAACGTCATCCGTGTTATGACAGTCCGATACTTATAGTAGATGTCCTACCCCTCTTCCCTTCCCTTCCCTTTGCAAAGAAATCATCTGACGTTAAGTCAATACACACACACACACACACAAAATAAATAGATAAATACTTCTGGGGTCAAGGGATTATTAATGATAGTGTTTCAGTCCAAACAGCTAAATGAAATCGTGCCGAGGGAATGACCAACGTATAAGAAGAGAGGAACCTACGTCAGGGGGGCGCTGAGTAGCCGCGGCCGAAGCCGTCATCTTTGTCATATTATGCGCCTTTGAGACTGCTGGGGCAGGTAACAGTCACTGCATCTGGGAATCATAGAAAAGGGAGTGCGGGACTCGAACTCGCGACTAGGAAGATGCGAAACTAGTACGTTTCCGATTACATCTCCAGCGTATGAAATCGACGACACAGGACCAGTTTCGAGCCAATTTGACCGATTTGATCAAATTGGCCCACGCGGGGAAGTGTCTTTCAATATTTAGACCTCGTCGAACACGATTGTTAGGCTCCTTAGCCGTCGAGCAGGACGAAATTCGTGTTGGGCGAATGACAGCTCTTAGGGGGTGGGGGAAGAGGTTAGGTTCCCAGACCCTCTCCAGAAACTGGCGCACAACACGACACGGCGGGCTATTCAAATCGTGCTATCGTGAACCATGGTCGTGTTCGGCAAATGCTGGGATGTTTTACCTCTTCGTGTAAACGTGAAATTTCGTGCATGGTGAAGTCGTGTTCGGCGAGGTCTGAGTATATCAAGCAAGATTTATTTATTTATTTTTTTTTTTTTTTTTTTTTTTTTTTACTGAGGGGGCGGGCTAAGACTAGCATACTACACGAAATAAAAACATTTTCGAACTTTTTTAGAGTAGAGAACCCACAACTCCTAACACTGGTCCAGGAAGAGGAATGTTGTTACACAGAAAACGGGAGTACTCCCATGAGGGAGTGGCCTACTCCCAACCACGCACTCCCCCTAGAGTGCGGGAGAGACATCCTGTGAATTGAATCGTGTGGCAACAAATAGAAGTACAGTTGGAGAAAGAAGTACGTCTACGCCTGTTGTCGTCAACATTTTTCAGTGCAGGTGCCAAAATCAGCCAAATTTTTATACATACTCTCGCGTGCCAACGGGGTAAAATGATCATAGGCCTACATACGAGAGTGGGGCCCCTGCCTTAACCTCGCGGGGCCCCTATCCATCGC
The DNA here is from genome assembly GCF_046742065.1 of Oratosquilla oratoria. Classification (NCBI taxonomy): domain Eukaryota; kingdom Metazoa; phylum Arthropoda; class Malacostraca; order Stomatopoda; family Squillidae; genus Oratosquilla; species Oratosquilla oratoria. The sequence goes on from NC_134786.1 coordinate 59,170,420, forward strand.
TCAGAACATCATGGGGACACCAGTGGTCATACAAAATAAGTTAGATTTATTATTGTCATTATTATGCATATATATATATATATATATATATATATATATATATATATATATATATATATATATATATATAATGAACTCTGGGTTTCGCGTGCCGGAAAAAGTATATCCGGTTTGGCACGCGTGCCAAGGGTTGCCCACCCCTGGTCTACGCTGTTGTGTGCCCAGATGGGTTTTGTATTGTCCTTGGGTCGAAGGCAATGAAACAAAGAAGACTAATCTTAGTTTGAAATGGAAAAGATTCGTCCTTCTGTTTTTTCGTTCTTGCAAAAAATCTGTTATTCTCTTTGAAGTCAAAAACACTTTCTGTAAAATATCTGAGACTAACAACCAAAACCTTGCTTTCCCCAGCTTTAGTTAAGTCGCCAAGTCTGATATCTTTATGAAGAAAAGGGATTAAAAATGCGTTTGAAACCGGAAAATTACAATTAAAGAGATATATTTTAATGACATTATTTACGAAGAAGAAAATGTAGAAAGGTGGAATTCGATCAAATAACGTCAGGAGGTACGTAAAAATTCTGTGTGATATAAGAAATCAACTCTAAGATAATAGAACAAAAGAATTGCAAAAGTATGATATATAAACGAATAGATTGATGAATAAAGTAAGATACCTACTAACTAGATACATAGCATAATGAATAGACAAATAAACGCAATAGTGGACAAAGGTCTTCGAATCAAAAAACAAAATGTCGACAATTTTCGGTAAATGTTGTTCGAACTTCATGCAGGACGCGCGCGCCCCATCCATCTTGGAATCTTTAGAAGCCCTTGCACTGAGTGAGGTCTGTCTGTCACGGTTGACCTTTTCGTGGGTGCGGATCAGAGCTCAATGTGACCTTTAAATAACGAGGGGGGGGTCTCCTAAGCTGAATAAAATCGCCTGACGTTAGACAAAGGATATCAAACTACCCACTTACGTTGGAAGGGGATAACCAACAGAGTTTTAATGTTCTTAAACGCGAGTATTGGTATTAGAAAAAATATTATGTGTCCATGTTTGGTTTGGGAGGAATCTTTTAAGAACACAGAGAACGAGGTTTGTTTGTGGGGAAGGACGAACTGTACAGGACTCGTGGAGGGAGCTGTGCATAGGAATTGAAGTCTCACGATCAAAGTAAAGTGGTAAAAGGAGATTCGAATACATTAACCTGCCAAGCGTCAGTGTGCGTGGTGTGGGGAAGTGATGCAAGGAAAAGGTCATTGGAACCCCCCCCCCCCCCTCACCCTGGCGCATTATGTAGGACAGGAGCCCAACCACACACGATGCTTCGTGGCCACTTCATCTCCAAGTGGCACTCGCTTTCCTTAATGACGAGGAGGTGGAGTAACGAAGGAGATGAATGAAGTAAGGAAGAGGAAGAAGCGAGGGGGCGGGTAAGGAAAAAGGAGGGAGAGAGGATATAAGGAAGCGAAGATGGAGGAAATGAGGAAAGATAGAGAAAAAGGAAAGAAGAAAACTAAGGAGGAGGAGGGCCTTTAGCTGCACAAGGTCCTCTTGTATATCCCACGTGTCGTTTCGCGGCTCGCTGGGAGAGCTCACCTTCAATACAGTGACGTCACCACACAAACATGTGACGTCATAGTTGCCCCCCCCTCCCCGACTTGGACCTTGATTTCCCGACTCGGAGACGAATTAAGCTGTTTCAATCGGATGAACAACTTTTATTATTATTATTATTATTATTATTATTATTATTATTATTATTATTATTATTATTATTATTATTATTATTATTATTATTATTATTATTATTATTATTATTATTATTATTATTATTATTATTAAAACCGGGACAGAGTTTCGTTCCAATAGGAAAACGTAATTTTAAAACTTGCCGCCAAGTGATTTTAATCGGCTGATGATATCCGCCAGTCCTTGACGTATTTATTTAATCATTTGTTCATTTGTTTATTTGTCCTATTTATTATATTTGCTCTTAGGTAGGTTTAAGCTTCTTTACCCCCGAGAGTATGTCGCGGGGATGATTGAAATCTCTTGGCGGCAGCGAGACCAGGGGGAAAAGTGCCACCCCACACGAAAGGGGCCAACCCACAGAGGCTCTGAAGTGGTCAACCCGCCGAAGCTCTACCCGCTTCACTTCGAAGGGGTTGCCACGGATAGGAATAAAATCGCCTGGTGGCAGCCATCATAAGAAAAGAGATGTATCAGACATGGAAAGGGGCTGCTGCACCGTTATAGCCCGGAAGGCTGGCATTCGATCCCCGGACCGATGTAATACCTTATCTAAAGGGTCTGCGGGTCTGCCCGGTGTACGTTACTTGTTTTCTGTGTGTTGTAGTGTTAACATAAAGAGGTCTTGAGTTTACAAATTATCAAGTGAAGTTAAACCCCTTCGTTTAGGAAGGAGTCGCAGCCAGGCGGTAAAGGATTACAAAGGCGGAGCATGCCGACAGGAGACCTTTTGGTCCACATCTAGGTCGGATGAGAAAAAAAATCATAATAAATTAATAAATAAAAACTATAATAATGTAAATAAATAAAATACATAAATGCATAGGTATAGTTAGATAATAAACAAACAGGTAAATAGTAAATAATAATGAATTGACATATAACTAATAATAAATGAAAATCAAAACAGACAAATGATAACAAAACAAAAACAATATGAAATGAATTATAATCATTACAGCATCTTGCTTAGGTGTTTATCTAAATGATTTTTAAAGCTTCGAACTGAACTACATTGCACTACCTGTGCAGGAAGTTTATTCCATTCATTAACTACACGGTTGGCGAAGTTGTTTCTACCTTCCAAATTGAATCTATTTCCGGACAGTTTGAGACTTTTGTTTCTTGTCTGATTGTAACATACGATACCTCACGAGTTGAATTAGTTACATTTAACACCCCTTCTCTCTGTGTTATATATATATATATATATATATATATATATATATATTCAAATTTTTTCTTTCATTACCTCATTGCAGAGGTCGAGTAACCTGCCTCGTGTGCACCGATACATGGCAGAAAGCAGTAATACAGTGTCATATATATATATTTTTCTTACCCAGCATTCAATAAACACTTCGGTGAGAATAATTGGAACGATATTCAACACATTATCTATGGTAAATCTTTAAAAATGTTGGATTAAGTATTACTTTCGCCCAATATTTTGAAAGAAACTAAATCTAATGGGAACTTATACTTCAATCTATATTCAGAATCATATTATTCATGCTACAGAGTACATCTGTTTAAAAGCGTCAACAATAATTACATAATTCAAGTTAGCACCCAGCAAGTCGTCATCTGTATTTACAAAATTCAGGTTAGCCCCCCCCCCCACACCAAATTTATATCCTGGATCCACCATTGACATATTATATATGTATATATATATATATATAAGAATGAAGGAGACTGCAAAAGACCATAAGGCCTACACTGGGGAGCTCCGTATCCATCACCACCTGTCATCCCCATCCATAAAGTTGTCTAATCGTTTCTTAGAACAACCAATAGTTTCAGCGCTTACTACATGGTTACTAAGTTTATTCCATTCGTCGACCACCCTATTAGTAAACCAATTCTTGCCTATTTCCTTTTTAAATCTAAATTTGTCCAGTTTATATCCATTACTGCGAGTCCTGCCCTGTTATTTTAATATGATGACCTTGTTTGCATCACCCTTGTTAAAGCATTTGATCCATTTGAATACCTCTATTAGATCACCCCGCACTCTGCGCCTTTCCAGAGAGTTTAAGTTAAGGTGCCTAAGCCTCTCTTCGTAAGGCAAATTTCTGAGTCCATGTATCATTTTGGTCATTCTTCTCTGTACTGATTCTAGTGAATTGATGTCCATTCTGTAGGACGGAGACCAAAACTGTACCGCATAGTCAAGGATGGGTCTAATATCGCTAGATAGAATTTAATAATTACCACTGCACTTCTATTCGTTACTGTCCCAGCAATGAAACCTAATGCTCTGTTAGCTTTATTCCTGGCGCTAATGCACTGTTTCCTGGTTTTAAGATCCGAACTCACTAGAACTCCCAAGTCTCTCTCGCACTCAGTTTTCTCTAAAAGCGTGTTATCTAAGCTGTATCTATTTTCGGGGTTGTGTAGCCATACGTTTAACACGCTACACTTAGAGATATTGAAGGTCATTTGCCATTTCACCGACCATGTGAACAATTTAAGATCATCCTGCAGAATCTCTGCGTCGTCTCCTGACCTAATTAGGCGTCCTATTTTAGTGTCGTCCACAAACTTACTAACATCACTATTTATCCCGTCGTCTAAGTCGTTTATGTACATAATGAACAACAAGGGACCCATAACCGAGCCCTGGGGGACCCCATTAGTAACATTGCACCACCTAGATTTTATTCCATTTATGGTGACCTGCTATTTTCTGGTACTAATCCAAGCTCTAATACATTCTAAAACTTTTCCTCCTGTATAATATATATATATATATATATATATATATATATATATATATATATATATATATATATAAATATAAGTTGAAATTCCCAAAGTCGGTATTCCTTTACTCGGAAACTCCTAATACTTGGTACGAATAGAGCAAATTCTATCATGTTCTATCACACGGCAAAAACTTCCACTACTCGGCATTAGTTCGCCAAACCGCTACTACGGGTGGGTGGCGCACGCTCCGCCACGTCTGTCCACTGTCTTTACCGCCAAGTTTAGTCATTTTTGTGATCGATGTTGCACTGTCCCATGCGTTGTGCTCTGTTTTCGGACATTATCATATAATTTTGCTACTATATATGCCACCTAAACGTCCAGGAACACCCTTTATTGGGCCTGCTAAAAAAAAAAAAAAAAAAAAAAAAAAAAAAATTGCTGAGTATAAGTGAAAAAATATACCTTTTGAGAAGGCCAGACCTCAGGAACATCGGTGCGAAGCTGTATGAAATTTTCGACGTCGGCTCTTCCACTGTACACGACTTGAAGAAACAGAAAACCCAATTGAAAGAATATTATGCTAAAAGTGGAATATTAAAAAGTATGGACATCATAAAACTATGAGGCACGGTAAAAGTGAAGACTTAGAGAAAGCTTTCATGCAGTGGATACGACAGCGTCGCAGTGAAGGAATGAAAATTTCTGGTGAGATGGTGACAACCCAGGCCAAAATTTTCCTGGAAAGTCTTAAGTTAGATTACGAATGCCAATACAGAGATGGATGGCTGCATAAAAAAGTATGATTTACTTCACGTAACAGTGTGTGGAAAAAAAAATCGGTTGACCATGCACCTTTACAAAAGTCGGAAAATTCCCGAACTCGTAACGGCCCAGGTCCCAACGATGCTGACTTTGGGAACTTCAACCTGCATGTATGTATGTATGTATGTATATATATAATATATATATATATATATATATATATATAATATACATACATATATATACATATGTATATACATATATACATATTTATATACATATATATATACATATATACATATATATTAATCATCTAAATCAGCCATCCCGAGTCTACTGCTGAGCAAAGGCCTCCTTCATACTCGTAGTATTCCATGATTTACACAACCGCGCCAACCTCTGCCACGTCACTCCTGCAAACTTCTCAATCTTGCCTCTCCACCTTCTGTCTGGAAGATTTTTCAGAAGGTTGAGTTGGGAAGAGAAAGGTTTGAAGATTAATGGCGAATATTTGAACCGCTTAAGATTTCTTAATTCAGAAAGAGCAGAAGACTTGCAAGATATATTGAGTGATCTGAAAAAGGAAAATCTTAAAAGTAGGTTTAAAAATGAGTAAAAACAAAGTAATGTTCAACATGAAAGTTCAGAGTAAATATATTATAATCGATGGTAAGTCTTGAAGAAGTTGAAGAGTATAATTATTTGGGCCAGGTGGTGAAAGTGACAAAAGCTCATGATAATGAAATAAAAAGACCTATTACAATTGGTTGGAAAGTGTTTGGTAAGTATAATAAAATTGAGAGGCTCTCTACCTTTACGTTTGAAACGTGAACTTTATAAGCAATGCATTCTGCCAGCAATAATCTACGGGTGTGAGACTTGGAAACTGATGAAGGCAATGGAAACAAAGCTAAGGACTGCATAGAGGAGAATGGAGAGATCAGTGATGGGAATAACGCTGAGAGACCGAAAGAAAGCAAGTTGAATGAGAGAGCAGACTAGAGTGAAATATATTGTGGAGGCGGTAAAAGAGAGGAAGTGGAATTGGGCAGGTAGGTTAGTGCGAACGACTGATGAGCGATGGAGCAAATCTGTTATTGAGTGGACGCCGCGAGATGGGAAGCGTGGAAGAGGGAGACCAGACAGGTGGAGAGGCGAGATTGAGGAGTTTGCAGGAGTGACGTGGCAGAGGTTGGTGCGGTCATGTGAATCATGGAATGCTATGAGGGAGGCCTTTGTTGAGCAGTGGACACAGGATGGCTGATTTTATATATATATATATATATATATATATATATATATATATATATATATATATATATATGTGTGTGTGTGTGTGTGTGTGTGTAATATGACGTAAATGTAGTAGGAAACTCAGGAGCCTTAGTCTGAGTTTATTCCTGACTAGTCAGGAATAAAGTTAGACTAAGACTCCTGTGTTTCCTATTCGACTTATGTCAACCTGTCAGAATGTCTCAATATGTGTATATATATATATATATATATATATATATATATATATATATATATATATATATATATATATATAATATTTTTTTTTTTTTTTTTTTTTTTTTTTTTTTTTCGCATCCGACCTAGATATGGATCAAAAGGTCTCCTGTCGGCATGCTTTGCCTTTGTAATCCTTTGTATACTTATAGATAAGTGTGTACACATACATTATTGTATGACGTCGCTAATTATAGCGATTCACTTCATATATATATATATATATATATATATATATATATATATATATAATATGATATTACTAAAATTACTTTCTGGCCCCCTATACACGCAACCCTTGGTTCCTCCTGCTCTTATAAAGGTCATTTGACTCTGTTGTGAACTTTAAATAACCTTTTCCAAGTTTCACTTTGTTCAAGATCTGTCCTGAGCCAAAATGTGACGTGTGTCACGTCACGCGCACGTCACTTCACGTCACGTCACTTGGTCACCGAACGCCAGTTACATCACTTGGTTCATGTGATTCACGAACCTGCTTACAACCTCTGTAAGAAATGACCCACAATGAGATGTGATGGTGTCAGAGAAATTCGTATTTGTTCAGAAACAATGAAGGATAAATCTAGTGTCTACATGTGAGTTTGCCAGGTATGGTCTACATCAGGGAGCCTTACTTGGCCCATTCACCCCTTTCACCATTTGTCAGAATGTCATTCCCCCCCCCTCCTTTCCACTTTTATATATATCAACATGTATATGTAATTGGAGAGAGTTAAACTGATTGACTTGGTCTGGCTACCTCTTCTCACACAGACCATCCATTACCCCAAAAATATAGGTTCATTACCCCACTGGGGTAATTCACCCCGCGGTTGGGAAACACTATGATAGAACGGGTGTGGGTCTGCGATGTCGCAGCTTTAGTTATTTATTTTATTTTTTTTTTCTATTTCTGGCCAAAGCATCCCTTGCATAGTCAGGTCTAGGTAGTGTAGCAGTCTCGGCTCTGGTTACATGGACATGACTACAGGGACCAGACTTTCCAAGACCCCAGGATTTATTTCAGCGTTCCCTGGGGAAGTACCAATACCCCAGGTTGACTGGTGTCCACATCGAAGGTGTCTATGAAAGAAATAGATGACATCTGGGGCTCTATACATTTAACCAGCACCTTGAACACCTCGCCATTGATCGACACTTAGTCTTAGAAGGATAGAAGCACTGGTTAACTACAATCCAAAGTAACAACGCTCTTAGATCTCAGGTAGCTGCTGGTATTAGTCTTACATCCCAGCCACCCGCGGACACCAACCCGAATTGGATTCCTGTATGTTATCTTTTTCCTGTCCCAGATCGTTTAATAATTAAGAAACCTCCACGAAGGAATCTACTTCGAGTATGAGCACGGTGGTTATAGTTAAGTATTTTGAGTTACATACCCGTGTGGTTCGCAGCATGTTTGAAACAACCAAGAAGCTGTCAGTTTGTTCGGAACATTTGGTTCAAATCCTATCGGCCAACAAAATATGGCAGCGCTGCCGTCTAACTGTTGCCTCAATGCTGTCATCACGTTAGCAACAGTTTGTATTCCCCTGCCCCATCACTGCTGTTGGACTACAGACCTTCATAGAGTGTGTGTGCGTACGTGCGAGATGTGACAAATCCCGAACTTCCTAGAAAATCACTGCCATCCACTTTGGGACCGAAAGCTTCCGGAGAGAACTCGAAAAAGTTATCCTTCTAATGCTCTGGAAAACTACGTAAACTGTCTAGAATAGACCCGTACATAGTGGGATGCATTTTTTCTATTTTGACTGTCTCCAAGCTGTTTAATTCATCTTTGTAGCGAAGGGTTTAAAAAGATAAAAAAGTGAATCTTTGTTTATTCTGTCGTCTCACGGGAGATGGGATTCCTTTTCAGGTTGTGGGGATGGTGATGAGCGCAGTGCCCTATTTCTTCTTGTGCTTTGCCTTCTGGATCTTCCTCCGCCTCGCCTACCGCTGCATCACCTTCCCCCTCGAGCAGCGGAAAATCATCAGGGAAGAGGAAGAGAAACACAAAGCCAAGAAGCAGAAGTAACGTTCAAAGAAAGGCGTGCGACGTCGGAAGTGGAGCAAATGAGAGATGGCGACGGAGCCGGTTTGGGCTGCCGCTTGGTTACGCAAAGTTTTTAGCAACATGGCGCACTGTGGGACCAAAAAATGGATTTTTGATGGAGGCTAAAAGGTTGGATGCATACCTTCATTGCCTTAATATTCACTAGTACAACCGACAAACATAAACTATCCTGGTGGAAAAACCGGTTACAACTATATTCACATGTAATATTACAAAAATGTTCGTATACCGTATGTAAACTTTTGTACTGGTGTCTGTCATCCTTTGATCACGATGTGTAAGGGAAAATGTAAGGGCTAATTTATGAAAAAAAAAATAGTAGCGCATATGTCGACCACAAGTCAATTATTCTTTTTTCTTCTTTTTCCAATATTTAATTTGCTTCCCTGTTGTTCTGTCAGTGTCTGTCTTCTTTTGCCCGCCGTGCGTGTAAAGTACGGTTCACACGAGTCCATTGTTTATAAGTCATGTCCTGCTGTAGTGGTTCCCAAACTAGTGGTGGGTGGATAAAATTACTAGTGTGAAACACGAGATCACTGTATTCAATTAATGATTATGTAATTTGCAATGAACATGCAATGCGAATTTCTCTAATGGTCACACGAACTTTGTTGTTTGAATATCTATTGATTCGCTATCATTTTCTAAGTGTGTATCGAGAACTGTAAAAAAAAAATTAATTAAAAAAATATGTTATTTATGGATACCATGCCCACAAGGTTGGTACAGTACTTATTAAAAGTTTGGGAATCACTATTATCTTTCTACTTTGATGTATTTCTGTAGTTCGTACTATGCCCCTGCTGAGCAGATCAACGAATTTCAGTCCTCTCGGATTCAGACTGAAGCGGTGATGACTGTCATGTTTTTGCGCTTAATCAATACTTTCACGTCATCACTCGTTTCATGCCATCGATACTTTGACGTCATCGGTGGCAAGATGTCGTAAGAGGTAGAAGAAAGAGGGCGAGTGTGAATAGAACTAAGAAATGTTGTTATTTGTGTAATGACGCACAAGAATATTTTAACATTAAGATTAGCTCACACAAGGAAGTTATGTGACATGCCAGACAAATATGCTAAGAAAACTTATCAAAATCCATGTAGTAATTATGAAAATTTATCATTTCATTTCTTATTGAATGAAGCATTTATGTGAAGTGTCGCCTTAGGCCGTGTATAGTAACCCGTTATGTGGAAGAATGCTATGCAGTAATCAATTTATTCTGATAGGTACCTTGAAGTTTATTCCATGTTTTACTTGTGCTTTATTTTAAACTCAAATACAAAATAAATATATTTGAGGGAGTCTTCTAGTACTCCATTTTATTACATGTCTAGTCAGCCACGCTCAATTTACGTATACAACGGAACCAAATTTATGTGACATAAGTTTGCATAAGAATAAATTTATACTTTATTCTGTAAATAATCGTTTTTCTTCTTTATAAAATGGGACACTAGTTTTGGAATGAAGATGCGAACATGTTTTTTTTTAATACATCAAAAAAGTAAAATGAATGTGTATTTTTTCTAAAGTATTCCATTCATGTTGTGAATTCTTAAACATTTATTATTCTTTATGGGCAAATAATTTGATGATGGGCAACTGCATCACCGAAAAATACATCATATAGTTATATTTCGCTGTAACCAACACTCGACAGTTTCATTTAACCAGAAAAGGAGCGCCTTGGAAAGAAAATAGAAAATACTAAATGCTTGGAGAATATTGATAAATACAATATTCTGTATGTGTAAGGAGCGAAAAAAGACGTTGATTGGTGCTGAAATGGGACACCATGAACTCACTATTCCTGTATGTTACAATTAGAATTGGGCAAATGTATATACTGTACACACAAAATTAGAAGTGTTCATATAGATGGACTGACCAACAGGTTAGACCTCGATAATTATTAAAAAAAATAATAATAATATTTCAGACCAAGGTATACGGAAACATCAATATTTAACTGAGAAAGGAATTGCAACTTGTGGCGAGACAGAGGAGGAAAAGCATCGGAGTGGTGAAGATAATGCGGGAGGTGGGGGGGGGTGCGCAGAGAAAATCTGAGAAGGCAACACCGAGATGATAAACATGAGAACAACTGTAATGGTAGAAAAGGAAATATTTCATGGCGACATACATCCCACCAAACATGAATATAGACTGGAGCACAATACGGAGAATGCAAGACAGGTGAACAAATGAAAATAACGACACAAAAAAGTGATAATATAACACTGGTTGGATATTTCAACAATGAAGTGGTCAAAGAAAAGGGATTAATCAGATATGTATTACACAATAAATAAGTACAAGATTGTGAAGTTGAACTTCTAGAAAACTTGGAAGTAAGAAAGAAGCCCCAGAGCACATGGATTTTCAAATTGGATATTAAAAGCATGCAGAGAGTAATTGGTAGTTAAAAGACACCTACTGGTTGTTCATTGGAAGAAGAAAGGGTACCACAGGACTGGAAACTGGTGAATGAGTTACCATTCTACAGTGGAGGAAGTAGAGGAATTTATAGACCAGTATCTTAACTATGGCACTAACCAAAATGTGTGAAAGAATTGAGCAAGAAAGGTGGGTGACATATTTGACGAAGAGAGTCCTGGTAGACAACAGATTTAGATTCAAAAGAGGAAGGTCCTGTATAATGAAACTGTAATTTATTATTATTTTTATTTACTTATTTACAAGGGAGTACCCAGTCAAAAGGCACATACCCACTCCCATCCACCACCCTTTCATCTTAGCTCCTCATGGATGATGGGTCATCCCTATATCCATACATACATATACCAAAGGCTTTTTCCCCTTTACAAGGGAGGTAGCCAAAAAGAAAAAGGCATAAAAACCATTCCCACCCATTCCATCCCTAATACACTCCACTCCCCTCCACCCTCCCTCTTATCTTGGCACCCCCTGTATCCAGGTCCAGATTATACAATGTAACTAACACTCAAAGGCGTTAGATATATTGTATATACCTAAGGTGCCACATAAAAGATTAATGTGGAAGTTGGAAGATGTTGGAGGACAAAAAGGGAATACCCAATAACTGAAGATAAATGAGCAAACATTGCCATAAACCAAAATAAATGAAAGGTTTAAAAAAAAAAAAAAAAAAAAATTATTTTGATGCCAGAATCCCAAAACAGGAACAATGTCCCACCAATTAACTTCTATGCTATGAACACCTTAAAAGAAAATATAAAAGTTATTGTTTTTATTCATATTCAAGATCACTCCAGGAATAACAATATTTTGAACAAAAATATTGAATGAAAGCAGTATGTTTTGGAAAAAGATATATTTGTAACTCCAGTTGATATTCCATACACATGTGATGATTGACCCTTGCTGATTAATGTAATTTTGAAACTGCACTTCTAATACACACTCAAAGTTCAAATAATTGTATATATTTTCTTAGCAGTATCCGAGGGTTATATGGCAACCATGTCAATCATTATGGTAAACATATACACCATAAATTGCGTCTCAACACCCCCAGCTCCCAAACACGAGTGGAGAGTATCTCGAAATAACCTACTTTCTGGGATAAAATCATTGTACAACAGAGTCCCCCAAGGAGCAATAATCTTACCTGCTCTATTCAACCTCGTCACAAGTGATCTCCTCGCACCAAATCCAGAGCATAGTACCAAAGTAATTACCTATAATGATGACCCAACAATATCCCATCACAACAACTATAGCACAGCTGCAAAAAACACCCAAACATAAACTGCAACAGCAGCTATGACAAAGAAGAATGAAGGCCTCCCCTCAGAAATTATTAGTGACATTGCTCACCCCAAAACAATCATGAATCAAAGAAACATCCCAAAATAAAACTGAATGACCAACTCTTTCTATTGGACAAAACTTGAAGAAAGAAAGGAGAACACAATATAGTGATCAGCATTCCTCTTTGGTGGTTACTCTCCAATCATAAGAAAAATTGTGTAACTGGTCTGTAAAACTTATCCCCAAATACAAAGTGCAAAAAATCTAGTGCAGTCATACTAATATGCTGCATGGCTGACATATGGAATGTACTTAGTTCAAATTAATCTAAACTGAACAAAATAATGTTCAGAGACAAAAACATTAGAATATGTATCACAACATTTATTTACAAATTTTCATTAAAATTTTATATTTCATTACCTTCACCTTAGGTCTACAATCTAAGAATTCATCAAAGTTTTGGGTCCACACCCATCTGTATAAGGTCAAGCAATCGATAATAACAAATCTTCTTAACTTCTTCAATGCCTCTTTGGAGCTCTATCTCAGGTGAGTTGCTAACCCTACTTCGCAACCCTTCAAAAATGGCAGTTTTTTTGTTTTCACGAGCACATATTACAAATGGGAAGTTGAATTTGCTGCGGTACCTGTTAAAAGAAAATTACATACTGAAATATACTGGATTGTACAAAATAAAATCTAATATCTTGGGCTTAGCCTAGAGATCACTTGCCATTCATTTTGGGCTTTACTTCCCCCTATATACTGTACTTTTCTAATAGCTTGGATCACTATAAGTATCTCTTGATGCAGTCCCAGTGCTTCTATTTTTTTTTCTAAATTCTTTATTATTCTAGTATGTATTTTTTCAGTGATAACTTTGTATTGCCTTTCATATTTTTTATACACACTGCTATACTTCCTGACTAGAAGCTAGTGCATTTCAATAATGCTATAAACTCCTTCAGTCCAAAGCTCAACCTTCAAATACAAATATTCAGACAACATTAGCTATAACACAACATTATTCCTATAACTCCCACACAAATAAAGCCAGTCTTTGACTCTTGCACTAAACCCTTTTGTATCCATCCACATGTGGTTGAAGATAGGTCATCCCCGTGGGATAGAGGAGGACACATGAACAACCCTAAGGTGTCCTCAAGGTTCCCCACCAAGATGCAGGATGTCCACAGTGCAGTGTGACTTGTTCCAATAAACTCACTCTGAATTTCTTTTTGCTCCTCCTTTCTTTAGAAGACAATGGCCTAATTGAAGAACATCTTTGCTTCAACCTCTAACCCTCATTATGGGTCTTGGCCTTAACAAAGCTGAAAACTTTATATCACTTGACTGAAATGGTTAACTGAGCCATCTTTTAATACATTGAATCTAGATGCTACCCCTCAGTTAGAGAGAGGGACAGGAAGAAAAAACATACTAATTTTTTTTTCATCATCAATATCTTACCACAGAAATCCTAAAGATTTGGAAAGATGTTTTGTTACACCTTCCACCATGAGAGAAAAAAATATATAATTAAATAAATAAAAAATATAAATAAAAATGAAAAAATGGTTTCTGGAGGGAAAAAAAAAAAAAAAATGTCCACAATATGCTATAAATGACAATGACAATACCTATAATATTGTATTATGTAATGCGAATTGGTTTCTATATCACCAGGGAGGAGGGGAACTGTTGCCAGTTTCCTGGTCTCCTTGTGTGAAAAGGGGGATGGGAAGATAGTTAAGTTGGAAATGGGGCCCAGTCCAAAGTCTCGTCTACATACAGGGCAAGTTGATAAGCAAGTCAAACATCCAAGTTACTTGCTGCATGTAAATGTCTGCTTGACAAAAATTGGGTAATCTGCCCAATTTTCTTTGTCAAACAGATGTTTACACTGCAAGTAACTTGTAGCTTGACTTGCCTCTCAACTTGCCCCATGTTAATGGGGCTTGAGTGCCGAATCTCCAAGTGGAAGTGAAGTTATTGATAGAAGTTGAAGGTGGATGGCATGGAGAGAATTTTCTCTGATATTAACCTTGTAAGGCCACCATTAGCAAATGCCTATCATTAGTCCTGGCAGTATCAATTATATCCCTAAAACATCATTATGAAAAATTTGTTCATACTTTGAGTTTGCTGCATTGAGGAAATCTAGTTCTTCCTTGGAAAGTTGATCAAGCCCAGCACTCTTCTGTTCCGTGGTAGATTCTTCAGTAAGCTTATTCATCTGTGCAAGCCGTCCAGCCAAATCAGGATGACACCGCAAAATGCCTTCTTTACCTGTATGAAATATATATATATATATGTATGACAAAGTTGGGACCCTTATAGTTTCCAGTCTGTGTTTACCAAGGAAAGCTACTTTTAAGAAATAGTGGGAAT
>NC_134786.1:59190401-59212901 GCF_046742065.1 Oratosquilla oratoria
AGTTCCTACGTATGGGGATTATCCATTATATGTATCGTGCAACATTTTCACTTTAGTTAAGGTGAAGTTGTACGTCCCATAGACCTTTGGCAACGAGAGGTCAAAGGTCACTAGGCGTTCGGTGCGACGCTGAACTCTACTCAGTCCGCGACATGAATTGAAATTGACCAGAAGTGTAAGTGATTCGTGATTGGAGTGATATGAATTTTACCCCAGTCTTATACCCCATACAAACCCGATAGTGTGAAGTGCAAATGTGACGAAGCGTGTGCCATACAATGAGGGGACACGTTCTATGAGAGAACTAATCTCCCCTCAACACATATACCTTTATCCTTGCCTCCATTCCCATGCCACGCCCGAAGTCGACGAACACATCACCACCATCAAAACAAAGACGAAGAAAATCACCACACGGAAAGTTATGTTTTGATGGAATATCCGAATAAAAGAGTGAAATGATTACATATTCACAAAGAAACATGATGCTTTGTGATGCCATTGTACTTTTCAGGGTTCGATGAGTCCCTGGCGATCACAGGTATGTAGTTTTACGCTTCCAGTGTGAACGTTGTAATTCACAGGAGTATCCCACCTAGATTAAACTTACACCGTAATGATTACGTATTAAAGGGATGGAAAATTTGTCGGAAGTCGTAATATTCTCCACACTTTCCTTTGGGCAACAAAATTTATAAACCAAAATGGTTGCAATTTGCCTATCGTCTTCTGTCCAGTAAACTTTGACAGTTACAATTCTGTTAGCAAATTTAGTTTCTCTTTCGAGTGCTGGGTTCAGTTATGACTCATGAAATAATATCACCTAGTGCTTGCCCTTCGACTGCCGGATGAGCAAGGAAGATGTCACGTTGTCCGGCGCTACCGTTGCGGTTAATAGACTATAGTATTCTCCCTTATGAGTTATTAGATATGAGAGGTTGTAATAGTATCTTAACCAGTGAATGTGGTGGTAGTTATATAAAGTTCTGGCCATCATCAGGTCATTTTATTAAGACTAATTGAACGTGCGAGGTCTGGTCGGCATAAATACTGCGCTGAAGTATGTACAGTTTGTACACGCTATTTTAACTTCGTTTTCTATATTGCCAAGTGTTACTCTTAGTTAACTAGTAAGAGCGCAAGTGTAATTAAGCTGCTCTGGCTGGGGACTTTACAATAATAAAAGCATTTTTCAGCCCGTAGAAAAATGTCCCAGTTATCGCTGTCTTTTGAAAACGAAGCTCAAATTTATTCGAGAGCATTTCAGTGTGTTAATTTGACAGAGAATGCAAACAGGTTAAGGAAAATTATTTCTGCATAAAACATCATTTATTTATGTTTTCATAAAAGGAGACCCCAATAAGTAGGCTTGATCCCAGGAAGTACTCATAGGCAATTATTTAAGTCCATTTTCCTTAAAGTTTCCCAACTCCTCACTGCAACAGAGGAAATGAAAAGTGCCGCATATCAGTGTTGCATTTCATTGCTGTCATCTAATCAGCAAACTGAACACACTTGTCCCAAACTATTCACAATCATAATCATTCCTGTGTTTCATATTTATTTCACATCCACTTCATACAGTCCTGTCAAGTCAGAGCCACAGTGAGGTAGAGAGGCTTTATCATTCTCCAGGGAATAGGCTGGTTGTTGTATAGTGAACCCTCAATATTGAATAGTGGCATACCCTAAGGACCAATACTCCAACCTGTGCTATTCAACATCTTCACAAGTGATCTTGCAACACCAAATCCAGAGCATACAGAACAAGAGATTGAAATTTCTTCCCAAAGATACCTATGCCTATGGGAGGACCCAAGAAGCACTGTCAGGCACTGTAGAGCATACTACTCGCACATCTATAACAATCCTCCACCTGTACCATACAGTACATCCACAGAAAAACTATGTCACTCTCATCACAAAACAAGGTTGTCAAGGTTGACCACCAAACTCCATCAACCATCTCACAAAGACAAATCCCTATCGAAAGAAACAACAACCACACTAGCACACTTGCATTCAGGCCATTATAAAGTACTAAAACAGTACCACCACAGAATAGGCCTGGCTACAGAAACACACTACCCCAGGTGTAACCATAACACAGAGCACACTAAACACCTCATCTTACTCCGCTCCACCCAAGCTACAGGCTACCCAAAATATTTCTTCATTGAGTGACCTAAGGATCCAGTCAGGTGGTTATTACTAATTACCTGGGAGCCATGGGTCTCCCACAAAGGAGACCTGGAACAGTGGATTGATCAAAGGGACATATAATGTGGGACAAGAATACATGCATACATATACCAATGGTTATTTCCCCCTTACAAGTGAGGTAGCCAAAAAACAAAGGCATAAAATCCACTCCCACCCATTCCTTCCCCATATACTCCACACCCATTCACCCCACCTCCCTCCCTCTTATCTTGGCTCCTCCTGGATGACGGGTCATCCCTGCATCTTGCCCACTGCCCTGGTTTGGTATGTAATTAATTTTTTTTTTATGTATTCTTGTCTTTACAAAAAAGTGAAAACAAGAATACTCAAAGAATAATAATAATTACATAAACCAACAGGACAGCTTACAGCATTCTGATGTTAAAAACATTTCAGTGCAAAGTAATTAATGGAAATGCAGTGTGTTACATGCTAATTAGTGGTAATGGCAAAATTAGATATAAGTGCAAGAGATAGACCTCTCTCAAAGCATTTACAAGTGAAAAATCAATATATTCAAACAATATAAGTAAATTAAAAAAAAAAATTCCATTAATCTGTATTTTTGTAATTTCCTTTTTATTGTACTAAGATGAGAATACTAAAGACTGGTCATGTAATCTTAGATTGATCAATTGTGACTGGGTTAGACCTACATCTTTTTCTTTTACTTGAACTTTGTGAACAGGTAAGAATAAGATTAGATTGGTTAATTTTAACTAGAACTGTAGACAGTATTATTGGTGCCATGATGGTTCATGGTAGAAAATCCTCAAGAAACATTACCTGGTAGCCAAATTGGATCAGTATAACTGTCAATAAAAAAAAATAATTTTGGTAATCTAAGCCAATATTGTACATGGCAAAACTTATCCTAATATATTCTGCCTAACTTAACCCTAACCTAACACAGTGAATGAGATAGTGTCTGGAACATGTGTTATGATTACTGTAAAGTGAGTGAAAATAGTCACTTTGAAAATGGGGATATTAAAAATAAAATTTATAAGTTCTCCTCCTTGAGTGGATATTAGTCTCAAAACATTAAAAAAAGAATCTATGGCTCTGGTCTGTTGGCCCAAAAGTATTGACTGCAGAAAACTTGTGTAGTCAGTATCCCATACAGGATCATACTAATACACTGCAGGGTTGACAATTGGAATGTCTCTATCTTAAGTCATTAGTCTAATTAGATAAGGTAAACAATCTTCTGAAAGAGATGACATTTCATGTAACATATATTTCCAATCAAATTAATGTACATATTCCATTACACTCACCTTAAGTCTAGAATTTCAGAGAAATCTTCAAAGTTTTGGTTCTAGGGACACCTGCACAAGATTAAGCAAACGATGATAACAAATCTTCTTAGCTTCTTCAATGCCAGTATGGAGCTCTACATTGGGTGAGTTATCAACTCTTCTTTGCAACTCTTCAAAAATGGTTGCTTTCTTGTTCTCAAGAGCACATAATACAAATGGGAAGTTGAATTTGGTCTGGTACCTATTAAAAGAAAATTAGATACCTATTGAAATACAAGTGCAAAATAAAATTGATATCATAGGTTTGACCTGCCTCTTGCCAAACTCAGGCTGCATCTTCTCGTATACAGTAATCTTCTCATAGCTTGGATCACTACAGGTTCAAATTGTTGCAATTTTTCCACCAGGGTCTCCTTGTCCTAATCCCATCCCAGTAATACCACCTTGGCACAAATGTGTTCAGGCCACCAACCTGGATTGAAACAGAACCAATACAGAATAGGCTTGGCCAAATTCAAGTTGTTACAGATACAACTACCATAAAGAAGACACAAGTTCCTCATCCTGCACTGCCCCACCCTTGCCCTACTGAGACAACAAAATTCCTTATATGAGTGACTTGTAGATCAAGCCATTGGCTATTGCCAGATGCCTAGGAGCTGTTGACTTCCTCCAAGAAGACCTGAGGCAATGGATTGTTTGAGTGATTGTTGTAATCCAAACCCTTCTGTACTTGTCAAGTCTTTTATTTTGAATATACTTCAGTGATGACTTTGTATTCTTTCTTTTCATACACATTTCTATAATTCTCCTTGACTGGAAACTACTCTTATATCAATATTTTTATGAACTCACAGATCAACCTTTAGTTAAAAGGACTTGCATAGCATTGTCCATAGAATTCAGACAACAGATGCATGAATAAAGCCAATCTAACACTTCTCTTCTACATGCACACTCAACCTTTACACTAAAGCCATCCAGTATTTCCCAAGCTCAACCATAGCATACCAGAATGAAGCTAGACTATGCATGCATTTACCTAATTGTAGCATACAGGAAGGGAGCTATGCTCACGTGGTTCCATCTCTTATTTTCCAATTATTATAACTCATTTTGAATTCATGTATAGTTCCAGCTTGTGCCACAATATCTAGTCTATTCCTGGAATTTACATATCTGTATTGGAAGCTGCATTTCTTCGCATCCTTCAGTCACTTATTCTCCAAATAATATATTTTATTTTAAATTCATTTATGGTACAGCACATATTATATTAGCTTGTAGGCTATTCCAAGAGTTTATACACCTATGTGGAAATTATTTTTAGCTCCTTCAGATATGTGATATTTTAAAAAATTGTATTTACTTAATTTCCATGACCTTATGTGTGGCAGAAGAGTGCATCAGGCAATGAAAAATTTATAGCAACAGGCTGAAGAGAAAGTGCACAAATGTTACATTATAATTTTATATAGATATTTCTTTATCAACAATATCTTATAATAGAAATCTTAAGATTTGGTAAACATGTATAACTGATACTTTATTCTATATGCCATTCACCTTGAAAAGTCAAAATACACTTTGCAAGTTATCCCTAGGAAAGAATACATTTAGGAAAAAAAATACACACACACACACATATATATATAGTGTAAATGGGCAGGAGGTTTTCTCTCAAGCATTCTTCATGAAAGTGAATGGCAAGCTTGTTATGACAAAGCTTCTTGTCATATTTTTCTCTTTTTCTTAGAGTAATCTTGCTTTCTGTATGCAGTAACTGTAATATTTCTATGTATGTCATGTTGTAGAGTAGCAGACATAATTTGTAAATAGCCAGGATGCATTGTCACACCTCTTGGTGCTTCTTCAGTGGCAGCTAAGAATCTGAAGGTTAATAATCTGTTGTATGGGGATTATATACTCAGGTGGGGGATTTGGTGGGTCATCATTGGTTGGCATTGAGTAAAAGCAGCAACGACTGCAACAGCACTGTAGGAGAGAGGCCAAATACAGAGTATGGGATCCAATATATTTAATGTTTCGCACCAGCAAGGCTTCTTCTGAAGAAGCCCTGCTGGGCGATATGTTAAATATATTGGATCCCATACTTTGCGTTTGGCCTCTCTCCATTGGTTGGCGTTGCTGGAGTTTCCTGTTGTCTTATTGGTTGGTGGGTGGCATATGTTGGTATTCGTTGCCTTGTTTTCATTGGGTAATGATCTAATGCTTGGTAGGATTTTTAAGTCCTCTAGCTGGATATTCATTCCTGGGGATATAGTTCATTAATGTATAAAGCCAAGAAGCACTAAGAGGTGTGAAAACATGTTCAGGCTATTTACAAATTATATGTCTGCTGCTCTACAGCATGACATATGTAAAAATATTAAGGTTAGTGCCTACAGAAGGCAAGATTACTCTAAGAGAGAAAAATATAAGAAGCTGTGTCATAACAAGCATGTGGCCCCATTGGGTCTCCTGATGTTGATGGCTTAAAATTAAAGTGAATTGTGGTTGTTAAAATGTGTATATGTGTGTGTGTGTATATATATATATATATATATATATATATATATATATACCTGTATATATATATATATATATATATATATATATATATATAAATGGAGAACTATAAGGAATTAATTTATGCCCACCCCATCCAAGGGAAAAGTATAATTAGAAAAATAAAAAACACACAAAAGAAAATCAACAACTTCCAGAATGCTATCGTATTTAATCAAACCTGTATTAAAGAAAACCTGCTCCCAAAATACACCAATATATATATCAGCATTAGTAGTATTTTATGTTGGTTTAATGATGCATTGTCAGCAGTTGAGTAAGTTCCTGCCTTTAGTACAAGAAAACAATGTAATCACCAGAAAAAGAAAAATACTGATGGGTCCACAACAGGTCATACATGACAATAAAGTGGAGAAATTTATCTTCCCAAAATTCTATCTGCCTTTTCTTTATGATTCATATGTTGGGTCTGTATCCCCTTTCAATTGGAATTCAAGTGCTGCATGGTGACTCATTCCTATTTGTGCACATGTAATTCAAAGAATCAGTTATAGCAGGTTCTCAAGTTAGTAGCAGGTCTAGTATTGGTGTGTCATCTCCTTTTACTTACGTTGTTTCTTTTAACCACTGGGTTAAGGTGTTTTTCTCTGCAATATTTGATAGAGAATTTTACCACCTGCTTCAAATTCTTCCCAATTTATCTCTACATTTGAAATCATATATCAGGGTTATATTGGCACTGCTCAATACTTTTTTCAAGAGGAGAGATGTTTCTGGAAATGAAATTTGATTCATGTGGATCTGTTTCTATATAACCAACTAGTAGAAAGAAGATGAGGAGAGGAGTCACCAGTGGTAGGGGGTTGACTAAAGTTGGCAGAAGTCTTGGGGCCAGTTCAGAGACAGTGTTCCCTCATGGCTGCATCTCCAGATAAAAGTGAGGGTGTCAATAGATTTTAAAGATGGGTGATGGGGAGATGATTCTGACATCCGTCTCACAGGGTCCCAATTAACAGGTACCTATCATTGGTCCAGGCAGCTCCTACCTTGTCCATAAAACGTAATCATTATGGAGTATATATTCTTACTTTGAGTTTGCTGCATTGATGTAATCAAACTCCTCTTTGGAAAGTCGGTGCAACTCAGCACTCCTCTGTTCCATGGTAGATTCTTTAGAGAGCATATTCAATTGTGTCAGACGTCCACCCAAATCGGGAAAACATCGCAAAATGCCTTGTTTACCTGTAAGGAAAATATAAAAAAATTATTCTGGATGACAAGACAAATAAATCTATATACCAAGAGCTTTTCCCCATTTATAAGGGAGGTAGCCATTCCACTCCCACCATCCTTTCCCCACTCTCATCTTAGCTCCTCATGGGTGATGGGCCATCCCTGTATCCTGCCCACTGCCCTGGTCAGAAGCAATGTAGCAAAACACAACACATCCACAGCAAGACTGCTACACTTGTTCGGTGACCCACCCCCCTCTCCATCTCCTCATATAGAAAAAGAGAAGATGGGAAGAAATCCCTTCAGGCTACATCAAAATATCATTTACACATAATCACCCCCTGTCCCCCATTTCCTGCTCTTCCCTTCCTTGTATAACGGCATCATCTATACAGCCACACTCCACTCATCCCTATCTCTGCCTTCTCACTTCCTTGCTCAACAGACATTCTCATCTTCCTCATTGCCCCCTTCACCCCATCCATTCCTCTCATCCTCGGCTGTCCCCTCAAGTTCACTCCCTCCACCTCTGCCTTCCACACCTCTTTTACTAATCTTTCATCACACATTCTTTCCATGTATGCAAACCATCCTGATAAACTTTCATCAGTCCTATCTACTGTTGCAAGCTATGTTGCAAGGTTGCGACAGTGAAACGCATGTGGGATGATTTACGCATTTATTAATTGGTGGATTAAGGGTAAAGGAGGGCGCATGGTGCACGCAAGAAGGCTAACGGGTATCTGTCGGCGTGGGCCTCGAAGGTGTGTGTCCTTCGCTCCACAAGGCGAAGATGCTGCCATCGTTTAATATAGGTATATTCGCAACTCTTCCTAGGAGCTCTGCACTCTGAGTGCAGTTACGTGTATGTGACATCAGCATGCTTCCTAATGTCTGCACTCCTACCAACATTCCATCTTATTCCTAATAGGTGCCTTTTTGACTAGTCATTCGTGTCTATGTGGCACTGTGGTCACGCCTAGTATGCGTGGCCCTGCTTGATCCTCTTGCGTAGTTGGCCGTATGAAAGGGCTCATGTACAAGGAACGTCACTGCCGATTAGGGCATCACCATGTCGCATCACAACACTGTTGTACAGCAAACCATGCTACAGTATACTATGCCACATCAACCATCTCCTTTTCCACTCCTGCTCTTCTCACTTTGTTTCTCATTCTATCCAACTTAGTAATCCCCGTCGTACTTCTCAAGCATTTCATCTCAAACACGTTTAAACTTTTCCTCTTTGCCTCTCCTAAATTCCAAGTCTCTGCCCCATACAATACTGTCGTCACAATCACCCCTTCATACAATCTCCTCTTTGCACCCATTCCCGAATGCCTATTTCTCGTAACATTTTTAATCACCCAAGGCATTTACTTGTTTCTCTCAATCTACAGTTTACCTCCCTCCACTCCTCCCTTTCCTGCCACATACGACCCCAAATACCTAAAGCTATCCACTACCTCCAAGAGTTGGGGGCCAATCAGCAGCAACCACCCCTGGCCATCAGCTCTACGCAGATGGCACCGATCCCCAAGGAGGAGCTACGCCTACCTGGGGGAGTACCACAATCCTTTTTCCAACATACAATGTTACGTTTTTTCTGCACTGAGGGGTGATTTTCCGGCGATCACCCCTCTTCTTCTACTTTTAGCCGGAGATGTAGAGAGCAATCCTGGGCCCACCACAAAATACACATGCCCAACATGCTCTAAACCCATTACTTCGAGCAGACAGACAAAGGGCTCAGTTCAGTGCAATATGTGCAAAAACTGGGCCCACCTCACTTGTACAACACTTGCTGACACAAACCAATACACAAACACTTGGACATGTTCTACCTGCCCTCCAGTAACCCCACTCCCACCTCCCCAACCACAGCCAACACCCTTACCCACTCCCAATTTCCCTTTGCCCTTACCCCCGATTAGTACTCCCCTTCCTTTGTCCCCGATCTCTCCTTTCCCCCCTCTGACCCAGATCCTACACCTTCCCCACTACCACCCCAACCTCAACCCCAAACGGCAACATACAACACATACAAAACACACAACATCAACATATTACAACACAACATTGACGGTATTAACACTAAAAAACATGAACTTGAACACTTTCTTAAACAACACAACATACACATTGCGATTTTACAAGAAACAAAACTAAGACACTCACACAAAACACCATCATTTCATAATTACACCACCATCAGACAAGACCGGACTGACGGCAATGGCGGTGGACTCATCACCCTGATCCACCACTCCATCTGTTTTGTGGACACAAGTGCCACAACCAAAATTCTCCTCCCTACCACAGATAACACAACAGAAACCCAATCCATTCGTATCCGCACAGGCAACAATTCAACACTGACAATAGTTAACATGTACATTCCCCCCAATCATCCCCCACAGTTCCAAACACCTTCAGACCTCAACTTAGCCAACTAACCTCAATCCCCAACCTGATCATGGGTGGTGACTTCAACACCAAGTCGTCTGCCTGGTATGTCGACAACCCTGACACAGACAGAGGGCTTGATATACAGACTCAATTCGACTCATTGACTATCATGAACAACACGCATAATCATACACATATCCCATACCAAGCCCTCTACACTCCCTCCTCTCCTGATATCACCTTTTGCTCCCCCTGCCTAACCCCAACAACATCATGGAGAGTGGTCGGAGCCCTTGGCTCTGACCACCTTCCAATCATCATCACCACCAAAACAAGATGCACCCCAGCTGGCCACAGACACACTTACACCAATTACAAGAGAGCTAACTGGGAAGCCTTTACTGAAGAGACGGAACAACATTTTGAAACACTTAACAGTACACCAATCACAAACATAAACAATGCTGTGCACGCTTTTAATACAATCATACAAAATGCAGACAAGAGATACATCCCTAGAGGCAACAGAAAATCACACAACCCCAACTTCACACCAGAAATCCAAGGCCTCATCAGACAACGTGACACACTTAAACACGATACCCCCACACCTATCCCTCAAAACATAGCAGACCAAATACAAACACTAAACACTGTGATTGCCAATAAAATACATGAACAAAAAACACAAAATTGGCAAAACTTTATCAATACACTTGATCACAAAACAAACACCAGCAAATTGTACAAAACACTCAACAGCATTACAATATCCAATAGTAACACTACACGCACTCACGCAGCAATAATCACAACAACAGATAATCTACCCTCAAACAGACAACAAGCAAACGCACTCATACGTCATTTTGCACAGACAAGCCATCTTACATCTCACCCTGACGACCGACGCACCATTCGACGTAAGAAAGACTTCCCCACAGACTCAGACTATACACCCTTCATAGACAGTCAGACAAAACTCATAATGCATAATCTCAAGCACTCATCTGCCTGTGGCCCTGATAACATAAGCAACATCCACCTAAAACACATTGGACCACAAGGTATACATGCACTCACAAACATTGCAAACTACAGCTATTCACACAACACTATACCCGACATCTGGAAGCATGGTAAAATAATCACCATTCCAAAACCGAACAAAGACCCAACAATCCCAACATCACACCGCCCAATCACACTTCTCTGCACCCCCTCTAAAGTCATTGAACGCCTAATACTTAAACTTGTCACACCATATATTCCCCTTGCTGACTCACAACACGGTTTTAGGCCACTACACTCCACAAACACTCTTCTGACAAACCTCACACAAAGAATTTTAGATGGCATCAATTCAGATAGGCCCCACCACAGAACACTTCTTATAACATTGGACATTAGTAAAGCTTTTGATGCTATCCCCCGCCACAACCTAACAAATAAAATATATAACACAGACATGCACAATAACACCAAAAGATGGCTGGCCAATTATCTGGCAGGCAGGAATGCTCATG
Source organism: Oratosquilla oratoria (assembly GCF_046742065.1). NCBI lineage: Eukaryota > Metazoa > Arthropoda > Malacostraca > Stomatopoda > Squillidae > Oratosquilla > Oratosquilla oratoria. The sequence continues at coordinate 59,201,584 of NC_134786.1, forward strand.
TGTCATATAATGGCCAATCATCGCACATCAGAAACATTAAGAACGGAGTACCACAGGGCTCAGTTCTATCCCCCACATTATTTAATCTATACATGCATGACTTACCCACACCAGACACCTCAGAAATACAAATCTCTTCCTACGCAGACGACATAACAATCACATGCACACATCGTAACTCAGACAAAGCTGCAGAAATAATCCAGCCTTACCTTGACACACTCAACACATGGTTCATCACAAACAGACTCAAAATAGCTCCAACCAAATCTACAGCAACACTTCTCACCAACTGGACAAAAGAACACAAATACATACCTCATCTCTACATCAACAACACTCTAATACCACACACAAACACACCGAAAATTCTTGGTGTAACATACGATACATCCATGTCTTTCAAACAACACCTCACAAACATAAAAAACAAATGCACACCTAGACTTAACGCACTTAAGTCAATCACTGGAACAACATTTGGACAAAACAAAGAAACTAATATAACAATATACAAACAATGCATACGCTCAGTGATGAATTATGCGAGTCCTGCATGGGCTCCTAATCTCAGTGAGACACACCACAACACCCTTCAAATCATACAAAACAAAGCCCTAAAAACAATTACAGGCTGCACAAATACAACACCTACAGACCATTTACACCATGAAACAAAAGTCCTCAAAGTCAAGGACCACCTCGACATGAGAGGCACACAAACACTTGCTGCAGCCACCACAAACACATCACACCCGCTACACTACATAGCAGAACACCCACACACACCAAGAAACATTAAAACTACACCCAAAGACCTTTATTACGCACAGATACTCTCTTCTCTTCCTCCACAACCACCAAATACCAGCCTCCGGAAACATATTCATAATCATATCACTCACCGCTCCATTAACACACTGAAAGACAACACACTGCTGCATGCCAGACCCCCTGATATCCACCCTTCTGAATCCTCTCTCCCACGAAAGGACAGAGTCCACTTGGCCAGACTGCGATGCGGTCACCACCCAGCACTTCTAAGCTACCAGAAGAGGCTGGACGACCGTGTTGTGAACAGCTGCCCAGGATGTAACACTTCACCCCATACCATACAACACATAATGGAAGACTGCATTATACACAATCATGCACGCAAACAACACAACATACACTCTATAAAGGATTTGTGGGAAAACCCAGTTTCGGCTGTGGCCTTCCTTGGGGAGACGGGACTGCTCGGACAGACAGTCTAGGGAACGACAACAACAACAACAACAACTACCTCCAGCCTCTCTCCTTTCAGACTTACTTCCAACTCACTGTCATCTTCTACCCTTGTCCATCTCATCACCTTGCTTTTACTCACATATACCTTCAACTTTCTCCAATCACAAACTCCGTCACTAACTCTTTTAATGCCTCCTCTGACCCTGCCACAAGCACAGTGTCATCAGCAAACAACTGGCTCACCTCCCACTTTTCTCCATTTTCTTTAGCCATATTCAGTCCCCTGCCTATTATCCTCACCATTACCTCCCACACCACCCCATCCATGTACACAGTGAACAGCCATGGCGACATGACACATCCCTTACGCAGTCCCACTTTTACCTCAAACCACTTATTTTCTCAATTTCCTATTCCAACACAAGCTCTACTATTCTTGTAAAAACTATTGACTGCCCTTAACAGCTTTCCCCTAATCCCATATATCTGCAAAACCTCCCACAGTGTCTTCCTGTCTACCCTGTCATAAGCCTTTTCCAAATCTATAAAGGCTTTCTCACAAATCTGCCTTACCACAAAAATCTGATCAATGCAACCCTTACCTTTCCCAAACCCACATGGTTCCTCAGTAATTACTCCCTCTGTTCCTTTCCTAATCCTCTCAATTAAAACTCTCCCATAAGCCTTCCCAAGTAAACGATAATGAATAAGTACAGTAATGTTATATGCGCTAATGAACTCAACAGAACCTCATAACACCGACTCTTAAGTCGAGTCGAGCTGTGTTATTCCCAAAGTACACTTCCAGAGCTCCGCATTCGCTTTCACTTGTCTTCTCATACTTGTCTGTATCAATTCTTATATTGTCTGAACCCAATCGGTGCGTGGTGACCTATGGTCTGCTATGGTTGTCTTCCTCGGATTATTCGTCAATCTATTCCTCCAAATAAAACCAGGTCTTCATTTTTTTTCATTTCTGATTACATGGGGGTAATTTCCTCATGAATATGAAATCCTCACAATAATAATGGATCATAATGATACTTTTTCTGTTCACTGCATCGAAATGTCAAAAATTTCAGTACATCACTGCTCTCCGTACAGATAGTTATGACTTTAAAGTGAGTGGATGACAAGGTAATGGAAAGGCAATTAGAATAACAAAGGGCGTTTTACATTTAGGCATCACATATCCTGTATTAGCGTTCGTGGCGTGAAGTTGCATATATGAATTAGTTGTCGTTTCCCAGACTGTCTGGCTGAGCAGTCCCGTCTCCCTGAGGAGCGCGACACCTGGGACAGGGTTTTCCTACAAATCTTTTATAGAGTGCAAAGTCCTGTTGTGGCAGCGTCTTCATTCTGGCACCCCCAACCCTAAGAGTTGGGGCCCAACCAGCCACAGCATACTCGTATCATCGGCTCTCACGAAGGTGGCACCGATCCCTGTATAAATTAGTTGAAAATGAATGTAAACAAGTTTACATTAATGTTGTGCTTTTGTCGTATTGTGTACAAGTGATTAAAAATATATCTGCTTTTTGTTGTTGTTGTTGTTACAATACATGTGTGTTAAATTTTGATTAATTTATATTACTTTATTTTATATTTTTGGAACAATAATACAACACTGAGCTTTTAAGAGGTCTGGAATAAGAACAGTGAGAGCACAGGACGTTGACAGCAGTAGGAAGTGCACTCAACTGAATTCAGCGATCCGAGTTCAAGTCCTGCCCAGGGCCTAAAAGTTCAACATTGCTGCACAGCAAGTCGGCACTCCAACTCTGGTGGGCAAGGAGTTATGTGTTTGTGTCAGGTCACAACGTTACCCATGAATCGGGTCATATATGAGTTCTGAGCTCTCATTCAGGAGGGTGATAGGTGTCGATCACGAGTCCAACACATCCAAGATTGTGAAGGTGAATCACAACCTGACACGAGCACTAATGTGTCCCAATGGTTCGTCTTCTAGGATTATATTCACCCTGAATTGGGATAGACTAACATATTATTATTTCCAGTTTATTTTCATTATCTGTATTGCAAGTACCCAAGGGTTCTTTCTCCTTTAAAAGGAGGGGGGAATAGTCATTGCATATACCCACCCTTCCCCTATCAAAAACCAATTAGTTGTCCCTTTCTGTCTTAACTCCTTGTGGGTGAATTGTCACCCACGCCCCCTTCTCGTTGCTCATGTCAAAGGCAATGCAGCAAGATGGAACACCTCCACAGTAGGGCCCGACAGCTGAGGCTGATTTACCTCCACTGCTTCATTACTTTGTACCCCTGTCCTCTCCTTCATCCACTCCAGAATTTACAGTGCATAAAAGAAGAAATCCCTTTGGGCAACGTCAATATTCTATCCATTCACAACCATTCCCATTCACATCTTCCTCATGCCCTCTCCCTTCCCTGCTCAGTAGATATTCCCCATACACCCAGTGCCCCTTTCACCCTGTCCATCCACCTCATTCTCTGTGCCCTTCGATCACACACACACACACACACATGCACGCACAGTTTAAAAATGCTCATATTTATCAGAAAATAACTAAGCTGCATAGTGCCAAAATCCTGTCAGAAAGGGAAATAAATGAAATTAATGCGTAGAGTACAATTTATCGTTTACTTGCCTGCCGTTGGCAAAAGGTCCAAGAAGTCACATATTTTGTTGTGCAGATGTTTAACATCTTTGAAAGGTCGGAAGCTCCATAGTACTCCAGCAATGAAGGTGCCATGTTCCATAACATTACCAAAAACTTTTATGAAATCTTCGTAACCCATGTCATTGACCTCTGCGATTGTCAGTTTAGTCATGCTCATAATTGAGTGTTGTGATCATGCCAGAGACGGCTACAGCTTGAGCTAAACCTGTGGCGTATATTAACGGATCCTGGATTAAAAACAGTACAAAACATGAAATGATATATTACACATTTCCATGGTATCTCTTCCTTTGTTATACACAGACAAGCATGTCGGACACTTCAGTAATGGTATAACTTACATATTAGTATTGATTTCAAATGTCAAAATAGTTAAATGACAATTTAAATTGTTTTCTAGATTTAGCATGAAAATATTTGTTCATACAAGAAATATTTCTTATACAAGATCACATTCAATGTTAATAGATTCTTCAGCCTGATTCGTTCACTGGTATTCCTTTGTTCATTTTTAATCATTTTCAATTTCTAACACAACAGTTAGTAAACATGAAGGCATTTCGTACATTTAGAAAATAAGACTCCAAAGAATGACTTGCGAAACGGTAAAAATAACCACTATGTCGTTTAGTGTTAACATGATAAATAATATCAGTCCATATCAGTTCACAAAGGATTACAAAGGTGGAGCATGCCGACAGGAGACCTTTTGGTCCATATCTAGGTCGGATGTAGAAAAAAAATCTGATAATAAAATAATAAATAAAAACTATAATAATGTAAATAACAAATAAAATACAGAAATAAATGCATATGTATAGTTAAATAATAAACAAACAGGTAAATAGTAAATAATAATAAATTGACATATAACTAATAATAAATGAAAATCAAACAGACAAATGATAACAAAACAAAAACAAATAATATAGAATAAATTATAATCATTACAGCATCTTGCTTAGGTGTTTATCTCAATGATTCTTAAAGCTTCGAACTGAACTACATTGCACTACCTGTGCAGGAAGTTTATTCCATTCATTAATTACACAGTTGGCAAAATTGTTTCTACCTACTCCCAAATTGAATCTATTTCCGGACAGTTTGAGACCATTGTTTCTTGTCTGATTCTCATTCAATGTGAAAATTTGGTCACTTTTGATGTCAATTACCTTTAGAATTTTAAAGACCTGTATCAGGTCACCTCTGAGTCTACGCTTTTTTAGGAAAAACAGATTCATATGTTTTAGTCGATTTTCGTATGATTTATTTTTTATATTTGGAATAAGTTTTGTGGCTCGCCGTTGTACTTTTTCCAGTCTGTCAATGTCTTTAATGAGATTCGGTGACCATACGGAAACAGCATATTCCAAATGTGGACGAACTAACGATTTATATAGCTTGTTAACGATTGATGGACTTTTGAAATCAAAAGATTGCTCAATCAGTCCCAGAATCTTATTTGCTTTCTCAGAGGCTGAAATACACTGCTTGGATGATTTGAGGTCGTTGCTGATAATTACGCCGAGATCTTTTTCACTATCCACTTTTGTTAACGAATTTCCAAATAACTTGTAAACGTACTTATTGTTATTTTTACCTATGTGCATTACCTTGCATTTACTTGTGTTAAATTTCATTAGCCACTTTTCAGACCATTGCTGTAATTGATCTAAATCTTCTTGAATATCTAATTGGTTTGAGTGATCATTTGCCATTCCACACAGTTTTGTATCATCAGCAAATTTGGAAACAGTAGATTTTAATCCATGGTCTATATAATTTATACTATGAATAGAAGTGGCCCAAGAACGGAACCCTGAGGAACTCCACTTGTAACATTTTTCCATCTAGAAGTTTTTCCATTTAAAACAACTCTCTGTTTTCGACCATTCAACCAATTACTAGTCCAACTTAATAGGCTACCACTTATTCCGTGTAAAGCAAATTTAGTAAGTAGTCTTTGGTGTGGGACGGTATCAAAAGCTTTTGCAAAGTCTAGATATATTAAATCTATATTGTTTCTTTTGTCATAATTCGAGATGACTGAATTGCAGAAACTCATACAGACGTTGTTCCAGATTTTACCGGGAAAGATATGAGGAAAAATGTATGACTTCTGCAACCTCTTTAGGTTCAAATAATTATAACTGACGAAAGAATTTTCTTCCTTATACTCATATAATATATACATTATTCATTATATACATCCGTCTTTCTGCTGAACACAATTCTCCGATGATGTTTCAAGTTTCTCCTAATAAAAAAAAGTGCACCGTGTATGACGTCACAGCTAAGTCACGTGCAGCACCATGACGTCACGCGTACCATCCATGTTGTCATTCTTGGGGCTTGTGTAACATTCCTGACATGGCAGTTTAGTCACGTGACGCCATCACGTCACTTGGCCGCGTGGGACTTCGGTCGAGTCTAGTCGACATCACCTGGGGAAGGTCCAGAGGCGTAACCAGCGCTTCTATCCAAGTTACGACCGAACTCTATTACTAATAGTAACACACTAATAGACTATTGGTGTGTTATTTGGGTCATACACCACCATTAAAACGATATGATAAGACGAAAATTAAAAGACAAAAAAGCAAATATATGAATAATACATAAATAGATAATGTATAGATAAAATAATGATAACAAAACAAACGTTCAAAACTTTTTGCGTAGGAGTGCCAACAACACCAAAAACGTAACCTTGTCAGAGGTAATGACAAATTCTTGGTGTTTGAGACGCAACAAATGAGTCATATACACGATTTCAAAGGATTACAAAAGATTACAAAGGCGGAACATACCGACAGGCGACCTTGCGGTCCTAGGTCGGATGCAAATATATATATATATATATATATATATATATAATAAAAAATAAATGAAATTTTAATAAATGCATAGGTAAATAGTAAATAAATTGACATGAATAACATATGAAAATCAAGCAAATAAACAAATAGTACAAAACAAATGGCAGTCATTACAGCATCTTGCTTAGGTATTTATCTAAACGAATCCTAAAGCTTCGAACTGAACTATAATGCACTGCCTCTCCATTCATTAACTACACGGTTGGCGAAATTGTTTCTACCGACTTTCAAAATAAATCTATATCCTGACAAAGTGAGACCATTCTTGTCGGATTCTCATTCAGTGTGAAAATTTTGTCACTTGATATCAATCCCCTTTAAATCTTAGACCTGTATCAAGTCGCCTCTGAGTCTACACTTTTTTTTAGGGAAAACTGATTAATATACTTTAGTCGATTTCCGCATGATTTATTTTTTTTATATTTGGAATCCGTTTTGTGGCTCGCCGTTATACTTTTTCCAATCTGTCAATGTCTTTATGAGATTCGGTGACCATAGGAAACAGCATATTCCAAATATGGACGAAAGAACGATTTCGTTTGTCTTCTCTTCGACTTTGATATTGACAATCTTCATAATCATACCTAATTTTCTTTAGTGTCTGGATAAATAGACCACATAGCTCATATACAAAAGTTATGGAATGCACATACTGTGTTCAAATTTTGGCCACTGTTGAAAAAAAAAACTGATTTGAAAACGCCATAATACTGGAGCTTATTATGACTATGATTCCTGTTTCCAGCCACCACAGCCCCTCCCTCCCAACGGGGTGGGGCTTGGGGCAAGATCCAGGGTTCTTACTGATATCCAAAGATATCTCCATCAGGGATGACGATCTTTCTTTGTACTTATTTATGTGCGATTTAAGATTAGGTAACTTATAAAGGAGTCAGACGACGACGAACCCGCGAGTCATCCCATCTCTTCCTCTCCTGATTATTCATTAAATTTCTTCTAACCATTAACGCGCACACACACGCACACACAAAATTTCTCTTTCCCTAGAAATGTAGTACCTTAGACTGGTGAAATCGCCCTTTCGGTTCAAGCCCTACTTCCCTCTTTTTCCCTCCTACTTACCCAGGGAATTATGATCTTCCAGTTCTACTAGACCCCTTGCCCCTGAAACCTACCCGATTTTTTAATCCTCTCTGACGTCACGTGCCACTAATGTTGACTCTAAAGGATCGTAGGTGGGTGACTGTGGAGGGAGGAACTGGATAGGGAGACTCGGTTCCTTCCCCAGTGCACTCGAAGGTCAGCTACACCTGACTCGTTCTACTGCCTGAGACACCAACCTACTACAGTATCTTATTTAAGGTCTTGGGCTGACACCATCACATCTACAAACACGCCATAAGTGAGTTTTCGAAGGGGGCAGCAGCAGCCCTGATTAATCCAAGATCCCTTTGATGCGCTCCCGCCCGCTCCGTAGCACCTTGTAAACAAACCAAAGAGATTTCCAAAACCCCTTGAGAACATTCTACAATGATAACACAGGGAGAATTGACCACCCTCATCAAAGAGGGAAATAGTCGTTGACACCATAGAAAAACACAAGCACTGCAACCCTGACCCTACTAAGCAACATAGCATTCCCGAGTCTACCCAATCCAACCAATTCTACCCACGTTGAGATTAGGAGCCCATGCAGTATAATCTCAACGTGGGTAGAATTCCATTATACACAATCATGCATGCAAACAACACAACATACACTCTATAAAGGATTTGTGGGAAAACCCAGTTTTGGCTGTTGCATTCCTTGGGGAGACGGGACTGCTCGTACAGACAGTCTAGGGAACGACAACAACCCACATTGAGACGAAGTAGACCCTGGGTTGGACCAAGATCTAAGGATATAAGGTCTAATCACTTCCGACCGAATTTCGAGGGAGTTGGCGCAGCGGGCCCGTGAACGTCACCTGGCTGTTCAAAGTGGGGTTGGCGGGTCCTATAGCTGTCAGTTGAAGCTGGTCCGTCGTTGTCTTCGCTCGCACCGCTCCACGCAATTAGTTATATTCTGACAAATATTACATGAAATATATATATAGAATATTATAGTTCCTGTCTATATATATGAATATATATGATATATAATATATAAAATATTATAGTTCCTGTCTTGGCGTTTCACAGTTTTCTTCAGTGTTTCACAAAGAGAAAACGGACCCAGCCTAATGACGTCAGAGGCTGCGCACAATAATTCAACGGTCTGACCTGTATATTTAGACCTTGGGTTGGACTACCCAAGATTCTTGGTTGTGAATGATTACAAAGGAGGAACATGCCGGCATGAGACCTTTTGTTCCATAACCAGTAAATAACAATAAAACTCCAAACTATACCCGTTGCACTGAGATCTGGCCGTTAGGGCGGAGCACTGAGAGTTCCCCTGTGGTGCCACATATAATTATTCTATAATTTCATTTTATTTTATAATTCTATTTCATAATTTTATAATGTTGCCTCATATGATTATATTATAATTTTTTGTCACACACCACCACTGAGGTAAAAATCAAAGCAATGTTTTCTATACAAAGGTTTCGTTTCTTTAAGTCTAGATATGGCATATGTGCATGAGAGAGCGACGTTGCCGCTACATCTAATCTCTGGCCCCGCCCCCCTCACACTGCATTCAGAAAACATTGCATCCACATGCACGTTCTCGCCATGGATGCCCACATGTGGCAACACCGGGAAATCTCCTAGCCCCGCCTTATCGGTCATTTCTCCTTGCGCTGACTATAGTCGATTCTCTCAGACCTCGTAATGACTCGCCAGACTCAGGCGGAATAAACAACGCTGAAAGACGTCTTACGCCATCGACCAGTAAATGCTACACCAACCATTATCCATACACTACCCCCATACCAACCGTCATACCGTACTAAACCAAACAATAATGCACTACATACAATAAAACTGCCGAGGACTTGTCCCAAATTAAGAAGATAAGTGCAGCAGCCTGCATCGGTTTACAAGAAACAATAGTCACAGTGACCAGAGACGGCTGCATATAATGATACTGCAAGATGGACAACGAAGCTGCCCATTTTCAAAACCCGTCAACCCCCTCACATTTACAAGTGGTGCAACCGTGAAGGGATGACACTCGGTCTCCGGACTGGGCCCAAGAAAGGTTTCTATCACTTGAACTATAAAAAAAAAAAAACAATCACACATGGAGAGCCGACAACCGGCGACTGTTCTCTTCGTACATCGTTCAGCCTGGAACAAAACACAGGTAACAGTCCAAACTTTCTAATTAGGCCTTTGGGAGAGCCCTAAAAACGTAGTTACCCACTGTGATGCTGTGGGTTTTCCACTGTAGTTACACTCAAGGCAACAATTAAGATTAAAAAACATCACACGCACGTACCCCAACCTTAAAAGCATCCTCATACCTACCCCATCCCCCCACACATTTTCTTTCACCCCAAGGCAAACGAAAAGGTACAGAAACGCATGCCTGCCCATGCATCTCATTACTACCACACTACACCCTTCTCCAAGCCACTCCTTCTGTCTGACAATTAAACTTCGTCTTGCCGTAGTTTCTCTGTTTCGAACGGTAGACTGGTACAATTTACTTTACCGACTGAGCTGCTTGAGGGTTGGAAGTCTACTGCCTCTTGGCCTTCTTGACAGAGGCCTCTTCCTCATCTCTCTCTCTGCTCTCTCACTCCTGGCTCCACAATTACGTAAACATGCACGCACATACACAGAGACTGCAGCAGATCCGAGGTGAATACACACACACACACACACAAGTTCGATGAGAAAGCGGTGTGTGCAAAAACAATACATGAATTTAAAAACAGTTTAGATAAAATAAGATATGAAGACGGGACACCACGAGCATAGCTCCCCTTCCCGTAAAATACAACTGGAAAGATCGGAATATTGAACGGCAGGAGGTAAAGTTGGATAATGAAAACCGTCTGGAAATACAATGTGGAGACAACGAAGGAACGGGAATGGACAAAACCTCACTTCAATGAGAATGATAATTAGAGAAGTTTGCAGGAGTGGCGTGGCAGACGTTAGTACAATCGAATGACTCTCCGAAGAAGTTCAGAAATGTCTTTGTTCAGCAGAGGATTCCAGATAAACGATAATTGACCGATTAGAAGAGTATGAAACCTTTAACACAAATTGTCTCACACTCGTACACCCAACCTCACCTAATTATCACAGTTCTTTCCTCTTTGTTGGTTTGGTTTTATATTTGTTGCAAATCACATTGAATGTAATCGCAACCTAATACAGATTTTTAACTTTTTTTTATCGGTGCTTGGATTCTGCTGCGTTGTTCATTGTCACCACTTGTTCGCTGCTGTCACCACGGAAGGACATAAACAATGACTGCACTGGTTTGATAAATATTGCATGCAACGTAAGATTTCCAGTTTTTGTAAAGTAAGGTCAGGCTTACCAAGTTTGTCCTTATAAGGATGCGTTAACATTTTAAAGCCAACTTGTCCCTTTTTTAGATATATTTGCCCTATTCAAAAAGGGATATTTTAAGGATTTTTTT
>NC_134786.1:59215401-59254899 GCF_046742065.1 Oratosquilla oratoria
TACCCGCTCCTAAAGCCTGCCTGTTCTTTCGGTTGGTTTCCATCTAAAACTTTACTTAGTCTATTTGTAATGATCTTAGAGAATACTTTACATACATTTGATAGCAAGTTACTAAGGTCTTTCTGGTCTCCTTTTTTATGAAGCAAAATCACTATAGCGTTGCACCACGATTCAGGAACGCTTTTCTACTTCTTCCTTTGTAATCTCTGGTACATAACTAACGTGTACAGATGAATTTATTGACTCAACTACGGCCTTCGACGAGTAAAGCTCTTGGTAAAATTCTTCTATCCTTTTTATCATTCTGTCTCTACATTTAATGATTTCTCCATTTCTATCTTTCATAAAGCATGTCTGCGCTCGGTCTCTCTAATACTTTTACCTTTCCGAATAGTTTTCTCTATTTCATCCATGTTTTACTTTCTTTTCTTTGATCTCTGCCTTTTATTGATAAGCTTGTTTAGTTCTACTCTTTCTATTTCGTCTCTCCCGTTTTTAATCTGCATGGTCCTTCTTCTTTTAATTAGGTTATTTGTAACTTTAGAGTATGTTTTCTCTAATACTTTTTGTACTTTCTGCTTTCTCTGCTGATTCCCTAATGATATTCACTAAATTCAAATTCATATCATCGACGGTGTCCTCGTTAGTTTTTAGAGCTTCCAATCTATTTTTAATTTATAACAGAAATTTCTAATTATTATCCTTAATCTTTGCAAGGCTGATTTCCTTTTTAAAACTAATTTACTTCTCTCGACTCTGAAATTGAATTTAGCTGTACAACCTACCATTCTATGGTCACTACCTATATTGGCTTTATTTATCACCGCAACAGTGCTAACGCTCTTGTTTTCATCTCCCAATATGAAGTCTACTTCTTTGCTGTTCCATTTGGACTACACGTCCATTTGCGACTTATACACGCTTTTGGAAGAAAGTATTCATTATCCTCATGTTGTAGTTCTCTGCAAAATTGACTAACATCTCACCTCTGTCATTTCTTTCACCTACCCCAAACTTCCCAATGTGTTGTGCTCCTTGTTTACGAATAATTATAAATAAGTATACGTAAGTGGTTGCAGTGGGCCAATATATTTAGATCAACAAGGAACACGAACAAACGTATGTACAAGAAATTATCAATTCACATTTGGTGGTGAATGAGACTAATGGTTCCCAAATATGTGACTTTTATCATTATGTGATATTATTTATTTAAATTCAAAATAGATAGTGAATGACTGTGATGTGTACCGGTGTGTGGGTGTACGGAGGCTGGACTTAAAAACTTAGTCTTACAGACCTTACAACATCCTGGTTGTAGTTCCAACTGTAACCGCTAATCGTTGAGCGTACTCACGGACTCACTATTTCTTAGTTCTCTGAATTAACACAATCTCTTCTTGAATTAATAGAACTGAACTTGACTCTGTTGTTACTTTTTGAGAGTATTTCAGAAGACTGAAATTTACATTGTTACTGGCTATAAGGAAACCTCTGAATGATATAGGCTCCTCCTACAACTATGATTGGCTCCAAATCTTTATACTAAAATTGGCCAATGGGAAAACGTGCCTTTCCGTAAACATCTTATCATACGTCCATTATAGAAATACAACTTCAGCAAGACAGCATTTGGCTCGAGACTGTTTTTTACTCGATGAGGGCCCAGCGTGCGATGCGTCATGCCCAGCGCGCGATGCGATGACGAAAACTAGTATCGACTAGTATCACTGACTAGTATCAAGTAGTGGTGATGGTGGTGTCGTCCAACCAATCACCACAAATGCACGACTCATCTCCAATCTTCTTCCCCACTTTAGCATTAAAGTAGCCTGTTACCAACGTGTACTTACATTTTTCTTGATCCATTACCTGCCTTAAATCATCATAGAAGGACTCAATTTCATCGTCTGAACACTGAAGTTGGTGCATAAACCTGAACAATTTCTAGAGTGTACCTTTTACACAGCCTAATCACAATCCAAGATATTCTGCCTGATAGACTACTGAACTTGACTACATTACCAGCAACCTCTCGGTTTATGAAGAATCCTACTCTACTAGATATTTCTTTGTTCTTAACTCTATAGTAGAACAGGTGGTGACCATCTTGTAATTGCATCAACTTTTCTTCGGTTCTTCGGACTTCGCTCAGTCCTACGATGTCCCACTTGATGTTTAGTTCATCCATCAAACTCTCCAGCCTGTGGTCTTCCGAGAGAGTTCTTACGTTGTAAGTATAGATCTTCATTTTTGCATGCTGTTTAATGTTTAAGACTTGGATCTGGTTGGACAGTGCTCACATTCGGGGGCACACTGCCTATAAGCACACAGGCAATACAGTTGGACCTTTAGGAGACGATAATCCAACAGGAACGCCTGGTTTTGTTTTGGTTGTGCTATTCATTTCAGCTATCAAGGGGTTCTGGCAGTAATCTCACCTCCGTGCCAACTGGTTTCTGGTGAGATATTTCTCTGGTGTCACCTTATTCATTATATTCGGTGAAGCCCTATGTCTATAGGGTGCCCAATGGTCCACGCCGTCATTATGACGGTACCTCATATATCTATGAGGAATTTCCCTGCTTGCCATCAGGGACGTGCCAATTAGCAGTGGGACCTGCGACTGTATGTGTGTGAGCTGCTCTTTGTCTGATCTTTCTTACAAAACCTGTTCGATATGGGTGACCCTGCAGAGATTTCCTCTCTATCGACATAGCTTTTGCAATCATTAAGATTCTCAAGCCTATCCACCACGTCAAGGTGTCAACTCTCGGATATTATATATATACATATACATATACATATACATATACATATATATATATACATATATATACATATACATATATATATACATATAATGCGACACTGGTCTACCTCTGAGGTCAGAATCATTCAGTATCCTCTTCACAACGTAAAAAATATTCTAAATAATCATAGTAATAATGATAATATAATAAAATTATAATGATAATGATGGTGATGATGATGAAATTAGAATAACAATGGCAATTTAGAATATGTATATATATATGTATATATATATATATATATATATATATATATATATATATATATATATATATATATATACACATACACACACACACACACACACACACACACACACACACACACACACACACACACACACACACACACATATATATATATATATATATATATATATATATATATCTATATATATATATATATATATATATATATATATTTACACATGCCAAGAGTTGACAACTTGACGTGGTGGATAGGCCTGAGAATCTTAATGATTACAAAAGCTATGTCGATAGAGAGGAAATCTCTGCAGGATCATCCATATTGAACAGGTTTTGCAAGAAAAATCAAAGAGCAGCTCACACACACAGTCGCAGGACCCCTACTAACTGGCACGTCCCTGACAGCGAACAGGGAAATTCCTCATGGATATATGGGGTGCCGTCATAATGACGGCGTGGACCGTTGTGCACCCTATAGATATAGGGCTTCACTGAATATAATGAAGAAGGTGACACCTGTTGGAGTGGGTTTTGGTCAAAACGCGGATTGGTTTTCCCGTTTATTTCTGAACCTCATCTAATACAAATCGAAGCTGGCTGCTCCCAGGAAAGCTCTGGAGGTGCCAGATCTTCCTAGCTAGAATTATACATCATGGAAAAATGGCCGTTCCCTATTGAGGGTACCCAATAAGAAACATGCAGAAGGGTGGCACTCTTGGTGTTGCCAAAACGTAGAGCGGCGACCGTAGCGGTGACCTATGACCTGTACTTGGGGGGACTTCGAGTTGTTTAGAGTCTTCTGGCAGATATATGGGATATGGGGTCGGCTCGTGATCCCAAGCTTGCCCGAACTTGGCTGAGAGGCTTCTTTGTGGAAAGATGGTGGGGAGAAAGAAATCGTCCGACGGCGAAAGAAATGGTAACTGATGTAGAAGTCGGTGAATCTGTTGCAAATAGCGATCACAACTTAGGTTCAAACTCCTAAACAATTTTAGAATAGATACTTGTATTTCTAAAATACCCGATTTCAGCAAATCTCAGTTCATACGACTGCGTCAGGAGCTTCAGCTTACAGATTGGGAGGCAAAATTAAGCGAAAGACCTGTAGATCAGATGTGGGAAATATCTCAAAGTACGCTCACTAAGATGATTCAAACTTACATTCCTTTTAAGGACAGACGTCCCCAAATTTAGTCTCGCCCAAAGTGGCTCGACAAAGAAACTGAAAAAAGTATTGCTAAAAAGAGACAGGCTTATAAGAAATATAAGTGCTCGGGTGCATCTAATGACTATGAAAGTTATGTATCAATACAGAGAGATTTAAAAAAGACAATAAGAAAAAGAAAACGACAATGCGAAATGAACATCGCTGATAAATCCAAAGAGAATCGCAAAGAATTCTATAGTTACATTAGAGATAAAAAGGTTGTTAGGAGTCACATTGGTCTACTATTATCTGCTGACGGTCAACTTTAATATTCAAATGAAGGAATGTGTAATATCTTAAACAATTATTTTAGCTCGGTATTCGTAAACGAAACACCTCAAAGTGAATTCCAAACTGAAACCTGTGAAACGTCTAGGGTAAACTTACTCACTACGGTAAATATAACAAAAGAAAAAAATTAAAAGGTGTATAGATAAACTCAAAGTTAATAAAACACCAGGGCCTGACGGTTGGCATCCAAGAATCTTAAAGGAAATGAAAAATGAGATTGCTGTTCCATTAGAAATTATTTTCAAGAAATCCATCATATCCGGAGATGTCCCAAGAGAATGGAAGCTAGCTAACGTTACTCCCATATTCAAAAAAGGTGACAAAAAGAAGCCAAATAACTATAGGCCTATAAGTTTGACTTCAATCGTAGGAAAAATAATGGAAACTATCATCAGAGATGCTATCGAACATCATTTAGAAAGTAACCGTTTGATAAATGATAGAGAGCATGGTTTCAGACGGAAACGTTCTTGCGTGACTAACTTACTCGAATTCTACAACACAGTTATCTCGAAATATGACAAAAGAAACAATATAGATTTAATATATCTAGACTTTGCAAAAGCTTTTGATACCGTCCCACACCAAAGACTACTTACTAAATTAGCTTTACACGGAATAAGTGGTAGCCTATTAGGTTGGACTAGTAATTGGTTGAATGGTCGAAAACAGAGAGTTGTTTTAAATGGAAAAAACTTCTAGATGGAAAAATGTTACAAGTGGAGTTCCTCAGGGTTCCGTTCTTGGACCACTTCTATTCATAGTATATATAAATGATATAGACCATGGACTAAAATCTACTGTTTCCAAATTTGCTGATGATACAAAACTGTGCGGAGTGGCAAATGATCACTCAAACCAATTAGATATTCAAGAAGATTTAGATCAATTACAGCAATGGTCTGAAAAGTGGCTAATGAAATTTAACACAAGTAAACGCAAGGTAATGCACATAGGTAAAAATAACAGTAAGTACGATTACAAGTTATTTGGAAATTCGTTAACAAAAGTGGATAGTGAAAAAGATCTCGGTGTAATTATCAGTAACGACCTCAAATCATCCAAGCAGTGTATTTCAGCCTCTGAGAAAGCAAATAAGATTCTAGGACTGATTGAGCAATCTTTTGAATTCAAAAGTCCATCACTCATTAACAAGCATTAATCGTTAGTTCGTCCACATTTGGAATATGCTGTTTCCGTATGGTCACCGAATCTCATTAAAGACATGAACAGACTGGAAAAAGTACAACGGCGAGCCACAAAACTGATTCCAAACATCAAAAATAAATCATACGAAAATCGACTAAAACATGAATCTGTTTTCCCTAAAAAAGCGTAGACTCAGAGGTGACTTGATACAGGTCTTTAAGATTTTAAAGGGAATTGACATCAAAAGTGACCAAATTTTCACATTGAATGAGAATCAGACAAGAAACAATGGTCTCAAACTGTCCGGAAATAGATTCAATTTGGAAGTAGGTAGAAACAGCTTTGCCAACCGTGTAGTTAATGAATGGAATAAACTTCCTGCACAGGTAGTGCAATGTAGTTCAGTTCGAAGCTTTAAGAATCATGTAGATAAACACCTAAGCAAGATGCTGTAATGATTATAATTTATTATATATTATTTGTTTTTGTTTTGTTATCATTTGTCTGTTTGATTCTCATTTATTATTAGTTATATGTCAATTTATTATTATTTACTATTTACCTGTTTGTTGTTTGACTGTGCCTATGCATTTATTTATATATTTTATTTGTTATTTACATTATTATAGTTTTTATTTTTTTTCGCATCCGACCTACATATGGACCAAAAGGTCTCCTGTCGGCACGCTCCGCCTTTGTAATCCTTTGTAATACAGATCAAGTTTGACACATGGGAAATTGACCGCTCAAGCTAATGACATTTGCCCCGGGTCAGGTCAGGTCTTGAAGGGTGGACTGCCCACTGCCTCGATCTTACAATTATTTTAGAATATATCCTTAACCATAAATGGATCTAATTTATACAAACCTAAGCTGTTGTTAAGGAGTTGGTCATAATAATGTTTAATAATGTCTGATTCTATAATATTTCTTTCGACCATATTTTTACAAGATACAATTTTTGACACATTTTTCAATCAATTGGATGGCGTTAGTGTTTGTGTGTGTAAGAGTGATCACTGGGAAAGAAAAATGAATAAACGAAATAAATATTTTTCGTAATATACGAAATATACGTAATATACGAAAGCGCTTTGCTTCGTTTAGTTTTTCTTTCCCAGTGGTCACTCTTGCATAACTGAACACAGGTTACCAGTGTGTGTGTGCGTGTGTGTGCGAGGTACATAGTTGAGTGTGTGTATGTAAATAAACATACCCTTAATCCCCCTGACATAATTTCCTTACGCTGTTCAATTGAGTTCTCACGGTTAGGAAAAAATAATAACCAGCAAACAAAGACACAAGACTTCACATACTTTTTTCACAAAAAAAAAAAACACTACGTGGTTAGTAAATAATTGTAATTATTACAAGAAATCTTAAACTGAGGTTACTCCTCCTTTTTTCGTAGAACTAATCCTGTATTGCCAATAGTGAATTTCAGATCTGTATATAGTTTAGATGTCTTTCATGGAGAAATCAAGAGTCCGGGTTTGGCTTGGATGTAGTAGTACTGTAAAACTTTAAAGGTAATTCTGCAAAGGTATGAGAATAGAAACTATTAAATGCACATGCAATTTGCCAAATAAATATCATTGGTAAAATAACTAATTTGGCATCAAGTAGGTGCAAACATTGCCAAGATTTATGAAATAAGTGAAACAATAGGTCAACTTTGAAAATGTATTTTAGATTAGACTTACAGTAGCAAATAGAAAAACTTAAAATAGCATAATACTGTGTTATTCAATTAATGACTATATACATAACTTTCAGAACCCTGTTAATAAAATACTCTTTGTTTTGCTGAAATGGGTGTTGAGAGTATGATGCCATTACCCTATATTGCATCGATTTATTTCTAATGACCGTGCCCTTTAATAGCCTTTTTATTATACAGTGATATAAATAATATAAATTGGAATTGCGTCTATTATTTGTATGGTTGATATTTACATTGTGTAAAATTTGGGAGAAAATATTAAGAGACGCTCGCTTGACAACAGTGGGAAGCACTGTTGCCGCTCTCGGACAAGGACGCAGCATTTTCTGACGCGCACGAGGATACTTCAAGCAAATAGTTGTGACTTTCCTCCATTCATCCTTGGTAAATCTAAATCCAGATTCGATGTTATAGGCGGGAGCAAAAAGTTACAGTGTCATCCATCCATATATAACCTATCATCTGTTCTGTCATATTGCTTTGGCTAACAAAAGTGTAAAAAATTAGGCGTTCTTCTAGAAGCAAGTCATTTGAAATGTTCACAAAGTTATGATTGTACTGAAATGTAATGATCTGTGTTGGCTGAGGACCATTTTCATTGGTTTTATCGACGATATGTGAATCGAAGTGTATATGGTGTCATGATGTAGTGTTTTGCGAAACATCATTTGGAGATGGCTGGACTGTTGAACAACAAGCGATCGGGAATTTTCCCGCGGTTGATGCCTAGCCCATTCTTTCTAGTGTATGTGGCATTTTTTATATGTGTGTGCGTCTTTACAAACAAACCAACGTAGACAGTGATAAACATGTATTACATGCAAGAACTCGAGTCGAGGACTGTATTCTTTAAAATATTATCGCTTGTCAATAGACGCCCAAATGCCACGGAGGTCTTTGTGTGGGTAGTTCCAGAGGTGATTTCGTCCCTGGAAAAATTAAAGTCCAGTATTCGCATTATTGTGATGAAAAATGTGTTTGGATTAATATTGTGCTTCAAGTGAACAAATAATATTATTTTTTTTATATATTCTTTTGAGATGTGAAACAATAGTGATGCTGTTGAAGATTTTCAAGGACTTTTTCTATAGTAGTTGCTGTAGGGTCGTTTGAAATAGTGCTATTTTTACTGTATGGTGATTTTAGACTGAGCTGTTTTTTCCAAATTGTGATTAAATGACTTGTCAGGAAATCTATGGTAGTGTCATCTCCCAATTGTGATTGGTTTCCATCATTAAACTGCCTGAATGGGTAAGATTTGATCAGTAGATTTTAACCAGAATTGTGGATAGTATTACCAGAAGCATAATACAATTTTATTTATTTATCTGCCAGCACCAGGGCCAGATAAATTAGTATACATTCACATTGGTAGAAGGTAGTAATCTAGCTGGTATTTGATGAAACTTATCATTACCTAACTTCACCTAATCATAACATAATCAATCAGTCCATTGCTGTGGCTTTTGCAGATGTGCAGCCACAGGAAGAAGTATGGCACAGATTTATTGCTTTATTGTGATTGGGAAAAATGTGCCCTGTAATCTTGTACTGTACTGTACTTGTTTTTTTCCTTTTGTACTGTACCAGTTTAATAAGAATAGAGGAGACTGCAAGAGACCGTAAGGCCTTTACTAGGCAGTTCCATGCCCCTTACAACCTGCCATCCCTCTCCATAAATCTTCTCTTGAAACAAACAATTGTTTCACTGCTTACTACATGTTTACTAAGTCTATTCTATTTGTTTACCATACATACACACATATACCAAAGGCTTTTTTTCCCCTTACAAGGGAGGTACCCCAAAAGAAAAAGGCATAAAACCATTCCCACCCATTCCATCCCTAATACACTCCACACCCCTCTACCACCCATCTTAGAAGGGTAGAGGGTGGAGGTTGGTAAAACAGTTCTTACCTATTTCATTCTTGAACTTAAACTTGTCCAATGTAAATCCATTAGTACGAGTCCTGCCCGGCTGTCTTAATATGATGACCTTGCATCACCCTTGACCCATTTGAATGCATCTATTAGAGCATCCCACTGTCTATTAGAGAGTGTAAGTTAAGCCTGTCTTGTGTGGTAAATTTCTGAGCCCTTGTATCATTGCGGTCATTCTCCTCTACTGTCTAATGCCTCTTGGTAATTAAAATATAATTATTGTTACTTGTTAACCTCTTGCCAGTTTTAAGTGTATTATTTATTTGATATCTGCTAAGTTGTAGTCTTCTATTTTTATATTTTGTTTATATAATGATGCATTGTTACAGGCTGAAGGGATTGTCTATCTGTCTTCTCACTTTTCTATGTTGAGCAAGTAAGGGATATTGGGAGTGGTTGTACGTAGGTGATATTTTGATGCTGCTCAAAGGGATTTCTCCCTGCCTCTCTCTGATTTCTGCATGATGGGACGGATAGGGGGTTGATGATTAAGTGAAGTAGTCTTGCTGTGTCTTACTGCATTGCTTTTGATTGGTAGGAGACCATGATGACCCTTCATCCATGAGGAGCCAAGATAAAAGGGAAACCGTGGTGGAATGGGTGGGGAGTGGGTGCATGTGTTTGATTTGACTACCTTCTGTATAAGGGGGGGAAGAACCTCATGGTATATAGATACATACTATATATATTAACCATGACAAACTGGGTCAAAGCTAAATATATAATATCTAATCGATATTAGACATGTTTTATAGTAAATTTGAATATGGACGTATATCTCTAGGGCAATTCCATAAAAATATGTACATCTAATGTGATTTTTTATATGATCTAAAAAGATAAAAAGTATGAAGTACAGTGTAAAAGATGTAATCTCTTGTGTGTGTTCATATCTTGTGAGATTTAGTTGAGTCTTCCTGGACACACATAATAGATGATACAAGTGTACACAGGCACTGATGAACTATAATTAATGATATGTATATAAATATTACTAATATGAAAAAAATCCTTATTAAGGTGACATTTGAGATCTTTAGCAAGCATTTAATATTGTTATATTTTACCATTATCAAACGTGTAAGAGTAAAGAAAGTATAGAATTCATACTTAACAAAATTTCTACTGATAGTGTAATCAATATATGAAATAAAGAACTAGACTATTAATGCATACAGCATGTGTATTATGACAAAAATGTTGCGTTATCTTTGAAATGAGACCCGAAATGCAATAGGATTTAGAGTTGGGCTATGTATGTCTTGTGCACTGTCAAATGGGATATAGAATGCAAGAAAGGTTGGAGGTATGGATCAAGAGTAGAGCGAAAGGTCAGGTGACATGGGGTCAGGCAAGGTAAATACACCCATGTCAGTGCAAACTGCAGTGTTGTATTGTTTGAAAAAAAAATTACTTTATTACCATATGGAACTCTGAAAAATATTAAACTGTAGTTTTGAACCATACTTCTCCCACAAATGTGACCATAGTATACTGTAATTATTGTATTGTACTGCATGCTCTGGTTGCAGCCACTAGGAAATATCCCACAGCCACTGGTTCAGCCCATGAGTCATACAGTGAAGAGATGTTGTGTAGCTGCCTGGAAAGATCAAGTGTAGTGTAAGGTGTTCATGTCTTCTTTTTGGTGGCTGAATCAGAGGCAGTTGGTGTTGCTAGACTGGTTGTGTGGATGCTGGTCTTCTGCAAGAGAGACAAGGGGCAATGGACTGACAAACTGGTACTGTTTAGTGTGAAGTGATGACCTGAACATAGACACACCAGTGTAATTCTTGCTCTTCTTGGGAGTGATTTCTTTTCTGGGTTGATTTCTGGGTGAATTATAGAGTATGGGAGCATAGTGGATTGCTTGGTTTGTGATCTAAATTGTGTTTTTGTATAGATGTATTGTAGGGCAGTGGAGTTTGGTTGGCTACTTGATTTACTTGATTGCCTTTACTGAGTTGTGCCTCTTATGTAATGAGATGGATAGGATGGATTAAAGGCTATTTCATAGAACTGTGCACCTATTATGAGGGCTGTGGGTGTCTTGCAATAGAGTCCTGGAGGAATGGACCGACTTGATATAAATTTCATAGGGAGGATCATGGCTTGTGTGTGCAGATGTTCCAATAGGGTGGTCCAGATTATCTTGTTATCATATATGATACATTGTTTCATATAAATAATAGGGTGTCAATGTTTTCTCAATTGTAGAGAATTGTTCCAGGGAGGTGCGGTCAAGTGTAGTTCTCCTAAGCTGTTTGTAGACTGCGACAAGAGTATTTGCGGACCAAATCCTAAGCACTCCAAAACCAATTCCAAAACTCTGCTCCACCAAGCTCCTCCAGACATCAGCCCTATAGAGAAATCCCTTCCATGAGAAGCAGGAACCACACTGGCATAACTGCATTCAAGTCACTGTCCAGCCTTAGATCAGTATTTGTGTGGTCTGGCCACAGAAGCAAGCTGCCCCAGATGCAGTCATCACATGGAGGATACTGATCACCTTATTGGATACTGCTTCACTCTAGCCTCACCCAGACAGCAACACATTATCTTCCCAGAGTTACCTATGTAACAATATGGTGGATAGTTGTTGGTTACCTGGAAGCTGTGGGTCTCCCGCAAGACTTGGAGGAGAGGATTGATTGATTTGCTGGTTCCACATTTCTGGAGCTGGGTGTGTTCCGCTTTAGTTTGGCACAGGTTACAAGGATGGATAAAGTGAGAAATGTTGAGGTGATGCAGAGAACAGGGGTGGAAAGAGAGCTAGCAGATATAGTTGATCAAAGAATAGTGGGTGTGTTGCTTAAACATGGCAAAGGAAACCTGGACTGGGAGTGAAGTGTTTATTCCTGATGTTTTGTCTACTGACTATTTCAAAGGAATGAGTATACTGGATCATGCAGAGTTTATATATATACTTCATAGCTCATGGAGGTATGTGAGTGTGGTGTGCTGTGCTCTGATTGGCCCACTGAGATGCCCGAGACAGCAGATCGTGAAACACTGTGCCCACTGAGGTTTTTGCCCAGGTGAAACTGCCAGCCTTACTATTGATGTTGGGACGGGTAGTGATATATGCAGCTTCTATGGATTTCCTGGTCTTCTTATCTACATCTTTGTGTAATACCTTGGCCCGGTTCCATTGTGGGAGGTGTCCAGACTTATCCACATACACCACCATGGCATTGGTAAGCCTTCGGTGACAGAGGTTGGCCTTATGCTCCCTGATCCTTGTGTTTAGCCCCCTCTGTCTCTCCATAGTATGCCTTATCGCATGATACACATGAGATTTTATACACGAAACTGGCCTCCCTCCCCCTTATCTTGGTCCTTCTTACTATGTCACCGATCTTCGTCCCCGATGTTATCACTGCTTTTACCACTGTGCTTCTGAGCATTCTAGTAATATCTCCTACCTTCTCTGAGTGAGGAATTCCTGGAGGAGGAGATGAGATACATCATCACAGCCTTCTTGAAACTCATCTACCCCAAGGGCATGATCCTTAGCTTAAGGTGGAGAGTGGAAGAAGTCGTCAATGTAATCAGGTCAAAAGAAGGAAAAAACGACACCACTAACAGGACATTGTACATGGCGCTTCCTAACTCAGAGAAGGCAGGAGATATTACTAGAATGCTCAGGAGCACAGAGGTAAAAGCAACGATAACATAGGTGACAGTAAGAAGCGGGACCAAGATGTGTGTCATGCGATAAGGCATACTGTGGAGAGACAGGGGGCTAAACACAACGATCAGGGAGCATAAGGCCAATCTTTGCCACCATAGGTTTAGCAACACCATGGTGGTGTAAGTGGATGGGTCTGGACACCTCCCACAATGGAACTGGGCTGAGGTATTACACAAAGGAAGACCAGGAAATCCATAAAAGCTGCATAAATCAGTGTGCCAATCAGAGCACAGCACACCACACTCACATACCTCCATGAGCTACGAAGCATATATATACCGTATATAAACTCTGCACAATCCAGTATACTCATTCCTTTGAAAAAGTCTGTAGATGAAACATCAGAAATAAACACTTCACTCCCAGTCCAGCTTTCCTTTGGCATGTTTAAGCAACTTGTTCACATGGATATTAATTTTCAATAGTGGGTATCTCTATACTGAACCTTGTTCACCAAATTTCGGTTATATCAACCCTAGAGAGATCTTCCAACCATTTGTCTGATATAATGAACAAAGTTGGTGTATGCAGTGCAAGGTTCAGTATGGATGGCAAATGCTTGGAAAATTAAGATATGTGTATACAGTACTTTCTACTATTATGTGTATGTGTTTTTCCAACAATCTTATAATTTGAACTGTACTTCATGCCATTAGACCTAAAGGTAAATGCCCAGTAAAATATGGATAATAGAAAGAAACTGATGTGAAAGACCTGAGTATCAATGTGGAATACTTTATTTCCAGTGGATTATAATTTTAAGTCATATTTCCTTTTGTAAACTATGGTTGTTAGACTTCATATAACTTGAAATGGGTTATTTTACTTTTTGCATTTTTTAGATTTGGTGCCCTTTGTTAATTTTCTAGATTTTTTGTGATATGAAGGTTGAACTAGTTTTTTACTAACTTGTTTTTATTGTTTCAGGTATAATGAGAGTGAGACGAGTAAGAGCTGGATGAATCAGCTGCCATGGATCCTTTAGGGGGACACAATGTTGGGCAGTCGATGGTACAGCCGGGTGTGTGGTACAACTATGGCTACAATGATGTAGTGGTGAATCATCAGGTACAACTACAAGTGGCTGTACCTTCAGTTCCTACTGTTGTTCAGGCACCAGCACCTCACACGCCCACGCCAACACCAACTCCGCAGCCCCATCAACTTTCTATTGTCCAAGCACCATCTAAAGTTAAGAAAATTAGAAAACCTTCCCCTGAAAATGAAGAGAGGAGTTTCCATTGTGCTGAATGTGGTGCTTCATTCACCAGCAACTCAAACCTCAAAAGCCATTCTCGTATTCATTCAGGTGTGCGTCCGTTTGTTTGTAATGATTGTGGTAAGTCTTTCATTCAAAGTTCTAATTTAAAGGCTCACAAACGTGTGCACACTGGAGAGAGACCGTACCAATGTTCCGAGTGTGGTCAGACTTTTTCACGATCATCTCATTTGGTAGGACATAAGCGTACTCACACTGGGGAACGACCATATATCTGTGGGATATGTGGCGAATCATTCTTTACCTCGTCCCACTTGCGTAATCATGTGCGTCGTCATACAGGGGAAAAGCCGTATGTATGTCAGTACTGTGGCGAATCGTTCAGTCAAAGTATGGACCTACGTGTTCACGTACGAATGCACACAGGAGAGAAACCTTTCCAGTGTCGGGAATGTGACATGGCTTTCGTATCCACCAAGGACTTGAAGTTACATCGTAAGGGCAATCATATTGGATCAAAGCCTTTTAAGTGTCAACATTGTGACAAGTGTTTTCGCACCCCTACTTTTGTATCGAAACACGAGATACGATGTAGTGGACCTAAGCCGAAGAGACCCAAGGGCCGTCCACGCAAGTATCCACGCTCAGAAGGTGAAGAACCACCCTGGAAGAAACCAAAGAAAAGAAAAGTTAAACATCCAGCACCACCAACTGATAGAGTATCGCGATCAAAATCCAAAGCTATTAAAGATGCAACACTAAAGGAAATGAAAGAAGAGGATGATGAAGATGAGAACGAGGTGGTACTTGAACCAGGTGAAATCCAAGAGGAGTTATTGAAGGAAAAGTCACTTGAGGGAGAACTGACACAAGAGGAAGGGCTGGATGTTATGTCCCAGACAATGTTGCCTCAGCCAATGTCCCTCGCCATACATCCATCAACTGGTCAGGTGATGTTGGTAGATGGACTTGATGATGGAACTCATGTGGAAGCCATCCAAGATGATATGGGTCACACACTCTCTACCCTCCATGCACAGGCGATACCTGATGTCATGGATCTATCTGGCCAGCCACACCAGCCAGCTCACATGGGTCAGCAGGTGGTGACTCATCAAGGTTCAGCTATGGACTCTGTCCAACAACAAGAAGCTGCATTAGCCTTGTGTAGCCATGCTCCTACTCACCTTGTTTGCACTAGCATCCCAGCTCATCAACCCAATGCTGTGTCTGCCCATTTACCCTCCATTACTGCTCACTTGCCAGCACACCATCAGTCTTCTACAAGCTCAGCTCACCAAAACACTACAGGAATAGCTGGACATTCAATAATGGCAGCGCATCATCATCCTGCTGTAACTGCACACCAACACACACCTACTGTAACTGCACATCAACACACACCTGTTGTAACTGCTCACCAACATACCACCTTAGTTAATGCTCACCAACATAATGCTTCCGTAGCCCCTCAACACTTACCGTCAGTAACTTCTCACCAACACTCGCCTGCTGAAACATCTCATCCACATTCTCCTTCAGTTACTGCACACCAACACACAACTGCAGTAACTGCTCACCACCACACAACTGCAGTAACTGCTCACCACCACACAACTGCAGTAGCTGCACACCACCACACAACTGCAGTAGCTGCTCACCAACACACAAATGCAGTAGCTGCTCACCAGCATGCGTCTGCAGGTAGTGTTCATCAGCATACACCAGTTGTAAGTGCTCACCAACATAATCAGGTTGTGACAGTTCATCAGCATACACCAGCTGTGACTGCTCACCAACAGAATGTTGGTGTAGGAGGGCATCACACCATGGTAGCAACAGCTCAGCATCACTCACCTGCTATCAGTGCACACCAACATTCCCCTGCAGTCACTGCTCACCAAAATTCAACAGCAAGCAGCAGTAGCATTGTTCATGAACAGTTATCTACAGTAAGTGGTCATCAACTGCTATACCAGACAGGAGGGCAGCGGTATGTGGTTGATCTCTCAAGCCAGAGTCCTCTTGCAGGAGCAGTGCAGGTGGTTCATGCTGGAGTGGGAGGGCAGGTGCAGTACTCGCGTCCTTAATTAACTGGTTACGACTATGCCAAGTGATGAAGATTAGTCTAGATAGATCTGATTTCTTAATTTGCTCCCATGGAGCAGAGTATCTTCAGATATGTTAAGTATTACCAGTGTAAGGGAACACAGTATGGTACTGTGCAGCCAGAAGGTTGTGGTGGAATCCAGTGTTTGGAGTACCAAATACATGAGCAGCTGTAATTGAAATTAAGAAAACTGGTGGGATGCCAGGCTATGGTAGAGATGTTAGTGTATGGATGTGGAAGGGCAGATTTTGTGCTGATGTGACTGCATCCAAAGCAAGATGTGAGCCAAAAAAGTTACTAATGTTCTGTGCCTCAATTTCTCGTGATATATTAGGGTGTATGGGTGAGCCTGGAATTTTCCTACCAGTGCTTGTTTCTCTACATTGTAGGTGTGACTCCAATGTTTCAACTCTTAGGTTGTGTTTTCAAGTGCCACAGCTGATAATCCATTGGTGCATTGCAGCCTTGTAATTTTTGCTACAGAATTATGATATTTGGATTCAGGTGACACATGTAATGAAATTCTGCATGCACAACTTTAATTTTCAGTGGACCAAATTGTCTGACAGGTTTTTGGCAGTTATTAATATTTTGTACCCAGAAATGTTGAAGGTGTCCCGGGGCAAAGGGATATGGAATTCCACAAGAAGTAAAGTCCCTGTTGAGATGATCTTGCACCAAAAAGATATTGAAAGTGGTTGAGCTCACTCTATGCAAAGCAAATTTGTTTCTTAAAAGTAAATGAAGATTATTTTTATGGGCTTGTTTTTCTGTCCTTGTATGACCCAATCAATAGCACATAAGTTTAGCCCCTTCTGTCATGTAGAAGAGACCAGTGATGGGTTGTTGTTGTTGTTCCCTAGACTGTCTGGGTGAGCAGTCCCATCTCCCTGAGGAATGCCATGGCTGGAATGGGGATTTCCCACAAATAATTTATAGAGTGCATGTTGTGTTGTTGGCATGCATGATTGTGTACTATGCAGTCTCCCATAATGTGTTGTATAGTATGGGGTGAAGTGTTACATTCCGGGCAGTTGTCTGCAATGCAGTCATCCAGCCTCTTTTGGTAGCTTAGAAGGGCAGGATGGTGAGGTGACTACATTGCAGTTTGGCCAGGTGGGCTCTGTCCTTTTCGGGGAGAGAGGATTCAGAGGGGTGGATATCAAGGAGTGGCATGCTTCAACGTATTGCCATTCAGTTTGTTGATGGAGCAGTGAGTGACATGATTATGGATATGTTTCAGGTAGTTGTAAAGGAAGAGAAGAGTGTTTGTGTGGGAGATAGGTATTTGATTGTTTTGGTGTTTGTTGGCATGTGTGGGTGTTCTGCTATGTAGTGTAGTAGGTGTGCTGTGTTTGTGATCCTTGACTTTGAGGACTTCCTTCCATGACATAAATGGTCTGTAGGTGTTGTATTTTTGCAGCTTGTAATTGTCTTTAGGGCTTTGTTTTGTATGGTGTGTCATAGTGAGATTAGGGGCCCATGCAGGGCTCGCATAATTCATCACTAAGTGAATACATTGTTTGTATGCTAGTATTAATATCTTTGTTTTGTCCAAATGTTGTTCTTACAATTGATTTGAGCACATTAAGTCTAGGTGTGCATTTAGACCTTATGTTTGATGTGTTGTTTGAATGACATGGATGTATCAGATGTTATGCCAAGAATCTTGGGTTTATGTGTGTGTGGTGTGTATTTGTTTTCCACTATCCAGTTGGTGAGAAGTACGGTTGTAGATTTGGTTTGGGCTATTTTGAGTATTTGTAGTGAACCTGTTATTGAGTGCATTGAGGTATGGTTGAGTGTTTCTGCAGCTGTGTCTGCAATGCAGTGTGTGCATGTCATTGTTATATTGTCTGCATAAGATGATATTTGTATTTCTGTGGTTATGGGTAACCGTGTGTGGTGGTCCTGCAAGGTTGACAGTAGACAGTTTCTCCTTACTGTCTATTTTCAAAACCCGTTGACTCCCTCACCTCCAGTGAGGGGGGTTCAGCCTGTGGGGCTGACTCTGTCTCTGGATTAGGTTTAAGATCTCTATCATCTTCCACTGTGGATCTTCCACCTTTTCATGTATGGAGAGCTTACAGGTGGTGACTGCTGTCCTAGTGCTATTAGCTGGTGACATGAAAACAATCCCACATTAATACAACAGACTTAACAGTCAAATATTTCTTCACGGAGATCTCAGGGAGGGCCCAAGGACCACTGCCAGCTACCGTGGGCTACAGATTTCCGGTAAGTGAAACAAGGTAATAATTGTTATTATTATCATGTAGAAAATTAATCTATAGATGGGAGGGGAACTGTGGGAGTTTTTAGGAAGATGGGAACAGTGCAACTGCTCACTCCATGTAGGAAAGAGACTAGAAATGTGTCTTAAACTTACGACTCCCTCAACCTTACTAACAAGGTCATCCAAACTACAACTGCAATAGTGCAATTTGAGGCACTATAAGCTACATTAATATCTTAACAGGTGATTTAAAGATCAAAAATAAAAAATGAGGAAAATCAAACTGTTCCAAGATTTTACATGAATGGAGTAAAAGCTCAAGAAGACCATCATGGGAAGTATGGTGGCTGATATTGGATCAGTTCAGTTAGGAATATTAATGGTGAAGCTGAATTCTCTTAAGGCTGTATAGTATCATGGAAATGGACTAGATTTCAAGACCAAAGGGGGCATTGTTGGGAACAAATGCATCTAAAACTGATGACGTGGTATGGGTGCATATGAGAATGGAGGTAGACACATTAGTCACAACTTGTAGAAGAAAAAGGTCAAAACAGGAAGAATGAGTTATCTGAAAAAGAAAAACTGCAAGATAATACTGGAGGAAGTGGATATGTTGGTACATGATGGGTAACTAGAGGAAGAAGGAATTAGGAAACAAGAGGAAGATTTCTTAAATTTGACCTTGTGAGAGGGAAGGGAAGTTTATTTTTGTGTTCTTGTTTGTCCTTTATAGAAGGCATGATGAAGCTGGTCCTACCCTCTCTTTTGGTTTTGAGGTTTGGATACGGCCACCACTGATGGGCAATCTTCATGGGAACATGGAATAAAAGTGTGAGTAATATAATATATGCAGAAGCACTGACGGCCTAAGTTGTATGTGGTAAACCCAACGATACTTTTGTGACACCCATGTGGCCTAGTCACACAACAATCTTGTGTGAGTTGAAATTAGAATAACATTGGGATGTTTGAAAAGATTCAAAGAACTTTTATCTGATGGGTCCCATAACTGAAGAAACAGATTGTTTAACATTGATAGCAAGAAAGAAAAGGAGATTGCCACAGTAGTGTAAGGAATTCGTGGATACAAAACTAGGTCAATCAGACTAAAATACAAAAGGACGAAATCATGCTTACAAAATGATAATGAATATTAGGCTCATCCAGAAACTTGAGAAAGTGGACAGATGTGTGTCCAGATTACTGCTAAGGCCTTCTGTGGTTCCATTTGTTAGAAATATTCCTGATTTTAAGGAACTGACCCAGGGCAGTGGACAGGGTGCAGGGATGACCTGTCATCTAGGAGGTGCTAAGATTGGAGGGGTGTGGAGTGTTTTCAGGGATGGAATGGGTGGGAATGATTTTATGCCTTTTCCTTTTTGGCTACCTCCCTAGTAAGGGGGAAAAAGCCTTGGTATATGTATGTATGTATGTTGATCAAATGAAACAAAGAATTTTCACGAGAATTAGTTGTGTTGGTTGTGAGGTCTCCAACCTGATTTGATCTCACATCTCTACCAGCAATGTCTTGAGGGTAGTTTTGGAGGAATCAGACCCTGAGAAACTAACCAAAAAGCTTGCCTGCAATACTGAGGAAGATGACCTCTGCCCATGAATAATCACACTGTTACACAATGTATGATCATCTAACTAAAAAGAATCGGTGGATGAGATGTTAATAGAAGACAAAATTAACTTAATAACCCGATGGGTTCTTGTTAGTGTTATTCTACTCATTTATATTTACCAGCGCTGTGGAGTCGGAGTCAGAAGCAATTAAGGGGCCTCTTGAGTCAGAGTTGGTAAAACTATACTGACTCCAACTCCAGTTGAATTTACAATTTATATGACCCTAGTTCAGTCTGTGAAGTTATACAGTGCACAGTCCTTATAAAACATCATTGTTTTATATTATGAATTGTAATAAATCATACCCCCTTATCTTCATGGCCATTCCTCTCAACCCCTAAACCTCTTTGTGTAATGCTGCTTTCAAATATATGCATAGACTGATCATTTTGATAAACATGTCTATTGTGTACTTTTTTTAATAAAGTAAACATTCATGTTTCGCATTCTGTTTTAGCTTGGGTACATGGAAGCTGTAATATTCCTCTCAAGTTCTATATGCATATTTTCTATCACTCCACCAGTATAGCTGTTCCTCCCACATATACCAAAGGCTTTTCCCCCCATACAAGGGAGGTAGCAAAAACACATAGGCATAAAATCCACCTCCATCCCCACATACTCCACTCATCCACCCCCGACCTTCCTCTTATCTTGGCTCCTCCTGGATGATGGGTCACCCCTGCATCTTGCCCACTGCCCTGGGTCAGAAGCAGTGTCTCAAGGCACAGCACATCCACAGCAAGGCTGCTTCATTAAATTGGTGCCCCCTTCTCTCCATCCTCTCATGCAGAAATGGAGAAGACAGGGAGAAATCCCATCGGGCTGTGTCAATATATTTTTCACACATATTCCCTCACCCCCCATCCCCCACCCACATTCTTTCATGCATCATAGCATCATCTATACACAACCATTCTCCTTTCACTCCTATCTTCTGTCTTCTCCCATCCTTCCTCAACAGACATTCCCCTCTTTCCCAATGCCCCTTTTACCCCATCCATCCATCTCATCTTTGGTCGCCCTCTCATGTTCACTCCTACCTCTGCCTTTCACACCTCTTTTACTAATCTTTCTTCACTCATTCTTTCCCTGTGATCAAACCATCCCAGTACTCTTTTATCAACCCCATCTCCCAACTCCCTTTCCACTCCCATTCTCCTCCTCACCTTGTTTCTCAATCTATTCAGCCTATTAACCCCCATCATACTTCTCAGGCTCCTCGTCTCAAAGACATTCAAATTCCTCCTTATATTCCATGTTTCTGTCCCATACAGTGCTGTTGGCACAATAATTCCTTCATACAATCTCCTCTCAGCATCCATTCCTAAATGTCTTTCTCATTACACTTTTTAATCCCCCATGGCATTGCTTCTCTAAATCTACATTTTGCCTCCACCTCCACTCCTCCCTTTCCCACCACATTTGCATCCAAGTATCTAAAACTGTCCACTTCCTCCAGTCTCTTTCCCTGAACACTCACTTCCTGTCTGCTGCCACTTTCTCCCATTGTACATCTCTGTCATAGTCTTACCCCATTTCACATCTGCTCTCCTCTTTGCCTCCTTTATGTGCTTTACTTCTCTTTTCTTTGTACCTCTCATATGATTCTCTCATCCTATTTTGTAACCAAACTGTGAAAGCTTGCTGCTTCTCTTCTACAACCTTCTTTGTTTCCTCGTCCCACCACTCACTACCCTTCCTTCTATTTCCTCCCATCCTCCTTGTTATACACGCCATCTTTGCACACCTTGTGACTCCTTCCTTGAATCATCCCCATTGTTCTTCCACTCCTAGTTCTACTCTATCCTTCACACCCTCCCACTCCTCTCCTTTCAACTTCTTTTTGTACTAGTCCTTTTCTTTCTCATAAGTAATAATATAGAAAAAAATATATATACTGTGTATGGTACACATTCCAGTATCATTGTATCAAACATGTTCAACTGATAATATTGACCTTGTACTGTACATGTATCAATAAGATTTGCTTCTGAAGCAGAGTAAATGCAGTGTGTAGTTGTTGTGTAGACTTGTGCTAGAACATAGAAAGTTAATGTGCTCAGCTTATGAGGTGAAATAGGGGAAATATATCACAATCATTGTGATATTCTGTGTACTTTTATAAAAAATATGTGGGTTTGCTCATTGTTTAAGAACTTCATGTTTATTATATTCAGGTGTGACTGAGAACACAAATGCACTGTAAAATCAGATGCTGAACTTAAATGACTAAGGAAAAATTCCCATGTCAATTTTTTTTTTTTTTTCTTTAGCTAAAATTATAAGTTACGACTTTATGCTTACATAGGTAAACTAACCTAAGTCTATTGACCCTAGGCATACTAACAACCCTATCTAGGTCTACTAACTTGACCTAACCATTTTGACTAACCTAACTTCACACAATAATTGAATCCATTTCTTCATGTGTACGTTTTAGGAAAAATGAGCTAAAGTAAATTTCAGGGGAAAATATATTTTCTTTGCATACGGCTGATAGTCCTGTATGCATTGTATGTTTTAATTTCAAGTATTGCAGATATTTACTTGATTATCCTATCTTTGTTCCTTCTCATGGAGTACAGTATTTCATTCTGATAAGTTATATTTAAGACCAATCTCAAAGGTTTACAAATTCAAAAAGTTACATAAGTTTGGACCAATAATGCTTTTCCATAAAATAAGAATGGCATCAAAGTGTTTGAATACTTTACACTTATAACAGATGGAAAATATCAGTGTCAGTGTACCATAAATGACAATGGTGAAAAATTATTTTATTAAAAAATAGATAGTTTCACTGGTTTCACAGAGTTCTACAAAAGTGTCAAATTTAAAGACATTTGCAATGCTATCATCGAAAGGAGTTAGAATTGAATAGGAAAGATAAAGAAGACAAACATAAGCACACCATCTACTTTAGCTAAGAAAGATGAGAAATCTTCAGGAAGACAATCTTAGTTATCAATTTTCTTTACCTCTGATAAAGCTAAATTACATCACAAGTTTAAGAGTTACATCATTGAAATGGTAAAAATAGTGTAGCTATATAATTTTTTTCATAATCAGCCTTTCTAGGTTTAAATGGAGAAATGACTAGAAAAATTTTGAGTTTTACTAGAGAGAGAAAGCATAAGGAGACTTGTAATTGAAGAGGCTAAATATAAGAAAGAACTTAAATTCTAAAGGGATGCTTTGTCTTTATTAAAATGGATGCATGCACATGCCACAGTCAACTATTTTGCCATTAACATCAGGTTTGTTGATGAGAATAAGGTGGTAACACGGACATTGGGAGTGAAGGACACTCAGGCACATCACACTAATGAATATCTTCAGAAGTTGGTAGAAGAAGTATTAGAATGTTTTGAAATTAAAAAAGAGACAGTTCTATGTATTGTTACTGATAATGCTTCAAATATGTTGTGCACAATTGAGAAAATGAAGAAAGTACAAAAATGTGGGATGATAAAGAGAACAATAACAAAACTAACAGAAGTGCCAGAGGAGAACCGTAATGTTTTAGATACTATCGTTGAAGAAGTATCTAAATTACAAATCATATGCAGTGTGCTGTACATTCACTGCACCTAGCAATAAGAGATGGAGTGAAGGATAGACATGGAGCTACTCTCATTGGAAAGCTGAGGCAATTAGCAGTTGCAGCCAGAACACCAAAAACAGATGCTATTTTTAAGAGATATGCGGGAAAAGGGGCTATTTTAGATCAAGCAACACGCTGGGGTAGCACCTATTTGATTATCAAACGTTTACTTGAACTAAAAACTTTCTTGGAGGATCTAGATAACTAGAATATTTCACTAACTGAAAACCAGTGAGCAGAAGGAAAGGAACTAGAAAGTCTGCTGTATCAACCTTATGTTGTCACCAAGAATTTGCAATCTGAGGATTTAACCCCTGGTAGAGTCTTGGAGTGGAAAAGCTTATATTTAGCTTGGACAAGGAGGATTAATTACTGATTGTATTATTTTTCAATAATAATGATAATAAAAAGTTTCTTGTTGGACAATAAAATTTTGTTAGCTGCTATTTACATTGATCCAATGAACCAAATTTTACTAAACCATGAGCAAATAAGGAAAAGAGGCACTGTGTGAAATAGCATATCACGTGAATGGACCACAGAGACTACCTGAAGCTGAAACTAAAGAAGATACTCTCAGTATCAGTAACTTTGAAGGAACTGCTTCAGAATCAAATGAAAAATTAGACTTTGAAGCTGTTTTGGACAAAATAGAACATTAAAAAATGAAGTGACAGCAATTGAATGTACCAACCACAATAACACCAGTAGATCTTCCAAAAAGAAAATTTCAGCAAGATGTTCTTGATGCCTTAAAAGAAGTAGAACGGTATGACTGGTCATAAAAAATTACTGTAGAAGAAACCATCTCTCTTTATCCAGAGATTATTCAGAATATATCCAGAACTGTAACAGCAATACCACCCACCCAAGTCACTGTTGAAAGACTGTTTTCTGCTTTAAAGATAAATAAATCAGAGTTTAGGGCTTCTGTGAAGGAGGATGTAGCAGAAGCCATTCTATTTTAAAGAACAATGTATTAGTTTAAGAAAAACCTTAACTCCAATTGAACTTTATTATTTTTAGGGCATTCCTGATTTCTTTATTAAAGCATAAAAATAACTTTGTGCCTTTACTTTTTTTAGGAATGTCCCCTGTGGGGCTACAGGGAGAAGGATGCCTGGTCCCAATCCCCATCACATTTTTCTTGCCTTGTACAATCCAAGTGGGAATTCTTGGTGGCAGCATTCTTTTCCCCCCCACCACAGGGTAGGCGAAACAAGGAAATGAAATTCTGAGAAATGGTACAGGACAGCAACAAGGGGTTAGGGGACAG
This sequence comes from Oratosquilla oratoria, assembly GCF_046742065.1. NCBI lineage: Eukaryota > Metazoa > Arthropoda > Malacostraca > Stomatopoda > Squillidae > Oratosquilla > Oratosquilla oratoria. The sequence goes on from NC_134786.1 coordinate 59,240,507, forward strand.
CATAATGGAGGGACAGTAGCAGTATAATAAAAGTTTCATCATTTCTCTGTGAGTAGAGTCCTCCTCTATCACAGACAAAATGATGTGTGGCTCTGGTCCATAGGGGCACCCCATATAGACCCTAAAGTATCAACTGTATGCTACTTTGCCATAACAATGTGCAGCCAATACCCCAGATGGGGAGAGTTTTTATGCCTTTTTCTTTTTTGGCTACCTCCCTTGTTAGGGGGAAAAAGCTTTTGGTATATGTATGCATATGTAAAAATAATTTTAGTCATAAATTTTGAAAGCTTTGATTATGGTTGTAATTTGTAAACCTGTAAGGTAAAAAGTATTATTAAATATTTTTTATGTACATACATATACCAAAGGCTATTTCCCCCTTACACGGGGGGTAGACAAAAAAAAAAAGGCATAGAAACCACTCCCACCCATTCCATCCCCTACATATTCCACTCCCCTCCACCCTCCTCCCGGTGTTGCAAGACACAGCACATCCACAGCCAGGCCGCTTCATCAATTCGGCGACCCCCCCTCTCCGTTCCCTCATGCAGAAAAGAATACGGGGAGAAATCCCTTCGGGCTGCATCAAATTATTTCTCATACTTCCTCACCCCCCATCCCCCACCCACTCCCTCATCATCCATACACAACTCTTCTCCATTCACCCCTATCTTCTGTCTTCTCCCGTCCTTCCGCAACAGACATTCATCTCTTTTGTAATGCCCCTTTCACCTCATGCATCCATCTCATCGTAGGACGCCCCTCATATTCCCTCCTTCCATCTCTACCTTCCACACCTCTTATACTAATCTTTCTTCACTCATTCTTTCCATGTGTCCAAACCACCCTAATACTCTTTCATTAGCCCTATCTCCCAACTCCCTTTCCACCTCTGTTCTCCTCCTCACCTCCTCATTTCTCACTCTAGCCTAGTAACCCCTATCATACTTCTCAGACATTTCATCTCAAACACATTCAAACTACTTCTCTCTTCCTCTCTTATGTTCCATGTTTCTGCCCCGTACAGTTCAGGTAATAAGAAATATATCCTACCCAAGAATTGACATCTTGATGTGGTGGATATATGGGGTACCATCATAATGACAGTGTGGACCATTGGGCACCCTATAGATATACAGGGCTCCACTGAATATAATGTGACACCAGAGAAATATCTCACCAGAAACCACTTGGTAGGGAGGTGAGATCACTGCCAAAATTCCTTCATAGAAACCATGAACTGCACAATCAATAGAAAACCAGGTATTCCTGTTGAATCTGTCTCCTAAGGGTCCAAGCCTTGTGTGCTTACGGGCAGTGTGCCACCGAATGTGAGTAAGCACTGTCCAAGCAGATCCAAGTCTTGGACATTAAATAGTATGAAGAAAATGAAGATCTATACTTACATTATAAGAACCCACTCAGAAGACCAGTCTGGAGAGTGTGGTATGTGGTATAGTGCTTTGACCTAGAATACTAGCATAGAGCAGGATACCATTGTGTTGTGGCGTGCCCAGACCAACAGTGACATTTCCTGTACAAGGACCCCCTTGTTATGGCTGACAAGGCCCCTTTTCATATGTGTACTAGGTGTTGCAATGTCTCTTCACCCTGCATAGTGAAGGACACTGCCCCCATGCCAGTTGATACCCATCTGTCTTACCATGTGCACCTAGCACTCCCATGTATGCATAACCCACTGATAAATAAATGCATGAAGCATCCAACCTGTTTCACTGCTGCCCCCCTGCAGCATTGCTTGTAAACAGAGTTTAATGGAAGAACTAGACATCATGGGACTGAACGAAGCCCGAAGTGCGGAAGAAAAGCTTATACAGTTACAAGATAGTCACCACCTGTTCTACAATAGAGGTAAGGAAAAAGAAAGAACTAGTGGAGTAGGATTCTTGATAAATTGAGAGGTTGCTAGTAACGTAGCCAGATTCAGTAGTTTATCAGACAGGGTACCTTAGATTGTAATTAGGCTATGGAAAAGGTACACTCTAAAAATAGTTCAAGTTTATGCCTATAATTTCACAGAGTTTAGAAGATGAAATTGAGTCCTTCTATGATGATTTAAGTCAGGTATTGGATCAAGAAAAAAGTATACATTGGTTATATGTGACTTTAATGCTCATCTGGGGAAGAAGATGGGAGATGAGTAGTGCACTGGGAAGTTTTGAGTAGGTGAAAGAGGCAAGGTGTTAGTTTTGTAGAGAACTACAACATGAGAATAATGAACATTTCCTTCCTAAAGTGTGTAGGTCTTAAATGGAACTAGAGAAGTCCAAATGGAACAACAAAGAATGAAGTAGACTTCATATTGACCATAGAAAATAAGCCTTACAAAGGTTAAGGATAATAATAAGAAACTTCAGTTAGAAATTAAAAATATATTTGAAGCTTTCAAAATTAATGAGGGCACAGTCAAAGATATGTATTTGAATTTAGTGAACATCATTCGGGAATTGGCAGAGAAAGTAGGAAGTACAAAAAGTATTAGAGAAAACAAATATTCCAAAGCTACAAATTACCTAATTAAAAGAAGGACCATGCAGATTAAAAGCAGGAGAGTTGAAATAGAAAGAGAACTAAACATTATCAACAAAAGGCAGAGATCAGGGAAAAGAAAGAGAAACATTATATGAAATAGGGGAAACTATTCAGAAAGGTAAAAGTATTAAAGGAACCGAGCACAGACATGCTTTAGGAAGACAGCAAATATATTTGAAAGACAGAAGTGGAGAGATCATTAAATGCTTAGACAGAACGGTAAAAGTAGAAGAATTTTACCAAAAGCTTTACTCATCAGACTGTAGTTGAGTCAGTAAATTCATCTGTACATGTTAGTAGTGTACCAGAGATTACAAAGGGAGATGATATATCGATAGATCTTTTGAAAAACGCAGGGAAAGAAGATTAAGTTAGCTCAGTTGTACATCCAGTGCTTACATCGAGAAAGTGTTCCTGAATCGTGGTGCAATGCCATAGTGATTTTGCATCATAAGGTGACCAGAATGACCTTAGTAACTACCAACTGATTAACTTGCTATCAAATGTATATAAAGTATTCTCCAAGATATACTAAACTTGCTATGCAAGCAGGGTACAAAGGAACAGAGTGTAAGGGTTCTAGGAAAGATTTATGTGAAAGGTATCACTATAATTTGACAACATAAAGATACAGAAAATATCAAGATTGAGAAAGGAGTATGGCAAGGTGATACAATTTCACACAAATTATTTACAGCTTGCTTGGAAGAGATTTTTAGAAAGTTGAAATGAGAAAGGTTTGAATATTAATTCGAATATTATAACCACCTAAGATTTGCAGATGATATTATTCTTATTTCAGAAAGAGCAGGAGACTTGCAAGATATGCTGAGAGACGTGAACAAGGAAAATCTCAAAGTAGGTCTAAAATGAATAAGAGTAAAACCAAATTAATGAACAACACAAAAGTTCAAAGTAAAGAGATTATAATCGATGGTGAGAGTCTTGAAGAAGTTGAAGAGTATAATTATTTAGGTTAGATGGTGAGAGTGATGAAAGATCATGATAATGAAATAAAAAGATGTATTACAATTAGTTGAAAAGTGTCTGGTAAGTATAATAAAATCCTGAGAGGCTCTCTACCTTTATGTTTGAAATGTAAATTTTACAACCACTGCATTCTGCCAGTAATAATCTATGTTGTGTGAGGCTTGGAAACTGATGAAGGTGCTGGAAACAAAGCTAAGGACTGAACCAAGGGGAATGGAGAGATCAGTGATGGGAATAATGCTGAGAGACTGAGAATTGGGTGAGAGAGCAGACTAAAGTGAAAGATTGTGGAGGCCATAGAGAGGAAGTGGATTTGGGCAGGTAAGTTAGTGCAAACAACTGAAGAGCGATGGAGCAAGTATATTACTGAATGGACACCATGAGATGGGAAGCGTGGAAGAGGGAGACCAGACAGGTAGAGAGACAAGATAGAGAAGTTTGCAGGAGTGACATAATAAGTTCAGTGGTGGACTCAGGATGGCTGTTTTTATATATATATATATATATATATATATATATATATATATATATATATATATATATATATATATAAAATATATATCTTGGGAGATATACAGTACCATATTTGGACAACAGGTAATACATTTTTTCATGACAAAAACACATGTTATTTTCATATTTTGTCTTGTGAATCAAACGTCCTAAGTTGCAGGCTAAGGGACGAAATGTCCGTTGCCCAAACGTCCTAAATTCCTTAGAAAAAGATCAATCAAGTCAGCCATTCTGAGTCCCCTGCCGAACAAAGGCATCCTTCATAGCATTCCATGATTCACACGACAGTGCCAGCCTCTGTCACATTACTCCTGCAAACTTTTCAATGTCATCTCTCCACTTGTCTGGTCTCCCTTTTCCGCGCATCCCATTTTGCGGCGTCCACTCAGTAACACACTCCATTGCTCATCAGTCGCTTGTGCTAACTTACCTGCCCAATTCCACTTCCTCTCTTTTACCGCCTCCACAATATCTTTCACTCTAGTCTGCTCTCTCACCCAACTTGCTCTCAGTGTTATTCCTATCACTGATCTCTCCACAATGAAAATTTGAGGACCACAATGGAAATGAGCGTACATGCTTTTTGTGTTATCCTCGGCATTTTGCAATTATTATTTCGAACTATGTGTTCTTGTCATTATCTGCACTTCATGTATATTGATTCTTTGCCAAATAAAGTCTATCTACCTATCTATTCTCCTTTGTGCAGTCCTTAGCTTTGGCAGAATGCATTGATTGTAAACATTACATTTCAAACATAAAGGTAGATAGCCTCTCAGAATTTTATTATATTTACCAAACACTTTCCAACCAATTGTAATACGTCTTTTATTTCATTATCATGATCTTTCGTCACTTTCACCATCTGGCTTAGATTATTATACTCTTCAACTTCTTCAAGACTTTCACCATCGATCATAATCTCTTTACTTTGAACTTTAGTGTTGAACATTACTTTGGTTTTACTCTTATTAATTTTTAAACCTACTTTGAGACTTTCCTTGTTCAGATCACTCAGCATATCTTCCAAGTCTTCTGCTCTTTCCGAAATAAGAATAATGTCATCCGCAAGTCTTAGATTGTTCAAATATTCGTCATTATTCTTCAAAGCTTTCTCTTCCCAACTCAACCTTCTGAAAATCACTTCTAAACAAGCTGTGAATAATTTGGGTGAAGTATCGCTTTGCCGTACTCCTTTCTCGATCTTAATCTTTTCTGTATCTTCATGTAGTTGAATTATAGCGGTACCTTTCGCATAAATCTTTTATTAACATAATTTTGGCTGCAAAGTGGGGGACCAGGATTAAAGCTGGGCCCCTCATGTGTATTATGTAATCTGTGTCCGGTTTCTCACTGTATGGGCGAAACGTTCACGCCATATGCCTTTTGCCATCCCTACGGTTTGGAGATAACCAAAATATCATACTTCAGGTTGCTACTTCTGCATTTCAAAAAATATAAAAGGTATGACATCAACATCCAAGCATATTGTAAAATAACCTAATTTATCATCCGCTATGAGACCAGTACCTCACAGTCAAGACTTTCCTGTACATAACCTTCCAAAACAAATGGGATTAAGTGATGGTGAGTCAAGTAAGGAGATTATGGAAAAAGAAACAGAAGACATGCATTTTCGGCCATTCTGTTTTCAAATGAACCACATTTATTGAGTCAGAGCTGAATGATCTTGTGCAGGATTTAAACTTGTAAAAATAAATAAATAAACCAATAAAAAAAATCTGAACTTCTTGCTTCCAGGTTAAAGGGGCGAAATCTTCGAAAAGAATCCAAAGTTAGTTTTTATCGTAAGCGACATTGTGATTTTGAACATTTTTTTTTCACTTGAGGATGGTGTGTTTTACAATGATGTTATTGAGGAACTTAACCATAAACATGACAGGAATGAGTGGCGCTTATTTATTGATTCTTCAAAAGTGAGCCTGAAAGCTGTTTTGCTCCACAATGGAAATAAGTTTCTTTCTGTTCCTCTTGCCCATGCAGCTAACATGAAGGAAACATATGAGAGTAAGAAGCTTCTGTTGCCAAAAATTAAGTATGAAGAACATAAATGGAATATCTGTTGTGACCCAAAGGTTGTAGCACTTTTACTTGGAATGCAGCTGGGTTACGCATAAGCTAGGGTTGATGAAAATTTTTGTTTAAGGTATGAGTAGAACTAGCAAGAGATTCACATATTTAGAAAATATGTTTCCTAGAGTAAGTGACGCAGAAATCAAAGTTGTTTTTGTCGGACCACAGATTAGGGAGTTGACTGAAAGACCAGAATTTTGATGAAGAGGTAAATGGTCTTAAAAAAGCTGCATGGCTGTCATTTAAGAAAGTTTGCGGATATATATATATATATATATATATATATATATATACATACATACATATACCAAAGGCTTTTTCCCCCTTACACAGTTGGTAGCCAAAAAAGAAAAAGGCATAGAAATCACTCTCACCCATTTAATTTCCTATATATTCCACTCCCCTCCACCCTCCTTCCTCCCTCCCATCTTGGCACCTCCTGGATGACGGGTCATCCCTGCACCCTGTCCACTGCCCTGGGTCAGAAGCAGTGTCGCAAGACACAGCACATCCACAGCAAGGCCGCTTCATAAATTCGGCGACCCCCCCTCTCTGTCCCCTCATGCAAAAAAGGAGAAGACGGGGAGAAATCCCTTCGGGCTGTGTCAAATTTTTTCTCATACATACTTCCTCACCCCCCATCCCCCACCCACTTCCCCTCATGTATCACAGCCTCATCTATACACAACTCTTCTCCATTCACCCCTATCTTCTGTCTTCTCCCGTCCTTCCTCTACAGACATTCCTCTCTTTTGTAAAGCCCCTTTCACCCCATCCTTCCATCTCATCCTAGGAAGCCCCCTCATATTCACTCCTTCCACATCTGCCTTCCACACTTCTTTACTAATCTTTCTTCACTCATTCTCTCCATGTGTCCAAACCATCCTAATACTCTTTCATCCACCCTATCTTCCAGCTCCCTTTCCACCCCTGTTCTCCTCACCTCCTCATTTCTCACTCTAGCCTAGTAACCCCTATCATACTTCTCAGACATTTAATCTCAAACACATTCAAACTCCTTCTCTCTTCCTCTCTCATGTTCCATGTTTCTGCCCCGTACATTGCTGTTGGCACAATCACTCCTTCATATAACCTCCTCTTAGCATCCATTCCCAGATGTCTATTTCTCATTACACTTTTTAATCCACCAAGGCATTTACTCGCTTCTCTCAATCTACATTCTACCTCCAACCCCACTCCTCCCTTTCCTGTCACATTCGCACCCAAGTATCTGAAAGTATCCACTTCCTCCAGTTTCTCACCCTTAATGCTCACTTCCAGCCTACTGTCACTCTCCCCTTGTGCATCTCATCACCTTATTTTTGCCCACATTTATCTTCAGCTTCCTTCTTTCACACACTTTCTCAAACTCTGTCACTAGCTTCCTCGATCTCTCCTCTGATCCTGCTACAAGTGCAGTGTCGTCAGCAAACAACAGCTGGCTCACCTCCCACTTTTCTCCATTTTCTTTAATCATCTCCAACCCCTGACCCACTACCTTTGCATTCACCTCTCGCACCACCCCATCCATGTAAATATTGAACAGCCATATATATATTTATAATATATATGTATATGTATATATATATATGTATATATGTATATATATGTATATATATGTATATATGTATATATGTATATATATATGTGTATATATATGTATATATATGTATATGTATATGTATATATATACATATGTATATATATATATATATATATTGGGGGGGATTACAAATGAAATAAATATTCTGAAATCGTAAAAGAGCTATTGACATCCTACAAGGTCTTGGGATGCAATATGAACCTTCCTAGACTCTCGCTTGTAATTTTTCCCTGCAAATCTTGGCGTCGTCAATGACGAGCACGGTGTGAGGTTTTACCAGGACATCCTGAACATGGAAATCCGGTATCAAGGGAAGCGGAGGTCAACAATGTTGGCTGAGTACTGTTGGACACTAAAAAGTTATCTCCCAGAATCAAAATACAATGGAAAATAAATTTCTACATTTTAATGGTAGTTTCCTTGAAATAGCCTAATTTATTAGTTATATATGTTTAAATTTGAATGTGCTATCACAGAAAAGCTATGTATGCCTGATAGAAAATTTCTGGAAATATATTTGAAATCAACAAAAATTCTATGAAGTTCATCTCCTTTTGCTGGTGGGACAGGTATTGTAACATATTTTGTTGATCGGTATTATCATACTTAGTTGCATGGGCTAATATTGTCTATTCTAGAAGTTTGCGTATCTGTATAGAAAACTATTTATTTGCATCGTCCTGACATGGTCTTTTTCAGTCTGTACCCACAGTTTGAGGACCACTGGAAATAAGCTTACACGTTTTTTTTTGTGTAATCATCGGCAATTGTAATTGTTATTTCGAACTATGTGTTCTTTTCATTATCTGCATTTCATGTATATTGATTCAATGCCAAATAAACCTACTTATAACCTCGTAATGCATTCCTATCTCAAACCCATAAATATATTCTCTGAATATAGTCCTCCCCCCTACAATCACTCAACCACGCAGTCGCTTCATTCTCATCACTTTTAGACGAAAACGTTTACATAACGAATAAGGCCTATCAATGAATAATATCAACCAGTCTGAGGTCTTCTCACCACCAATCCGAAAACAATTATACAATTTAAGTCGCTATACATTTGGGCTTAGTCATCGAACCTTTAACGGGTGTTTAGTGAATTTCAATATTTTGCTCTGGCTAACGGCACAATTTTATTCAGTAAAGAGGATCATCATCCAGTAATATTACCCACTATTCTACTATTTTAGTTGGTTATAAAAATATTAAAATCATAGACTGTTCTGGTGGGAAATATTGTTTGGAAAAATAAATAAATAAAATAAAACAAAACATAAACGTAGTCCAGCAATAGGTGGAATAAGAAAACTGTCGCAGTACGTGTTATGAAAACAAACTGAAACATCCGTCAAACAAATCTGTGTAATCTTGACGGAGGTAAACAGGCTCGTGGGAAATATTTGTATGTATGATATAACAAAAGATGATTTGTGGGTGATCTTTATTATGTAAGGAACAGATAATGTGACACAAGAACAGAAAAAGGAACGGATTTCAGTGATGATAGAACACAGTTACACACCAAGCCAACTAAGCAGCCTACGGCACTTTGCTGTATAGTGCGTTTACAAAGTCATTACCGGTAATGTAATATTGTAATATCTTCAATTAGTCAGGCAACATCGGATGCCCATTAGTGATTTTAGATAATGTCAGGACTACATCAAGGAGCAAGGGACAAACAACTTCCAAAGAAATTTGTGAGTGGAAAAGGTGTCATGAAGAATGATGAACAGCGTCATTATTTTAATCATAGTATTGAAGTGAAGCCTCTTCAGTGTTAGTTTATTTTTCTTATATCATTTCAGTGCTACTGTTGGGTAGAAATATCAAAAAGTAACTTCAGAATTGCACTGTTTTAACTTATGGTAATTTTAATGTCCGGTAGTGTTAGAGATAATGTCATCACCCAATTGTGATTGAACAGTGGCTTTTTTCCTTACTTAAACTGCCCAAGTGGGTAAGATTAAGGTTAGACTGGTTAATTTTATTCAGAACTGTAGATAATATTGTTCTTGATGGTTTGTGGCAGAACATCTAGAAAGAGAAACTGTCCCATTTTTTTCCTGCCTTCATGGCTGGGTGGTTATATTAAATTAGTATAACTCAGTTGAAAGTGAAATATTTTAGAAATTCTAGCCATTATATAGCAAACTATTGTTTTGTAACCCATAGCCATTATTATTATAAACTAACCTCTAACTGTAACCTGACATAGTTACTAAAATAGTGCCTGGCATTTATCTGCCAAAAGCATTGTCATACTTTGGAAATGACAAATTGTGCTATAATCACCATTTTGTAAAAATAACCACTTTGAAATGTGCTGCAAACATAGATAAGGTAGACTTTGATAAGTGTTAGTATTGGCAAGGAACCAAATGGGTTGTGATGATATAAGGCTAGGCCTCCATCACTGCTAAAAATAGATTGGAGGGTGAACTTTAGGAACAAAGCTGCTCATCTGCAAGTATGCTTACTGTGTTTTTTATTTGTCCAGATTTTGTGCCAAACCCTTATGGATCTCTGCAAACATTTTTTCTTTTCTGCTTTGCATTTGAAAGATTTTTTTTGTATGGAATGGTTAGGTTAGTAGCTACTGGATAATGCAAATTTCACGTTAAAAATCCATGTTTGTGTGATTCTGGAATTTTATCTTTTAAAAACATTCATTACATGAGCTGTAACTTTTAAAAGGTGGAGTTGATATAATCTACCATTGTACTTTTTTATTTTTTATTGGCTGAGGAATCAGATTGTATGAAGTGAGTATTTTAAGTGGAATCTGTTTTGGCTTATTGGTACTTTATTTTCATATGAATTTTTACCTTAAGTACCTGATTGAAAAAATAAACCTACTTGAAGATCGCACTGTTACTAGCTTCACAGGAAATGTTTTTGAAATATTGGAAGGAAGACTTATGTTTTTATACTTCTTTCAACAGATAGTGTTTGAAGGTGCTCTCTGAGTAGGTTCTCCATAGGCCTATTAAGAATGCTGAAGTTTAGAACCGTGAAATTTTATAATTGACACAGAAGTAATGGAAGAGAATAAATCATCTAATGAACACTGCTCAAACATGGAGAGTAGAGGAAATGAAGAAGGAAAAGTTGTAGATAAAAGTAAAAAGGGAGAAGATGAACAGGTCTCCCAAGAAAGCAGTACATACAAGGAACATAGAAGTGGAGAAAGGGATGAGTCAGGAAAAAATGAAAATGAACATTTGAAAAATGACGAGAAAAGGGAAAATTTGGGGGGAATGCTGGAGAGTGAGATTAAGAATAGAGAAGATAAGAAGGTAGCTGAAGAGAAATCAATCATCATGGAGACCGAAAAAATACAGCCAGAGATTGAAGGTGAGCAGGATCAACTGAAGTATGAATGGATTGATGGAGCCTACCATTACACACATCCGACAACGAATAGAAGCTATCGTTATGATTCAGAAGCAGAAACGTGGGTAGAAGTCAGTCTCGAAACAGAAGGTCACCAGAGTGTGGACAGTGAAGGGAGAACTTATTATAATGAAGGAGGTGCTCAGATGTGTAAAGACAAAGAGGGTAATATTTATAAATATAGTGAAACTGGTGATTGGGTTTTTGTGAGCAGCAGTGGGTGTGGCACAGACACTTCGAAAAATGAAGATTCCAAGTGGTATTTCTATGAAGGAGAAAACACGTTTTATCGGGATCATTCTACAGATATTGTGTATCGTTTGAATAAGGACAAAAATGAGTGGGAATTATATGAGGGGAAATTGAAAGGCAAAAGGCCTCGTGTAGCAAATGATGATGAAGAGTTTGATACCAGTGATGAAGAAGAATTTGATGAGAATGGGGGTAAAGCACCACCAGGTCACTTGACCGACCCAAATATCCATTATGATGGAAGTATGTATACGAAGCGTGACCCACATGACAACACAATTTATGAATGGGATGTCAACAGGAGAGCTTGGTTTCCAAAGGTAAGTTGTACAAGAATTGTTATAGAATGGGGTAGTGCAGACCATGTGGAGTAGTTAAGATCAATAAAGATAAATATATTTAATGATTTATAATGGGTATAATACTGATAATAACTAAGTATATTTTTGAACACGCATCTGAAGATGTAATGAAATTAGTTGTTGCCAAAAGTATCATTGGTTGGAAAATCATAGCCCCACACTGGGTGGTAACAGTCCTTGGGTCTTCCCATAGAACTCTCTAGGAAGAAACATTAGACTGTGTGAGAGTGGTCACTGAGGCAACCATGGTGTAATCAGTAAACATGCTTGCCAGGAAAGTGGCAAGCCTCGGGTTCGATTCCCAGGCTGCGCCAGCTTTTCAGTAACACTCCCTCTCTTCCCTATCTAACAGGGGCACAGTGAGTAGGATCCCAAAAGCCTATGCAGGACACGCTCTTGGACTGCCCCCCAGAGGGTGGGGCCAGGGTAGGAGATGTGAGAGAGGTCACTGAGGGGACAATGAAGTAATTGGTAAGCACACCTGCCTGGAAAGTGGGAGGTCTTGGGTTCAGTTCCTGGGTAGTGCCAGCTTTTCATTGATAATCCTTCTCCTCCATATCTAACAGACTGTAATCTGTATTGTATTAGTGTGGGACAGTTTCATTGTCATTGGAGTAAGGAAGAAGTCAATTCTCCCTGTGTGAAGGGTGGAGGAGATTGAACTGAAGTTGATAGAAATTTTGGGCCATGTCAGGAGATTGAGTTTGCACTTCCAGGAAGAGATGAAGTTGTTGGTAGATTTTGAAGGTAGTTGGCAAGGAGATGATATTTGTTTTGCAGGACCATTTGCAGGTACCCATCATTGGTCCCATTTGAAGATATGAAAAACTTTAACATAATAGTTATAGAATATTATGGTAATTGGTCCTGATTGCTCTGCTTAGTCAGCACTACCCCATTCTGTGGTAGTGCTCTTGTGTATTCGTTTTTCTTCTGGATTTGGATGGTATCAATGAAACATGGTTTTCATAATTAATTGGTAGAGTAATTTTTACTAATGTATGTTCTTAGTTTTACAGATGGAGATACAGCAGTTGATATTACTAGACAGTTTTTTATAGTTCATTAAGGGTAGCTATTAACATGTATTCCATTGGGAGGGGTGTTGGAGATGATCATTTCCCCAGTACTCATCTTTAAAGTGCAGCACCTTCAGCTCTTCTTGGAGGTAAAGCTCAGTATCTGGGATAGGCCAAAGAGTTTTTATTATGTGAACTTCCACAAATTCTCTGCCACATTTTCTCTCAAGGAGAGCTGAGAACCATCAGTTGACTGTCACGACTCATCTATGGATCAGGCTGTGCATGTTTGGACAAATGAGAGTTCAGGCAGGATAATTAAACTGTTAATTAAATGTTATTACACTAACAAAGCAATAAAAAAATAACAAGATTATTTACCAAGTAATTTGTATGATCAAGTGGTGAAACAAAGTCTTGATTATTGTAGACGAGTCTTTCCAAATGTCATGAGGTGGTTTGAGGTGAATGATAACTTCTGGTAGGGGCAGCTCCTGGTAGTGGTGGTTCGAGGTGAGTGATACTTCTGGAAGGGGCAGATTCTAGTAGTTTCTTCTGGTAGTCGGGAACAAATTGATATTTGATGACATTTCTTAATGGGAGAAAAGCAGAAGAGTTGTGTCACTAGTAGTTAAGCAGGAAACTGAATAGTGTCTGATGAATTCAGAGAAAACGAGTGTTTGAACACAGCTTTCTGGTGGAGATTCATGGTAGTTGTGGTCCAAAGGACTTGTTTAGCAGAGTTGTTGTAAATCAATGATTTTGTAGATAATTCTACATAGATTCATATGGGCCCTGGGGTTCAGCTTCTCTTTATGCTATGACTTCTGACTTCTGTGTTCTCTTGACTTTCTGTGATCTCTGTGTGTCTTCCTAGGCCTCACCCTTATATACTAAGCAAAAGGGAGTTGATGTTTCAAAGATGGCCAAATGTATCCAACTAGGTAGTTTGAAGATCCTCAGCCTATGGACAGCAGAGTGAACTTTTCCCACCAAATCATGGATGTTTCTGCTTTGTTTTACCTGTGATCATATGTAAAGGGTGCACTCCAATAGACTTGGTATTGCACAGTTATGAACAAGCATATCTGTACATATATATAATTTTACATTTTGATAACATATATTCATGCAAGGCGTGCCTTGAAATTACAAACAGGAGACTTTATTCACACAAGGGTGTGACACAGCACAACCACAGGATTCTACTTATGTCAAGGATGTGACAGTGACAGAAACAGCTCCACACTTGCACATCATAGACATCAGTCCAATATTTCTCTCTGGAGAGATCTAAAGGAGAGGCTGAGGGTTTGAACTAGCTACCGTAGGGCTGTGGGTTTCCAATCAGAGAATGTTAAGGTAAAATTGATTGATTGAAGATTGATTATTAACTTGATGTTTTGACCAAAAGCCCATTCACAGCCTCATGGGAGGCAGCAATAGCATTTGGGTCCTGTCATAGAACTTCTAGGGAAGAAATGTTGGACAGTCATGTTTTGTGAATGCAGGACTTGTTATGTCACAAGCTAGTAGGAAGAGGAAGGGAGCAGTTGCCTGTTACTTGCTGACCAAGTTGGGTAGAGCATTGTTATTTGT